>NC_133023.1:37773333-38406666 GCF_048564905.1 Vicugna pacos
TGTCAAACTGCTGCTCCTTGCCACAAATCAGAGATAAAACTTGGGGAAGAACTGGTACTTTTTTTCTGATCCAAACCAAGGGTAGAGGTCTAGGGAAGGCTGGATGAAAAGCTTTTCTTTAAGGAGCACATAGGAAGAGGGAAGAAGGAAGTGATGGCTGAAGAGGAGTTTAACTAGGAATAAAATGTGACAATGTGATAACTCCTTCCTGAAATTCCTTCATAACCACACCTCCTCTCCCTCCCACCCCCAACTCCTGGCGACCACTGATGTGTTCTCCATCCCTATAGTTTCCTCTATTTCCAAATGACATATAAATGGAATCATACAATACGTAGCCTTTGTGTTTGGCTTCTTTCACACAGCATAGTTCCCTGGAGATTTATTCAATTTTTTTTGCATATATCAATAGTTTATTCTTTTCTATTGTTAAGTAGTATTCCAGTATATGGATGTACTACTGTTTGTCTAACCATGAACGTCTCTGAAGGACACCTGGGTGGTTTCCAGTTTTGGTCTGTTATCAATAAAGCTGCTATTCATGTACAAGATTTTATATGAACATATGTTTTCATTTTTCTATGGTAACTGACCAAGAGTACAACTGCAGAGTCATAGGGCAAATACATGTTTGGTTTTATAAGAAACTGTCAGAATGATTGTACCATTTTACATTCCCACCAGCAACGTACAAAAGATCCAGCTGCTCCCCATCCTCAACAGCATTTGATATTAACAGTATTTTTTTACTTTAATCATTTTAATAGGTAGGTAATTGTACCTTATTTGATTTTAATTTTTCAAATTTTTTATGCATCAATTGAAAATATTATGTGATTTTTTTCCTTCCTTAGTATGTTAACATAGTGGATAACATTGATGGATTTTGGGGGGGGGGCAACTTTAAAAAAAAAACCTTTTTAGGGCAGTCTTAAGTTTACAGAAAAATTAAGAAGTGCAGAGTCCCCTACCCCCACATACTCACAGCTTCCCCCACCATCAACATCTCACAGTAAAGTGGTACATTTGTTACAGTTTGTGAACCTACACTGACATATTATAATTACCCAAAGTTCATAGTTTATTCTAGGGTTCACTCTTGGTTTACACTCAATGGGTTTGAACAAATGTATAATGAAATGTATCCACCACTGCAGAATCATACAGAGTATTTTCACACCCTAAAAATCATATGTGTGCTAGCTAACCATCATCCCTCCCTCTACCCCCAAGCCCTGGCAACCACTGATCTGCTTACTGTCTCCATAGTTTGGCCTTTTCCAGAACATTCCATAGTTGGAATCATATAGCATGTAACTTTCTCAGATTGGCTTCTTTCATATAGCAATATGCATTTAAGTTCCTCCATGTCTTAAGTGTCTTAATAATTCATTTCTTTTATATTGTCAAATAATATTCCATTATACCAACGAATCACAGTTTGTTTATGTATTCACCTATTGAAGGACATCTTGGTTGCTTCCAAGCTTGGAGATTATGAATAAAGTCTCTGTACATGTTTGTGTGCAGATTTTTGTGTGGATGCAAGTTTTCAACTCATTTTCATGCTACCAAGGAGTCCAATTACTGGATTGTAAGGTAAGTGTAAGTTTAGTTGCAAAAAAACTGCCAAACTGTCTTCCAAAATGGCTGCACTATTTTGCATTCCTGTCAGCAATGAACGAAAATTCTTGTTGCTCCACATCCTCACCAATGTTTGGCGTTGTCAGTGTTCTGGATTTGGGTCATTCCAATAGGTATGTAGGGGTATCTCATTGTTGTTTTAATTTGCAAACAAAATAAGTAAAGAAAGGAAAAAATATAGACTAATATTCCTCATGAAGATAGATTTAAAATATTAGCAAATTGTAATGAGTAACATATTTTAAAATTTATATACCATGGCTAAGTAGGATTTATCCTGGGAATGTGAGGCTGGTTCAAGATTCAAAAATCCATCAACATCAAGAGAATGAGAAGACAAGACACAGACTGGGAGAATATTATCACAAAAGATATATATGATGAAAAACTCTTATCCAAAATATACAAAGAACTCTGAACTCCGCAGTAAGAAAACAAACAACCTGTTAAAAAACAGGCGAAAGATCTGAACAGGCACCTCACCAAAGAAGGTATACATCTGACAGATGCACAACATATGTCATTCAGGAATTCTGATAGGGATTGTATTGAATCTATATATTGCCTTCTGTAGTATGGACATTTTTACAACTTTAATTCTTCTAGTCCAAGAACACAGGATATCTTTCCATTTACTTGTGTCTTCTTCACCTTCTTTGATCAGTGTCATAGTTTTCATTGTACAGGTCTTTTACCCCCTTGGCTGAATTTAATGCTAAGGTTTTGTTGTTGCTGGTGGTGGTGGCGGTGGCGGTGGCGGTGGTGCTACTGTAAATGGGACTGCTTTCTTAATTTCTTTTCCAGATAGTTTATTTTACTGTATAGAAAGGCAACTAACTTTTTTTTAATATCTCAATTTGGTGTCCTGCAACTTTACTGAATTTGTTGATTAGTTCTAACAGTTTTTGGTCGAGTCTTTAGGGTTTTCCATATAAAAGATCATGTCATCTGCAAAGAAAGATAATTTTATTTCTTTATATCTGATTTGAATGTGTTTGATTTCTTTTTCTTGCCCAGTTACTCTGGCTAGGTCTTCTAGTACTATATTGAATAGAAATGGTAAGAGTTGGCGTCCTTGCCTTGTTCTTGATCTTAGAGGAAAGGCTTTTAATTTTTCACCGTTGAATGTGATGTTAGCTGTGGGCGTCTCATATATGGCCTATATTATGTTGAGGTACATTCCCTTCATTATCTAATTTGTTGAGAGTTTTTATCATGAAAGGAGTTTGCATTTCGTCAAAGGCTTTTTCTTTATCTATTGAACTGATCATATGATATGATTTTTGTCTTTCATTTTGTTAATGTATCGCACTGATTGATTTGCACATGTTGAAACATCTTAATCCTGGAGATGAATCCTATTTGATCATGGTGCATGATCCTTTTATTGTGCTCTTGAATTTAATTTGCTAGCATTTTGTTGAGTATTTTTGCATCTATGTTCATCAGATATATAGGCCTGTAATTTTCATTTCTTGTAGTGTCCTTGTCTGACTCCAGTAGCATGATAATGTTGCCCTTGTAAAGTGAGTTTGGAAGTATTCCTTCCTCTTCAAAATTATGGAAGAGTTGGACAAAAACTAATATTAATTCTTCCTCAAATTTTTGTAGAATTTAGCTCTGAAGCCATCTGGTCCTAAGATTTACTGTGTTGGGAAGTTTTGATTATTAATTCAATCTCCTTGCTCATTATTGGTCTGTTCATATTTCTATGTCTTCATGCTTCAGTCTTGACAAATTGTATGTTTCTTGGAATTTATCTATTTATTCTAGATTATCCAATTAGTTGACATATACTTTTTTTATAGTAGGTTCTTACGATCCTTTGTATTTCTGTGATATCAGTTGTAATGTTTCCTCTTTCATTTATAATTTTATTTATTTGCATCCTCTCCCTTTTTTTCTTAGTCTAGCAAAAGGTTTGTCAGTTTTGTTTATCTTTTTTAAAAAACCCTCAGTTTTGTTGATTTTTCTATTGTCTTTCTTGTCTCTAATTCATTTATTTTTGCTCTAATCTTTATTATTTCTTTCCTTCTGCTAACTTTGGGCTTACTTTGTTCTTTATTTTCTAGTCCCTTGAGTTGTAAGGTTAGGTTTCTTTATTTGAGTCTTTTTTTTTTTCTTAAGGTAAGCATTTATCACTATAATCTTCCCTCTTAGAACTGCTTTTGCTGCGTTCCAGAAGCTTTGGTATGTTGTGTTTTCAGTTTAATTTTTTCAAGACTTTTTAAATTTGTCTTTTGATTTCTTCTTTGACCCATTGGTTGTTCGGGAGGATGTTGTTTGATTTCCACATTTAAAAAATTTTCCAGTTTCCCTCTGTTACTGATTTCTAGTTTCATACCATTCTGGTCAGAAACAATACTTGGTATGAGTTCAATCTTCTTAAGCTTGTTAAAACTTGTTTTGTAACCTAGCACATAATCTGTCTTGGACAATGTTCTCTGTGTGCTTGAGAAGAATATGTATTCTGTTGCTACTGGACAGAATGTTCTGTATGTCTGTTACGTCTATTTGGTCCTGAGTATAGTTCAAATCCATTGTTTCCTTATTGATTTTCTGTTTGAATGACCTATCCATTGCTGAGAATGGAGTATTTAAATCTCCTACTATTACTGCATTGTTATCTATTTTTGCCTTCAGATATGTTAATAATGTTTAATACGTTTAGGTGCTCCAATATTGGGTGCATATGTATTTACCATTGTTATATCCTCTTGATGAATTGATCCCTTTTATCATTATATAACAACCTTCTTTGTCTCTTGTTTTTGCCTAAAGTCTGTGAAGCATAGCTATCCCTGTTCTCTTTTGTTTTCCATTTGCATATATTTTCTATCCTTTTACTTTCAGCCTATGAGTGTCATTAAAGCTTAAGTGAGCCTTTTGCACTCAGTATATAATTGGGTCTAATTTTTTTATCTATTCAGCCACTCTTTGTTTTTTTATTTTTTCCTTCCAGTTTTATTGAGATATAATTGACATACAGCACTGTATGCTTTTTTATGGGGGGGATGGTGTGGGAGTTAATTAGGTTTTATTTATTTATTTATTTATTTATTTATTTACTTACTTACTTACTTACTTATTTATTTAATGGAGGGACTGGGGATCGAACCCAGGGCCTCATGCTTACTGAGCTATACCCTCCTCCCCAGTCTTTGTTTTTTAATTGGGGAATTTAAACATTTATATTTAGAGTAATGATTGATTGGTAAGGACTTACTGTCACTATTTTGTGAATTCTTCTGTGATTACTTTGTAGTTCTGTGAAATAATAGAAAATGTATTTATTGGTCTCTGCCTTCAGTTCCTGGCACCGAACTCCCAAAATTCTTGTAATGCCCTAAATGATAAAAGTACTAGGAGCATCTTTTGTTCTAAAATTTGGTCTTTGACCCTGGTTCCTGACACAGAGTTCCTGAAACCCTTGTAATTTCCTAGATGATAGGAGTGCCTTTTGTTCTGATGAGGTGACTCTAGGTGGACTCCTAGAAGGCTCCTTGATGAGGGCTGGTCACGGAAAACACCAAGCCATGAAGCTTGAAATTTTCAGCCCTTCCTCCTATTCTCTTGAGAAGGCAGACAAGTTGAAAAATGGAGTTAATGGTCAATCATGCCTACATGATGAAACTTCCATGAAAAACCCAATAGTACAGAATCTGGAGAGCTTTCATGTGGGGAAACATCCCCACCAGGATGGTGACACACCTTAAAGCCACAGAGACAGAGGCTCCTGCACTTGGGACTCTCCTAGACCTCACTTTACGTATCTCTTCATCTGGCCGTTCATCTGTATCCTTTATCATATCTTTTAATAAACTGGTAAGTGTAAATAAGTGTTTCCTGAGTTCTGTGATCTGCTGTAGCAAATTAATCAAATCCAAGGAGGGGGACATTGAAACCTCTGATCTATAGCTGGTTGGTCAGAAGCACAGGTGATGATCTGGGCTTGCAACTGACATCTTGTGGGATTGAGCCCTTAAACTGTGAGGATCCAACAATACTTCCATGTAGATAGTATTAGAATTGAGTTCAATTGTAGGACACCTCGCTGGTGTCACAGAAAATTGCTTGGTTTGAGGAGGAACTTCCACACATTTGGTGACCAGGAATGTCCGAATTAAAGTGTTCTGTGTGAGTGTTTTCTATGAAGAGTAAAGGAGACAAACAGGTGAAAGAGTTATAGTGGGTTAGAACTGGGTTTTTCCCTACACAGGTGGAAAACTGGGTAAGTATTTCCAACTCAGTTGGAGTCAGAGAAATTGGATTTGCTAGAATGGCCCTGGCTCATGGAAACATGTGATTTGAGAAGAGAAAGGATGAAAGAGTGGAGGAAGAGGAATTTTTGACTCCTGGGCAGCCACGTGGTCACCCCTGGTATGGAGCAGCAGCCATGCTGCACTCAGTTACTGGAAAAAGTTACCAGTGGAATTGAGAGATGGCTCCAGCCCCTGGGGAGTTGGTTCCCTGATGCATATTGAAATGCAAACCAATAAGAAAAAGGCAAAATATTGTATCCCTTCATTATTGTTGTCTGTAATAGCTAAGCTCAAAGTAGAAGTAAATGCTGGGTTGGATCCTGATGCTAGACCAAACTCAGATTTCAGCAAGTCCAAGCTTCAGCCACTACCCTCAAAGCCTCCCCTCAAGGGAAAAATTATGCAGGGATAACAAAAAGTACTTCTGACACCTCTGATGACCAGAAGGTAGTCCATGTGGGAGGAGGACAAAACTCAAGAAACTTAAAACCAGAAGATCTAATGTGATGGAGTTATTTCATTTTGTAGATCCATATCATCTGCTTCCTGAGGAATCTTTCTGGAAATGGAGTGTGAAAATGACTAATTTGGGGGCTGTGTCTTTGGTTTTGGATGATGCAGAGTGAAAGAGCATGTTTGGGCTGATGCAGGATCTTCAGTTCGCTATGGAACAATCACAGATGGCCATGTGTGATCCAGACACATGGGCGGTTGTTCCAGAGGGAACAGCCACCCTGGTGGACTGGATAAAAGTCTCTGTAAGGTCTGTTTGCCCCATCTCCCTCTATTAATGTCAACTGGAATACCCCAGATGAAGCAGTTGATATGCTTTGCATGCAAACCACGTGGGACTAGCTTTATGATGATTGAGATATTCATCAACTGAATATGCCCACTACCCAGGCAATGGAAATTCTATGGTTAAGATAGGTCCCTTTCTCATGAGCAGCCCACATAACCTGATTGTTGCAAAACTGAAGGACAGTTTGGGAAGCCTTATTGAATTTGTTGTCTCAGCTTCCCACCCTGGGTCTTATAGGTGCTAATAAACATTAAGTTAATTAACAAGAGAATAAGGAAAGGCAGAGGAAAGAATCAAGAAATTGATCTTAGCAGGGTGAAAATTTTTAAACAGTTATTAAGGAATAGATGAATAAAGCAAATATCGAGAGGGGCAAAACCCAAGAGGAAACAGAATGGGGAGAGTCACAGGATTCCTCCCAGCAGAGTGGAGGAAATCTTTAGATGGTTATTAAGAAATGTGATGATAAAAATGGACATTGAAGGGATTAAAACAAAAATTTTCATACAGCATTACCTAAGGGTGGGTGGGCCAAAGGACCCCTTGCTGGTCCCTCAATATTAACGTTCCCCAAATAAGTCTAGTCTATTTCTCACAGTTTGGATATTTTTTAAACCTAAAGGCAGAGATTATGATAAGAAACTTGACCAACTATAGCCTGTGCTTGGGGCAGTGATAAGGCAATTAATCAAGTTAAATAATGACCAAAGGGCCAGGGTCCCTTGGTTCAACCCCATGCTGGGGATTCAAACTGTTTTACACAAGAATGGATAAAATGGTCAGAAGGGTGGAAAAGAGAAGTTTCCAGGACCCTCTGATAAGATTTTGGTACCACATTCTGGTACCAAAATCCACTGGTGAAGCCCTAACGTGGGCTACAATTTAGATTGAGAGAACATAAAAACGTGAGAGCTGGTAAGATTATGAAAATTGGAATGTTGAAACAAGCTTTATGTGAAGTGGTCGTGTCTCCTTTACCTGAATGTTTTATGGGAATGAATATTATGTCATTCTGGGGAATACATCCCCTACTTAATATTATAAAACCAAGACCTGCTGATGGAGTCCTAATAGAAGCTACAACTAGGAATGCAAAGGTTGATGGAATCAAGGTAAGTTTTGTAGGAGAACTGGTAATGTTTGAACAAGCTTTGGGAAGTGGCTGCATCTCTTTTACCCAATTATGTTATGGGGATGGACACTGTGTCTGAATGGGGAATGTTTCCCCTACTCAGTATTGTAAAACAAGGGCATATAAATCTGCCCCTCAAGCAATATTAACTGGACATGCTAAATGGGAACCAGTAAGATTGCCTGAGTCCACACAGTGTGGAAGAGAATCTGCAGTACCAGTAGGGACAAATTCTCCGTGTGATAGCTTTACATGGAGCCTTTGAGATTCCTGGAATATGTTGAAACTTTTCAATTTCCCAGTCTCTCACCGCTCCCACCCCCAGCCTTTCCTCTCATTCATTTTTGTTAGCATATTGGTTTCCCCAGCTGTTATCCATTGCTTCATGTAGGAGTGACAAAAACATTTGCCTGTCAATGTTTTTGACCAAAACCCCCCAGCTAGTGGCTTTAGTGCTAGGTGAGTTCTGAATTAGGTCACATAAAACAAATCTTTTGAGCCAGACAGATCAACCAAGGACAATCTTTGTAAATGGCGTCCATTCTGCTCCTTCAGTACTGGTGCTGGGAATGCAGACTGCTAACGTTTCGTCAAGACTGAGCTGGAGAGAAAAGATGGGACCAGTGTAAGTTAAAATGCCACAAGGCTCACTATATTTAGCAAGATTCAGCTGTTTTTCTTGAATAAGTGCTCCCTGGGTTGTTGTAAGTTCTTGGTTAGTTTCCAGACTTCCAAAAATATTGATTCTGTCCATTTTTTTTGCCAGTTTTTCAATTGCTTGTATTGAGGGATGGAATTTTGAAATTTCTTATTCTGCCTCTTTTTCTTCTATCATCTCTCTGCACACACACTTTTAATCAGCATGAGTCAGGTACATAGAAAAGCAAATATATTTATGGATCAATAGGTTGTTTTCCAAACTGTCTCTTCAAATCTCTTTTCCTTATAAGAAAACATTCTGCTCAAACTTCTTAAGAAACTAAGCTGTGATTCATACCATATTTTTATGTTGTAAACCTGCATATGGGCAAACACATCTCTGAAGACATCCCGTTCAGTGAACACTAGAGTTGTTCCATCATCAAGATGAAATGAGAGTGCCAGACCAAGATGAAAAGAAACTAGTGATGAATGAGAGAAAAGACAGGTGATGAGCGCTTATCCCAGTTACAGGTTTGGGTGGCGTCATGGGTAGACCCAGTTCAAGTAAATCAAACTTGGGCAGCCTCATCTAGCACTTTTTGGCACCTCAAAACGGGCACAGACCAGTAAAGTCGAATTAAGGACCCACAATTACCTCATGAAGAAGGGAAAACATTTCTGTGTTACTTTAAAATACAGAAGATGGAAACAAAGACCAGATGCTTCCTTCTGACTAAGCCAGACCCTGTAGTAGGACCACATTCTGGCAGGGTATGTGATAAGAAATGTATTTAATGATTCTATTGACTCTTGTATTCTTAGATTAATGCCTTGTTTACTATTGGTAATCTATTTAGGAAGCTATGGCACATTTAAAAGATGTTTGTTAAGCAAAGAAAGATACATTGTGATACACTTCTATTTATCATTCTTTGATGTGTCAACAGACCACAACAGGAGAGTCAAAGAAACTAAGGAAGAATCAAAGAATTTGTTCATTTGATGATCTTTGACAGGAATTAACTTTCATATTTATAAGCTACTCAATTTATTTTAGTTGCAAGAAACCTTCACAATAACTAGATTCAAAGTTTTCACTTAAAAATTATTTGTTACTGTTAATTATTCTAAACATAAAATATGAATAGAATTATAATATCATAAACCCCATATATTACCATTGAGCTTTACCAAATGTCCACATTAAGTACTGCTTTTACGATAGCTCATGATTTTCACTGGTAATATTTTCATGATTATTTATTCATAAATATTATGTATTTCTCAAAATGATCCATAAGTCAGTTAGGAATGCATTTGAAGTTTTCAAATGTGTGTGGTGTTTATGGGTGTGTCCATTTTCATGTACTCTACATTACTGATTTCCAACCTAAGTTTCATTATGGTAAACCAACATTATCTATATCATATTGGTTCTCTGAAATATCTGATACTGCTTGGCAACCTAGTATGAGGTAATTCTTTATAAATCTTTCATGTGAGGCTTGGAAAAAATGTGTATTTTCTATCTGTTCTACATACCTATTAGACATATTACTCATTTTTCTGTTCAAAGTTTTTAAATTCTAACCTTTCCTCCTTGTCCAATAGAGGTATGCTAAATTCTTTCCTGACGATTGTAGACTTCTCAATTTCTCTTTATAATCTTGATATTTAATTGATTTTTTTTAATTTTTATAATCTTGATATTTTAAATTTTCTCTATCTTAAGAATATGTTATCGGGTGGCTATAAGTTCACAATTCTTCTATCTTTGGTTATTTTAATGTGTATTAGTGTATTAGTGTGATGCGCATTGTGTCAGGATAGGCTGTGTAATTCTGTAGTGATGAATAATCCCCCCAATCAAAGCTTTACAACAATAAATATCTATTTTCTCCTCGCATCACACTACATGTTCAACATGGGTTGACCTTATTGAAATTTCATCTCAATGTTTCACCTGCTTCCATGACAACCACAGCACTGAGAAGGGAATACTATGACTTGTATATTGGTTCTTAAAGCTTCCACCCTGAATAACACGCATCCGTTCTGCTCACATTTCATTCGGCAAGACCAATCACATGGCCACATCTATTGTTAAGGGGCCAGGGAAATGCAAATTTACCATGTGCCTGAAAGGGGAAAAAAAACCGAAAACATTTGATAAACTGTAGTAAGGACTACAATATTTAATGTCCCACGTAATTCCTAGAGAAACCCAAAGTGGTAGCTAGCAAATAAGAAAGGATGAAGAATAGGAGGAAAAAAAGGCATAGCATCACTCCTTTCCCATTTTAAACCTCTGAGCCTGAGATGAGCTTGAGCTTGCGGATGGGAAGATGTTTTCAACTCACTAGCAAGTGAAGTTTTGATTTATCCTGACTTTGTAATGCCCCAAAATGTGACTTTCCTGATGTCAGAGAATAACTGAAAATTATTGGATTGTCTAGAAATACCATCTAGTTAGGAGAGAAGAGATAAACTAGAATAGTTCTGAACAACCATGGTGGGAGAATAATAGATTTGCTCCCTGTTAACACATCCAATTCAATACATTGGTTATATGTTTCTAACTATGCATTTTGCTAATAAGTCTAAAGCTTTCTCATTATTTTTATTCTGTTCCAGTCTGAAATCGAGACACTGTTCATTGACTATGATGGGGTTCAGGGCTCACTATCCCCAAAATGTGACACTTTGGCAGATTGAATATTTTAAGCTAAAGGGGTTTGAGAAAATGGCAGAAACAGAAAGGTTACTCTGACCTACCCTGATCCCAAAATTATCCATGGTCACTCCAACGTCACTCTAAGGAAAGTATGATGGAGGGAAAGAAAGTGGAGCAGAAAATAGCCAGCAGTTTTAACTGCTTTCAGTTAAGATACCTAATTTTTGCAAATCCTACAAAACTGGATGACTATGTGAACACATTGTTAGGGCTTTTCCCAGTGCCTTGGAATGGACTTGTGTAAGGGCAGTCTCCTAAAGAGCAAAGTCAATTAGTGTAGAGTTTAGAGAAAAAGCAGGAATCAGTGTGGGAGACTGAGAATGAACTGCCAGTGCAGAAGGAGGAGAAACGGGAGAAAAAAGTACCTTAGAAGCCAAGAGAAGATGTTGGGGATGAGACTGGTCAGATAATGACTAAAAATTGAGCAATTTGGCAACGCGGAGGGTGTAGTGAACCTAAGAAGAGGCGTCTTATTGGAAAGCATGGATGGCAAGGTGAATCAAATGTAGTTCGAGAGAAATTAGAGGAAAGGAAGTGGAGACAATGGGTAAGGACAGTTCTCTTCACACTTTTTACTGACTGTCCAGACACAAATCTTTTGTGGGATATATATGAGGAGTTGCTATATCAAGATTTCTTCCTGTAAAGAAATAATTCCACCCTTCATTAAGTTCCCTTATTATATCACACTTCATATCTTATGTATTTCAGCATTTTCCCAACTCATATTCACATCTTTGGCATGTTGAAAGGATCATTGCATTGCTTTATCCTATGAAATATAGTGAAGTTGGTATTAAGAAAACTAAAGAGGTATTTATTAGAAATGCGGAAAATTCTGTATTCATTTCCATGCCACACTAAGACACTTTTGTGAAAACTGTAGACCTTGTCTGTGGAACTGGCAATGTGATTAAATCCTGGCATTTAAAATATCACAGGAACTTTGGGAGAAATCCAGGATTATCAAACTTAGAGGAGAGGGATGACAGAGTAACATGAAAAGCATTAATTGTTGGGTAGAGTTATGGATTAAAAATAGCATTTGTACACCTATTGTGATTGAAGTGAAAAAAAAGTGAAAAAAAGAGTAACAAGAGGTCTCTGAAACAGAATAATGATAAACTCCCCACCCTGCTAATATTGGCAAAGGTCAGGCCAAGCAATTGCCACCAAAAACAGAGCAATGACTCGGATGTGACACCATGTA
Source organism: Vicugna pacos (assembly GCF_048564905.1). Classification (NCBI taxonomy): domain Eukaryota; kingdom Metazoa; phylum Chordata; class Mammalia; order Artiodactyla; family Camelidae; genus Vicugna; species Vicugna pacos. The sequence goes on from NC_133023.1 coordinate 37,785,760, forward strand.
TTGTGGACTCAGGATGTGGGGATGTTAGGAAGGCAAGTTAAAAAGTAAAGAGGAAGAACAAAACAAGAGGTGCTCCACTGTGATTCTGAAGAAGGGAAAGCCAGTGAAAACATTTCCCTCGTGCCTTTATGCTGGGGGATGTGCTTTTGGGCGATTTGTCAAAGTTTAGCTCCTTCCCAATTTTGCAAACATACCTGATGCTCTGAGGGCAGCCATTTCTAGACATTCCTAAGCTCAGATGGATGTACAAGCTTGGGCATGGGATAGAGGCAGAGCAGGGGCATGGGGAAGAGACCCCACTCAAGGCCAGAACAGTTGGACCACATCCCGATTTTTTAATGGGCTTTATAATTTGGAGCTCATCTCTTAAACTCTGACTTCAGCTCCAATATCTATTATTGCAACCCTAGTCAAGTCACTGCTTTGCCAAAAACCTTTTGGGTGCTAAAAATTATGAGAAAAATGGATCCCCTGCTCCTCATGCCACACAAGGCCTTCAAGGACTGGGTCCTACCTCCTTCACCAGGGTCATCTCTCTCTACCCACCACCCAACTCCCAGCCTAAGTGACATCGAACTGTTTGAGATTCCCTCATGAACTGTGTTGTTCCAGAGGAGACACTGTTCTCTTATTTCTTCACCAAACTAATTTCACTTAATCCGTCAGGACTTAGCTCACTGTCATCTCCTCCAACAAGTCTTCACTGCACTCTCCAGTCAGACTGAGGCCACCTTCTTGATATTTCCATAGCGCTTCATATTAGGTTGAAAAACATCTATGACCCTGCCAATGAGGGCATGTCCTGTGTTGTGGCATGCCCTGTATCCCTAGGCCCATCAGAGGGACAATAGTCAACTCCATTAAGAAGAACTGTCATAAGAAAAATACCATGATAGTTTTTTATGATTTCACTTATATGCCCAATCTTAAAAAAAAAAAGGACACAAATGAACTTATTTATAAAACAGAGACAGACTCACAGACATAGAAAACAAACTTACAGTTACCAGTGGGGGATGAGGGTGGGGAGGGATGAATTTCAAGGTCCAGATTTGTAGATACACACTGCTATACATAAAAGAGATAAACAAGGTCCTACTGTAGACCACAGGGAACAATTTTCAACACCTTGTAATAGCCTTTAATGAAAAAGAATATGAAAAGGAATATATATATATATACATAAATGAATCACTATGCTGTACATCTGAAATTAACACACTGTAAGTTGATTATAGCTTAAATAAATAAATAAATAAATAAATAAATAAATAAATAAATAAATAAACCTATCAAACCAAACAATAATAAATTGAGGGAAGCAACACTTGCTTTCACACCTCACAGGTTTCTGGTAAGTAAAAGTTGAATATTAATATAATGCAGGCAAGGGTATATGGGAAAATGAGCACTTATTTCATGCTTAATACATTTATTTATGCATTCATTCCCCAAAATACTTATTGAATATCAACCATGGGCCTGGGGTACTGGAGATATAACAGAGACCAAAGTAGATCAAGTCCCTTTTTTTCATGGGATCTACAATGCAAGTAGAAAACAGACAATATAAGAGATCAATAAATATATATCACATTATGTGAAGAAGTCGTCTAAAAAGAAACAGAGCAATGGGAGCACACAGAGATGGGTAGGGGGTGACTGGTGACTATTTTAAATAGGATGGCTGGTAAGGGCCTGTTTGATAAGTAGGCCTGAAGGAAGTAAGAAAGCAGGCTATTTGACAACTTTGGTGACGGTGTTCTTGACAAAGGGCACATCAAGTATGAAGGCCTGGAGACAGAACCATGTTTGGCATGTTCAAAGGGAAAGCAAGAAGCTGGTACAGGTGGAGGACACCAAGTGAGGGAAAATCTGGTGGTAAACGAAGTAGAAGAGGGAGCGAAGAGACCAGATGATATAGGGCCTGGAAAACCACGGACAGGACTTGGCTTTTATTTTAAGTGACTGGAAGTCATCAGTGGAAAACAGCAGGGAGCAGCAGGGAACTTGACTCATGGTGTAGAAGGCTTCCTCAGGCAAGCTGGATTACATGGGGAGCAAACATGACAGCCAGCAACCAATGATCATTGCATGGACTGAGGAGGTCGAGATCAGATTTGGGATTTAGTTTGAAGACAGGGCCACCAGGATTTGCCAATTGAATGGGTGAGAAAAATGAGTTAGAGATGACTCTGGTCTTTTGAGCAGCCAGAAGATTGGAACTGCCATTTCTGAGATGTGGGAGGCTACAGAAAGAACAGGTTGGGGCAGGGTGTGGGTAGATAATCAAAAATCTGGTTAATGGATGCCATAGCGTGGTTAGATGCTGACAAGAGTGATGCAGCAGGGAGGTAAAAAAAAAAATATCGGGTAGGAGAGAGGGGTGAATTGCTAGAGTGACGTCCGTGAGATGACAATAGGGGTTGGGATGTAGTGGTGGCCCTAGATAAGGATGTAAGCAATATCAGATGTTGCACTGGGGGCTGAGGTCCTGTAACACGCTACACAGACATAAGGCTCTATTAGACACATCTCATTATCAAGAGTGATGTATACTCTAGCTGTTGTATTAGTTGGGGCTAACTATATTTCCCAGTTAACTAGCCCACTGAATTAAAAGATCTAAAAGGTCACAGCAATGACATAGTGCATACTGGATGTGTGCTGAGTCATCCTCAGGCACAGAACTGTAATTTAAATACTGTCTGCCCTTTTCAGGATTACATTCATATCAGTGGTCTCCTTTGATCCTCAACTTTTAGGAAAGGCAGGCATTATAATTCCCCATTTCATAGATGAAAAAACAGAGGCTTGAGATTCTAAAGGGTTTACCCAAAGTCACATAGTCTACAAGGGACAGAATTAGGACTAGAACCCGGGTTTTCTGTCCAACACCAAAGGGTTCTTCCTAATAATTGAGATCTCGGTCATATTTTGGACCTGCCTTTCAGACCTTGTCCCTGATCCAGAAGAGACTTACAGTTCCAAAGGGGCATCTGGCCTCTCAGTTCACTGATTCTCCCTGCTTGTTTTCTTCATCATTCTCATCCTCAGCATAATAGAAAAGATTTATCATCTTCTCTTAGGAAAGTGATTAATTATGGCCAGAAAGAACTGAACTGGCTTCCTGTCAGGATGCGTAAGGAAGACCATTTCTCCCTCCTCCCCAGGAAACAAACAAACAAACAAACAAACAAACAAACCTGTTGCCCTGGTTCTTTCTGATTTCTGGGCTTAATGCTCCTGGGGTGCACCTGGGAGACTTAAGAGGATTGATTCTCTGGACACTTTAGATAAGCCGAAAAGCTTCCACATGTTTATTTATAGGTTATATACCAGATTTCACCTTTCTTTTCTTCCTCTCCCTCCCCTTACTGTATCTTCTAAACGTACTTAAAGGGGGTTGCACACTTCATACCATCAAACTTGGCAAAAACAAATAGATGAGACAAAAAAGATGAAGGGAAAATAGAAGAATGAGGATTAGATGATTCTGAAGTAAGATTAGACAGGAAGGCCCTAGAGCTCGACACATCTAGAAACAGCCTGCACACTCGGCTGGCAAAGCAAAGGGGAAAACATGACCAGTACAGTAGCCACAAGCGTCCACAAGATTTTACCAAACCAGCTGTTCAGAAATAGAGCTTTTTTCTGCTACTAATATGTAAGAGACATTTGTGCCATAGGCCATTGAAAGAGGACATTGGGAAATAGAATAGATGAAGTCTTTATTATTTCTGCACAGTGAGTACAGAGTGTTTCCCAAGACTAGTCTCCAAAAGAAAAGAAAAGAAAAGAAAAGAAAAAGAAGAAAACAAAGTTTGATGGCATAAGGCCTTAAATGAGCTCCATTCAATAATAATAACTCCGTGAAGAGACATTACAAATTGATTCAGGTGGAAAGCTCTTTGTTGGGGGGAGGGTATAGCTCAAGTGGTAGAGCACATGCTTAGCATGCACATGGTCCTGGGTTCAATCCCCAGTACCTCCATTTTAAAAAATGAAAAAAAAAGGAGAGAAACTCTTTGTTAGTCTAGCTTGATGTATTTCTCAAACTTTTTGGTCTCAGGACAGCTTTACATTCTTGAGGGCGCCAAAGAACCTTTGTTTATGTGGGTTATGTCTATCGATATTTACTCTATTGGAAATTTAAATGACAACTTTGAGAAATATATATATATATATTATTTAAAATAATAAATCTATTATTTACACGTTAACATAATAACATTTTCCAAAACAGAAATTTTAGTGAGAAGAGTAAAATTGTTTTACACTTTGGCATATCTGTTTAATGTCTGGTTTAATAGAAGACAGCTGGGTTCTCATAGTTGCTTCTGCATTCTAGCTGTTAAGACATTTTAATTGAAGTATATGAAGGAAATCTGGCATCACAGATATGTCACTGGAAAATGGAGGCATATTTTAAGAGCTTTTTCTAACAGTTGTGGATATTCTTCTCTAAATCCACAACAAAATTTGACAAGTATTTCTTAAAGATTAGTTGTGATACAGAATCTAAATGTATATTAATGAACTTTTCATATGCTGTTGTTACATGACAGCCCATCACCGATCTTGTACTCTGAGTAGATCTTTTACCCATGCATGATTTTGTAGCATTATGCACTGGTCATTTGGAAAATACTAGTTCGCTGAGTTATTGACACATTTCATTGTACAATATCAAAAATCACATTTGTTACTATCACCACCCATCTCATTAGAAAGTCTTGAAGTATTGGGACACTGTCAAGTTCACAGTAGCAGATACAAGTTTTCCAAATTTCTAATTTTCAGTTGAAACTCAAATCTTATCATTGGCAACAAATGCTATCAGTTGTTTTCCTTGAATTGACAGGCTCCTTTTGTTCATTTTGAAGAAAATGTTTGCCAAATACCCAAATCGGAATAACCATAGCTTGACTGTCAGTTGTTCTTTCAAGAAAAGAAAAATGGTGTTTGGAGAAAAAAAAGAGACTAGTTCCGCTCACAACTCAACTGCACAAGGGCTTTTCCTAGAGAAAACCATCATGGTCTTGTGTGTAATGGAATTGCTTTCCATTTCATCACTCAGAATATTATTCTGTGTATTTGAAGGTTGAGATGGAATAAAATTAGTAACTTTTACCTTAGCATCAAAGGCATTCTTAAATAAAATTTGCTTGTTGTTTTTGTTTGCTTGTGTTTCTTCTTGTTTTGTTTGGTTTTCTAATGTGAGGTCATGGTAGTGAAGAAAACAAAGATGAGCACTACAAGTATAGTTGGCGCCACTGCCTTGATTCATGCTAAGGCACTAGCAGTTCTCCATTGCTTCTGCACCATTCATGTAACACACGTCAGCAAGGTGAAAAGGGCATTCGCATAATTATATACTTGTAGCTATTTAGAATAATTAGTCTTTGTATTAATATGCAAATAGAATTGATCCTGTGACCTCCTCTAAAAAGGTCTCTGTAGAGTACTCTTTGAGAACTACTGATCTAGAGGAAAGGATGGACTGCATATCTACCAGGTAATAAATATAAATGGTACAAAATAATGGATCTTAAAATTAAACTTATTATTTTGAGATCATTGTTCACATGCAGTTCTAAGAAATAATAGAAAGAGATCCCATGTACCCAGTTTCCCTCAAGGGTAACATCTTCCAAAACTATGGTACAATGTCACCACCAGATTAATGATATTGATACAGTCAAGATATAGAACAGTTCCATCACCACGAAGACCCCTTGTGCTGCCCTTTTATATTTATGTGTACTTCCCTCCCCTCCTCTCCATTGCCTCCTCCATCATCCATCCCTGACTCCTGGCAATCATTAATCTATTTTCATTTTAATATTTTATTATTTCAGTAAGATTATATAAATGGAATCATAAAACGTGTAACCATTTGAGATTTTCTCTCAGCACAATTTCCTGCAGATTCATCCATGTTATTGCATGTACCAATATTTTATACCTTCTTATTGCTGAGCAGTGTTCCACTGCATGGGTATGCCACAGTTTGCTTATTCATTCACCCTTTATAAAGCATTTGAGTTGTTTCCAGCTTTTGGTTTTTGTGTGAACATAAGTTGTCATTTTTCTGGGGCAAATGCTCAAGAGTACAATTGCTGGGTTGTGTGGTAGTTACATGCTTGCATTTTAATAAACTGACAAACTCTTTTCCAGAATGGCTGTATTTTTCATGCCCACCAGCAAAGTGTGAGTGATCCACTTCCTCCACCTTTTGCCAGCATTTGGTGTTGTCACATTTTAAAATTTTAACCATTAAGATAGGTTTATAGCGATATGTCATGTTTTACTTTACTTCTAATGGATAAAGATGTTGAACATCTTTTCATGTGCTTATTAGAGTCTGTATATCCATCAAAATGTCTGTTCACTTCTTGCCAATCTTCTAATTGGGTTCTCTTATTTATTTAGTTAGTTTTTACTGTTGAGTTCTAAAAGCTCTTTATAAATTCTAGAAGGCATGAGATAGACTGAGGTTAATATTTTGCCTATAAATGTACTAGAGCCTATGCTTTCCATTTAAATTTTAGAAGAAGCTGGTCTGTGTCTACAAAACTTTTCTAGTGTTTTGATAGAAATTGCATTAACCTACAGACCAATTTAAGGAGAACTGACTCCTTTATTATGTTTTGTCTTTCTAATCCTTGAACACAATATATCTCTCCATTTCTTTCTTTCTTCTTTGATCTATCTCAACGGCATTTTGTAATTTTCAGAATAGAGATACTGTACATTTTTTTCTTAAGTTTATACCTAAGTATTTAATTTTAGCTAGAATAGTTGTAAGTGGTATTGTGTTTTAATTTTGGTTTCTACATGTTCATTGCTAATACATACACATGAGATTGATTTCTGTGTTTTCATTTTGCATCCTTGACCTTGCTAAACTCACTTATTCTAGCTTTTTGGAAATTTCTTGGGATTTTCTATGTAGATAATCATGTAATCTGCAAAATAGTTTTTTCTTCCTATGCAATTGCTATTTCTTTTCTTTTTCTTGTCGTATTGTAGTGTCTAGAACTTCCACTATTATGTTGAATAAGAGTAGTAAGAATGGACATTTTTTCCATGTTCCCAGGCTTACAAGGGAAGCATTCAACCCTTCACCATTAAGTATGATGTCAGCTCTAAGATTTTTGTAGATGTTTATAATCAAGTTGAAGAAATTTCCTTTTATTCCTAGTTTGCTGAGAGTTTTTATCATGAATAGGTGTTGGGTTTTGTCAAATAGGTTTTCTGCATCAATTGTTACGAACATTACGTTTTTCTTGTTTAGCTTACTGGTGTGATAGAATATATTGACTGATACTTGAATGCTGAACCAGTTTTGTATAATTATAATAAATTCCACTTGGCAATGGTGTATAATTCTTTTTATATATTGATGGATTCAATTTGCTAATATTTTTGTTGAAGATTTTTGCCTCTAATTTCATGAGAGAGAATGGTGTATAGTTTCCTTCCTTTCCTATCATCTTTTTCCAAATTTGGTATAAGTAATACTAATCTCATAAAATGAGTTCAGAAGTGTTCTCTCCTCTGAGACTTTCTGAAAGAGACTGCTTAGAATTGGTGTTAATTCTTCTTTAAATGTTTGTCAGTATTGCCAGTAAAAGTCATCTGGGCCTAAAGATATTTTCTCTGTTAGCTTTCTCATTACAAATTCAATTTCTTTAGTGTTTGTAGGACTATCCAGACTGTGTATTTCAACTTTCTTGAATTTTGATAGTTCGCTGTTTTTAAGAAATTGATCCATTTCTTCTAAGTTGTAGTATTCCCTTATTTTCCTTTTAATGACTACAGGATCTGTTTTAGTGAAACAAGAATCCCTCTTTCATTCCTAATGTTGGTGATTTGTGTCTTCTCTTTTAATTTTCTAGAAGTTTGTTAATGTTACAGATTTTCTCTGAACAATCAGATTTTTGTTACATTTATTTTATTATTGTCTTGTTTTCAATTTTATTGATTTATCCTCTTTGATTTATCCTTTTCTTTTTTTGGTCTTATTTTGTGTTTCTTTTCCTAGTTTCTTGAGGTAAAAGCTTAGATTGTTGATTTTAAAACTTTCTTCTTTTGTAAGTATTTAGTGCTATCAATTTCCTTCTCTGCTTTAGCTATGTCCCAAATATTTTGGTAAGTTGTATTTTTATTTTCACTTAGTTCTATGTATTTTTATAAGATTTTCTTTGAGTCTTCTTCGGTCAAAGGAATATTGAGGATTGTGTCGCTAATTTCCAAGTGTTTGGGTATTTTTCTGTCTCTTATTTCTAGTTTGATTTCATTATGGTCAGAGAACATAATCTGTATGGTTTCACTTCTTTTAAATTTATTGAGATTTGTTTTAAGGGAAGATATGATCTATCTTGGTGATAGTTCCATGGACACTTGAAAAAGTGTATATTCTGCTGCTGTTGGGTAGACAGTTCTATATATGTCAATTATATTCTGTTGGTTGGTGATACTGTTCAATTCTCCTGTATCCTTGCTGATTTGAGTATAGTAGTTCTATCAGTTTTGGGGGGGGATATTGAAGTCCCCAAATATAATTGTGGATTTTTTCATTTCTCCTTTCAGCTCTGTCAGATTTTGCTTCATGTACAGTGAAGCTCAGTTGTTTGGCACATACACATTTAGGATCGTTATGTCTTCCTTACAGATGGATTCTTCTATCATAATATAAGGTATCTCTTTGTGTTCATAATTTTCTTTGCCCTGAAAGCACTACACCAGATATCAGTGTAGCTACTTCTGCTTTTTTCCCACTTTTTTGTTTATTTTTAATTTGTTACTTTTTCCAGCTTTATCGAGGTATAATTGACAAAAATTGTATATGCTTATGGTGTACAACTTGATGTTTTGTACACATAAACACTGTGAAATGATTACCATAATCAAGGTAATTAACATATCCACATGTCTACGACTTCACATATTGTCTTTTTGTGTGTGAATATGGTGAAAATATTTAAGATTTACTGTTAGCAAATTCCAAGTATATGATACAGTATTATTAACTAGTCACCATGCTGTACATTAGATCTCCAGAACTTATTCATCCTGTATAACTGAAACTTTGACTAACATCTCCCCATCTCCTCCCCTTCCCAGTTTGTGGCATCCACCATTCTACTCCCTGTTTCTATGAGTTTAACCTTTTTCTTATATAAGTGATATTACATATAAGTGATGTCATGCAATATTTATCTTTCTGTGCCTGGCTTATTTCACTTAGTAGAGTGTCCTCCAGTCTTATCTAAGTTGTCTCAGATGACAGGATTTTTTCTTCTTTAAGCCTGAATGATATCCCATTGTGTATATATACCACATCTTCTTTATTCATTCATCCATTGATAGACACTTAGGTTGATTCTGTATCTTGGCTGTTGTGAATAATGCTGCAATGAATATGGGAGTGCAAATATCCCTTCCAAAGGCTGATTTCATTTCCTTTGGATACATACCCAGAAATGAGATTGCTGGATCATATGGTAGCTTTATTGTTAATATATTTAGGAACTCCATACGCTTTTTAATAATGATAGTACCAATTTATGGTCCCACCAATGGTGCACAAGGCTTCCCTTTTCTCCACATCCTCCCAACACTTGTTATCTTTTGTCTCTCTGATAATACACATTCTAATGGATGTAATGTGATATCTCACTGTGATTTTGATTGGCAATTCCATGATGATTAATGATGAGCATTTTTTCATATACCTGTTGGCCATTTATATGTCTTCTTTTGAGAAATGTCTATTCAGGTCCTTTGTCCATTATAAAATCAGATTACTTGTTTTCTTGCTATTGAGTTGTCTGAGCTCCTTATATGTTTTGGATATTAACCACTTACTGGATATATGTTTTGCAAATATGTTTTCTCATTCTATAGGTTTCCTTTTTGCTTTGTTGTTTCCTTTGCTGTAAAGAAACTTTTCAGTTTGATGCAGTCTCATTTGTCTAGTTTTTGCTTTTGTTGCCTGTGGTTTTAAGGTCACATCCAAAAAACAAATCACTACCCAGACCAATGTCAAGAAGCTCTTCCTTTTCTGTTCTTCTAGTTTCTGTAGTTGCAGGTCTTATGTTAATTCATTTTGAGGTGACTTTTGTATATGGTGTGAGATAAGGGTCCAATTTCATTTTTCTGCATGGGGATATTCAGTTATCCCAGCACTATTTATGGAAGAGACTGTCCTCTTCTCATTAGGTGTTCTTGGCACCTTTGTTGAATATCAATTGAATATAAATGTGTGAATTTATTTCTTGGCTCTCTATTCTGTTCCATTGACCTATATTTCTGTTTTTATGTCAGTACCATGCCGTTTTGATCACTGCAGTTTTGTAATATATTTTGAATCAAGGTAGTGTGATGTTTCCCACTTTGTTCTTTTTGCTCTGGATTGCTTTGGCTATTCAGGGTCTTTTGTAGTTCCATATGAATTTAAAAATTTTTTTTTTACTTCTGTGAAAAATGCCATTGGAATTTTGATAAGGATTGCATTGAATTGATAGAATACCTGGAGTAGCATGGACATTTAAACAAAAGCATGGCATTTGATGTACAGTAGTTCTTGATTTTTATATAGTTCAATTTATCATTTTTTCCCTCTATGGTGAGTGCTTTTTGTGTCCTGCTTAAGACATTTGAAGGCTCTTCTTTTAACATTTCCTTCTCCTTCCCAGAACAATGATTGCTCAAGAAGGAGTGGCGTGGCTGAAGAGGAAGGAGTGGGAGGTTGGGTCAGGTGGCATTCACGCTCATCCTTGCATTACTCTGGAAGCCACAGTCACCTCTAGCACTGGGAACTTAGTGCTAAATCGAGGCTACCTTGCTCCACTTTGCCCCCACCCATGGTGATTTCTCTTTTTAAGGGCAGTGCTGCTGTTCCTCGTGAATTCTGTTAATCTTTTCCATCCCCATTTCATCAAACATGTCTAAACCTCCAATTCTGTACATAGCTCCAGAATCCTTTCCTAATGAACCCTTAAGATGCAGGGCAATCATGAAATGGTATATGTGTTTAATTGTTCTTGACTATGTCCTTGAAGTCAGGAAAACGTTATTCATTCCAGGTCATTGAGGACACTGGACATGCTGCCTAATTGCACAAGCTACCATAATTAAGCATCAGCTCCAAGCCAACCAAGATACCCTCATACACATGCTGCTTTTCATGCTGTTTTTTCAAATTATCTTTGTATTGTTTAAATAAGACCATAAGCAGGTCTCAAGCTAACACTTTGGATATGGCAGTTCTAGAAATGCCAACTGATGTATCAGTTTAATTAGGAAGTAAGGTGTAAAAGTATTGTGATGGCCATATTTCAGGAATTATGGTTAAATCTTAGGAGTTCCCAACTTGCCAGTGAACTTTAGCAAAGAGCTAAATGTTTGGAAAAAGATATGAGAATAAAAGAACAAACTCACACAAAAGGGAAAGAGAGGTGAGAAAGGGAGGACCTATAGAAATAATATCAAAGCTAAGTTGTGTTCCAAAATTTAAAAATATTTGGAAATTGAAGTGGAATTTCCCCTGGAAGAAAAAAATTAGACAGTGTAGTGTAGTGTCTAGGGTAGCCTACAAAAGTTTACTTAACCCACAATGTAGCAGCAATAGTGTCTTGTCTTTAGTTACAAGATCCCCCAAGATGTCTATATCCCAGTCCTTGAGCCTAAACTTATCTAAGTTCCACAACAGAACTTGAGTTTCAGAGAGACGTGAACCCTGTGAGAGCTGGCACCAGTGAAAGAGGAGGAGGTGGGAAATGTAGCTCCATGGCTCCATGGGTCTCTCAGAAACTTGGATGAGGGCTGCAGGAAACCAGCCATCATTGCTTGGCCCAGACAGCTCTGATGGGAACATGGATGTCAGCAGATACCTGCAGGTTATTTGGAAAGTGTCGCTATTTGGCACTTCTCTGTGGTCTTGATCTAGTTTGAAGGGACTGAGCATCTAAATTAAATCAGAGCTGACAGACATTGTAATGCCTCTAGTTTATTAATTCTATGGTGATTTAAAGCAAATTTACTAAAAGTCTTAATGAGATTCTTGAAATTCCAAAAGCACTAGGCAAAAACTCAGCCTTGGCAAAAACATGTTAATTCCACCCACGTCCCCTTCTGCACACCCCGCTGCCAAATTGCTTAAATCTCTAAATAATCACTTTCTAGATTAAATAAATTAACCTCATTCATTTGTGCTTAAGTTATAAGACTTAACGGCACATTGTTGCTCCCGAAGTTTGTTATCAGCAAAACTGTAGTTCAGCTTGTTTGATGTTACACACACACACACACACACAAGCACACAATTAATAAAATGGATTTTTAAAACGATATTATCTAGATGTCAGAAAGAACCAAATCAGTAAATATTAAAAAGTCTATTATGAAATTGAAGTTACTTTCACCATCCAGGGCAGAACAAAAGGAAAAGAGAATTATTTAATCTACTCTTATTACGTATGCAGACATGCTCATAATCAATAGGATTACACACAGGACAGGCTATGGTGAGAAAACGAATCACTTATAAAGAAGAATGTCTACAGAAGATGAAAGAGAAGATGAGAGAACTAGAGTTACCTGCACTCCTATGTTCACTGAAGCATTATTCACCATAGCCAACATATGGAAACCAACTGACGTGTCCACCAACAAATGAGTGGATAGAGATGTGGAGTACATATATATAATGGAATACCATTCAGCCATGAGAAAGCAGGGAAGTTTGCCAGTTGCAACAACTTGGATGAATCACGAGGGCATCGTGCTCAAGTGCAATAAGTCAGACAGAGAAAGACAAATCTGTGATGTCACTTACATGTGGAATCTAAAAAAGCTGAACGCAGAGAAACAGAGTACAGCGGTGGTTCCAGGAGATGCGTGGAAATTCCCCTGCCCCCAGGTAGGAGAAATGGGGAGATACTGGTCAAAAAGATAGAAACTTCCAATTATAGGATGAACAAATTCTGGGGATCCAATGCACAGTATGGCAATTATAGCGAATAATACTGTATTATATACTTGAAAGTTGCTGAGAGAGTAGATCTTCAATGTTCTCATGTCAAAAAAGAAACAGTAATTATGTGATGGGATAGAGGTGGCAGCTAATGCTATGTGGTAATCGTTTTACAATATATAAATGTATCAGATTGACACATTGCACACCTTAAATTTACATAATGTCAATTAAATCTCAACAAAGCTAAAGGGGAGTAGTGTATCTTAGAAATCTTTCGTATATACATGTATATATACAAATCCTCCTCATTTTTTAAAAAGTGACATGCCATACAGTAGTATGGATTATCATACTTTTTTTTTACCAATTCCCTATTAATGAATATTTCAATTGTTTCCAAACTTTTGCTAATACAACTAAAGCTATGATGAATATCTTTAAATATACATTAGTTTGCCCATCGATGTGCATGTCACATAAATTCTTAGAGGGTAATGGTCGATTATACATTGGGTGATCTTACTAGATATTCTGAAATTTCCATCATAGAGGTTTTACTAGCTATCTTCCCATTAGAAGAGAGAGATGAGTTTCCCTGCTCTCATCTTCAGCAATGTTGTTGAGCTCTGACAAATGAGTTGAAAATGGTACCTAGTTTTAGTTTTAATTTCTATTTCTCTTTTCACGATATGATTTTTTATTAACAGTCTGACCATATGTCAGAGTTCCATGTAGAACTTGGTACTAAAGTGCTTATACAGGGACTGAATCCTGAACAAAACCCCATTTCAGCAATATTTTATGAGCAGAAGCCACTGGAGACAAGGAAACATGGGCAAGAGAGTTCAGATTATTTTCCAGCTCTACCCAACTGGTGCCCCATCAGTAGCATCAACAGATGAAGGACTGCATCATTGCTGCTAAGAATGCATGTGAAGAGATAACTAATTATCTGTGTTTCACTTAAGAGTGGTGTTTATGAGGGAAAACAGATTAGATGAGCAGATTCTGTTCTATTTGGTTTATAATCATTTAATCTAGTTCCTTTTCTGCCACTACTACCAACAACAAAATAAAAAACCCATGTTAAAATATGAGCTTTTTAAGTAGCTGTTAGAATTTTAAGTGTAGCTTCATAATTCAAAAAAAAATTATCTTGTTTCTTTTTCTATTTTCTTCTCTTCTGTAATACTAGTACAATATTATTAGATCCATTAATAATACAATGCATAGGTATTTTTGTACTAATTTAACAGGTTTTATAAAGGAAATTTTTCTGCATGTAGCCTATACCTGGACAGTATTTCTACTTATGTGATAAATTTGATTCAGCTATAAATGAAATTCAGGTCTGGAAAAAAAAAACACTTGAAATGACACTTATATGTGTACTGTAATCTTTATTCAATTAGGCCGAGTTCTAGAGGGGTCAAAAAAGAATATTGCTAATTATTCTGTCTAATTTATTTTTATAAGACACCAATTAAGAAGAAATGAAGTAATTAGGAGAAAATTCAACTGAAATAAATATAATAATCCCAGACAATCTTTTAAATCACAGAGGACCCGGGGCCTCTTTTATCATTAGTTAATGTTAATCTCTCTGTATAGTCATTAATTATTGAGCAAATCTGTCACTATTTAAAGTCTATCAGCAAATAAAAACTGCAAAAAGATGGGGAAAAATTTCAATACAGTTACTCCATGACCAAGATATATACGTATGTGCACGTCTCTCTTTTTGTCACACACACACACACACACACACATGCAACACACATAAACACAGCTAGTAATAATCACATACTCTCAACAGGTTTATATTTCTTGAAAATACTCATTCATTTACTCTTAGGTACAGATTAGACTTTCGGTACTCAAATTTACTATAATTCATCTAGAACGGTTAAATTCAGCTAAATAGTTTCTTGAAGGTTTTGAGGCACTATCAGTCCATTCATGCTTTTTCTCTAATCGTTAATACTTTGGAGACAGGGTACAGTGAAGGTCTTCGTGAAAGTTACTTATTTATCACTTCGGTGATATTGTGTTTCCAGGGATAAAGGTCAGTTGGGAATTATCACTGCAGTTAGGCTTAATGAAATTAATTATGCCTTGTTAGGAATCCACTTAAAATGATTCAGTGGTGTTTTTCAATATTCTAAGGCTAAGGGTAGTGTACATTTTAATTTGTAACCATTTTTTGACACTTCCAATGTATTAGGTAGCAGATTGGAGAAACATCAGAAATGAGAATAATAAAAATCTTCAAGGATATTAGTTCCATTCATGATACCCATTTCCTATCATGCTTATAAAATAACTCTAATGTTATTAAAGATGAGAACATGGTGCATCCTTGTAGACCTTCAACACGTAGTGAAAATCTCACAGGGTGAGAAGCTCTCACTGGTACGATAGAACTACCTCATCTTGGCCATGAGAGCTAGTTTTCAAATTTTCAGGACTTTTTTGAGATGGTTGTGAAAGACACATTAAAATTTAAATTACATAAACTTACAGTTAACCAAATTACATTAAAAACAAAGGTAACAAATATTTGAAAGTCATTCCTTCCTAATTATTTTACTAAGTTTTTCTATAATCTATTTTCTTGAAGTTGTTAACACCTATTGTTTCTGTGTGGTGGCAAACACCGTGTAACGGTGGCTACCACATAGCTCTTCCCAACTTTGTTTGGGAATGAAAGCATTCAATCATGTCATGTTGGAAGCTTGAAATCAGCCATGGTGGGAGTATTAATACCATGGAAATTGGCAAATGCTACAAATCACTGCTTTTTGTTTGAGAGAAAGCCAGTTGCTAAGCATTTATCAGCACATTACTGCTCATGGAGCACATCGGGCTGGCATTCCAGGTCTGAGGAAGACTTGAGAATTAGATGCAAAATGTCTCATCAAGCAGGTGAATAGGGTGTCTCTAAAAGTGCTTTGTAAAAGAAAATTGAGTGAGATAGGTAAGATTCCAGATGAGTTAGACCTCATGATTACTTGGTATCCCTATGACCAGGCACTCCATTCAGGGCATGAGAGGATTTTGGAGTTGGGAGTTGTTTGTTTGTCTTTTAAAGTATAGTTGATTTGCAGTGTTGTGTTAGTTTTTGGTGTACAGCGTAGTGATTCAGATAGATACATAGATAGATAGATAGATAGATAGATAGATAGATACATACATACATACATACATAGATAGATAGATGATAGATAGATAGATACTCCTTTTCATATCCTTTTTCATTAAAGGCTATTACAAGGTATTGAATATAACTCCCTGTGCTCTACAGTAGAACTTTGCGCACCTTTCAAAAAATAACTCCTGTCAAAACAAAAAGAGACTCTCAGAAGTTCTTTTTTGAAAGCTCTGTATGACATGGCTTTCCTCCAGAAGCCCAGGAGTCTGTGTTGTGATTCTCTGATTGGGTATTACCATAAACTCCAAACAATTTTTCTCACTACTGATTCCTCTAATGTTATACTGTTTGCTGGGTCACATGGTTCAAACCACAGGGCTGCTTGCATCATAGACTTTTTCCTGCTCTGAGCTCCACTTAAAGCTGGGAGACTTCATTTGACACACCACTGTGAAATGATTATAAGTCAATAAAAAATGTTAAAAAAAAAAAAGCTGGGAGACTTCGAAGTCACCCAATATATGGGTCATAGCACTATTTGAAGACATGAGCACTTTTCCAGGTACCTCTGGAGCCCAAAGAGACCTGTGAAGTGATGTGCTCCTTTGTGGTGAGAAGGGCCAGGTGCAGAAGTGTTTCCTTTATTGTTGACGGGATTTCCTGGCATGCCCTAGAGCACTGATGTCCTAAAATTTTTGTCAATGTTCATAGAATTTATCTCTTACACTTACATTTTCGTAGAGTTTCTCTCTGGAGTATGTGAGTCTTGACATTGGAAATGCTCTAGGCATTTTTTCCTTTTGCTTCACCAGTCAGATTGGCATGATGTCATCAACAGAGTGGACCAGTATGATGTTCTGTGGGATGGGTAGCTGATCTAGGTCTCTTTGGACTATTTTAGGACAGAGGACAGGGCAAGTCCTGGGGCAAGAGTGTAAATGTACTCTGTTGTATGTTTCCAATGAGAAGTATGTTTCTGAGAAGGATGGAAATGGATGCATTCTTCAGATCAACAGCCACATACCTTGTATGTACCATGAATCTGAGATCATGTTAATTTGATCACTTGGCATGAGCAGCTGAAATCGGGGCTATGACTTGGTTTGCAGTAGTCCACATCGACCTTCCAAGATATGTCTAGGTTTTACAAGGACCAGACTGGTTACTTCAGACAGAGATATGATAAAGGCTACCTCTTCTTCCGTGTACAGTTACCTAGATAAATAGCTATGGGTCCCTCTCTGGATGGGCTGGGGTAATCATTACTGGTGTACTTACCATAGTGTTGCAGGGTTGGGTGGCGAACACATGTTGTCTTATGTGGTAGAAGTCTCTACCTCATCCTCAAACAAGTGAGAAGAGCCAGCCTTTTACAGATAAGAGGGGCCAGAGGGCTCAGGGGAATCTGGGTATTTAAGATGTTGAGACTATCAACCCAACTGTCTCCATTCCTTGTGTCAGGGATTCTCAGTGCCAGTTGGGTGGCAGGGGATCAAGTTCCCAATTCCATTCTCAGCATTTGCTTTGTCAGATCCGGCACCAATTGTTATAGGTCAGGTACCCTGGAAAACAAATGCTGAGACAGAGCTCACAGTGCAATAGGGTTGTTAGGAAGTGCATTGGGATCCATATCTTTGGAAGAGTTGTGAAAAGACAAAATTGGGAGGCGAGAGAAGTTAAGCTGTGTTTAGAGTCAACGGAGGTCTCAGCTGACCCTACAGTGAGTTCTAAAGCTGGGCTACCTTTTAGGAATTATTATGAGTTGAAGTGAGATGATCAGATCTTTCTATCCCTTCTTGAATCAGCATTAGGTGTGGGCTGCCCTGGGAAAGGAGCATGACCTTGGGCAAGGCAGCTCTTGCAGCTGAGGCAAGCTCTTAAGAAGGTCAAGAGCTGAGGGCTATCAGTCAGCAATACTCCCAGAGGCTGGCCAGAGTGGGTGGGGAGGATCTAAGTGGCACATCACAGCATTCATCAACTAGGACAGCAAAATACCTTTGATAATTTCTAGATTTCCAACTTCCAAAGAGTGCAGAACTGCCTAGAGGTGGATGTGGTAAACAAATACAAATGTTATTTAATGATCTATCAGGTTGAAGAATATGACCTTGATATTTCTGTAGGTCAAAATGATTGAATACCAGAAATTTTATACTGTCCAACTTAATTATAGAGTAAACAGGGAAGGAACTTGCATTGGGTATGTGGTAAGATTTAAATGTTTATGCATTATAAAATAATCTATCAAATAGCTTCACCTCCCACACAAACCCGACACCCTCCCCATCTTCTCCATTAAAAACCCTGCTTCCACAGCAAAGGAAACCATAAACAAAATGAAAAGGCAACCTACAGAATGGGAGAAAATATTTGCAAACAATGCAACAGACAAGGGATTAATTTCCAAAATACACAAACAGCTCATACAGCTTAATATAAAAAAAATGGGCAGGAGACCTAAATAGATATCTCTCCAAAGAAGACATACAGATGGCCAATAAGCACACGAAAAAGATACTCAATTTTGCTAATTATTAGAGAAATGCAAGTCAAAACTACAATGAGGTGCCACCTCACACCAGTCAGAATGGCCATCATTCAAAAGTCCACAAATGACAAATGCTGGAGAGGCTGTGGAGAAAAGGGAACCCTCCTACACTGCTGGTGGGAAGGCAGGTTAGTGCAGCCACTGTGGAAAACAGTATGGAGATTCCTCAATAGACTAGGAATAGACTTCCCATATGACCCAGGAATCCCACTCCTGGGCATATATCCAGAGGAAACTCTAATTTGAAAAGATACATGCACTCCAATGTTCATAGCAGCACTATCTACAATAGCCAAGACATGGAAGCAACCTAAATGCCCACTGACAGTTGAATGGATAAAGAAGATGTGAGATTATATATATATATATATATACACACATACACATATACACACACACACTCCCCCAGGACTTCCCCTTAAATATATATATAGTGGAATATTACTCAGCCATAAAAAGAATAGAATAATGCCATTTGCAGCAATGTGGATGGGCCTAGAAATTATCATACTAAAGGAAGTAAGTCAGACAGAGAAAGACAAATATCATATGATATCACTTATATGTGGAATCTAAAAAATGATACAAATGAACTTATTTAGAAAACAGAAATGGACTCATAGACACAGAAAACAAACTTATGGTTAACAAAAGGGAAAGGGAAGGGAAGGATAAATTAGGAGTTTGGGATTAACATATACACACTACTGTATATAAAACAGATAAACAAGGGCCTACTGTATAGCACAGGGACCTATATTCAATATCTTATAATAACCTATCATGGAAAAGAATCTAAAAAAGAATATATATGTACATTTATGCATATATATATAAAATTGAATCACTATGCTGTACACCCGAAACTAACACAATGTTGTAAATCAACCATACTTCAATTTTTTTAAAAACCTGCTGTTACAGCATTTGATGTCACCCACATCCAATGGTAAAATAACGCCTCATGAATGCAGTGGGAACTTATCTACTTCTACTCAACACATTCATTCCACCTCTGAGTTTTGACTCTTGTTCCTCTCCTCACTTGGAATGCTTCTTCCTGCACTGACCCAAACCAAACAAAAATAACACCACCCTTTTCGAAACCTACCTCCTCCTTACAGCCTTTTTTGATGGCACCCAGTTCATCATAGCTTCCCAGAGCTTCTTCAGCACTTAAGGCCAGTTCAGCACAATCTAGGATTTAATAATGGTACGGTGTGTCTCACAAAAGGATTCTGTTTTATGTAGATTACCTTTGTTTCACCAGATAGGTGTGAGTCCCTTGAAGACAGAAGTTGTAACATTTACTTCCTCTGTTTTGCCCACATCGCTAGCACCCAAATGGATTGAGAATCATGTGGATTTTCAAGATCCTTAATATGTGTATTTCTTATTTACCTACTTTAACTGTCCTTCCAAAGTTACACATACATAAATAAATTATATATATATAATTATATATATTTACATGTAATTTATAATATAATACATCTAAATATAAAATATAAATATATAATAATTTATAATAATTTATTATATAATATGATTAATAACAATAATAATTATAATTTATAATTTATATAATAAAAATGTAGGTGTAATAATTTATATATAAATATGTTTTTATATATTATATACCCAGACATAAATTATAAATTCATAAGCACTCAAAAAGCTGAGGAATAAAGTTAAGGGTCTTTCAAAGTATTCTTGGAGGGTGGGGAAAAGATGAGGTGAGAAGAAAACTTGTAAACATCCAGAGAACAGAAGCGATGTTTGGCTTCCTAATTCTTCCTCTGATAGAACTCTGCACTTTCCTTAGTAACACCTCTCATCATTTCTAACTGTATGTTTATGTTATTATTTAATTAGTTTCTGTCTCAGTCCAACTAATTTATCCCCCATGAGGGCAAGGACCACATTTGTTTTACTCATCATCATATGCCTAGTGTCTAGTACATAACGGGTGCTCAATAAATATTTATTGAACTAATTATTAAAGGCAGTAACTTAATGACTATAATTTGATGAAAGAATTTATGCCTTCAGCTCCAGGTACTTCCAACTACCAACCCTAGTCCTTGGCCAGTGCTCTAAGGTAGCTTCTTTCATCCCTGTCATATTTCCTCATTTGAGAATATCCCTAATGTATCAATACTCTTAGTCTTTTATCCTTACTACAGGAACCCATTCCTCCCTCTTCTGGGCATATTTTTAGAGTAGAGGATCTGTTGTCACTCTAATGGCTCTCTGTCCTATGACTGAGTCTTCCATTTGAACCAAAAACGCCTATCCATAAGATCATCAACTTAAGCAAAACAAGTTCATCTCCCAGCAGTGGTACCTCCAAACTGGCAACATGATCTTTTGAAATCCCCCTAAGAAACATTTCCCCAAATTGTGCCCTGAAGATCACCCTCTGGACACACCTTTCCTAACCTTCCTCTCATGTTTGATTCAAATATTGGTAGTGATTTCCTGCATTTACTACTCAGTACAAAGTTATCATACTCATGAATTCATTTTCTCCCTTCTTCTCCCTCTAGTTTTCCCAACTCTTCTCTCTCTTCTATGCTATTGTGTGTGTATGTGTGTGTGTGTGCATGTGTGTGTTGAATTGCGGAGTGTGAAAGAGTTTGTGGCATGGCAGAGTGAAGAAAGCCAGTGTTAAGGGAGAGAAGATAAAGTGTTTCAGTATCTTTTTATTCTGCATTTATGAGTTCTCTATTGCTGCACAACCAAGTCACTCCAACACTTAATGGTTTAAAACAATACCAGCCACTTTGCTCACAAATCTGAAATTTAGGCAGGCCTTGGCAGGGGCATTTGTATCTGCCCTATGTGGCATCGGCTAGGGCAGCTCAACTAAAGGCCGGAGGATCCAATTCCAAGATGGCTCATTGACACATGACAAGTCAGTGCTGGGACCTCAGCTAGGGCTGAGGGTGGCAGGGAAGTAGGGCTGTCTGATTCCTCCCAGTGTGGTGGCCGAGTTCCAAGAGTGAACATCCCAAACCTAAATGGATTATGCTTGGATATTACTAAAGAATTTAGCTGAGAATCCCAAGTATTGCCTGATCCTTTCTCCATCTGTTTTTCATTTATTTCAGCTTATTTCAAAACGGATGCGAGGCAGAAGCTCCCTTTATTTAAGGTAGACCCTGTAACCTTTAAACATGATTCTTCTACTCTGGATTCCAAGAGATGGTGTACATTTTGGAGAGAGAAAAAAAAAAGTATGTGCATGGTGGGGAGAGATGTGCTTGTGCATTTGCATGCTGTGTGAGCACACACGTACATGCCTGTGGTATAGGGTTTTACATGTGTATATCACGTATGTGTCTATATGCATCTATGTGTGTGTATATATGTGTGTCTACTTATGCTGGTGAAACTGCGTGTGTGTTAGCATTTGTACCCGTGTGTGCAGTGTGTAGTTTCCATCAGGACCTCAGTCTGGTAGTTCTACAGTGACTTGGAGAATTGCTGCCAGACTGACTATATCTAAGTGAAATTCAACAGTCTTAAATGTAATTATTTTAAACTACACATGCATTAGCCCAAACCATAGCATTTTCTCCAAGTGACGCCATGGTCTACAAAACTGAGTAAGAGCGCTTATCTGAGCCATTATCTTTTAAGTGCTACAGTACCCCAAGTCCTGAAGATTGTCCTGATAAAATGCAAGAGATGCTATGAAAGAATCTACTGAATTTTCCCTGACAGCTATGATTCATGACATAACACTTATCCTTAGAACTATCTGAGAAATGTTTCTGAAATGATCCATTTGTTCCTGGTTCAAATTAACAAAGAATGCCGCACATTTTTACCTTTTTTTTTCCTTCTTCTTCAAAGCAAAGATTTAGGTTTCCAAAGAATGTACTACAATACCACTCTAACCTTGGTATCTGATAATGCTAAACCTTATTTCTGTGGTGCATGAAGTTAACATAGCAGGAATTATCTTTTGCTTAATTTTGCTATTTATACACAGTAATATACACCTTTTTTCAGTGTACAGTTCTATGAGTTTTGGCAAAATGCATAGAGTTGTGCAACTGCCATCAAAATCAGGATACAGAACAGCTCTGTTACTCCCAAAATATTAGCTCACCCTACCTCTTTATCATAAAACATTCCTCCTCTCGTGACCCCTGGTAACCACTTACCTTCTCCTTCCTTACAGTTTTGTCTTTTCCAGAATGTCATAGAGATGAGATTACACCATATATAACCTCTTGAAGTTGCCTCTTGAGTGGCCTCCTTCACTTAGAAAAATGCATTTGAGATACACCCGTACTGTTGCATGCATGTATATATATATTTTGCTTGTTTTTATTGCTGAGTAGGATTTTACTTTATGGATATACCACTGTTTGCTTATCCACTCACCAACTGAAGGACATTTGGGCTGTTTCAAGTTCCACGCTACTGTGAATAACGCTGCTATAAACATCTATGTACAGGTTTAGCGTGGGAACATATGTTTTCATTTCTCTAGAGTAAATAGTAAATCCTTAAGAGTGGGATTCCTGGGTCATATAGTAAGTATATTTTTAACTTTATAAGAAAATGCTAAACTGTTTTCTCGAGTCTGTATCACCTTACATTTCCATCAGCAATGTATGAAAGTTCCAAGTGTTCCATATCTACTTCAACATTTTATATTGTCTATTTTTTATTTTCGCCATTTCAATAGGTGTGTAGTTTTATCTCACTGCGGCTTTCATTTGCATTTTCCTAGGAACTGATGGTGACAATCATATCTTTATGTTTCCATTTTCCTTCCACACAGTTTCTTTGAGAAGTGTCTGTTGAAACCTTTGCCTACGTTTGAGGGGTCGTATGCTGTCTTATTGTTGAATTCTGTTTGTGAGTTCATTGCATATTCTAGATATAAGTACTTTTTCAGATATGATTTGCAAATCTTTTCTCCGGTCTGTAGCTTTTCATTCTCTTAACAGTGTCTTAAAGGGCAAAAGTTTTCATTTTCGCCAAGTCTGACTTACAAATTTTTATTTTATGAACCATGCTTTGGGTTCACATCCAAGAACTCATTCCCTAAGACAAGGTCACAAAGATTTTCTGTATTTCATCTAAAGGTTTTTATCGTTTTATAGTCATATTAAATCTAAGAATCATTTTTAGTTAACGCTTATATCAAGTGTCAGGGATAGGCTATGGTTTATTTTTCTGCCTGTGATGTTCAATTGTTCTACCACCATTTGTTGGTAAGATTATCCTTTCTACATCGAACTACTTTTGCATCGAATGACCATATTTGAGTGAGTCTATTTCTGGAACATCTACTCTGTCCCATTGATCCATGTGTCTGTCTTCTCACCAATACCACACTAACTTGATTACTGTAGCTTTATAGTAACTATTGAAATCAGGTAGTGTGAGTCTCTTAATTTTGTTTTTCCTTTTCAAAGGAAAATGTTTCACCCATTCTGGTTTCTTTATCTTTCAACAGAAGTCTTGGAAGCAGTTTTGGATATCTACAAAAAAAAAAAAAAAACAGGTGGAAAATTGGGTTGTGATTGTGCTAAATCTATAGCTCAACTTGGGGAGAATAGACATCTTAACAATAGAGGGTCTTCTGATCCATGACCATGGCATATTTTTCCATTAATTTAGGTATTATTTGATTTTTTAATTACTGTTTTGTAGTTTTCAGCATCCCATACTGCACATATTTTGTAGATTTAGAAGTATGTCATTCTATTTCAGCTATTTCAGAGGGCATGCTCTTAAAAATTAAGGAGTTTCAATAATTCATTATGAACATATATATAAATATAATATATTTTTGTATATTATCCTTGTATTCTCAAACCTTATAAATTTGTTAACTACTACCAGGAGCTTTGACTTACATAATGTATTTTAATTGTTTGCTTTTTAATAACCTTACAAGACATTATTATTTTATACATCCAACTTTATCTTAGATATACGCATATATTTGCCATTTTCTTTGCTCTTCTCATATTTTCCTTCTGGGATCACTTTTTTTCCTGCTTGCAGTATATCCTTCATAATGTATCCTTTAAATTTCTTCCTAATGGAAAACCTTCTCAGTTTTCAATGTAAAAAAATGTATCCATGGGAAGGAAGAAATAAAAGTGCCTTCTCTTTACAGATGACATGCTTGTCTATATAGAAAATCCAAAATAACTCACCAAAAACAAACAAAAAAAAAGAAAACCTCCTGGAACTAACAAGTAATTATAGCAAAGTTGTAGAACCTAAGGTTAAGGCACAAAAGTGAATCCCCTTCCTACAAACCAGCAATGAATAAGTGGAATTTGAAATTAACACAATACCATTTATACTAGTATGCTCAATAAAATGAAAAATGTAGGTATAAATCTAACAAAATATGTACAAGATTTATATGAGGAAAACTACAAAAATATGATGAACAAAGTCAAAGAAGAATTAAATAAATTGAGAGTGATTCCATTTTCATGCAAAGGAAGACTCAATATTGTCAAAATGTTATTTCTTCCCAACTTGATCTATACATTCAGTGCAATCCCAATTATAATCCCACCAAGTTATTTTGTGGATATTGACAAACTAGTTCTAAAGTTTACATGGAGAGACAAAAGACCCAGAATAACCGATACAATATTGAAGGAGAGGAACGAAGCTAGAGAATTGACATTACCTGACTTCAAGACTTACTATGAGCCTACAATAATCTAGGCAACATCGTATCAGCAAAAGAATAGACAAATAGACCAATGGAACAGAATAGACAACCCAGAAATAGATTCACATAAACACAGTCAACTGATCTTTGACAAAAGGGCAAGTTAATACAATAAAGCAAAGACAGTCTTTTCCACAAATGATGCTGAAACAGCTGGACATCCACATGCAAAAAAAATGAATCTAGACACAGACATTACACCCTTCACAAAATTTAATTCCAAAAGGATCATAGGCCTAAATGTAAAATACAAAACCATAATAGATAAGTAATAAAGATATATTGTATAGTATAGTGAATTATAGCCATTATCTTGTAATAACTTGTAATGAAGTATAATCTGCAAAAATACTGAATCACTATGCTGTACACCTGAAACTAATATAATCTTGTAAATCAAATATACTTCAGTTAAACAAATTTTTAAAAACCAAGAAACTCCTAGAAGATAACATAGGAGAAAACCTATATGACCTTGAGTTTGGTAATGACTTTTTAGATACAACACCAAAGGCATGATTCATGAAAAGAAGAACTGATAATCTCGACTTTATTAAAATAAAAAATTTCTGCTTTGCAAAAGACACCCTCAAGGAGATGAAAAGGCAAGCCACACAGACCAGGAGAAAATATTTGAAAAAGACATGTCTGGTAAAGGACACATCCAAAATATACAAATAACTCTGAACACTGAACAATAAGAAGACAAACAACCTGATTCAAAATGGGCCAAAGATCTTAATAGACACCTCACCAAAGAAGATAGACAGATGGCAAATAAGCATATGAAAAGATGCTCCACATCATATGCTATCAGGGAAATACAAATAAAAACGAGATACCACTACATGCCTCTTACAATGGTCAGCGTCCAGAACACTAACAACACCAAATGCTGGTGAAGATGTGGAGCAACAGGAACTCACATTCATGGCTGGTGGGAATGCAAGATGGTATGACCACTTTGGAAGACAGTTTGGCAGTTTCTTACAAAACTAAACCTACTCTTGCCATATGATCCAGCAATCATGTTCCTTGGTATTTACTCAAAGGAGCTGAAAACTTATGTCCACACAAAAACCTACACACACATGTTGCTACAGCAGCTTCATTTATAATTGCCAAAACTTGGAAGCAACCAAGATGTCCTTCAGTAGGTGAATAGATAAATAAACCGTGGGTACATCCAGACAATGGTATGTTATTCAGTGTTCAAAAGAAATGCATTATCAAGAAATGAGTTATTAGACATGAAGGAAACTTAAATGCATTTTACTAAATGAAAGAAGTCAATTGGAAGAGGCACTGCATGATTCCAACTATAAGACATTCTGGAAAAGGCAAAACTATGGAGACAATAAAAAAGACCAGGTTGCCAGGGATTGTGGAGGGGGAGGGATGAATAGACAGAACATGGAGAATTTTTAGGGCAGTGAAGAAACTCTGTATGATATTATAATGATATATATATGACATTATATACTTGTCCAAACCAATCGAATGTACAACACCAAGAGTGAACCTTAACGGAAACTAAGGACTCTAGAGGATGATGTGTCATTGCCAGTTCATCAATTGTGATAACTGTATCACTTTGGTTGGAATGTTAATAATGTGGGAGACTATGCATGTGGTGGGGACAAGCGGCATACAGGACATCTCTACCTTCCCCTCAGTTTTTCTGTGAAACTTACATTGCTTTAAATAAATAGTCTTATTTTAAAAAGAATGTATCCATTTTGTTATCATTCTTCAAAGATATTTTCTCCTTGTCTATAATTCTGATCACTAGTTACTTTCTTTCAATTCATTGACCATATCATTCACTTCCTCCTGCCTTCCATTGCTGTTGTTAAGAGATCAACTAACTAATCTAAATGCCACACCTCTGAATGTCATCTGTCTTTTTTCCTGGGTCTATTTTTGTTTGTTTCTTTTCCTTTCTTCTTTGCTGTCCTTCAGTTTCACTCTGATGGGTGTAGGTGGGAATTCTTTTACTTTTCTCATTGGAAATTGGGGGACTTCTAGAATGGCAAGTTTATGTATTTTATCAGTTCTAGAAATTAATAGCCATTATAGTTTTATTCTCTCTCTACTGTCCTTTTGGGATTCTAATTAAATTATTGTTAGACCCTTTCACTCTATTTCTCATGTCTCTTAATCTCTCTTTTGTACTTTTCATCCTTTATTTTCTCAGCAGTTCATTCTGGATTATTTCTTCTGATTTATCTTCAAATTTATCAATTATCTTTTTACCCATGAATAGTCCTTTAATTTTATGCATTAATCCATAATATATCCATATATATCCATATATATACACATACATATATATCTATAGATCTACATCCATCCATGAAAATATCTATATCGATCTATTTATCTATATACATATATACATTTCTAGAAGTTCTAACTGGTTCTTTTCCAGATCTGATTTCATTTTATAAGGTTTCTTGTTGGCAAGGGTATTTTCAATCCATCTTTTACTTATTTAAATATTGAAAGCATAGTTAAGGTGCCTTAACTAATAATTCCCTATCTGCAGTCTCTGTGGATCTCTTTCTGTTGTTTGTTCTCTCTCCATGTTTTCATGCACATTGCTTTTTTCTTGTATGAATGGCACTGTTTGTCACTAAGTATCTTTGAAAATGTATTTATAGGAATAATCTGAGCTCTGTTATGAAAGGTACAACAATACACAAAAGATAATACACATTAGTGTAGACCAAATATCCAGGGACACTTATCTGTTTAGAATCACTTCAAACTAAATTCAAGTCTAGATGGTTTTGTTTTTGTGTTGGGTAGTCCATAAGCTGTCAACTTCAGCAGTCCATAAGATGTCAATTTCAGCTAAAAATACATTCAAAGGCCAATTTACTTCTGTTTCATACTGACCCTAAAAGTATAGCCCTTTAGGATTTCTAACTATAATGGGGAGAGTCTATTCTTAACTCCTCACCTTGGGCAGATCATGTCAGCCTGGCTGTTAAAACCAAAGTTCTAATTTTTCCAGGTTGACAAAGGCCTTCAGTGGCCTCTGGGCTCTCTTTACCTCTCTAGGTTCCTGCTTTCTCTCAAGTTTGCACTGGAAATTCCTCACTATCTTGTCAGCTCTCCAATGCTTTTTTTAAAAAAAATCACTTTCCCCATAATTTTTAGTTGTTTTTCTGAGAAAATGTTGGTCCAAATAACCTAGCTTGCCAGTACTAGGAACAGAAATGAATTAATAATGTTTATAAGAAAAATCTCACTCCAGATTAGAATTGTATGGGTCCTCATGTGACATGGCTGTGATATTTTTATTTATTTTCACTTTTTTTGTGGGGAGAGGTTGCCCATTTGAGTTTCTGTACATGACTGTCTTATTTTAGGGGTAAAAAAATGAAATATTCAGGAGTCTTTGTCTTTGGTCGTCAGCAATGAACAGATTCTCTTCCCCATCTGCTGGTGGGGGGAGGGTCAAAAACATTTCTTTTTTCTTAATAATTTTCTCTTTTCAGACATACTTATATAATTTTACAATTACCTTTATGTTACAGAATATTGGTTAGCACTTCTCAAATTGACCTTTCTTATTTTGTGCTGAAAAGTCTTTGTTATTATTTTTTCCTGCCTTTCTCTTATTTGTATGAGAAGAGGATCAGGGTTTGTAAGTTTTATTTTCTGGGTTTTTCATTTTTTGGTGGGGGTGGGTAAGTGAGAGGAAATTATCTCTTTTTTTTTCTGTCTTACTTAAACTCTTGTCTTGTTATTCTATTTTTCTTTTTAAAATTTGTTTTAATTCACTTTATTTTCCTTGGCAACCTATGAAGGGCTGATAAAGAAATTTCTCTAGGTGTTATGGTGATGGGATTGGATTCAGAAAATTTTTCTAAATAAATAAGAGAGGATTATAAGAAGTTTCAAAGAAACTACAAGTCAGACTTTTTGTAATAACTGGATTATCTCATCTATTAATAAATCCAACTTCATCAAGCAATAACTTGTTGCTTTCTCATTATAATCAATGCTTAAAATGTTTCTGGTCTTGTCATTCATGAGTCACCATTATTGGAAGCTGCACCGACCTAGAGGTTTCGTGAAGAACAGAGGCTCCACCCTTATACACCCACACTGAGTACATAAAGAGTCGATGCTTGAAAAGAAAACATAAAAGGTAAGTGACAAGCCAGTAAAATAACAGAGGCTGATAAAAATTAAAAGATAGCAAGCAGAGGGGGGAGGGCATAGCTCAGTTATAAATAAAGCGCATGCCTAGCATGCACGAAGTCCTGGGTTCAATCCCCAGTACTTTTATGAAAATACATAAATACATAAATAAATAACCTAATTACCTTCCCCCAAAAAAGATAGCAAGCAGAAAAGAATTTGATACATAAAAGTGAATAATTATTTGAGATTGTTACAAACTTAAAGACTATATACCACTTCATTACAAGATGTGTGTGCCTATAAATAAGTTAGGAGCACCAGTTTTCTAGATGAGCTATTGTGTCGTCGCTGTGGACACTCCTGATTTCCCCTAACTTCAGTGACCCTTTGTTCTGAGGGTGCCTTAGAGGATCCACTCTCATGTGTTTCATCACAGAGTCATTCAGCAAGCTGGTTAAGAGGTATCACCAGGAAAAAAAAGAAAAATCCTCTAGTCAAATACGACTGAGAAATACCAAATCAAATACAATCAACCAGTTTTCTCTACTGTCCGAGTCCTGAGCCTTCAGCACGCCAACAGGCATAAAGAAGCTCTAAATGGGACGTTACAGTATAGTAGTCCCTCTTTTACTGAGCATGTCTTGGAACGTTCTGTGGAACACACTTTGAGGAGTGTGCCTTTAACTAGAGAGTGAGAACTTTAAAAAACAGGGGGAGAGAGAGAAAAAATTCTATTTCTTCATCTTGTTAAAAGTTGCATTACCAGTAAAGCCCTAAGAGTCTCTATCTAATTTCCTAATATTGTGTGAAATATGTGTTGCTCTTAGAAAAATGAGATACTAAGAGGTTAAGTAACTCGTCCAAGACCACACATTTGTAAGCGGCAGAACTAGGATTTGAGTCCAGAAGTTCTTCACTCATACCCTTGATGGTATCTCTTCTTTCATATCAGAAAAAAAAAAAACTTCCTGATGCTTTCAGTAATTTTCGAGTAAGAACAATTCTTTTAAGAAAATGTGCACAAACACATAAATCCACACAGGTCACTGACATTCTGATGGATGGGACATTTGTGCAGTCAGGGATGGACTGAATTTCACAAAATATGTTTGGTGTTTGTCCTGTACGTACACTTTGATTAATTGACCTGGAAGACAGGTACAATTTAGAAGAGCCTAACCTTCCACCCTGCCTGTCAGGAATGAGAAAAATGCCTGTGGCATTCACTAAGTACACTCATCTCCGTGGTTTTCCCTATCACCGGGAGGGAGGGGAGTCCAGTTTCACCAGCAGCATCTCTTGTCTGCTTCTCATACATTCGCCTTCCTTCACATCCCTTCCTGACTCTACTCCAAGTTTCTGTTTTAGAAGTGATTATCAAGGAAAAAACTTACCGGTGGAATTCTTCTGTGGTTCATGTTGAACGTGAGACTCACAGAGAATCTGACATGTACCAAGTCTCATTCCTTTTGAGTGATACACTGAACATGCCCAGAGATGTTTCAGATTGTTCCAGGAGCGTGCATACCAGGATTCGTTGGGACATGATGTGTGTCTGTGCATCCAAGTTAAAATGGTGTGTGCCTTCCCAAGTCTGATGTCTTGCCCGGGAAGATGGCACTACTCAGATACCGTGTGTGGCAACATGATTCCTTCCAAGCCTTCAGCAATTCACTACAAAGGAAGCCAGAAGGCAGACTTTAAATCAAGTACAAAAAACACTACAAGTACAATAATAAAGGAGCAATTAAACAAAACATACCTTAGAATGATGAAAGATCAGAGTCTTTAAAATGTTCATGAGTGCTGAATGATACGGAGAAACATTCATGATATAACTTACTTACTTAGCACATACTATGTATCAGGCTCTGCTTGAAAGACTATCATGGGGGCTTACATGCTGGTGGAGGGACAGATGTTAACAGGTGTCAGATTCATGACAGGTGTGTCTCATCCACTGAGGTGTCCATGAGGCCTGGAGTCTCTCCCCAACTCCAGCTTTACTGACACCAATCACAATTGGCCTCCCCCCTTTTCCCTAGGATGCTGCTCAAATAGAATCATTTTCTCAGTGTGCAACGATGGGGGGAAAAATGTTAGGAAGTCCTACAAAAGGAAAATAAACAAACAGGTAATATGAGTTATTGATATGAAGAAAAAATAAATCAGGGTCAAAAGGAGATTGAGTGGTGTCATTTTAGATGCCTTGTAAAGAAAGATCACTTCATGGAGGCAAATTTTAAGCAAAGATCAGGACGAATTTGAGGAAGTCAGTAGTATGGATATTTCCAAGCAGAGGGAAGAGCAAGTGCAAAGGCCCTGAGGAATGAACATGTGTGGCATGCTGGAGGGACAGTATGGAGGCTAGTATGGCTACAGTTGAGTAAACAAGGGGAAGAGTGAAAAGAGATGATAAAGATGTAGGCAGGATACACTAGTAAATAGCCTTTAGACAGAGGGACTGTAAACTAGAACCAGTTTATGGCAAAACCAGCAGGCTAGACTTAAAAGTAGTTGAGCTTTTAGATGGGGCATGCACTCCCCAGATCCGTATGATATTCGCCTAATCAGTATCTGTGTATGTTACTCACCTGGCCCAATAACCGGCCTTCAAGTTTGTAACCCATGCTATGTGATATGCATATGCCAAAATAGTAGCTATTACCAGGTGATTTTTAATTTCTTCTTGAAAGGTTTATTTCCCCAATCTTCTACAAAGAGCATGTGATTTTTTTTTAAACAATGAAAAAAAATTAAGTTGGTTTTGAAAGAATTGAGTGGAAGTCTCCTCTAAGAGGAAAAGGCAATTCAGGATTGCGTGCCAAGAAAACTTCTCAGCCAATAAAACTCTTTGTAATAAAGGTGGTTGAAGATGTAGTTCCGTAGGGATTTTTTCATCCTAGAGACATCTATTTCCTCTTTCTGCCTGTTGCTGGTTGGGTTCTCCCGGAAATAAACCCAGAGGCAGGGTTCAGCGAGCAGGGTGCTGATGAAGGGATGGATACCAGTAGGAGGTAGAGGGCTCAAGCCGGCACGGGCAGAAGGAGAAAGCCAGGCTTTTGTGCCAGTAGCCACCCAACAAAAGCCTTAGGCAACCCTAGGGGCATTCTGAAATGAGACGGGCCCTTTAGAGTTGCTCCAAGTGGAGACAAGATAGCTAGTCCTTTACATCCCCGTGTCTATCAGTTATCGGTGTGGGCCACCCTGGTCAGGGGGCATGGCCTTGGATGAGGTGGTCCTCTGTCGAGGCAGCTCCTATAGGGGCTGACAGCTGAAGGCTGTTTGCAGGCAGCACTCCCAGCAGCTGGGGCAACAAGATCTTCCTTAAAGGGGGTGTTATGGGTTGAATTGCATTCACCGAAAAAGATACTGATGCCCTAGCTCCCAGTACCTCAGAAAGTGATCTTATCTGGAAGTAGGGTCTTTCCAGAGATAATCAAGTTAAAGTGCAGTCATCAGGGTGGGCCCTAATCCAATAGGACTGGTGCCTGTATAAAAAGGGGAAACTTGGACACAAAGACAGACATGCATAGAGGGAAGATTCTGTAAAGAGAGACATAGGAAAAACACCATGTGAAGGTATGTGGGTTGTTTTTTTTTTTTTTGGCTTAAAACAACAGAAATTTATTCTTCCATAGTTTGGGAGGCTAGAAGTGTTTTTAGGCCACTAAGTTTGTGGAAATGTGTTATAGCAGCAATAGAAAAATATACAGATAAGGATTGGATACTCAGAAAGGTTTTGCCTCAGTAGTGGGGCAAAATTACCTTTAGACTAAATGGTACTTTGGTCCTGCCTAACAAAGTTTAAAAGCAAGACTCCAAAGGATTAAACTGTTTCAGGGTAATTTAAACACATTCCAGAACAAAGCTCAAGAATACTTAGAGGAAAACAAAAATATCCAGCATTCAACAAGGTAGAATTCACAATGGTTGTCATCCATTCAAAATCACCAGGTAAGCAATGAGATAGGAGAATAAAAGCTATAATGATGATAAAATCAGTCAACTGAAACTGACCAAGAAAAATACAGATGATACAGTTCATAGACAAGGGCATAAAGCAATTATTGTCACTGTATTTCATATGTTCAAAAAACTAGAAGAAAGACCAAACATGTTAAGTAGAAACAGAAGACATTTAAAAAGACTGAAATAGAAATCCTAGTGATAAAAACTACATTTGAGCTGAAAAATACATCGTTTGGGGTTAATGTCAGATTTTACATGGCAAAAGATTATCAAACCTATAGCCATAGCCATAGAAACTAGCCAAAATGAAACAGAGAGAAAAAGAATACAAAGAAACTAAAAGAGTATCATTGAGCTGTGAGATAACTTCAAGCAACCTAATATAAGTATAATAAGAGACGTGAAAAGAGAAGGGACAGAAAAAATATTTTTTTACAGTCAGTATTTTCATATTTTTAATTGTTCTGTAGCTTTTTTTAACTCTTTTTAAAATTTTTATTTTATTGAGTTATAGTCAGTTTACAATGTTGGGTCAGTTTCCAGTGTAGAGCACAATATTTCAGTTATACATGAACATACATATATTCATTGTCGCATTTTTTCTCTGTGAGCTACCACAAGATCTTGTATATATTTCCCTGTGCTGTGCAGTATAATCTTGTTGATTGATTCTACATATGCCTGTCAGTATCTACAAGTTTCAAACTCCCAGTCTGTCCCTTCCCACCCCCCACCCCCTTGGCAACCACAAGTTTGTATTCTATGTCTGTGAGTCTGTTTCTGTTTTGTATTTATGTTCGTTTGTCTTTTTCTTTTTCTTTTTTAGATTTCATTTGAATATATAAAATTTTTCCAAATTGAATATTATGAAGTCACAAATCTTATAAATTCAACAGAACCCAAACACAAGAAACATGAAGAAAATCACAGAAAGAAATATCATAATCATATATATGTATACATATATACATATACATGTGTGTATATGTATATATGCCAGTAATAAAAATATCTTAAAAGCAGTCAAAGAAAAATACACACTATGGAATAATCAAAAAGATAAGGATGACAGCAGATTACAGGTCAGAAACAATGCAAATAAAAGAAGAAATTTTAGCCAACTGAATCCAACACTATATAAGAAGGATCATACATCATGACCAAATCAAGTTTATGCCAGGAATCCACGGTTAGTTTAATATTCAGAAACCAATCAATATAATTTGCCAAATTAACAGATTAGAAGAAAAAATGTGATTACTGCAATAGACACAGAAAAAGCATTTGACAAATCCAACATCCATTCTGGATAAAACTCTCAGCAAACTAGGAATTATCCTAGTAGAGAATCCTAGCAGAGAATCCCTCAGTAGACTGAGAGATGTGCTGTGTTCTATATTAATCCACTCACTAATAAGAAAACGAAAATTTGAATTAAAAACAGGCAAAAAAAATTTGCCCAGACACTTCACCAAATAAGATGGTGAATGGCAATTAAGCACATGAAAAGATGCTCAATATCATTAGTCTTTATGGAAATACAAATTAAAGCCATACTGGGATACCACTACACACTTACTAGGATGGCTAAAATTAAAAAGACCAACCATATCAAATGTTGGCAAGGATTTAGAGCTACAGGAACTCTTAGATACCACTGGTGGTAATGTAAAATAGTACAACCTCTTTGGAAAACAGTTTGGCATTTTCTTAAAATGTTATACATACAGTTACCATATGACCCAGCTAGCCTACTTCTAAGTATTTACACAAGAGATATGAAAACATATGTCTGTGTAAAGACTAGTATCTAAATGCTCATAGCAGATTTATCTGTAACAGCCTCAATGTGGAAGCAATTCAAATGCCCATCAACAGATGAGCAGATGAGTAAATTTTGGTATATCCATATAATGAAATACTACTCAACGATAAAATGGAATGAACTATTGATACATACAACATGAATGAATCTCAAAATAATTGTGCCAAGTGAAAAAAGCCAAACAAAAAGAGTATGTATTATATGACTCCTTTTATATGAAATTTCAGACAATGCAAATTAATGTATAGTGACAGGAAGTAGGTAAGTGGTTACCTGGGATGGAGGTACCTTGGGAAAATGCGGGGAATGGTGTAACTGTGGATTACTAAGGGGCATGAGAAAACTTTTGGAAATAATGGCTATGTCCATTATCTTGACTGTAGTAGTGTTTTCTTGGATGTATACATATGTCAAAACTTACAAAATTGTACACTTTAAATATGTGTAGTTATATATAAAATAAACAACAAAACCTACTATATAACACAGGAAATAATTTTCAATTTCTTGTAATAACATATAATGGAAAAGAATCTGAAAAGAAAAAAATATATATATATGTATAACTGAATCACTTTGCTATGCACCTGAAACTAACATTATAAATCAACTACACTTCGATAAAAAAGAAGTAAAAAAAAGTGCAGTTAATTATATGTCATTATATCTTAATAAGGTTATTTTTTTTAAAAAAACCACCCTAAGATAATGTAAGAGAAAACCTCATTTACAAAATCAACAAAAAATAAAATACTTTGGAATAAATTCAGCATGGAACTTGTCAATTCTATATGAGGAAAGGTTTTAGACGTTCCTGAAAGATACAAAAGTAGATTTGAACAAATGGGATGATATCCATTGTCCTTGCATATGATGGTTCAACAATATAACAATGACATTACCCCTTAAGTTAATTTAGAAATTCAATGTACTCCCAATATAAATAACATGCAACTTTATGGAGTTGGAGAAGTTGATACTAAAGTTCATAAGGAAAAAATGTCCAAGAATAGCCAGATAAATGCTAAAAAAGAAAAACCCTAAAGGTCAGAGGGGAGGACTAGCTCTATCAACCAATAAAACATGCTTTAAGGGATAATAATGGAAACAACGTGTACTGGCATATGAATAGACAAATATATAAGTGACATAAAATAGGCTCTCTCTCCATAAACTGACCCAGTTATATATGGAAATTTAGCATATGATAAAGGTCTTGCCTCTTAGATCACTGGGGTACAGATGGACTTTTTAATAGATGGTGCTAAGACAACAGAGGAGCCATTTTGAAAAAGGTAAAAGTAGATCCATTCTTCACACTGCAAACGCCATAATGAGAATAAACTCCAATGGATCAAGAATTTCAATTTAAAATGCAATCATATACATTCTAGAAGGAAAAAATGAATGTTTAACCTTCGTTTAGGAAGAAGATTTCTAACTGACTCAAAATTAAGTGTCAGTAGAAGAAAAGATTAATATATTTGACTACATCATATTAAATTACTTTGCATGTCAGAAAGTCCATAAACAAGGTCAAAAGACAACTGACAAACTGAGAAAAAATATACCACAATACATACGACAAAGACTAATACCCTTTTTAAAATTGAGATATAATTGACATATACCATTGTGTATATTTAAGGTGTATAGTGTGTTGATTTGATATATTTATATATTGTAATATGATTACTACCATAGCGCTAGCTAACACCTTTATCAAGTCACGTAATTATCATTTTTCTTTTGTGGTAAAAATATTTAAGATCTAGTCTCTTAGCAATTTGAAGTACATGACACGGTATTGTTGACTATAATCACTATGCTGTGCATTAAATCTCCACAATTAATTCATCTTCTAATTGCAACTTCATACCCTTTGACCAACATCCTCCAATTCCCCTACCCCCCCAGCCTCTGGTAACCACCATCCTATTCTCTGTTTCTACAAGTTCAGTTTTTTTAGATGTCACAAAAAAGTGATATATAGTATTTGTCTTTGTCTAACTTATCTCACTTAGCAGAATGCCTTCAATGTCCTTAATAAAACATTTTCCAAATTGAGGGATAAGAAAGCCAAACAACCAAAAGAAAAATGCAGAAAAGACATGAATAGCGTCTGTCTCTGTCTCTCTCTATGTATGTTTCTCTTTCTCTCTGTATGTATATATACCTATATATAGCTATAAATATATAGATATATATCCCTCAAACTCATAAGTAGAGAAATGCAAATAAAAACAACACTGAGATATCATTTCTCACCCATCAGACAGACAAACATTTAAAAGCATGGCAACACATTTTGTTCACGAGGCAATGGGAAAGCAGACACTCTCATCCACTGTTGATGGGAATGCAAATTAGAATAATCCTTCTGGAGAGAAATTTGATGATATCTGACAAAACTACTTAGGCACTGAATTTTTGACTCAGCAATTCCAACACTAGAAATCTACCCTGAAATTACACCTCTAACAATACAAAAATACATATGCACAAGGTTATTAATTGCAGCGTTGCTTGTAATTGCAAAATATTGGAAACAATCTAAATACCCATACATAGAATGGTGGAATAAACTATGGTATAGCCACACAATGGAGTGCTATGCAGCTGTTTGAAAAATAAGAGAAAAGAATGACTAAGATCTCTATGAACTGATTTAGAGTGAAAATATCAAAGTGCAGAAGAGTATCTATAGTCTCCTACACTTCTTGTAAGAAAATACACACATATCCACTCCTTTGTGCAAAAGAAATACAAGAAGGATAGACCATAAACTAAAGATTTTCCTCTCTTATAGGGAATGGTTAGGAAAAGAGGGAAAAGAAAGGTGGAGTGAGAACAGGTTAGCAGGAATGAGGAATGAGCTCTACATCTCTGACTACACTTTCTTGTATAGCTTTGATTCTTAAAGACAAGTATTGCTTCACATATCTTACCCAATAAATAGCTGAAATAAACCAAGATCTGAGGGCAACCCAAAATGGAACACAAACAATCATAAATGAACCTAAGTGTATTACAGACGAATAGCATAAACACACTGAAGGAAATCAGGAAGAAAAGTCCTAATTTAAGTATCCTTGGCAAAGACTATTTTGACTGGATACTGTAAGGCTAAAGGCAAAAAGAATTGCACACAAATACTGTACTCTAGTTAGTAATCTGGTTCTCATAGGCATATGGATTAGCCATCCTGAAATTATTTTATATGAAATCTGGAATAGGACAAATAGGTAAATATATTTTAGATAAAGAGAGCCAAGTTTCTCACTCTCAGAATTTCAAATAAGGAAAGTGTTGGAATGAACCTGGTGGTGGTGTATTAAAATTAGAGGTATCAAAAGGAACTTATGGTTATATAGTTATACACACACACACACACACACACACACACAGTTAGCTGTATATATATATATATATATATATATATATATATATATATATATATATATGTTTATACAGTTATATAGCTACAGAAATAAATACAGATGTGTGTGTACATAGGGGTTAGCATACACAGATATATTTCCTAGCTCTGTCCACAGAGAGAGCCTAGAAGCAGTGATACCCTACCAGCAATAAGCACCCCTAGTGTCCATATGTTGGTTTCTAAAACACAGTTCTCCAATAAAAGAAACCAGGGCTCCTTGGAGAAGTGGTTGATTCCAGGACAGGGGCAAGAAAACCTCAAGATGAGCTTGGAATATTTTGTGGTGTCAGAAAATAAGAGTGTACTCAGAAAAGGATAAGGGTATGTTAAAAGGACACAGGAGCCAACCTGAAGAAGGTCCCAATGGCCAACGATAGAACAATTTGAGAAATGAAATGAATAATGATAATATTGGATTATAACTCACAGAATAAAGTAAATATCCACAAGTCTATGTAGAAATAAATAATTAAATACCTAAATAAGTGAGTGAGAATGAACAGCTCTCCCTTACTGAAGAAACCAATTAAAAAATGTAGAAACAATGGGAGAAATACAAAATCACCATTGGGCAAACATCACAGTAATCATTGTTGTGGGCAAGATCTACTGATGGATGCTAAAATCAGTGAGTGAAAGCTTGAGGAGAAACAGGATATTAGCATACTCTAAAAATATCCTTCTCAAGCTGTTTCTCAATTCTAAAGGAAAACATAGTAATTTACAGTTAAGAAATTTGGAAGATGCCACCCTAACCAAGTAATCAAGGTTCCTGGTAATAAAACATATTGACCTTCACAGATAAACAAAAGCTAAAAGATTTCAGCACCACAAAACCAGCTTTACAACAAATGTTAAAGGACCTTCTCTAGTCATCAAACCATAAGAAAAGAAGACAAAAAGAAGAAAGAGAAAACATATTGGCATCATGTACCCGCAATATGATGCACTGAGAAGGACACAACATAACTTCTGTACTATTCTTGTCAAAAATGCATAACTTCAAACTCTTCATGAGAAAACACCAGAAGAAGGGTTTTACAAAATAACTGACCAGTACTCTTCAAAAGTTTCACAGTCACAAAAGACCAGGAAAGACCGAGGAGCTGTCACAGATTAGAGGAGACAAAGGAGAAACAATGATATGCCACATGTGATCCTAGAACAGAAAAAGTTCATTTGGGGGGAAAACTGGTAAAATTCAAAAGAGCTCTGGAGCTTAGTTAATTGTATTGTACCAATGTTAATTTCCTAGCCTAGAGAATTGCACTGTGCTTATGTAAGATATTAACATTAGAGGAAGTTGGGTGAAGCATATACCTGAACTCTTTGTACTATTTTTGCAACTATCCTGCAGATCTAAAATTATTTCAAAAGGAAGAGTTAAAAATAATCTCTTGTGTGTGTGTGTGTGTGTGTGAGTGAGTGTGTGAGCGTGTGTGTGTGTGTGTGTGTGTGTGTGTGTGTCTGTAGGCAGTGGAGAGAGAGACAGAAAGAGAAAATGAGAGAGAGACAGAAAGAGAAAATGAGAGAGAGACAGAAAGAGA
The DNA here is from genome assembly GCF_048564905.1 of Vicugna pacos. Lineage (NCBI taxonomy): Eukaryota > Metazoa > Chordata > Mammalia > Artiodactyla > Camelidae > Vicugna > Vicugna pacos. The sequence continues at coordinate 37,826,118 of NC_133023.1, forward strand.
AAATGAGAGAGAGAGAAATGTCATAAGAGTCACCAGAGATGTATGGCAATAATCAAATACGACATGAGCCCCACTAAAAACCAACATGCTAAATAGCATAAAAGCGAATGCCTACCTACTGGAGCTAGGAGAAAGGCAGAGGTAGGGGCATCAAGTCGCCTTAAGTTACAGAAATACCACTGGATTTCTGATATCTGATCCACTGAAAGATAAACCTAGATGAGATTAGTCTAGTCAAACATGACAAGCCTGCACAGGTTTAGTGAAAGCAGACCTGGGCGGGCATTACCTAGAGACCAGAACCAACTCAAAAAGACAGGTGAAAACTCACCTTTCCTGAGAAAGTACTGACCGTTCTCCAGAATTTCAGAAACTCCTTTGTCTCTGATGTGTGAGGTTACCCACCCATGGAGCCAGGTACAGAGGCGGCAATAAAGGCTTTAATGGCTGAGCTCTCTGGCTGCTATCTATTCACTGTGTTGGTTACAATCTTACCAACTTCCTTTTGTTGATCTTGGACTAATGCCCTCATGCTTAAAAGCCACTTCAAAAGATGGATTATTTAAATATCTTTGTTCTGCCTTTCATTTTTTTCATTCTAAAAATTTTTTCTATTATTATCTTATTGCTGCACAGGCTTTCACGTTTCATCCAGATGGAAAATATATGCCTTAATGCAAAACCCTGCAAATATTTTTAGCATCTGGACATTTTTGCCAAGAGGAGCCATTTTAATGGTGGGAGTTTGGTAACATCATTTTTGCTGATAAATTGCCTCCAGGTTAGATAGATGAGTGTTAAGAGCTTTAAATTAGGCAAAATGACAAGACAGACAATAATTAAAGCCTAGTAGAGAAAAGATCATTCTTTTCATTTCAGGTAGGACAAGAAAAAATTAAAAACGATAGTGAACTGTGGGTACAATCTTTTGGATTAAACAGAAAAGCAGCTCTGTGAGTAGTGATTGTAAAAGTAGGGAGGAGGCAAGGGGTATCTTTCGTGGCAGAACAGTTCTAATGTAGAAAGATCATGAAAGCCTTTTATTAAGTCAATTAAAATTGCCATATGATATCACTTATATGTTGAATCTTAAAAAAAGGACACAAACTTATTTACAAAACAGAGACAGATTCATAGACATAGAAAACTTATGCTTACCAGGGGAGAGAGGGGGTGGGAAGGGATAAACCAGGAGTTCAGGATTTGTACATACTAACTACTATATATAAAATAGATAAACAACAAGGTCCTACTGTACAGCACAGGGAACTATATTCAATATCTCGTAAAAACCTATGATGAGAAAGAATATGAAAAGCAATATATATATATATATATAATATCTGAATCACTATGCTGTACACCAGAAACTAATACAACATTGTTAATCGACTATATTTCAATTTTTAAAAGTCAATTAATGTCATATCTGCTAAGTCACATTCTGTTTTAGCCTGGGTTCCCTAGAAGCTGAGGCAAGCTTATATACCAAGGCATTATTCAGGAGACTGCAGTCCCAGGGAAGCAAGAATGAGGGAGAAAGGAAAGTGGGCCAAGGAAGGAGGGAGAGCACATAAAGGTGGTGTGTTACGAGCTGGCCACAGCTTCTCAAGAAAATTCAACTAGTTCTCAGCTAGGTGGGAAGTTTTCAGAGAAGCTCCTTCAATGTCCTCTCTGGTTCATCAAAGCCCACCCCACAGAGCTTTATTTTCCCCCACACTCAGGGCAGCTGCGGGGTAAGCCAGGGCCTCTGTTGGTCCAGTCAGGTCATAGCTGGGCCCTGGAGCTGCTGTAAATCCTGGTATGATAACCATGGTTGAAGCTGTGCAGACAGCCTGGCCTTTGACCTCAGGGAAGGTGGAGGCAATCTGAATCAGTGGTATTAGGAGATGAGACAAAGGTGTTAGTGGGGGTGAGCGGGTATAGCTCAGTGGTAGAGCGCATGCTTAGCATGCACGAGGTCCTGGGTTCAATCTCCAGTGCCTCCATTAACAACAACAATAAAGAAAAGGTGTGAGTGGGGCTTTCCGATGACAGAAGCAATGATATGAGTCTGCGCTGGGTGGCTGTAGCCCGGAAGTCAGGCACGCAGCCAAGACCTTTGAGAGGTTCTGTGGGTTTGTTCCCTGGCAAGCAGACTCTGAGATGAAGATCAGCATGTGGGAGTTTTCTGAGGGAGCGCTCTTGGGATCAACATGTGTGGGAAGGAAAGGAAGGGAAAGATGAAGAATTGAGGAGAGAGAGAAGTCAAGCTGTGATTCCACACCAAACCTCAGCCAATCCTGTAGGAAGCCCTGAAGATAGGACGCCCCTTCAGCTGTCCTGAATTGGGGGTACAGAGGGCCGGGCCCAAAGGTAACCATCTGTCACCCCGGGAAGGAGTGTAACTTTGGGCAAAACAGCTCTATTCAGCCGAGGCAAGTCCCAAAGAGGCAAACAGCTGAGGGCTGTCAACTTGACATCACTCTTAGGGTCAGAGGAATAAGCCCTTTATTCCCAAAGTGGGACCTGGGCAGTGAATTACAGCATCGTCACTGTGGGATGAGACAGAAAAATATTTGCCGCTTTTACGTTTCCAGACAGGTGTGTTACGAGCACAAGACAGACCCTTACAGTTTGGACTTTTGAGTGCTCATGCTGGGCTGAGGTAAGCAGTGCCAGATACGCTGCCCAAAATCCATTCTCCAGATTCAGGGCCAAGGTGGATTCTGGATAGGCCAGGGGACTCAGGTGTCATTTTGACCCCACAGCCTCCATTTGCTTCTGGATTACATCATGACAAAATTCAGAGCGTGGGTTTAGGTTTCCAACATCCACATAGGTCATGGTCTTCGTGAGGTTCATAGGGGCAAAGGTTCCAGAAATAATCAGTCACAGCTATGGCTCAGAATCTGGAACATATATGAGGATGACGGGGACACCTGAGGAGGCATGTTTCTTAGGTCGCTCTAACGTGACACATGATTGAGAATGCCCACTCATAAGAGAATGCAGGAGCCTTGTCACTACAGAGATACCATCTGAATATAGCACAGGGTGCTAGACATACAGGGCCGTGGCAAATGGAAAATAAGAGGTTCCAAAGATGTTGTTTGGGATTTAAAAAAAAAGAGCAATTCAAATAAGATCTGGAGTCCGTGACTGGCATCATTTCAAACTCCCACCCTTTGCAAGAAGGAATCAATGTCTCGAATGGCAATCTCAAGAGTATGACCCAGGTCTTTCCCACTAAAGTTACCGTAAATATCTAGTGTCAACATTCACCTCTTGGGGGAGGGGGGCAGGTGCATTTCCTCAGAGGAGTTTACGCTGACAAGTTACAGGCACTGGACAACTCACATGGATGGCCTGGTGTTTGGGAGAAGCTGAAACCCAGAAGAATGTCTTTGCCTCATTCTTCCCTCAGATGCCTCCAAGTCTCTATTATGTCTTTGGCAACGGTAACATGGGATTAGACGGCACGAGCCTTAGGTCTGGGATTTCATTTCGTTGGGGAAGACTGCCCTAGCGCTATAAATTACTAAACGTTACTGATGTGAGTCGGTGTTGTGTTAACCTTGTGTTTCCTGTTCACAATTTAGATCTGTAAAAGAGAGATGTAATAGAGGCTAATTTCTGGGCCCCAAAAGAATGACACTCATTTTTAGGAGGCATCCAAGGCCATGGTGCTGAAGGCATTGATAACTCTACCCAGACACTGACACCCCGTAATCTCTGGATTTTAACTTGAAGTGTTAATTTTTGGACTCTTTACAAGTGGGACATATGGAAGATATGAATTTCTCTTGAGTAATTCATAGTAGGAAGAAATTTATATTCAAATATGGGATATCCTTAATTTTTTTTTGCATTTTGTTTTTGGTATCTTTATGATGTCATTTAACCTCGCTGCAGACACTCTAATAGACTGAGTAGGAAAATTTAGCGGGATGTAATTTGGGATGGGAAATAGAAGAGGAAGTAGATTTTCAGCCATGAAGCCACCTTAGTGTAGACTTAATTAATGTATAAGTCTAACCCATTTCAAATCTTTCTTCTGGCAAAATCTGCCTTGCCCATCAGTAGTTAAGGGATATCTCCTCAAAAGTAGAAGTTGTGACTGTGGGAGCAGTTTGGCAAATATAGGAGCGGAACAATTGACCTCTCCCAGCAGGGGACCAGACACAACACTGGTTGATGACAAGCTTGCTAGTTCTCCCAGGGGTATGAGAGGAGAAAATGTAGGGAATGTTACCGTTACTGGCAAACCCAGTGTTGTTGCTCATCTACACTATGTTCTCCAACATCAATACAGCAAATGTTTTCAGATCCATCACCCACTCTTCTGTCTATAACCATTGGTATAGAGCTCAGGCACGGGAAAGAAGAGTGTTATGTATTAGCCCCTTCAATCCTCAATAGCTATGATTATATGATGTTGTGTTATTTGATATTACATATAGGAGTGGAGAGGGGAGAAGGAGGGAGGGGAAGTTGTGCCTGTGGTTCACGATTTTGGATGTAATCAATGGTAGAAAATTCTCACCTTTTCATCCTTGGAAGAAAGTTTCGATTTAGGAAACAAAGTTAATCACAGCCAAGGCCAATGGACACGGTGAACGACTCTAAGTGTGGGTGACAGGATTGCTTCTTCTTAGGATAGTGAAAAATAGTGTGAGAGAATGAGAGGAAAACGGAGACCAAGACGGATTAAAAGGAATTGGATGGCTCTTGTGAATATTTTATACATTAGTGCTGCCAGTGACTCCAACAGTATAATTCTAAAAATGCTGGAATCAATGACAGCATCTTTGGAATAAGTATTTATTTGGTCTTTCAAGAGGATTATTTTGAAACATAACAATCATTTGTATATTCAAATTCTACCTGGTATCTGTAAGGTCACCGTATAATGTATTGCTCCCAAAAGGGGCCCTTTTGAGAGTGAAAAGGGTATTAATAATTATGCTGCTATTAATAATTATGCTGGAACAAAGGCACAGATCAGGACTGTACCAGGCAACCAGGGACTTAAGGCACCCTAGATATATGGAAAACATGCCATCATCTTTCCTTATAGTCAACCTTTTAAATACCATTAGATATCTCTTTTTGCAGAATTTCCATTGTGAGGTCCTATAGAAGGAGAAACAATTATTGAAATCTCTTATTAAGGTGATATCATATTTAGATAGTGAGAAGGAACTTTATTCCTTTTATACCAGTGAAGGGGACAAGAATATGCGATCCCAAAATACGCCACATTGGCGTAAGAATTGTTTTGAGCTAAAGGCAATTGAGAAACAGCAGACCCAGGAAAAGCTTTTTCCCCTCCCCCTAACTGCCTAAGAATAAAGTATAAATTTCCCCTTTTGTAAAGGAATTTACACTTATACAGGAAATTTCCTTATTTCTTTTTGTAAAAATGTCCGTACCAGACAGAGAGCTACTTCTGGAGCCAACTCTTGTTACTTGCATGAGAGACTCTTATCTGCATAGATGACAACCCTTATTTACCATAGATTTACTCCCCTCCCCTTCTCATCATTTATCTTCTCTGCCCGGAAGCCTCAAACTTTTCCCTTTGTTTAGCCTAAAATGGTATATAAGCCTCAATCATCTGACTGCCTCCTTCAGCCACATTTTTCTTTGGAACTCCCTGTACCTCATTAAAACTTTTTCCTCTTGTTAATCTGTCTTTTATCAGTTTGATTTTCCAGGCCCCAGACATTGAACCTAGAAGAGTAGAAGCAACAAGTTTCCTTCTCTATGCCAGCTGTGTTTTTTTTTTTTAAAAAAGGCCAGAACAGGGGCAGGGAGGGTATAACTCAGTGGTAGAGTGCATGCTTAGCATGCATGAGGTCCTGGGTTCAATCCCCAATACCACTGTTAAAATAAATGCCCTAAAGAAATTAAAAAAAAAACCTGAAACTAACATTGTAAATCAACTACACTTCAACAACAACAACAACAAAAAAAACAAATTAAAAAATTAGAATGCCAGAACAAACGTGAGAAAAGAAAAATTTAATCAATTGACTAGAATTTAATTACTAGATGTTTTGACTGTATCATTACAAGTGAACTGTTGAGGCGGGGCAGGGGTACATTTCTGCCCCAGGTAGCTTGAATTTCCTGTTTATTGGATCTAGGTAAATTGTCTTAGTGCCCTCCAACATTGGTTGCATGAAGCTGTGGTGGATACTGTGATGTGCTGCCCATATCCTCCTTCAGAAATGAAGAACTTGTTGCAGGTTACCAGGAGGGCTGCCTACTGGTAGCTCTCAGTTCTCAGCCCCCTTCAGGGATTGCTTTGCCTGGAAAAAAAAAACTATCTCACTCAAGGTCCAACTAGGGAAGTCCACATCCAATGCCTGAATAACACAGTGGGTATAAAGGCCTGGCCCTCTTCCATCAAGTTGAGTCCACTCTGAAGAGCCATTCCAATTCCAGAGTTCCCCAGCTCAATGTCTCCCTCACCACAGTCATGTTTCCTTCCCCTTCTTTCTACAGGTATTGATCCCAAGAGCACTTTCTAATAAATACCCTGTATGCTGGTCTCCATCTTGGAGTCTGATTCCTGATGACCACAAACTGTGACCGTCAGCTTTAACCTAACATCTCATCCCTTCTGGTCTCAACTCCTGAGTAAAAGGCTCAGATCTATTCTTGATGCACAAGTTCCACTTTCCCTGAATGTCCAGATGGAGAGTCTAAACGCCTCTGCTCTGAAAGTTGCCATCCTCCTCGCAGGATAGACACTTAAAGAGGAATAATAGAAATATCTGTACACCTTCAATAATCAAACCAAACCCACTATGCAGACGACAGCAAGCAGCCTTTGCAGCTTGGAAGCTACTTGACTCATCAGAATTGTAGGGTCCTACTGCCAGTCTCTCTATTAGACAGAAACTGCCCTATTCAAGGTGCAACCCGAGTGCCCTGCACAGAGCCAAGAACAGAAGTGGTACCTGGTAAATGTTTGCGAATGAATGAATGAATGAATGAATACATGCCTGGAGAGAATGAGGGACCAACTCCTGCAGCCCCCCCCACCTCAGGGCAGTGCTTGAAAGCCCTAGAACTGAAATAACCAACTCAAGGTGAGGAGAATGGAGGAAAGAGCAAAAGAATTAAGGGAATGGGAGGCCCAGTAGGAACGTCCATAAAAGGGAGACAGAGGACAATAAAAATCAAGCCAGTCTTCTACTAAAGAAGGAAGCATTCCGGAAGCTTAGTCACTCCTTAACCTTCTCTCCCCTTAGTTACTTTTCACCAGATTCTCACTGCCATTCAACCCACTAAAATAGAGGGGCACGTTACAGGCTTTGCCTTATTGCTGAATTATCTGTGGCATTGTGAGAATTTGCCTGTAGCGTCAGAATAGGGCTGGCTAACTCTAAATTCTTTTTATAGGAAACTTTTTCTGCAGCCGTTGGAATTGAAACTGGAAACACACAGACCTTGAGCGCTAAGTTGGAGACGATGAGCAGGAAGTGGTAAATGATTAACTACCTTATTAGATCATATTCTCATTTTACAGTTCTTTAGAACAAAGGCATTTGCAGCCACAAGACTTGTTACCTAGTGGTATTGCTGTATCAAAGCCAATAGTGATTGTACCACGATAAAAGCCTGTTCAAATCCATCACTGGTAAATATAAAGAAATCTCAGACACTTTAGGATTTACTAGAATTTTTTCCGGATAAACTGTGACTTGGTAAAGAAAGTTTCGAAAGTGATTCCCGGCATCAACTAACATAAAACATTTTAAACAGTGGTGTAAATGGATTAGCGTTCTCTTGATTACAAATAAAATCTATTTTTCTAAGAGAAAAGACGTCTAAGATGAAAGCCTTTGGGAAGCCTTTCTAACTCCCAAATGTCTGACTAGGGTTTCAAATAACAATGGAAGAGAGAATGAACTGCCACCCCGTGTCCGTAAGTCTGGACAACACTTATCCACATTAATTATTATTCTAGGCTGAATGAACTAATCCTGAATGCTTAACAATATTATTATTAGACAGCTCTATTTGAAAGCTCTGAGTGCCTCCAGCAATTATGCTGATTACAGGTGTAAAGAAGTTTTTCATAGTGTGGCTTATAAAATTCACTGTGAACGTTAACCACATTTCATCTCATGGGGAGCATTAGGCATGCATATAGATAGGGTGGAATTTGGCATAAAGCACTAATCATGTGGTTATAAAGCATGAAGCAGAAGTCAAATAAGAGGGCACTTTTTACTGACAGCACTTAGAATTGCCCCATGAGATTACTCCAAAGAGTTCAGGTTCTAGTGAAATTATTTATGGTTAAGGGTTACAAGGCTATTCAAAGAATGTATAAACAATAACCAACTCCAATTTTTCATGGATGCCATAATTATTTAGAGTTCCTGTTTTTCGTTAACTTCTAAAAGTACAGGTCTATTTCAGAAATGGATTTTGGGGAATGCTTAAAAATTGCGATCTTAAAAAAAAAAACCTATCAGTCAAATAATCTACCAACAAAGGAATAGTAGTTCAAATTTAGTAAACCATAATTCAAGAAACTCTATTCTTCAAAATTACTCCCAGATTAGCTGGATTCAACAATGTTTCAAGTTTACCCTATGACCACACCCTTGCAGAGGTCCCTGCATTCCTACACCTGGGGGTAGAAGGAAATCATGGAAGAAGTTAATAATGAAAGGGGTAAAAAGCATTTTCAGAGCCTGATTTTCCCCATTCCACACCCTAGTGCTCAGAGCAAAAGGGTGGGGGAGAAAGAGAAAGAGAATACATGTATTTCAAAGGAAACCATAAAAATTTATCTACATGTCGATAACCCCAGAAGGTATAAGTTTTACACAGGTCATGGAACAACCCCTTGCCATTCAGGAGGTAGTCACACCTATTTTGTGTCCAAAATAAACCTATACAATTGGAGGCATTGTGGAGGAGAGGGAGTCAAAGGTTAATACACACTCACACACAGGCTAGAGAGGAGAAAAGGGAATACTGTTTGGAAAAGAGGAGAATGAAACAGTGTTCATAAGAAAACTTCACAAATATGCTCTTGGGGAAAATATTAATACAAATGAATAGGAATCAGAAACTGTATTCTTCAATATTGATGGGAGAGAAATAAACCTCACAAAGTTCATCTTTATTCAAAATATGTTCTCTCTTTTTTTTTCCCCAGCAAGCCAGAAGCATATGCCTCTCAGCGACATCACTGCCCTGTGAAATCTCAACAGACGTACAGCTAAAAATGAGTCCATATATACCTTTGGTAATAAAGTTTTTTTCTAATAACAGCTGAAATTTGCTTGCGTACTTGTCAACCAAAATTTAGCCAGGTTTATCATTTCACCTGATGTATATAAAACTGTGTGTGCTATTTTAAAATCTCTGACAGAGTTATAAAATTAACCATAGCACAGGAACTCTATGCTAACGTGATGTGTGAATGGCTGAACATGTGAATTTCAGCCTACATTAGTGGAAAACATTTCCCCTCATGTATTCTTGAAGCTTAATCTCCAATTTTATCTTCCCAGGAACAGTGCTGGTATTAGAACAGAATCTATGAAGTTCTCTGCCAAGAAAGTACTCCCTTTTAAGTGGAGAGTAAAAAAAAAATTAAGCTTTTTTCCAATTTTTTAAAATAACAGCTTTTTTAAAGTATCATTTACATACCATAAAATTCACCAGTTTTTAGTATACAAGCTAATGATATTTAGGATCATTTAAGAGTTGTACAACTATCACTACAATCCAACTTAGAATATTTCCATCACCCCAAAAGGATCTCTCTTACCCATTTGCAGTCATCCCCCATTCCTACCCCCAGCCCGAAGCAACCAATAATCTACTTTTAGTCTCTATCGATTTATCTTTTCTGGACATTTCATATAAGTGGAATCACGCGGTATGTATTCTTTTGTAACTGGCTTATTTCACTTTAGCGTAGTGTTTTTGAGTTTCATCCATGTATCAGTACTTTGTTCCTTTTAAAGGCTGAACATTGTTCCATTGTATGCATATACTACATTTTGTTTAACCATTCAAAAGTTGATGGCCATTTGGATTTCCTATTATAAGTAATGCAGCTATGAACATTTGTACACAAGTCTTTTTGTGGACATCTTTTCATCTCTTTTGGGTACATATCTAGGAGTGAAATTGCTAGGTCCTATGATAGATTTACTTTAATGTTTTAAGAAACTGCCAAATTGTTTACCAAACCAGCTCTACCATTTTACCTTCCCATCAGAAATATGTGAGGGTTCCAGTTTCTCCACATTCTCATCAACACTTCCTACTGTCTTTTTGAGTATAGCCATTCTAGTGGGTGTGAAATGGTATCTCCTTGTTGTTTTAATTTACATCTTCCCAATGACTAATAAGTTTGAACATTTTCTTCATGTGTTTATGGGTCTTTAGTGTATCTTTTTGGTGAAATGTCTATTTCAAACCTTTTACCTATTTGTCAGTTGGGTCATTTGTATAATTACTGAGTTGAAAGGATATTTCACATATTCTAAAAATCAGTTCATTATTATATATTTGATTTATTAATATTTTCCCCCAGTTCATGGCTTGTCATTTCATTTACTTATTTGTGTCTTTGAAGGTCAAAATATTTTAATTCTAGTGAAGTCCAATATATTATTTTTTTCTTTTGGTGTCATATCTAAGAAATCTTGGCCAACACAAGGTCACAAAGATTTTTCGACTATGTTTTTCCCTAAGAGTTTTTGGTTAGTTTGTTTGTTTTAGCTCATACATTTAGGTCTATAATCTATTTTGAGTTAATTTTTGATTATGGTGTGAGATAAGAGTTTAGGTTTACTCTTTTTTTTAATCTTTTTTTTCTCCAGTTTTATTACATAGAATTATTATAGTTTGACTGCACAGACACATTATATTGCATGTAAATACATATAAACAGTATACTGCACATTTTTTTAGTTTTCATTTATGTACTAATTATTGTTTCTAAGAACAGATTAGATCTTTAGCTTTTTAAACTTACATAGTTACCAAGGAATAAAGCTAACTACAAAATAAGAATCAACAGAATGCGGTAATCCAATCACAAAGGACAAATGTGCTTATATATATTCAAGAAATCAAAATAATAATTAGTTCATTTGTGTCTTTATTATTATTGTTATTATTTTTTAGAATCTTCATATAAGTGATGTCATATGGCATTTTTCTTTCTCTTTCCAGCCCACTTCACTTTGAATGACCGTCTTCAGGTCCATCCATATTGCTACAAATGGCATTATTTTATTCTTTTTTATGGCTGAGTAGTGTTCCATTGTACATATGTACCACATCTTCTTTATCCAGTCATCTGCTGATAGACATATGGGTTGTTTCCATGTCTTGGCTATTGTAAATAGTGCTGCTGTGAACACTGGGGTGCATGTGTCTTTTTGAATTTTATTTTTCTCTGGATATGTGCCCAGGAGTGGTATTGCTGGATCACATGGTAAGTCTATTTTCAGTTTTTTAAGGAACCTCCATACTGTTCTCCATAGTGGCTGCACCAATTTGCATTCCCATCAGCAGTGTAGGAGGGTTCCCTTTTCTCCACACCCTCTCCAGCATCTATCATTTGTAGACTTTTCAATAATGATCATTCTGGCTGATGTGAAGTGGTATCTCATTGTAGTTTTGGGGTTTACTCTTTTTCATCTGTATATACAATTGTTCCAGTAGTATTAGTTGAAAGCCATCCTTGCCCTATTGTTATACATTGGTGACTTTTTCGAAAATCCATTGATCCCAACTGTCAGGGTTTGTTCCTGTACTTTCAGTTATGTTCTCTTGATCTATATGCCTATCCTTGATTCTGACTTTAGAGGAAAAGTAGTCAGTCTTTCACTATTAATTGTAATGTTTGCTCTAGGCTTTTCAGACGCCTTTTTTCAAGTTGAGGAAATTCTCCTAGTTTGTTGAGAGCTTTTATCTGGAATGTTGAATTCTGTTGAGTGATTTTCTGTGTCTTTTGAGATGATCGTGTGATTTTGGTCCTTTATTCTATTCATATAGTATATTACTTAATTACTTAATTTTTGGATATTAAATCAACTTCACATTCCTGGAATAAATCCCACTTGCCATGGCACTTAGTCCTTTTTATATGTTGCTGGGTTTGGTTTGCTAAAAGATATTTGTGTTTCTATCCATGAGGGATACTGGTATTGGTGTAGTTTTCTTGTGATGTATTGTCCAATTTTGCTCCTAGGATAATACTAGCCTTATCAAATGAGTTGGTAAGTGTTTCCTCCTCCAATGTTTTATGGGAAAGTTGGGTAATTTGTGTCTTTCTAAGAATGTGTTCATTTCATCTAAACTGTCTTGTTTATTGACATAATGGTGTTCATAGTTTTGCCATATAATCCTTTTAATTTTTGTAATTTAGTAGTGGCATCTTCTCTTTCATTCCCAATTTTTTAATGTGTGTCTTCTCTTTTTTTATTGGTCAGTTTAGATAAGGCTGGTCAATTTTGTTGGTCTTTTCAAAAAAACCAACTTCGGGCTTTTTTGCTTTTCTTCATTTTTTTTCTGTTTTCTGTTCCATTAATTCTTGTTCTAATCTTTATTATTTCCTTGCTTCCTCCTGCTTTTGGTTTGATTTGCTCTTGTTTCACTAGTTTTTTAAGGTGAAAGTTTGGTTATTTATTTGAGATCTTTCTTCTATTCTAAAGTAGGTGTTTATAGCTGTAAATTTCCCTCTAATCACTGCTTTGGCTGAACCCCATATATTTTTGTTTTCATTCTGCTCAAAGTAGTTTCAAGTTTCTCATATGATTTGTTATTTGATGTATGGGCTGTATAGATGTGTGTTGTTTAATTTTCAAATAGTTACAGATTTCCCAAATTTCCTCCTGTCATTTATTTATACTTTGATTCCATTTTGGTTGTAGAACATACATAAATTTATGGCTGGATGACATTCTGTTGCTTCTCCCCACCAGTTCTCTAAGCTCAGTCTAGTTGTGATGTTGTTCTTCCTTGATTGTTTGCCACTGAAATTGGTATTGTTTTTGACAGTCCCCCAGGCACAGAATGTGCCAAACAAGTCAACATTCTTGCATGGCTGCAAAGCTGCCATTCCTCACAACGTGCCCACCTGGGTAGGATTATGGAATTAAGGTGAAGGAATTGGAGATGTACCAGGGTAAAACATCAGAGACTCTCATTGATTTTATACACGTTCATTAAACTTTTATGAATAAACACTCTTCAGTTTGTTCTATGTCTTTAGTCAATTTTCAGAGTCTTTAAAAGGTCATTTTTGACAACTTTGCCCAGTTTTAGCATTGCCTTTTAGAGGAGGCTTACTCTGCTCTTCTAGAAGCCTAGAGAATTTCAGCTTCTTAAATTAGTAAGACAGTCTAAAGGCCAGAGGGCTTTGGGACATTTTAGATATTTTGGTGCAATTAGTATTTAAATTTTACTAACTTCTTTAGAACTTCTTTTAAAGCAGGTAAGTTTGCCATAGAATTCTTTTTAGAATTCATTTAAGTAGTAATAATAACAAGCATTGTTGCCACTTACTAATGATTTGCTATGTGCCAAGTACTTGGCATTACTTATCACATTCAGTAGTAAAAACCTTTCTGTAATATATTATTATTTCACTTTATAGATAAGAAAACCGAGAGTGTAAGTTAAGTTCTTTGCCTAAAAGCTCACAATTAATTGGTCTTGGATGTGGGATTTGAGCCCAGAAATATCTGGCTTCAAAGCCATTCTTTTCCATACACTGTGCTACAGAACTAAGCACTACCAGGTAGATTTCTCCCCAAGACATAATTGGAGGTTACTAGATAAAACTTGGAAAATAAATAGATTTAGATAATTACAGAATTGGCATTTATCTGCTTGGTGTATTACAGGATAAAAAATGCAGGTAAACTAAAATAACTTCTGGTGCCTGCAGTTTATTCTATTTATTTATTAGTCAGTTTATTTATGGATGACTTATGCTTTCCCTAACTCAGAAGACTTGAAGTGACTTAGAAAAGTCTTTAGATGCAATGATTTTAAACATTTTGGTGTTCGTATGTCAATGGACATCAGATAAAGCCTCTCTCAGAAGAATGAAAATTTTTTACCCAATTTTGAATAACACTTCTAGGAGTATATGGGCTCTGAAAGTCATAAACTCCAGTTTGAGAACTCTTGCTTTAATAATGGGAATGAAGCCTAGAGCAACTGCTTGCCCATACAACACCTTTGTCAAGTATCAGAAGAAGGCAGCCACCACAAGTAAATGCCCTTGTACAATAAAGAACCTGCACAGCTATACACAGTGGTCCTGAAAAAGACCATGGACTTCCCAATGATGGTGTCTATGCTTCCTTTGTTTTGTATCCCTAGTTCCCAGCACAATACCTGGCAAACAATTATATTTGATTCATGGCAGGGGAGGGTATAGCTCAGCAGTAGAGTGTGCACTTAGTATGCACAAGGTCCTGGGTTCAGTCCCCAGTATCTCTATTATTTTTAAATATATTTTAAAATATTATTTTATTTTAAAATACTATTTTATTATTACCTCCCCCCAAAACCAAAAAAAAATCAAGAATAAATGATTATTAAAATATTTTATTCCAAAATAAGATCTGACTGAAAATGCAAATGACCCAAGAAAGATAATAGTGCATCTAAAATTTAGAGTAAGGGTTAAGTCCCATGTCAGCTCCTTTGAGATGGGGTAAGAAGGTCACAGTGTAGAACTTGAGGGTTTCAAAAAAACTTTCACTAAGGCCTGAGTCAGGCAGGACCTCAGTCACTTAGTGCCTTTCTGAAGAAACTAGTGAATAAAGAGTGAAAGACTAAATATACTCATGGGTGGCCACAGACTAAGTAGACCTCCATTGATAAAAACAATATACCTTCAGCAGCACTAGAACATCTTAGTGTTTTCCACATCTCTGCAAGTTCATTTTGCTCCCATGTAAACTATTGATTTACACTGACTCATAAACAGCTTCTAAAGTCAAATGCAGGCATATTGGGTTCCATGTGCTCAGAGGTCTCCAGTCTTCCTGTTCATGGAAGGGTGTTGGGGCAGCCAGCATCCCTTCTGACTCTCAGTTTATTTTCAACACTCTTATAAGCATTGTTGAATATATCAGATTGAATCCTCAAACTTCTGGTTTCTACAATTCAATTTAGCAAACATTTATTGAGGGACTACTATGTGCCAGGCATGGCCCTAGGCTCTAGAAATATAACATCTGGGATTAATGCAAGATTGACCACAGGGGAAGAGCTAAAGAAGCAACATTCATCTGCTATGAAATTCCAGGTGTTTACTGGGGCTCTTCAACACCTGCTTATCCATCACCAAGGCACCTTGGGGATCCCCTTTGGTAGCACTGGCTACACTGGTTTAATAGCTAATTTTTAATTACACTGGGAGACCCATGCTCTCTCATTCATTACTTTATCTCTTACATCTAGTATAAAGACTGCTACAGAGTGATACCTAATAAATATTTATTGAATGAAATACATATTAAAGCAGTTTAATATTTTCTGATGGCAAGATTATTTTCTAAGGGTAAAGAACCACCATTCTGGAGAGAAGGGAACATGATAGGAGGTAGGCGTTAAAGTAGAACTGTTTCCCTTTTAGGGCAATTAGACCATAAGCCTTCATTCCTAGTGAAATTTCTTAATGCTGTATCTCGAGTTTTTCATTCAGTTAGCTATTTTGTACTGACAGAACCTTCTAGGCTTAAGAACTAATTATATAATATATATATATATTTTATATATATATATATTTTATATATATATATATTTTTTTTTAAAGAAACCTGTACTTTGTCCATCTCTAGGTAAGGAGAGTTTGGTGTGCAGACTTTAAGATGACCCCAACCTCCTGATATGTACACCCTTGTATAATCCCCTGCCCTGGAGTATGGGTGGGACCTGCTTCTAACAAAACAGAATACAGCAAAAGTGATGGGCTATCACTTCTGTGGTTATGTTACATATGATTGTAAATTCTGTCTTGCTAATGGACTGTCTGATTTGCTTGCTCTAGTAAAACAAGCTACCATATTTTGAGCTACCCAATGGAGAAAACCAGGTGGCAAAGAACTGCAGTCAGCCTCTGACAAATAGCAAACAAAGAATTGAGGCCTTTAATCCATCAGTCGTTGAGGAAATAAATCCTGCCAACAACTACCTGAGTTTGGAGGCAGACCCTTCTCTGGTCAAGCCTCCAGATGAGACCTCAGTCTTGGCTGACGCCATGATGGCAGCCTTCTGAGAGAGTCTGAAGTGGAGAACGTAAGACATGGCCAGATTCCTGACTCCCCGAAATTGTGAGACAATAAATGTGCATTGTTTTAAAGTTCTAAGTTTCTGGTAAATTGTTATGCAGCAATAGACAATTAATACAGAGGGGTAGCTTATTCTTTTGCATGTTCCTTTAGGAAAAATAACCTTTGCAGCATTATATTCCATCTGTCAGTTTTGTTCTAGGGTTTCGTAGCAAGAAGAGAGAACAGTACCCAAAGTGATAGATAAATTTCAAGGCTAAGAATAGCTATTAACAGAATTGCTGGAATTTCAGCAAGAAAATGGAAATGTACAGTCACTTAAAAAAAAGAAAAGAAAAGAGAGGAATAGCAAAACTCTTTTTTATACATCATGAAAGGAGCCCTCTAAAGACTTCAGTTTCAGGCCAAGAGGGTATAATGGGGCCAGGATTTAACCTGCACATTCAAACAATTGAAAAACAGACTTGCCATATGAAATAGCAGTTTGTAAGACACTGTACATCAGAAAGCAAAGGACAGTGACCCATGAGAGATGGCAAACAAAAGGGGTGAGCCCTACAATTTCCCCAGCTTACTGTTTTGAGGGAATTTCCAGGCCATCTTCACAAGAAACATGAATAAAAATACACCAGACCACACCATAAACAAATTTCTGAAAAACAGTGAAAAGGGTAAAATCTTAAAAGCAGCAAGAGCATTAAGTTAAATCTTTAGCATTAATCCTATATTTGAGAAAAAGAATGGCCTTGAATCAATGACCTCAGCTTCCACCTTAAGAAACTAGAAAAAGAAGAAAAAATTAAGCTCAAAGGAAGTAGAAGAAAGGAAATAAATCAACAACAAAAAAAGCTGGTTATTTGAGAAGATCCTTAAAATTGATAAACCTCTACCCAGTCTAATCAGGAAAAGCAGTTTCACCTTTATTGAGGTATAACTGACAATAAAATTGTAAGATATTTAAAGTGTACAACACATTGTGAAAAGGTCCCTCCCATCAAGCTAACTAACACATCCATCAGAGTACTTAAAGAGCTCCCAAGCCCTAGTTCTAGGATGACAGAATCCTAATATATTTGAGCAAAGGATTTAAACAGACCAAAGGAAATATATGAAGGGCAAAGAAACAAATGAAAAGTCATTAGGGAAAAACAAAGTAAAACCACAATAAGAGATTACTACACACTTATTAAAATAGCTAACACTTAAAAGACTGACCACACTAAGTATCGGTGAAGATGTGGAGCAACTGTAACTCTCATACATTGGTGGTCAGGATGTAAAATGGTACACTTTGGAAAACAGTTTGGCAGTTCTTTCAAAAGTTAAGCATACACCTACTATATGACCCAGCCATTCCATTCTTAGGTATTTACCCAAGAGAAAGGAAAGCATATGTCTACACAAAGATTTGCACGTGAATGTTTCAAGGCAGCTTTATTTATAAACCCAAGTCTCCACCAACCAATGAGTGGATAAACTGCATTCCACAGAATACTACTCAAAAATATAAAGGAATGAACTTTTGATGCAAGCAACAACATGGAGGAATCACAAAATGATTATTCTGAGTGAAAGATGCCAGAGAAAAAAACTGCATGCTTTATGATTCTATTTTCATAAAATTTCAGCAAATGCAAAACTAATATACTTTTGAAGGTGATGGGTAAGTTCATTATCTTGACTGTGGTGATGGGTTCACAGATACGTAGGTATAGGTATAAATATACAAACATATTTTATCATTTTGTAAAAATTTATCAAATTGCACAGTTCAATTATATGTCAAATTGTTAAGTCTTCATCAATAAAGCTGTTTTTTTAAAAAGAGGCCCAAAAATACCAGTATTGAGCATTTGAATGGAGGACCAGATGGGAAAAAGAGCCTCTTGGTATAGACATTCAGAAAAGAAGATAAATATCCAGAATTTATTGCAAGGGAGGCAAATCATGAAACATTTACAGCTATTAAAAGAGGGAAAATGTAAATTCTAACATTGATTTTTACCAATGTAATTTGGGTCAAATATCGTATTTTCCTCGTTAAAAAAATAACTCTCAGAAGTATGCATCCCTTATAAATCTAACATGATGAACCCTCCATGGAAAAGCACGCCCTGCCTGCTTGTTACACAGTCTGGATTTACAAATGCATCACATTTTGCTCCTAAATAATCTGGAGCTTTGTTTTTAATGCATAATTAGCTAGGAAGGGTAGATTTGAAGGTACCTTCCTAAAGGACCAGCCAAATCTTTGAAATTGGGACAGATCAAACTCTTAGGCTCTGTCTCCCATTGGTGCTAAATACTTTCCTCATAGTAGCCCTTCAAAATAAGCATTATTGTCTCCATTTTGCAGATGAAAACACTGAGGCTCAAGAATAGTCATTTTCTCTGGCTCATTCAATTGCACCATCAAGTTCTGTATTAGAGAGTCTAGATTATAAAGTCTAGGATAGGCACACAAAGAGCTCTCTACTCGTGGTATTGTATTTAATGATGATAAAAACTCTGAGAGTGATTTTACCATTTCTGACTTACAGATGGGGAAACCAAGCCAGAAATGGGTCAATGCTGATGAGTCACTGAAGATCTGTGGGTGGATTACAAAGATGGTAACGCCATAAACAAGCCCAGACAGACAGATGAGTTTCAGAAGCAGAAAAGACGAGGACCAGGGAGATGACAAGGGTGCACATGCTATCTTCTAGAGTCCAGAGACAACTTGCCAAGAAAGATGGTTTGGCTGTAGCTGCCTCTTATTTCCATTTAAGACCATTGAGAGCATCCTACTCTATTTCTTAAGGGAACAGTGTTGATTTCTAACAATATTCTAATAGATTCATGGAGATGAACCTGTGTTTGGGCTTGAACCAGCCTTCATGTCCTTCTCTGAGTCCTTTACTACAAAACTATCCTAAATCCCAGAACAGAGATACCTCTCTTTAGTATTTACTTTATCCATGTTATCCCATGGTAAATTATTCACATGCTAGAATCCTAGCATCTTGGCTTTATTTAACTGTTGTTCAAAGGCAAGAAAAGATATAAAATTTTTGAAAAGACTATCCCAAGAGAATTTTACCTCAGCATTTCTTGATTTAAAAGATCAAAACCTTTATCGCCAAAATGATAAAAGTCTGTGGCAGCAATGGGAATCAATAACATATTAAAGGACATTGTCCAACAGAAACAGACTCATAGACATAGAATACAAACTTACGGTTGCCAAGGGGGCAGGGGGTGGGAAGGGACAGACTGGGATTTCAAAATGTAGAATAGATAAGATTATACTGTATAGCACAGGGAAATACGTACAAGATCTTGTGGTAGCTCACAGAGAAAAAAATGTGACAATGAATACATGTAGGTTCATGTATAACTGAAAAATTGTGCTCTACACTGGAATTTGACACAACATTGTAAAATGACTGTAACTCAATTAAAAAAATGTTAAAAAAATAAATAAAGGATATTGCCCATATACAGTTCTCTTCACCCAAGAGGGATGTGAAACAAAAACTAAAGTTCTTTGGGTCCAGTTTTGTTTATCATATTTTAAAAATGCACACATACACTGCAGAAGTTCAAATGATAAGAGAACAACCTTATAAAGCAGAAAATAATAATAACAGTAATTTTTTTAATGTCACCAAATGCCAGGAAATTATATACATGCTCTTGATTAATCATGACAATAATCAGGTAAAACATGTGTCAGTATCTTCATTTGCAGAGAAAGACATGAGGTTTAGAAGGTCACGTGACACTTTCACGTTCCCACGACTAGTGGATATCAAAGTAAGAATTCAAGCCCAGCTTTGTTTGGCTCCAGTCCCCATATCACACTAGCACCCTGGTACTGGGGGAAAGAGACACTTCTGCTCTGTTTCCACTTTTCTGATCGGACATGTTTCAGAGGATGTGAACTGACTAATGCATGGCTGAAACAATAAGAAATTCTCTGGTTGGAAAAGATCATCAAATATCACCTCAAAACTAAATTAGCATCATGGCTCTAGGAGAAACCACTTGACTTTGGGCCTCCGTCTTTCCTGTCTCCAAATTCGGTTTAATGGTGGATATTGTGGACATAGGGGCATTGAAATTGGTTCACATCACTTCAGGAAGATATATGTTGGACTGATCCACTTTTACCAGCGTCAAAGTTCCCTCCCAGAACCCTGGTGAAGTGCCTGGGGTTTTGCCATTTGTTCACAGACTTAGCATCAATATTTATTCAATTCTTTCTATGGATGATCTCATTTCATCCTCATGTAACTTGATAAGATGGGCAATGTTTCAGATGAGCAACGGGGAAGAGAGAGGTTAAGTGATTTGCCTAAGGTCCCATAGCTAGAAAATTGTAAAACCAAGATTCAAATTAGGTTTGTCTGACTTCAAAATCTAGCCCCAGACATCATGACCATGTTGCTGAAAGCATGGTTGTTTTAGGAATTACACATCAGGGCCATCTGTCAAGGGAGGGGGGTGGCTGTAACCACACAGACTCTTGGGCCCCACTCAGATCCACAACAATAAGATTGAATTAGCTGCACTTGAAGGTGTGACAACTATGATGCTCTTCAGTGAAGTCCTGTTCCTTACCCGAGCATCTCAGAAGTGCCCGCTCCTGCCTCTCCTTTCCCACTGCTGCTCACACACACAGCTGCTGGTCACTCTCTGCCAGCTCAGCTCTGGGCACACACCCATCTCATTAGTCCTCCCCTCAGCTGTCACCAAGGATCCAGCTCCTTACTATCAGTACCATGTCCATCTTGAGCTGCTGGGACCATCATATTTGGGCACAGAGCCCCAGATAGAAGAATCGCAAGTGAGTTCTGATACTAGGCACTGTGTGCAATATGGTAGACACACAATTCCATTTAATCCTCTCCAAGCACTCCAAAAGGTAGCTTTCATTATATCCATTTAAAAGAGAGCCATGAGGTCAAAGAGGCGAAATAATTTCCCAGATTCACATGTGATGTCTGATATCTTCCATTTGCCTCTCCAGATCCACCCCTCAACAATTTGCTCTCCATCCTGAAGTCTGACTCATATGACCATATCAATGGTCCCTTTGCCCAACCGGTCCAGCCAATGGGTGCCCTGGTGGGATACGGGAAGGCAGGAGGGGAATGAGTCATGGTAGTTATTCCCTGGCTTCTTCCCTACAGAGTCACTATTGCAAACCTCAACTGAAGGTCACAGTTCCCATCAGATGCCCCTCTCTGGGTTACTGCATCCACTCCCTCATCTTATTCTTTCAGGCTCAGGAGCAACAACAGCCACATCGTTAGTGCACTTATCCCATGTGGTTCCCCATCCCCCTCCCACAACTTTGTAAACCGTTTCTTTTTAAAGCTTTCCTGAAATTCCAATTTGAATGTGCTTGGGACCCTGACAGATACATATGGTTACTCAGTCATGCAGGTGGGATTGGAACCCAGACCTAGTCTGGCTCCAAAATCCATGTTCTTACCACTACCCCATTCTTATACTTTGACATCCTAACCAGAGCAGATCCAAAGAAAACACCACACTTCTTGCTTACTCATTTCAATTCAATAAACATTTACAGAGCATCTATTATGTGTCAGGAACCACCTGGACTCACAGACAAGTCGCTGACTCTTTCTGAGCCCCCTTTATCCCTTTCTATGAAGTATGAATGGAATTATCTACCTAAATTGTAAGGTTGTTCTTAGGATAATATAATATTCTTTAGAAAACATGACAGGAAAAGTATGTTACTCATTTTTCTCTCAGAACCTCCTACAATGCCTGGTTCATAGCAGGACTCCAGTAAATGTTATTTGAATGACTGAGTACCTGGATGGATGGATGGATGGATGGATGGATGGATGGATGGATGGACAGAGCATGGTTGAGTTTTGTACATTTAGACATGCTAGAGCTGTGCCGCGTATGTATTAACTTCCTCTTCCATTGACTTTGAGCATTCAAAGAGCAAACGGGTTCCCCACTCCTGTGTGGGACACTTTGTCCACTTTAAGACTGAGAAGTCAGGGAAATGGGATGAAGCCTGAATCTGTTACACTGGTCCAAGGATCACCTTCCTGAAAGTGAATGGACCAAGTCTGTACTTATGCCAGAAAGCTCACCGATTATAAACCCATCCATAGCACTTTTGCAGATACTTGGAGAAAGACTCAAAATATGCTCACTCAATAACTCTAAATGCAGCCTTTTAATGTATTACGGTAAATGCAAATTGATCGGGAACATATGGATTTAATTTATCCTTAAGGACATGCATTTAAACATTTAAGGAGAAAATGTGTCTTTTGAAACATATTCTGGACTATGTCCAGTGTAGCATATTTAAAACAAATTTTCAGATTTTAGATGAATTCAGATCTCTGGTACGCTCACTCGGTTGTTACTGAGAGATGCAGATGGAAAGTTATTTTTATTTTAAAAGTGGAATTCTCAAAAAGAGCTAGGCATTGGAAGGCCAGCACTCATGTCCCGGCCTGACCATTGAATGTGTGACCTTGGCAAAGCCGCTTACTTCCGTGAGACGGTTTCACACTTGTGAAAACCATGTAATATACCTTGTACACTTCACCTGGTTTTTGTGAGGATCGGATGAGATGATTCATGTCAGGTTTTGGTGGCTGGTAAAGTGCTACAAGAAATTAAACAATTATTTGCTGCCATACACACAGTAGACTCTTTATAAATATTTGCTTTTCTCATAAATATTGATTTCAATCATGAAACAAATGACTGACTTCCCTTTTCTTTTTCTTCATGTTTGCCTTCTCTTATCAGACATTCAGTTTAGCGTTCACTTAACTCTCAGCATTTTGGCTAAACTACACAGGGATGTTGGTTGCTGGTTTTTGACATTAGTTTTCCACAGACTCCCCCAATTCCCCAGAAGGAGCACTAATCAAGCCTTATTCAGTTAAGACAAAGAACTTCCACTTTTATCCTTCTAGCATAGCTTATTAAAATATATTCTACTGATAATTTTGCTGATCAGCTCTGGCCTGGGGCAGGATAAACCATGCCTGCCCCAAACTGCACCAACCTATTCAAGGGCATTTACGTGGTACAGCGTTGATTTATCTCCACTCTTCCAGGAGCTGAGTCCTTTGACCTAAAGTAACCTCAGGTATGGAAGGCAGCCATTCAGAAATTCCAGAAGCTGTTCTCACTAGCATGCTTTGTTCCCCAACTTCAAAGACAACATTTTTGTTTTGTGGTTATTTTTTTCTTGCTTGAATCTCTGCTGCATCTGGACTCTTTCAGAGAGCCTTTTTTTTAAACTTTTTATTTTAAATGTAGATCTAGAGAAATAATTTTAGATATAGAGAAACGTTGCAAAAATAATTTTAAAAAAAAAGAATCCCCATGTGTTCTTCACCCAGCTTCCACTAATGTTAGCATCTTATATAACAACTGTACAACTACCAAAACCAAGATATTGATGTTGGCACAGTAATATTAACCTAATTACACACTTTATTTTGACTTCACCAGTTTTTCCACGAATGAGTATTTTCTGTTCCAGGATACAAATGAGTGTCTCAAATTTCATTTAGTCATCATGTCGCCTTAGTCTCCTCCAGTCCATGACATTTCTTCACTCTTTCCTTGTCTTTCATGATTTTGCCACTTTTGAAAAGTACTGGTCAGTTATATTGTATAACGTCCCCCAGTTTGGAATACTGGGATGTTTTCTCATGATTATAACTAAGGATATGCATTTTTGTCAAGAATATCACAGAAGTGGGGGGCGGGTTATAGCTCAGCCATAGAGCGCATGCTTAACATGCACGAGGTCCTGGGTTCAATCCCAAGTACCTCCATTAAAAAAAAAAAAGAACATCACAGAAGTGATGCTATGTCCTTCTCAGTACGTCATATCAAAGGATACATGATAACACTATGTCTTATGACTAGTGGTGTTAACCTTGATCTCTTGATGAAGGTATTATATGCTGAGTTTATCTATTGTAAAATTATTATTTTCTCTTTGTAGTCAGTAAGTATCTTGGGAGGGATACCTTTAAGGTACAGAAATATCCTGTATCTCCCTAAACTGTTGTTGACTAATTTTGGCATTGGCTAGTGGAGATCTTGCCTGCAACAGTTATCACTGTGGTCTTCTAATGGTGCTTTTGTATTTCCTTCATACCTTCTACAGATATTAATATTAGTAATTTATCTGTAAGGAAGAGCTAGCTCTTCTCTTCATTTACTTATTCAATCATTTTACATCAGTCTGGACTCATGGATATTTATTTGATCCTGTGGTTTACGATTCAGTACTATTGGTATTCATTTTTTTGCTCAAATTGCTCCACCTCTGGCCATTGGGGGCTTTTGCACGTTGCTCTCTAGGCTCTTTTGACTAGTCCCACCCTTTTTCTTTGTTTGTTTTAATTTCTTATTGAAGTACAAGTTCCGTAGTTTTAAAAGACTGTCCTTATTTTCTGGCACACAAAATGCTCCAATCTCATCTTGTGTTTTCTTTTTCCCAGCCCTGGAATCAACTTGGTTCTTTTTATTGGAGAATGATGTTTTAGAAACCAAAATCTGGGTGCTAAGATGTCTGACTGCTTCTAGGCCCTCTCAGTGGGCAGACCAAAGAAATATATATATGTATATCAACCCATGCATACATACAGATCTCTATTTCTGTATCTCTCTCCCTCTCTCTCTCTAAAGATATATATATATATGTATATATATATGTGTATATATATACGTGTGTGTGTGTGTGTGTGTGTGTATATATATATATATATATATATATATATATATATATATATATATATTTAAAACCTATGAGTTCACACAGATAACTATGACCCCAATCTAGCACGGCAGGATTCATTCTGGCCTTCCTCCTTTCCTTATCTATATCAGTGTCTTTCTCCAACAGTGAAACTTGACTCTCACTATCTATAAAACATTTATTTGTTCAACGCTAAAATTCATATAAAATAATTCCAAAGTTGCTAACCTATTTCTGGTGAGAGTCACATTCACCAACTTGAGTGTAGTATTTGTGTACAGTTCCTTTCATCCCTGGGTTTACAGTATCCAGTCAAAACATTGTTTTCCAAAGTTACTTAGGTTAATTCTTTTCTCTCCCACATCCTTCAGTGTGGTTATGTTATTCATTTGCCATACAGTAGGTGCGTCTGTTTCTGTCTGTATTCCATTTGGGTTCCCCCACATCCTAGTTGATTTTTTTAATTACATATAATTAAATTCATTCTGTTTAGTGCTCAGTTCTATGGGATTTGAAAAATGCATAGTCATCTAACTGACACCATATTTATGATATAAAAATGTTTCATCACAACAAAAATTCCCTCATGCCACCCTTTTGTAGTCCATCCTCCCTCACCCTCCAAATCCTAGAAACCACGAATCTGTTTTCCTTCCCTTTAGTTTCTTCTTTGCCAGAACGTCATATAAATAGGACCATATAATATGTAATCTTTAGTCTGCTTTTTTCACTTAGCAAAATGTTTAAGATGCATCTGCATCTGTGTGAGTCAATATTCCTTGTTATTAGTAAGGAGTATTACATTGATATCCCAAGGTTTGTTTATCCATCTGTCAACTGAAGGACATCTGGGTTGTTTTCAGTTTGAGGCAATCATGAATAGAGTTTCCATGGTCAATGTAAACATAAGTTATCATTTCTCTAGGGTAAATACCAAGGAATGGGATTGCTGGCTCACGTGGTAAGTGTATGTTCAATGTTATGAGAAGCTATCAAACTATTTTCCAAGTGGTGCTCCCAGTCTGCATTCCCACCAGCAATATAGGTGTACTCCAATTGCTCTGAATACTCAACAGCACTTGGTATTTTGCAGTACTTTTAATTTAGTGATACTCATAGGTATGTTGAGCCATCTCATTGTTGTCCTACTTTGCATTTCCCCCAAAACTAATGATGTTGAGCATCTTTCCATATTTCATTGTGATCCATCTACCTTTGTTGAAGTTCAGTTAAGTTCTTTTGCTTTCTTATTGAGTTTTGAGAGATTTTTATATGGTCTGGATAGAAATTCTTTATCAGAAATGTGGTTTGCAAATATCTTCTTCCAGTGTACATCTTGCCTTTTTAGTCTCTAAACAGTGTTCCTCACAAATCAAAAGTTTTTAATTTTGGTACAGTCCAATTTATCAGTTTCAGCTTTTGTGGGTCATGCTTTTAGTGTGCTACCTAAAACTTTGCTTAACCCAAGGTCATGAAAATTTTCTCCTTTGTATCTTGAAGTTTTGTAGTTCTATATTTTACATTTTTGTGTATGATCCACTCTGAGTTAATTTTTGCAAATAGGTTGAGATTCCTTTTTTTGTATACGGACATTCAACTTTTTCTCCTCAATTGTTGACAAGGTTATAATTTTTCCACTGAATGGCCTTACATCTTTGTTAAAAATTAGTTGGCTGACATATATGTATATAACAACAGAGCCTCAAAATATGCGGAGCAAAAACTGAGAGAGTTAAAGGAAAAAATAGAAAACTCAACAATAATAGTTGGAGGCATTAATACTCCACTTTCCAAAATGAATAGAACAATTAGGTAAAAGAACAATAAGTAAATGGATGTTTAATGATACTATAAACCAGCTAGACCTAATAGACATCTATAGAACACTTCATCCAATAACAGCAGAATACATATATTCTTCTCAGGTGTATATGAACAATTCTCCAGAAAAGACCACATGCAATCCATTAAACAAGCTGTAATAAATGTAAAAAAACTGGAATCATGCAAAGTATGTTCTCTGGCCACAACAGAATGAAGTTAGAATTTGTTAAGGGACGGAAACTTGAGGAATTCACAAATGTAGAAATTAAACAACACATAATCAAAAAGAAATCACAATGAAATGAGAAAATACTTTTAGATGAATAAAAATAAAGATACAACAAAGCAAAACTTGTGGTATGCAGCTAAAGCAGCACTTAGAGGGAAATACATAGCTGTAAACATCCATATTTAAAAATGAGAGACATCTCAAATAAATAACCTAAACTAAGATACAGGGAAAAAAAGAGCAAACTAAACTCAAAGCAAGGACAAGGAAGGAAATAACAAAGATAAGAGCAAAATTAATGAAGAGCAAATAGAAAAACAATAGGGAAAATCAACAAAACCAAAAATTGGTTATTTGAGAAGATCAGCAAAATTGACAGATCTTTACCTGGACTAATATAGAAAAAAAGAGAGATGACTCAAATTACTAAAGTCAAGATGGAAAGAGGGGACATTATTACTAACCTTACAAAAATATAAATATTAACATAAACATGAACACCTATATGTCAATAAATTAGATAACTTAGGTGAAATGGGAAAATTCCTAGAAGGACCCAAACTATGCTGGTTCAAGAAGTAATAGAATTCTGAATGGTCCTATAACAAGTAAACACATTGAATTTAAAATTTTTAAAACAAAGCAAAACTACTCACAAACAAAAGTCTAGTCCCATACATCTTCACTGGTTATCTTAGTCTCTTCAGGCTGTTGTAACAAAACACCATAAATTCAGTGGAGTATACACAAAAAAAGATTTATTTCTCAGATCTGGAGGCTGAGAAGTCCAAGATCAAGGTGCTAGTAAATTTGCTATCTGGTGAAGGCCCATTTCCTCATTGATGGCCATCTTCTCACTATAACCTCACATAGTGGAAGGGGCAAAAAATCTCTCTGGTGTCTGTTTTATAAGAGTTTTCATCTCAATCCTGAGAGTTCCACCTTCAAGAGTTAATCTCCTCCCCAAAACGCTTCTTCCTAATGCCATCAGCTTGGGAGTTAGGATTTTACTGTATGAATTTTGGGAGGGCACATTTAGTCTATAGCATGGTGAACTCAACCAAACATTTAAAGAAGAATTAATATGAATTCTTCAAAAACACTTTTAAAAGATAGGAGAGAACGTCCCAATACATTCCATGAAACTATTATTACCCTGATATTGAACCAGATAAAGATGTCACAAGAAAAAAAAACCTACAGACTAATCTCTTTTATGCATACAGGTACAAAATTCCTCAACAAATACTAGCAAACCAAATCCAGCAATATACTAAAAAGACTACACACCATGACTAAGTGAGATTTAATATAGAAATGCAAAGTTGGTTTAACATATGAAAATCAATTAATGTAATACAACAATAATAGAAAAAAAGATAAAAACCATATGATCATTTCAATACATGCAGAAAATGCATTTGACAAAATCCAACAACCTTTGATGATAAAGGCAACAGTCAATAAATTAGGAATAAAAGGAACCTTCCTCAAATTAATGAAAGGCATCTATTAAAAACCCACATCTAACATAATACTTAATGGCAGAAAACTGAATGCTTTCCCCTTAAGATCAGGAAAAAGACAATGATGCCTATTCTCACTACTTCTATTCAACACTGTTATGGAGGCAAGAAATGAAATAAAAGTCATCCAAACTGGAAAGAAAGAAATAAAATCATCTTTTTTCTCAGGTAACATGAATTTATATATTGAAAATCCTAAGGAATCCACTAAAAATTATTAGAACTAATCAATTCAGCAAGGTTGCATGATAGAAGATAAAATAAAAATCACTTGTATTTCTATACACTTGAAATAAATAATCCAAAAATGAAAATAAGAAAAAAATTTATTTTAAATAGCATCAAAAATAATAAAATACTTAGGAATAAATTTATCAAGAGGAGTGCAAAATATACACTTAGAAAACTAAAAAACATTGCTGAAAGAAATTAAAGACAAAAATAAATGGAAAGACACTCCATGTTTGTAGATCAGAAGATTAAATGGTGTTAAGATGTCAATAATCACTGAATTTATCTACAGATTCAATACAATTTCAACAAAATTCCAGGTGGCTTCTTTCCATAAATTGAGAACCTGATTCTAAAATTCATACGGAAATTCTAGAAACTCAGAGTAGCTAAAACAATTTTGAAAAAGAACATAGTTTGAAGACTCACACATCCTGATTTCAAAACTCTAAAAACTACAGTAATTAAGACAGTGTGATGCTGGCATAAGGACAGAAATACAGATCAGTAAAATAGAATTGAGAGTTTGGAAATAAATCTTCGCTTATCACAGGGAAATATACACAAAATGTTATGATAAATCACAGAGAAAAAAAAATGTGACAATGAGTGTGTATAAGTCCATGAATGACTGAAAAATTGTGCTGAACACTGGAATTTGACACAACACTGTAAAATGATTATGAATCAATAAAAAATGTAAAAAAAAAATCTTCGCTTTTATCGCCAATTGATTTTCAACAAGTGTGTCAAGACAAGTCAATGGAAAGAGAATAATCTTTTCAACATATGGTGTTAAGACAATTGAATATCTTCATACAAAAGAAGGAAGTTGGACCTCTACCTCATGCCATATACAAAACTCACTCAAAACAGATTAAAGACCTGAATGTGAGAGCTAAAACCATAAAATCCTTAGAAGAAAACATAGATGTAAATCATTATTAATATGGAGTAGACAAAGGATTCTGAGATATGACACTAAACACTAAAGCAACCAAAGGAAAAACAGGTAAACAGGATTTCATTGAAATTTTAAACTTTTATATTACAAAGGATACTATCAAGAAAGTGAAAATATAACTGACAAAATGGGAGAAAATATTTTCAAATCATATATCTATTAAGGGATTTGTATCTAGAATATATAAAGAACTCTGACAAGTCAATAATAAAAAGACAATCAATTTTAAAACGAGCAAAGGATCTGACTAGATATTTTCCCCAAAAAAAGATTTACAAATGTCTAATAAGCACATGAAGAGATGTTCAACATCATTAGTTTTCAGGGAAATGCAAGTTAAAACTACAATGAGATACTACTTCACACTCACTAGAATGGCCATTATCAAAAAGAGAGCTAATGAATGTGGAGAAATTGAAATCCTCATACACTGCTGATATAAGTGTAAAATGATGCAGCCAAGAGTATGGAAATAAATCCTCACATTTATAGTTAATTGATTTTCAAGAAGGGTGCCAAGTCAATGGGGAAAAAATAGTCTGGAAAACAGCCTCATAGTTCCTCAAAAGACTAAACATAGAGTTACCATATGATACAGCAATTCCACTCCTGGTTATATACCCAAGAGAAATAAAAATTTATGTACACATAAAAACTTGAACTTGAATGTTCATGGCAACAATATTGCTTAATTTTGATACCTGAGAGGATTTTAAAGAAATATTTCTGTGATTAATTTCTAGTTTAATTCTATAATCATCAGAGAACATACTTTGTATGATTTTTTAAATATTAAATATGCTCTTTGATTTTTTATACAGAATATGTTCTACTTGAGGGAATGTTCTATGTGTACTTGAAAAGAATGTGGATTCTTGTTCTTATCAGTTTGCATTCTCTATATATGGCATTTAGGTCAAGTTGTTTGATAATGTTCAGTTCTTCTGTGTTCTTACTTTCTATGCATTTGTTCTATAAATTATTGATAGAATAGTATTAAGGTCTACAACCATAACTGTAGTTTTGTCTATTTCTCCTTTCAGCTCTATCAGTTTTTGTTTTATGTATTTTGAAACTCTGTTGCTAGGTGCATGTACATATAAAATTGCTATGTCTTCTTAAAGTATTCCTTTATGATTATGTGATGTCCTTCTTTATCTCTAATAATATTCCTTGTTCTGAATTTTACTTTGTCTGATAATACTATAGCTATGCAGCTTATTTATTTATAGCGTTTGCATCATACATCTTTTCCATCCTTTTATTTTAACTTCTCTATGTTTCTATTTTAAGTGGCTTTATTGCAGCAGCGTATAGTTGGGTCTTTCTTTTTATTTAACCAGTATGACAATCTCTCTTTTATATGGTGTGTTTAAATCATGCGTATTTAATGTGATTATTGATGTGGTTGTATAAAATCTACCATCTTGCTAGCTGCTTTCTATTCGTTCAATTTATTCTGTTTTTTTCTTATTTTTCTGCCTTCTCTTGTATTCATTACATATTTTCACTGAGCTTTTTTTTATTTCATTTTATCTCCACTACTGTTTATAAACCTATTATTAATAGTATCTAAAAAATTGTTGTATTACTCTAGGGCTTATATCACCAGTTAAACAGAATCTATCTTCAAATAATATACCACTACATGTGTAGTGTACAGAGCTTAAACAGCATGCTCCCAATTCCTCTCTCCCATTCTTTGTCCCATATTGCCATACATTCAACTTTTACACATTATGCCATGAATACAATTTTGTGCTAATTAGCTTTATTTTAGAGCAATTTAAAATAAGAAAAAAACAAAATTTATTTTACCTTAATGTATTCCATTTTTGAGTGCTTGTCATCTCTTTGTGTCTAAGTTTGTACCTGGTATCACATTTCTTCTGCCTGAAGAAATTCCTTTAATTTTTCTAGTAATGTATTTCTGATTTGTTTGTTTGTTTGTTTCTCCTTTATTTTTGAAAGGTATGTCTGTGGGCTTTAGAAATTCTGGATTGAAAGATTTGCTTTTCTTTCAGCACTTTAAAGTTGTCACTCGTGGTCTTCTTGGTTTGTGTGGTTTCTGGCAAGAAGTCTACAGTAATTCTTATTCTTCTTCCTCTGTATGTAATGTGTCTTTCTTCCTCTGGCTGCCTCAATATTTTCTCTTTGTATTTTGTTTTTAGTAGTTTAATGATTTTATGCCTAGATGGGTATGCTGGGGTAGGGGGTGGCTTTTGGTTTTTGGTATTTATCTTTCTTGGTATTATCAGCCTCTTGAATCTATGTTTCAAAATTCTCAGCCATTATTTCTTCAGATATTTCTTCTGCCTCATTTTCTTTCTCTTTTCCCTCTGGGATTCCAACTGTGTGTATGTTAGACTATCTGATGTCATGCAACAGTTCTTGGATGCTCTGCTCCACTTTCTTTTTTTCACTCATGTTTTCTTTGTGTTTCAGTTTTGATTATTTCTATTGACCTAGCTTCAAGTTCACCAAAGATATTCTTCATCTCTGTTACAGTATTTTTCATTTGATTCTTTCTTATAGTTTTGATCTCTCTGTGAAAATTTCCCACCCAATTATGCATATTGTCTCCCTTTTCCACTGGAGCCTTTAGCATGTTACTCATGGCTGGTTACTATTTTAATTCCATGTCAGATAGTTCCAACATCTGTCTTATCTCTCAATCTTGTTCTGTTGATTTCTTTGTCTCTTGGATGTGTTTTCTTTTTCTTTCCTATTGTATGCCTCATAATGTTTAGTTGAATCCCAGACATCTTGTGTAATAGAGACCCAAAGTAAATAGGGTTTATGTCTGGAAATGGGCATGCCTTTCCTTTTGCTAAGCCTTTAGTGCGGAGGTTTGAGTTAATGTAGTTAGGAGCAGAGCTGGATTGGAGGTTTGTTATTGCTCTAGTTTGTTGTTGCTTTAGTGTACCTTCCATGCACCCCAGATTTCAAATTCCTACAGCAATACTTTGTGTCAAGGCTGGAGACTGGTTTGCTAAAGAGATTTTTTTCAATGTCACATCAGCTTAGATTTTCTTTTTAAACTGTGACCATCTCCACAGTCTTGCAACTCTTCTGGCAGTATTCCACTATTACTTGTTATTTGACATGTATTAAATGGTTGTAAGGAAGCATGAGAGTGGGTATCTATTGTTCTGATGAAACCTCAGTTTTAGGCAGGCCCTGCATCCCTTGATTTCTGGTATGGGGCCTTCTAAATGCTCCAGTCCCTCCCTCATATATATTTCAGGGCCCCGTAACCAATGTTGCCCTTCCCTCCGGGGTATAGGTTTATTTTTTCCCCCATCTCTCCCCACAGCTGCAACAGATTTTCAACAGTGCTCTATGGACAACAGTGTTTGGTGCCTTTCCCTACACAGATTAAAGATTTTGTTCCATAAAGGATACAGTGGCAAAAAGTCTGAACAGGGTTTCCTGCCTCTTCCCCAATAGCAGCTATTCCTCTCCCATTGGCCTCCAGCATGAAGGATGCTTTCTCGGAACTCTTACCAAGTGGAGTCCATGGAGAAAAGCTTTTCTTACATCTGGAGCCCCAGGGTCTCTACACTCTCTCACCAGTCCACACTCAGCCTCTACTGATGCTAGGTGGAGCTTTCATACCAGTGTCTAGGAATTTCTGCCCCAGGTAAACAAGCGTTTGCATCCTGTCTCCAAGATGCCTGTCTTCCCTTTGATTTTAGGCTAGTTAGTTACCCTGCTACTCAGCTCTTTCAAGAAAATCCATGTACACGCAATTTGTCTAGCCTTTTTTGTTGTGAAGGTGGGAATGACTCTCTCCAGTTTTCTAAATCCCCATATGGAATCCGAAATCCCTCGGGGAGATGTTCAAAAGCAATTTTTAATGATCTTCAGTGCAAAGAAGTTATTCTACCAAGACCATAGAGCTGCAGCTCCAATGGCATGGCATACAAATAATTGGTCAGATCAGTCTGCTATGAAACAGAAGACAAAGAAGGGAAAATGATATTGAACATTCATAGCGTGGGAAAAGCTTTATACCATTTTCTCATCTACCTCTTAAGCCTGCATAAACTTCTCTGCATCTCTAGGCCCTTCCATGACCAACCACTCAATAACAGGAAGGTCAGAGTTTGGTTTAATTATAAATTCATACTGTGTTGAGGCATTTTATTTAGTCCATTGCATTCTGAGTTCTGTTGGTTTCTTCTTCTAATCCCAAGGCAAGTAGAGAAGCAGCCCTTAAATAATTGAATTAACAGTAATAAGCAAACCAGAGCTGCCTGGGTGTTTTTCACTACCATGCCTGCAAACAGCTGCAGTTACAGACGCAGCCTACACTCACTTCATCCATTCAGCAAAGTCAGACCCTCGCTTTAGTTACAGGTTAAATGTTCTTTCCATGAACTTGTGTGACCTCCCGGTGGTTCCCAAATCTGGCTACACATCAAAATTATTTAGAGAGCCCACAATGGAGATTCTGATACAGTATATCTTGGGCAAGGAATCTGTGTTTTTCACAAGTTCTCCAGGTGATTCTGACACAGCTGGTTTGTCTTTGGAATCAGGGGAGCTAGAGATACAGTCTGGTTCCTTAGGTCTTGATTCCTTAGATAATGTGTCAGCCATAGTCAGGGTTATGTTTGCAGAACATGGATACTCTCAGGGCCTATTCTTGTTTCTCCAGACAAAGAGTTAAAGCTCCTTGGATTGGGAGAGGAGCTTCTGGACTCTGTCATGAGGAGCCTTGCTGCCTAATGTCTTGCAAGATCAGGTTGTCATATATAGCCTCCAAGATGGCCCACAAAGATCCCTGCCTCTTGATATTCACTTGTGTAGTCCCCTCCCACATTGTGCCACGGTTCTTCTATGTGACAAGGGACATATGGTAGAAGGGATGGTATGTCATTTTCAAGATTAGGTTAAAAAAGACTGCAGTTTCTATCTCGGGTGGGCGCTCTCAGATCACACTCTCTGTGAGCTCTCTGTGATGCTGTGAGCAGTCCTACGGAGAGGACCACGTGGCCTCTGTTTCATTTTTTCTGCCAACAGTCACGTGAATGAGCTTGAAAGTGAATTCCCCAGTTAGTTCAAGAGGACCACAGTCCCAGCTGACAACCTGACTATAACCTCCTTGAGGGACCCTGAGCCAGAACCACCCAGCTAGCCTCTCCCAATTTTAAACCCTCAGAAACTCTGTGAGATAATCAGTGTTAACTGTTTTAATCTTCTAAGTTTCAGGGTAATTTGTTCTGCAGCAATAGATAACCGATACATTGGGTCAGACCCATAGCTGATGTGAGGTGGCAACAACTGGGGACAGACCTCTCCTGGCTCCAGTAAAGATTGGTTTCTAGTATTCTATCCTACTCTATATGCTCCCACAAACAGGTTCTTTTCCTTAGATAGCTTTTCAAGTGCATGCTGTCCTTTACATCTAGGATAGGGCAGCCCAAGTATGGAGTTTCTCAATACAAAGGAATCTGAAGGAAGCCAGGCTTACCACAGCTCTTCCTTACTTAAAAAAATTTAAAAAGCATCTCTTCCGTACTTCACTGTTTCAAAAGCACCTGAGTACCATGGTGATTGATGGTGTAATAACAGGCAGCCAGTGGGCAAGGGAATAATCAAAGTAGGTGGTGTACAGAAAATAGCAATGTTGTCCATACATACATAAGGCTTCTGGAAAGGAAGCTTCCAGGATGCACAGGGGCTTCCTGTGAAGGGCAGGAATTTGGCACTCGAAGAAATCAAGAAAGGCCAGCAGCTTCTGGTCAGCATAAAGCAGCCAAGTGACAGGCTGCTGTTCAAGCAACAGGGTCTTATGTGTAAAGGGAAGGCCATCATGTTGACTTGATTTGAAGCAACATGGCAGAATGGAATATGCCAGATCATTGTGAAGTCTCTGGAGTTTAAAGCAATGAGGAAGGGAGGCAATAATATAAAATGAAGAACAGACAGCCTCTTCAATAAACGGTGCTGGGAAAACTGGACAGCTACATGCAAAATAATCAACCTAAACTACTCTCTCACACCACACACAGAAATAAATTCAAAATGGATTGAAGACTTAAATGTAAGACCTGAAACCATAAAACAGCTAGAAGAAAACACAGGCAATAAGCTCTTTGACATTGATTTTAGCAACACTTTTTTGGATATTGTTTCCTCAGGCAAGGGAAACAAAAGCAAAAATAAACAAATGGGTCTATATCAAACTAAAAGGCTTTTGCACAGTGATGGAAACTATCAACAAAATGAAAAGGCCATCTACTGAATGGCAGAAGACACTGGCGAATGAGATTTTCAATAAGGGGTTAATATCCAAAATACATAAAGAACTCATATCACTCAACATCATGAAAACAAGCTAATTAACAAATGGCCATAAAATCTGAATAGACATTTTTCCAAAGAAGACATACAGCCAGCCGGCCAACAGGCACATAAGATGCACAACATCACTCATCATCCGGGAAATGCAAATCAAAACCACAATGAGCTGTCCACCTCCCACCTGCCAGAATGGCTATCATCATAAGGACCACAAATAACAAATGTTGGAGAGGATGTGGAGAAAAGGGAGTAATTAACACACTGGAGGAAGTTAGAGCTATGGAATCATATGTGATGAATTGGAGCAAAGGTTCCCAAACTTTCTTGGTTCACAGCATCCCCAGGGTCTCTGTATGTTTTTCATGGAATCCCCTGTGCCAAAGGAGATACCCAGCAATTCTGTTTACCAAGTATATAACAGAAGACATTTGAGAACCTCCTGTATTATTCCCTCTCTAAAAGGAAGATGATCCCGAGAAGAAAGTTGCAGTGAAGCAGCCAGTGAAGTAGGAGGAAAGCTAAGAGATACCCTGAAAGTTGTTTGGTTTTTTTTAAGTGTCTCAACAGGAGACCAACTTTGGGGAAAGAGTAAGATAAATTGTTGAGGGAATTCTGAGGAGTTACGTCAGCAAAATAGAGGGGTAGAAATTTCTAGCACTTTTCCACCCCAGAAACATCAATTTGAACAACTATCCACACCTGAAAAGAACTTCACATGAGCTAAGGGTCCCAGATGAGGGATGACAGCCCCCGAGTGGAGCACAGAACTAAGATAAGACGCGTTGAAAGGGGTAGGAAAGAGTTCCACATTACTCTTGTCACCTCTCCCCCAAAGCCCCAGCAGCCTAGTGTGGAGAGAGACACCCTCCCTGTGGGGGACCGAGACTGAAATGAGCACCTGACTTCACCACAGACTCTGGGACCAGGCCCACACCAGTCCCGATGATACTCACTCCCTGAAATTGGGCCTGGCAGTTTTCATTAAAATAACTCAGGCCCATAAATTGAGGATTAGAAACAAATGTTTCCTTTCAAGAAAAACAGGCTCCCCCTCTTCAGAGAGTATACTAGGTAGGGTGTGCTAATCTTGGAGATTTGTTGGAGACCCAGTTTGGGTGGGAACTTGTCCCGAATGGCTGCAGTAATGGCAGACAGATTTCCCTCGGGGTAGGAAACGGTTACTTCTAAAAAGGTAATGACAGATGACTGGATAAAGAAGTTGTGGTTTATATATACAATGGAATATACTGAGCCATAAAAAAGCATAAAATAATGCCATTTGCAGCAACATGGATGGACCTGGAGAATGTCATTCTAAGTGAACTAAGCCAGAAAGAGAAAGAAAAATACCATTTGATATCACTTATACGTAGAATCAAAAAAGAAAAGACACAAATGAAACTATTTACAAAACAGAGAGAGACTCACAGACATAGAAAACAAATTTATGGTTACCGGGGGGGGGGGGGAAGGGGGGAGGAGAGATAAACTGGGAGTTCAACATTTGCAGATACACACTACTACATATAAAACAGAAGATAAACAACAAGTTTCTCCTGTGTAGCCAGGGAACTATATTCAATACCTCGTGGTAACTCATAATGAAAAAGAATATGAAAAGGAATACATGTATGTATATGTATGACTGAAACATCATGCTGTACACCAGAAACTGGCACAACATTGTAAGCTGACTATATTTCAGTTAAAAATGAATAATTTTTTTAAATAAAAAAAATAAAAAGTCGATGAAACTGATGGGGAAAGATGAACAGAATCAACAATCATAGATAACATTAGCTTCAAAAGTATAAGGCTGAGCCAGTAAATGCCCAAAACTGGGGGTATTGAGGAAGGAATAGGGGGAAATGGGGAGGGGGGAGAAAAAATAAGGAGAAGAAATAGCAGAGTAGGGATAACACTGGGAGATTATTCCACAGAGACATATACAATCAGAAATTAGAAGTAAAAAATGAGAGACAAGCCTAAGGATAGAAAGGGAAATGATAAAATTGGGACAGGGTCATTCTGTCGTCTTGTGCAAAAGCTGTCCACTATCCAAGGTCATCTGCTGGTACCAAGTGTCTTGGGAAAGGTTTTCTCCTTTGTGTCATCATCTGCTTCAGAAGAGCTTTAAGAAAGTAGATTGAACAGATCTACTACTACGACGTATGTTGAATATGGAAGTATAAAGTCAGGGAAACGTGGCCACACTATATGATTTACAGCCCTTGAGTCATATATAAAGTGGAGGACAGGCGTGTCTTGAGGACTGATACAAGAAAGGAGTAGGTCTCCAACAGGGTGTTGTAGCAGCCTCTGGTGCTTTGGGTTTTAGGAGATCCTGGGGCAATTTAGGGAGAGGCATTGTTGGGACCTCATAAGGTTTCTATTGTCTTCCCTTTCCCCAGATTTGTAGATAATGAAGCCCAGAGGACATCAGAGACTGAGGAAAGCAAGTCAGAAAGTTGAGGTCATTCTAAGGAGAAAGAGAGTTGGGGAGACAAGAGGGCAGGGTAGTCAAGGGAAGTCACCATAAGATGGTGTTCTGAGTCTCCCAGTCACGGAGATCAAGCAAAAGTCCTTCAGGTGAGCCCTTAATAGTGACTTCTCATTAAGCCAAAAGGTCTCATTCCTAATAGGCTGGCGAACAGGGAAGGAGGGTGGAAGGACTGAGGAGAAAAACAAGGTGAGAAGTTGAGGATCCCAAGACAGGCAGGAAACTGTGTTATCTTTCTGGAAGGCCCTCTGTTTGCCTCAAGCTGTTTAAGCTGCAATGCCGTAAGTTTGTGGTATAAGATCTCCTCTTTCTTTTTTTTTTAAATCGTATTATCCACAAAGTGATGGGCTAAGTGTTGTAATTCGTGGAGAGCTATGGTCTGCCAGCCTATTTTCTATTCTAAACAAGATCTGATATTTCAGGCTTAAGATTATTAATAAAAAAAGATGGTGATCATGGGTCAGGAGTGGTATTAGTCAGTCCCTAAAGTTGGGGACAAAACTAGATTATCCCCCAATCAATGAGAAGTGGGGGGAACTTCAGGAATTACTTTTAAAAGACCTTCTCCTATCTCTACGGTTTTAGCATATCTGGAAGAGGTATTATTTGTATAAGGATTAGCTAAATCCTCATTTATGGTGGACATTTGGCCTCATCCCACCAGGTTCTGTCACCCCTTGGTCCTACTAAAAGGTACAGTAACTGATATAAATTGGGGAGCTTAGGAACAGAAGCCCCTCAAATTATCCTGAATTACTCAATGCAGTTCTTTCTATCCTTTTGAGGATTTGGGAAATCTTTGACTATGGTGTGAAGGTCAGCCAAAGACCAGGGATTGAAGATAAATTGTGATTGATGTGTTGGGAGTTGGGTCAGGGCCTTCTTGGGAGGGAGCAGGTGAGGGTCTGGGTCTAAAGGGGAGAGGGAGCTGACGAAGGGCAGGAGGAGAAGGAGAGAGACAGAAGGGAGGGCCAGTATCAGGAAAAGAGGGAGACCAGAGAGTAGTGGGGTTACCAGAGGCAGAAACACCCAGACGAAGAGGAAGCAGTGTCTGTGGAGGAAGAAGGCTGAAGTTGTTCAAGAAACACCTCCATAAATTGAAGTCTGCCTAAACTGTTCCTTTTTCCAGTAGCTTCCTTCTTACATATTAAAGAAAAATGTCCATTTGAAATGAGTTATTTTTGTTGTGGTTGTTCTAAGGTACCATGCAAACATACAAGTCTTGACTTGTCCCAAGAGCCCCCAAGGGAGTTCAACATGGTCTTTCCTGAGGTCCCACCACTTGGAACTTTAACAGTTAAGATCATAATGGCAGAACGTATGCCCTATGAGGGTGCCTGGGGGTTGGGTAGATGGTGTTTCCCATAGTAAAAGTGGTCCTAGACAGAAGGAGGGAGAAGGGCCTTAGGACCATCACCTAATTCTCTGCTTGCCCAGAGAATCCCAAAAGAAAAAAAGAAAATCGATGCAGTGACTTGTCAGACAATAGGTTAACCCTTAACCGATTCCAAGTGTGAAAACTCCACACAACGGGGTAAAACTGGAGCACAAGATTGGAGGAGGACTCATCTCTGAACCCAACAGCCATCACCAAGAAGGGAGCAAGGGTTCCTCGGCAGCTTCCATCCCTCTTTGAAACCTCAGCAGGATCCAGGGCTCACCTGGACTCTGTCCAAGTCAGGACAACAAACTGTCAAGAAAATCAAAAATTTAAGTGACCCAAATAGAGGCTGAAGGCTTTATTCTGCTGATGCACATGAGGGAGCATCTCAAAATTAGATAACTCTCTGAACTGAAGTAGGATCGGAGTTGCTAGAGAACAAGGAAAAGAGACGAATCAGTGACTCTGGTCTTGTCCCAAGTCACAGTGTTCTTTACATGTGACTGCTGCAAAATCTGCTGTTGGAAAGCTCAGGATAGGTTGGTTTCCATGCCTCTTTCTCAGATTGCTAGTGCAGTCTCATTTTGACAGCTGACAATAGGTCCTTCGAGAGTGCTTTGCAAGCCTTGATGGTTGTCTGTAAGCTGTCTAATGCCTGTTAAGTTTCAGGGGAGCCGAAAATAGAAAAGAAAGGGCAAGCGAGAAGACGGAGGACAAGAGGAAAGAAGGCAAAAGTCTAAGCAAGAAAAACTGGGGTCTGTTTTAATTATTTACACTCAGTAGGAAGCAATAACCTGGGTTCCTTTAGGGCAAGACCCACTGAGGACATTACTCCTTTAACCACTTTGCGAAACTCGAGTTTGAGTCTAGGCTTTGCATCCAGTAGGCCCTTGGCAATGGCCCTCCCAAATACAGCAAGAGTCCTTTGGCCACTGTAGTAGCAGCAAAAGCAAATCCCTCATGGGCAGGTTTTCTACGACTGGAACTGCAGCCAGCCAGGGAAAGGGAGGCTGGAACAATGCATTCCTGAACTCTGCCCAGCCACACCTCTGCCCCGCCCGGAGGCACTGGCCGCTCCTGCACATGGAATTCACACACAAGCCAGCGGCCAAGTTCAGAGCCGAGGAACACCTGTGTCTATGAGGAAACAAGCTAGTCTGATCTCTTCCCGCTTCCCAGAGGCTACAATCCTAAGAGGTTCACACAGTCTTGCATTTCCCTGCCCAGCAGTAGGGCACAGGCTGACTCATGGGCAAGCAAGCCTTAAGCAGCTACTCTGGGCCAGCCTCAGTGAATACAAAAATGACTAACACCAAGCAGTGAATAAATTTAAAGCTGGTAAACTTAGCTTTACTCCTATATTTCTTTGCTCAGCAAGGTGTTCTCCCAGAAATGGCTGAATCTACCATTCACAGGTTCTGAATATCTGATCAATACTAAGTGAAGGAAGCCAGAAAGAGAAAGAAAAATATCACATGATATCAGTTATATGTGGAATCTTTAAAAAAAGATGACACAAATGAACTTATTTACAAAACAGAAAGAGATTCACAGACATAGAAAACAAACATAGTTACCGGGAGGCAGGGAACGGGGTGGGAAGGGATAAACTGGGAGTTCAATATTTGCAGATACTAGCTACTACATATAAAACAGATAAACAACAAGTTTCTACTGAATGTAGCACAGGGAACTATATTCACTATCTTATAGTAACCTATAATGAAAAAGAATATGAAAACAAATATATGTATGTATATGTACGACTGAAACATTATGCTGCACGCCAGAAATTGACACAAAATTGTAACCTGACTATACTTCAATTTAAAAATGGGGAAAAGAATTTAAAAAAAGAAGTTCAAAGTCTTGAAGTTTTGTGTAAGGGTGAGAAAGGTCAAAGGTAAGAAGGAAAGCTAGAACCTGAGAGGTTTAACTCCCCAGCTGCTCAATGACTTCAGTCAAAACAGCAGGCTTTCTCCTTGAAGCCACTGATGCAGCTATAACCCCATACCCTATCCTCTTTATATTTGTTCTGGTTCCAATGCTAGAAAGGCACTTTTTTTTCTTTCTAAATTTAATTTTGAAGTATCTTGTGTTAAGAAGGGGCTTTGACATGCAGGGGAAGGTAGGGGCAAAAGAAAAAGTGCATTAGACAGACACGTGGGGGTAATTTCCCTGATCCAGGTCACCTATTCAGGAACACTAGAAAGGTCAGTACCAGAGTCTCCATGAAGTGCGCTTCCAAGACTAGGTCATGCCTGCAAAAACGATCCTTCGCCCGCCTGTCTTTGGTAGGGTCCCTAGAAACAGTGTCTGACACAGGAATTCCTGTTGAAGTGATGTACTGAGGAAGGACTTTAGGCTGGGGATGCAACCAGCAGAACGGGATCTAAGCCGGTGTCTGGCTTCAGCCTGATCCCACAGGGGCGCTCTGGAGCACTAATCCTCCTTCTGTATCAGTCGGTTATCAGCCAAGGTCTGCAGTAGGCGGAAGGGCATGGAGATTGCTGGGCAATTTTCTCCAGAGAAAGAGCAGAGAGAGAAGCAGGCATCCTGTAAGTTATCAGCCAACAGTCACAGCAGCTGGGCTATGAGTGCAAAGGCAGGAAAAAGGTATCTGGGTGAGGCGCCAGCAGCATCCACTACCACTCCCTCCACCAGTATCTTCTAAATCAGGAGTCAGCCAACATTTTCTGTAAAGGCCCAATAGTAAATAGTTTAAGTTTTTGTCATCTGGTCCCTGTCACAACCATTCAATTCTACCACTGTAGCCCCAAAGTACCAACAAGACAAAATGAGGGGACAAGGCTGTTTTCCGATAAAACTTTATTTACAAAAACAGGGAAGTGTGTTTTTCGCCTGTCCTTTTGGAGACAAGGAGTCATCCTGGTCTGTCACTAGGACCAGGTATGAAAGAGGCAGATGTGGACTATGGTGGAAGACTGGGCTTCTAATCACAGTCTTGTCTCTCCAGTTTTTTTTCTTTTTTTTCATATGCAGGTGCCAGAAACCCAACTCAAATGAGCTCAAAATGAAGTAGGGGAGATGGAGTACTTAGTGACTCAGGTAACTTAACCACGGGTGAGCTGGCCTCAGGGACAAACAGTTTCAGAAGCTCAAACTTCTTAGGACCTGCACTCTGCTTATTCAACATTTTGGCTTTGGCCTCTCCTGCCATCAGTGGACTTTACTTCTGTGCCAGGGAACATGGCCTCTGGCAGTTCTGGACTCAAACACTGATGGCCTCAGCCCTGGAGAAGAAAGAAGATCTTCTCTATCCAAAGCTAAGAAAGAAGGTCAT
Source organism: Vicugna pacos (assembly GCF_048564905.1). Classification (NCBI taxonomy): domain Eukaryota; kingdom Metazoa; phylum Chordata; class Mammalia; order Artiodactyla; family Camelidae; genus Vicugna; species Vicugna pacos. The sequence continues at coordinate 37,869,451 of NC_133023.1, forward strand.
GGGAAGAAAGTTGGATCATGTGCCCATCCCTGGATCATTCACCCCGCCTTTCCCTCCTCATGACCAAAGTGATATATAGAGTCTCACATAAGAAACATAGCAAGAAGAGCTGAGATCTGGCCAGTGGGGAATCATTTTGACCCAGAGTCTCCCAAAATTATGTCAGTTACAGTAACCTTGAGTTACTAACTTCTGGAGTTTGTTTCTTCTCCCTCCTCAATGCCTACAGTGATATTTCAGTACTCAGCAAATACTTTTAAGGAATTTCCATTCTGTTTTCCATAATAGTTGCACCAAACTACATTCCCATCAACAGTGTAGGAGGGTTCCCTTTTCTCCACACCCTCTCCAACATTTATCATTTATAGACTTTTTAATGATGGCCATTCCGACTGATGTGAGGTGATACCTCATTGTAGACTTACCATATGACCCAGCAATCCCACTCCTAGGCATATATCTGGAGGGAACTCTAATTTGAAAAGATACATGCACCACAATGTTCATAGCAGCACTGTATACAATAACCAAGACATGGAAAAAACCTAAATGCCCATCGACAGAGGATTGGATAAAGAAGTTGTGGTATATTTATACTAATGGAATACTACTCAGCCATAAAAAGAATAAAATAATGCCATTTGCAGCAACATGGATGGATCTAGAGATAGTCATTCTAAGTGAAGTGAGCCAGAAAGAGAAAGAAAAATACCATATGATATCACTCATATGTGGAATCTATTAAAAAGAAAAAAGAAAAAATAGACACTAATGAATTCATCTACAAAACATAAACAGACTCACAGATGTAGGAAACAATTTATGGTTATCGGGGGGAAGGGGGTGGGAAGGGATAAATTGGGAGTTTAAGATTTGCAAATATTAATTACTATATATAAAATAGATTAAAAAACCAAGTTTCTTCTGTATAGCACAGGGAACTAGATTCAATATCTTGTAGTAACCCATAATGAAAAAGAATATGAAAACAAATATATGTGTGTATATGTATGACTGAAACATGATGCCATACACCAGAAATTGACACATTGTAATTGATTATACTTCAATTTTTTTTTAAAAGTTTAAAAAATGATTCAGAGAGGAAATAAGCAGAAAAGCTGACATGCCTGCCAAAGGGGAGGAAGTTGAATGAAAAGATTTCCTTAGGGCCAACTCCACGGGTGTACAGCTTGTGCAGTTATACAGGGCCCCACATTCAGAAGAGTCTTGTGCTTGGTTTAATGTTGTGCTGTCATTGTCTTGAAATTCTTAATAATTTTATCTTCAAACTTGTGTTTCATAAGGGAAATCTGATAGAACATGAGCATCAGTGTGAGCAGAGATGATCTGGGCCACATACGTGTCCACTGTTCCTTGTCACCCAATTCACATGTAACAGTCATGGGATCTCATGAGCACAGATTTCCAGTGGGTCCATCAAGAGTTCAGTGACACTAGAAGTGAGCACAAGGGAAGCGTGCTATGTCAATGACTGAGTAAGTAGGGGCACTGACAGCCTGCAGAAGCCACATTTACCATTTGAACTAGAACTTGCTAAGATGGCAGTGGTGTTCTAAGAAGCACAACCAACCAAGGGACCCTATTGTATTCTTTCTTACTCTTGCTGCTTTGGCCAACCAGTTTCTTTGAAAATGATGACACAGAAGACAAAGCAACCCACAGTTCTCTTCTTTTCAGTATTTCCTTACTCATCAGTAAGCTGAAGGCAGAGTGTACCGTATCAAGAATTGAAATAAAAATATTTGGCTTCATAAGTCAGACAGAGAAAGACAAATATCATATGACATCACCTAGATGTGGAATTTTTAAAAATGATATAAATTCTATTTACAAACCAAAAACAGACTCACAGACGTAGAAAATAAACTCTGGTTACCAAAGGGGAAAGGGCGGAGAGGGATAAATTAGAGGTTGGGGATTAACAGACACACGTTACTGTACATAAAATTGATAAACAACAAGGACCTACTGTATAGCACAGGGAACTATATTCGATTTCTTGTAATAACATGTAATGGAAAAGAATCTGAAAAGAAAAAATATATATATGGATGTATATGTATAACTGAATCACTTTGCTGTACACCTGAAACTAACATTGTAAAGAAACTACACTTCAATAAAAAAGCTTTAAAAAACATTTGGCTTCATTTTGTGCAGTATTTCCACTATTCTGCTAAGAATGAAATAAATGTGCACATATGAGCTATAAAATCCTAATTGTGTAATTTTGGCAATTCTGCATACAGGTTATACCCTTAGGTTTACATTTAAAAGTAGCATTAGGCAATATAAAGATGAATAGGAAAATTCATGCTAAGAATTCAAAATTTTAATTTGTCTTTATTTTGAGTGACATAAAATAGCAAATTTAAAAACTCATGACAAGTCAAGAGAGAGATCATGGAGGAAAGGACAAATTAATACCATTTAGTACCTTTCATGGCACTTGTTCCCGCTTTTTGAACAAGGGGCCCCACATTTTTCTTTTGCACTGGGCCCTGCAATTTATGTAACCGGTAATTGCCTTGATATCTGCATTTGTGGTTCTCAAAAAGTCTGCTACTTCACAAGCCTACATTTTATGTTTGGAGTCATTATGTGGGTGTAAATTGTGTGAGTGGGTGTGTGTTAGCAGGGGTACAGTGAGGTGGGGAAGGTGCTGGAGAGTAGGCTGACAGTAACAAATCCAAATTAAGAACACATAGAGGGGCTTAGAAAAAGGAGGTGGTAGCTGGATTCTCTGAGGGGCTCACTCTCCGTATTAAAGTCACAGAAAAAAAAGCTGGGGTACTATCATCTTACATTTTCCAAGGTTAATGATGAAGAGTTGGGTGGGGTGGAGTTTCTGCTTCACCGTGGCAGCAAAAAGGTTTTCAGATGCCTGAGTGAGGCAGGTCTCCCGTGGAGCTAAACGGATAGAATGTGAAGGAAAATCAGAATTGGTCATGAATGTCATGTGTTGTGAGATGTAAAGCAAGCTCAAGCTTTTCTCTGTGTTGGACCCTTAGCATTTTTGTGAAACAGAGTTGCTGCCTCCCGGTGCCCAGGCAGTGAATGTTCCAAACACACTACCTTTCATTGCATGAGTCTAATTTTTTTAATTGAAGTGTAGTCAGTTTACAATGTTGTGTCAATTTCTGGTGTACAGCCTAATAGTTCAGTCATACATATACGTTCATATATTCGTTTTCATGTTCTTTTTCATTATAGGTTATGACAAGATATTGAATATAGTTCCCTGTGCTATACAGAAGAAACTTGTTGTGTATCTATTTTATATATAGTAGTTAGTATCTGCAAATCCTAAACTCCCAATTTATCCCTTCCCACCCTCTTTCCCTCTGGTAACCATAAGTTTGTTTTCTATATCTGTGTGTAATGAGTTTTAGATTATTTTCTATTTCTTAACATCTGTTGGAGGCACTCAGCATTTAATATATATTATCCTGCAAGAGGTATAAAATATTTTAAAGATACAAAATTGAAGCTCAGTGAAATTAAGTCATTTGCTCACTGACACACAAAAGGTTGAAGAAGAGCCCAAATTTTTCTACTTGACATAATGAATGGGATACTGGATCTTGTCCCCTTACTCTGTAAAGACAGCACGTGGTTTTCTAATTCTATATTGGTATTGGTTGCGTGGTTTTGTAGGCAGAAAGGAATAATGATTCATTTTAAACTAAGAGCTACTTCAGCTATTCTAAAGGTCAGCTGCTTAGTAATCTTAATTCCATCTGCAACTTTAATTCTCTTTTGCCATGTAACATAACATATTGAAGGATTCTAAGGATTATAAGTTGTATGTCTTTGGGGAGTCATATTTATGCCAACACACATGATACAAACATGAAGAAACATACGATTCAACAATAAATTTGAAGACTTCAATCCTTGACTCCCCAAAACTGAGAGAACAACTAGACAGAAAATCAGCAAGGATATATAAGATTTGCTGTGCCTTACAACACTATCAAACAACTTGACCTAACTGGCATCAATAGAACACATCACTAAACAACAGCATATGCATTCAAGTACACATAGAACTTTCTGCAGGATAAACCACATTCTAAGCAATAAAACTAGCACCAACACATTGAAAAAGATTGAAATAATTTAAAGCATATTCTCTGAAATACAATGGAATTTAAATAGAAATTAAAAACAGAAAAAATGGAAAATCCACAAATATTTAGTAACTAGATATCACTTTTCTAAATTACCCATGGGTCAAAGAAGAAATTACAAGGAAAAATATTTTTGAACTGCCTGAAAACGAAATCACACCATATAAAAATAGGTGGCATGCAGCTAAAGCAATGCTAAAAGGGGAGTTTATATCCATAAACAGTTATAATAGAAAAGAAGAAAGATCTCAAATCAATATGGTAAGAGTTCACTTTATCAATCCCCCTCCAAAAGAAGAGCTAATTAAAAAGAAGGCAAGAAGAAAGAAAATCAAAATTAGAGTGGAAATCAATGAAATACAAAACAGAAAATCAGTATAGAAAAATCAGCTAAACCAAAGTTAATTCTCTGAAAAGATAACAAAACTGATAAACCTTTAGCTGAACTGACCAAGAAAAAAGAGAAAAGACACAGAACACCAAAATCAAGATGAAAAAGAAGAGACATTACTACTCACCTTACAGAACATAGAAGAATTACAAGGGAATAATATGAACAACTTTATGACAACAAATTAGACAGTTTAGATGAAATGCACAAATACCTAGAAGGACGCAAATTAGCAAAACTGACTGAAAAACAAACAGAAAATCTGAATAGACCTATAATAAGTACAGAAAAACAACTGGTAATTTAAAATCTTCCCACAAAGTAAAACCCAGGACCAGATGGATTCAATGGTAAATTCTATCAAACATTTAAAAATGAAGTAATCCCAATCCTACACAAACTTTTAGAAAATGTAGGAGGAGAGAATAATTCCCAACTCCTTCTATGACGCAGTATTACCATGATACCAAAACCAGACAAAGACATCCCAGGAAAAGAAAATTAGAGACCAACATCCCTCATGAATATAGACACTATAGTCCTCAAGAAAATATCAGGAAACCAAACCTAGTTAAATATAGAAAGGATTATATGCCACTACCAAGTGGGATTTATCCCAGGAATGCAAGGTTGGTTTAAAACCAAAAAAATTTATGTAGCAAACCATATTAAGAGAATAAAGGGCAAACACTACAAGATCATCTCAATAGATACAGAACAGGCATTTCACAAAATTCAATACCCATTCATGATAAAAAAAAAAACTCTCAACAAATTTACAATAGAAAGGAACTTCCTCAAGCTCAGAAAGGGTAACTATGAAAACTCTATTTCATATTTCATGATGAAAGACTGAATGCTTTCCTCCTAAGATCAGGAACAAAGAAAGGATGTCCATCTCACCACTTCTATTTAACATTTGCAGTTGGGGTCTGGCCAGTGCAATCAAGTAAGAAAAAGAAGTAGAAAGCATTAAGGTAGAAAAGAAGAAGTAAAACGTCACAGATGACAGAACTCTATGGATAGAAAATCCTAAGGAATTCCCAAAATACTATGTGAAAAACAAGGTTGCAGGATACAGTACCAAAGTATGAAAATCAACTGTATGTTTATATACATGAGGAATAAATGATCTAAAAGTGAAATTAAGAAAACAATTCCATTCTTAATATCATAAAAATAATAAAAATTAAGGAATAGACGTAACAAAAGAGTTGCAAGACAAGTACAATAAAAGTTGTAAAACATTGCTGAGGCAAATTAAAGAAAATCTAAATAAACAGAGAGATGTTCCATGTTCATGGATTCCAAGACTCCATATTGTTAAAGTGGCAATTCTTCTAAAATTCATCAGTGCAATTCTCATCAAAATTCCAGCAATGTGTGTGTGTCTCTCTCTGTAATGGATAAAATTATTCCAAAATTTATACGAAAAACCAAAAGCTCCAGAATACCTAAAAAATTACTTTAAAAGAAATTTGGCAGACTTTCATTTTAAAATTTAAAAACCTTACTATGAAGCTACAGCAATGAAGACAGTATGGTACTACATTAAGGGTAGACATAGATCAACAGAGCAGAAGTGAAAGTCCAGAATTACACTCTTATAATTATGATCAATTGGTTTTCAACAAGATACCAAGAAAATTCATTGAGAAAGACGAGTCTTTTCAACAAATGGTCCTGGTACACGATGTGGCCATTTATAAAACAACAGATGAACGTCTTACCTAACACTATATACAAAAATTAATTCAAAATGAACTATGGACCTAAATGTTAGAGCTAAAACTATAAACAATTTTAGGAGAAAAATTTTAAGACCTTAGGTTCTATAAAGATGTCTGAGATACAATCCCAAAAAAACATGATCCATAAAAGAAAAAAAAATTGTTAAACTAGACTTCATCAAAATTTTAAACTATTGTACTCCAAAAGATACCATTAAGGAAATAAAAAGCCACGGCCTGGGAGAAAAATATCTGTAAATCACACATTCAGTGAAACTTGCATACAGAATATACAAAGAACTCTTACACACAATAAGACAAATAACAATTAAAAATTGGCAAATGACTTGAATAGATATTTCCTTAAAGAAAATATAGCCAGTAAGCACATGAAAAGATGTTCACCATCATTAGTCATAAGGAAAATGCAAATTAAAACCACAATGAAATGCCATTTCACATCCGCTAGGATGGCTATAATCAAAAAGACAGACAGTATGAAATGTTGACAAGGATATGGATAAATAAGAACTCTCATACATTGCTGGGGGAAATGTGAATGGTGCAGCCACTTTGGAAAACTATTTGGGAATTTCTTAAACTTTACTATCTAACCTGGCAATTCCATTCCCTGGTATCTACCCAAGCCAAATGAAAACATATGCCCAGACAAAAAAAAAATTTGTACACCAATGTTCAGAGAGCATTATCCATGAAAAGTGGAAGCCACCCAAGTGCACATCAGTGGATGAATGGATAAGCAAAAGGTGGTATATCCAAACAATGGAATTTGATTTGACAATAAAAAGAAATGAAGTACCAATATATTCTACAACATGGAAGAACCTCAGAAACATGCTATGAGAAAAAAGCCAGACCTGAGAGGCCATAAAATGTATGGTTCTATTTAGATGAAATGTTCAGAAAAAGCAAATCTATAGAGACAGTAAGTAAGGGGCAGGGTAATAGCTCAGTGGCAGAGTACATGCTCAACATTCACAAGGTTCAATCCCCAGTACCTCTATTTTAAAAATCATAAAAATTTAAAAAATAGATTAGTGGTTGCCTGGGGTTGAAGGTGAGAAATGGAAAGTGACTGCAAAAGGGCACAAGATTTCTTTTGGGGGTGATGAAAATATTCTAAAACTGGATGATGGTCATAGCTGCACAGCTCAGCAAATTAACTAAAAATCATGAATTGTACACTTCAAAGGGGTGAATTTATGGTATACAAATTATATCTTAATAAATGTATTTAATAATTCTAATAGAAACCAAATTCCCCATTTAAGGTACAAAACATACTTCAGCTACTTTGGAGATCTGGCTAGTGTTTGTTGCCCATAAGGCAACGCCCTTAGAAGCATCTCTTTATACAGTTATTAACTATAATAACTATCACACATATTGAGTTCTTACTATAAGCCATACGCTATGCTAAGTGCTTGAAATGCATTTGCTCCTTTAATGCTCATAATAAACTGGAGTTAGATTTAGTAACTTGATCAATCACACAGGTGGCCAAACCAGTACTCAAATTCCTGTCTGCTTGACTTTAAGAGTCCTTGCTCTACATCCCCATATTCTTATACATTTTATATGAAGCTAGAAATAATGAACATATCACCATCTTTAAAGAGAGCTGGGAAACTTGATACCCATCCCATAGACTCGTAGGTACAATCGCAATTATGATCATAGACTTTAAGACAAAGAAAATGTACTAGTCTCTAATGCTGTGCAAAAAAATTACTCCAGATTCAGTGATGTAAAACAATAATGAATATTTATTATCTTGCATTTCCTGTAGGTCAAGAATCGGGGGGTGGCTTGGCCGGGTGGTTCTGGCTCAGGGTTTCTCATGAGGTTACGTTCAAGATGTCAACCAGGACTGCAGTCATCTCAAAGCTCAACTCAGGCTGGAGCATCCACTTCCAAGGGGGTTCATTCACCTGCCTGGTGAGTTGGTGCTAGCTGTTGGTAGGAGGCCTTAGTTCCTCTCTACATGCTCATCTCCACAGGGTTCATGTGTGTCCCCATGACATGGTTGCCCATTTCCTCCAGGGCAAGCTGCCCAAAAGATCAAAGTTGCAGCTCCAGCCTCCCTCCTGTTGATTTCCTAGCCTGCACCTAGCGTCTCTGCCTCTCCTCTCATCTCCTACTCCTCATCGAGATGGACTTGTCCTGCATCCCATCTTCTTGAATTCTCCTTTTCATCTAGAGCTTGGAAAGCTCTAAATCTGGAATACTCCTTCAAGTTAGTGGGTTAGGAACTCATTCCGTATATTTGCCTTCTAACTGTGTTCCAAAGCTTTAGCCCCCAAATGGATGAATGTGAGGAGTTCCAGTCCATCTGTCTGTCTCTTCAAATCAGACCCAGTTGATTCAAACCATACCTTCGTGTATTTATTCATTCAATCACCCAACCAGCATTTATGGAATGCCTACCATGTACTGTACTAGGCACTGTACTAGGCACCATAAAACTCTTCTTAAATACTGTGAATGGGTGTCAGCAAAACATTTTATAGGTCAACACAACTGCAGAGTATGGAAAGTTCGAACCTAGGCTCCTTTTCTAAGGTCCCAAGGGAAGGAGCACACAAAGGCATCTCCTGGTACAGCACCCTATGATACGCATACGTTACTGGAAAGGTAGATTTGTTAGGCTCTCAGCCACACCTAGGAAAAGCCTGTCAGCCAAAAGAAAAACCCAAATTAGTTCCTTTGAGTGCAGCTTTTTTTAAGTACCACCCCCATGAACGCTTCAAAAGGTACATTTCTGAACCCTATGAATATGAAAATATAATTCACATTTAAGAGCTGGTATTCTGCCTAAAATAAGGCAGCTAACAAATGTTGCATCCTGAATAATTAGCCATTACAAGCGTAAAGAGCTATCAGGACAGGACACCACTGTTTTAGAAATCAATCAATTAAAAATGTATTACATTCCTCAGGCACTCTTGGGTCCCTCTGTCCCCATTAACAGACAGACATAGAGGAATGAATAGTTTATTCAATCAACAAAAATTCCTTGGCACCTATTCTGTATCGTAACTAATTGTCCTGGTACTCCTGGTACTGGGAATACAGGGATGGACAAGACAGACACAGCCCTGGAATCACTGAACTCATACCCAGCAGAAAGGCATACACTGAATAAATATTTCAGAAATTTACTCACAAGGGATATGAATACTAAGAAGGAACAGATAGTCCAAAAATATGCAACCTTACACGTCAAGAAAAATTTTTAGGACCAGGACCACACTCCTATTTTAGCATACAGGAAGCATTATTCATCTTGGAGAGCAAGTTCTAAAGTCTGATTACTTGAGTTCAAATTCCAACTATACCGTGTAGAAGTTGCAAGACCTTGGGTAGTGTAAATTGTCTGTCTAAGCCCCAGTTTCCTCATTTAAAAATGAAACCTGCTTTGGGGTGCTCTTGAGGTAATTAAGTGAGATATATGACAAAGCATACTGTCTGACATCAGTGTTGTCTGTAATTTTATTAACTATGGATCATTCAAAGTAATAAAATTAGTTTCCATTTTTTTGAGGCTACACTAACATTATGAAAGAAGGCTTGGGTTTATATTTATTCAGTAACTTATTTACATCTTTGACATCTTTCTTGCCAAAACCAAGGGGAATACAGGATCCTAGCACTTTCTTTTAATGTCTTGGCTACACTTAGATTTTGCTCACTCCAGATACTTGGGAGTGTAAGTTTCTTCACTCCTACACTCTAAACCCCGTTTCTCTTCTCCTCCCTCCTTCTTCTTCAGGGCGTCATGCACTAACATATGGGCTCAACCCCAAAAATAAAGTCAACTTTTCTCATTGGTGTAACAGCAGTCAGAGAGACTGCTAGAGCTTTTAGCACAAGAATGAGATCCCAATATTAGCACTTGGTCTCTGTTTCTGGAATGGTTCGGGTAGCCATTTTAGAAAGGGAATTTTTAGCCCTGAAAAAAAATTCACTATATCCCAGGCAGAAAAGTGATCCTTCAATATATGGACCCAGATTTCATCCACCCGTGGGGAAAAAAGAAAAGTCATTGTAGAGCAAATAGCTATTAGGAGAAAAGGCAGAGGTGTGCCATTCTTCTATTTTTCTTTTTTTTTCATGTCAATGAATAATAATGGCATTGACTCCCTTCATCCTCAGTTCTTTATCCTTCTGTTTTAAATTCTGCTGGGGTTGTTCCTAAAAAAAGTCTCTTGCATAACTTAAGCATCTCATCTAACTCAATAAATGGTTAGGGTTTCAGACTTCTCAAGATTATTATGAACTTGAAATCCATTTCCAGGTTCAAACTGTACATATGTGCAGAGCCACACATGCAGATGTGCTTATGTTACCAGGTAGCATAAGGAGGTAGTGTAATAAAAGCCTGGGTTCCCGACTCAAACAAGTTAGGGCTCAAATACCAGGTCTGCCATTTACTAGCTGTGTTCAGAAGGCAAACTCTCTCCCTTCATTGAACCTCAGTTTTCTCACTTATGCATTGGATTTATCACAAGGAATAAATGAGCTAAGATTGGGGGCTGGGGGTTGGCTGGGTATGACTCAGTGGTAGAGTGTATGCTTAGCATGGACCAAGTCCTGGGTTCAATCCCCAGCACCTCCATTAAAAAAATCAATTAGGAATTCGAAAATTGCACCTCTTGGGGAGTGATGAAAACGTTCGCTATCTTAATTGTGGTGGTGGTTTCATTAGTGTGTACATCTATCAGAGTTCATCAAAGTGTACATCTGAAATATGTGTAGTTTACTATACAGGAACAATACCACAATAAAGGTTCAAAAATTCAAAAACTTAAAAATTAATTAATTTATTAAGAAAATTAAAAAAAATTTAAAACACTAAATGAGATAAGATCTATAGAATGCTTGGCACCATAGTAGGCGGGTCCGTAAATACCAGGAAACCTAGGCATAGGAGGGGAGTCACATGTAACTTAAATTTCCACAGGCCCCACAATTCTTTGCGTCGAAACAGTAGAAACTCAAATCCCACTGGTTCCGTCCCCCCACTGGCACCAGGACACCTTTCTCCCCCAAATCTCCCCACTTACTTCTGAGAATTCCTGGGAAATTTTTCTAGGCGTTCACAAACGCTTTGCCTTGGTTTTGGTGTCCCCAAATCTCGTGAAGCCAAAACCAGGCCTCCCTTCACTGTTTCCCTCACCATTTCCCCCCACCTTCGGTGCTCCCCAGAAGAGCATACTCTTCCATGTCAGGAAAGCAGCTTTTGCTTCACCTCAAAGCTGTGAATTATGAGGGGTTGAAACAGAACTCGTTCCTTTTCAATCCTTACTCTGACGGGCCACACTGCATACTAGGTGTGAATGGCATAAAAGCTGCTCTCCACCTCTCCCCAGCTCTGGGCTGCATTTTTGTCACCTGGCCCCTAAGAAGCACTGTTACCTGAGTATTACTTGAAGACTCATGAGAGAAACTTCTTCAGTTTCTGCCTGCTCTGCTCATTGGCCTCAGACCTCCTCCCTGTACCATGTTGTCCTCCTGTATCACAGGTGGGCTGTGTCCTCCCCGTTATCACCTCGGGCCCCTTCAATGGCCCACAGCTGCCTCACTTGGCCTGCGCCCTCCTTCAGTAGCCTGCCTACCCTGCTTGTCGGCAGGCCTCTTGGGTGCAGTGCTCACCCACGACCGGCAGGAATAGGTGTGGGTAACTCTGAGGCCTGCGTTGTACATTGGCTTCTAGGATTGCCCGATACCTGAAGCTCCAGTCAACCACAGACTGGCTTGATAAGGTATCATTTAGTGTCTTTTTTCTTACCTCCCTCACTCCCCCGGCTCCCCCGCCAAATTAGCGTTCCTTAGGATTATCTCCCTAAAAAACTTCTCACACTCAAATCTTTGTCTTAGCGTCTACTTCTGGGGGAACCTAAATTAAGGTGCCTCCTCATGTCCCAGTCTTTCTCTCCAGACACAGAGAGCAACATGTCTCCTCACAGGCCCGCATCCCTCAGGCAGAATCAACACATACCTGCAGGTACTCGAGGAACTCCTAGCCCACCAGTTCCTTAGACATGGCCAAGTCCAAATGAGTCCAAATGAGTCCAAATCAGCCCCCACTGGGCCTTCTGCTCCAAATATATATATACATCTCCTCCCATATACAGAGATCCTGGGTTAGGTGCCCCTTCTATATACTTCTCCAGTTCCTCTATTTCCCCCAGTTGTCAAAAAGGCAATGCTGTATTATAATTCCATGTTTTATTAACCAATGATGCCATCACACTCTAAGATCTGTGAGGGCAGGGGCTGTCTGTCTTGTTTATCATTTATACCTATTACGTATGAAAGTGTATGGTGCAGAGTAAATCCTCAATCAGCATATGTTGATTTCAATTAAATTTCTAAGGAAGGACAAAAGTTTGATACCTCAGGCAGCCTGAAACCAGGGAAAAGGAATAAGCCCATATGAATTAATAATACTCACCACCTGTAGAGTGTCAGCTATATGCTTGGTCCTATGTTAAGTAATTTTCTGGGTTTTTTTTTAAGGTAAAAATGATTTATTGCATCTTGAAATGCTGAGTGCGAGAAGATGAGAGGAAACCACTAGGAAATCAACATGTCATTAAAATTCTTTGTGTAATAAACTGAGTTTGAACGTGAAATAATAAGACTACCAAATTCATAACGTCTATATGGGTGTGGATATTAGATATACATTTAACATGAATTTATTTCGAAGAGATACACCGCCGAGTTAATTTCCAAACATTATTCCATGGAACATTTACTGCTATTCTCATTTTAGAGATAGAGAATATGAGGTACAGAAAAGTTCAACAGCTTGGCCAAAGATATACTGCTACTAAGTAGCAAAACTGGTATTGAATTCAAACCTGTCTGACTCCAAGAGTTAGCTTATCAAGCACGACACTGTCTCTGTTGAGACTCTCAACACTTCTCTGCTTTGCATGTGGAAAGTGCCAGACGCCAAGCACTATTGTTTGCATAATAGTGATAGTTCAATGACCATTAAAAATAAGTGTAGTGGGTTGAATGGTGGCCCCCCCTAAATATGTCCAAGTCTTAGTCCCTAGAACCTGTGAATGTGACCTTACCTAAAAAAAAAGGATCTTTGTAGATGTAATCCAGTAAGGATCTTGAGATGAGGAGACCATCCTAGGTTGTCCAAGTGGGTTTTAAATCCAATGACAAGAAGCCTCATAAGTGACACACATTTGAGGCAGACAGAAGAGGAGGAGGCAATGTGACCTTGGAGGCAGAGATAAGAGTGATGTGGCTATAAATCAAAGAATCCCCGGAGCCACCAGAAGCCAGAAAAGGTAAGGAACAGATTCTTGCCTAGTGCAGCCCTGCTGACACCTTGATTTCAGACTTCTGACCTCCAGAATTGCAGGGGAACAAATTTCTGTTGTTTCCAGCCACCACAGGTGTGGCAACTTGTTATGGCAGACCCAGGAGACCAGTATCGGCCCAACATTCATTTGTCCATTCATTAGTTCTGCAAACATTTGACAAGCATGTTTTGTTAAGTGCCAGGCACTGCTACACGGACAGGTAAGATGCTATCTTTGCCTTCAAGAAGTTTACAGTTCAGTTCAGGACCTCCTGCCGGGATCGGGTGGTCATTCTATACTGGTACAGACCTACTGGCCATCCTGGTGGCCAGCCCACTGCACAATTATGTGGCAAGTTAGAGTGCTAGGCTGCCATTGGAAATCTCTGAATGTCTGTGTGTCTCTAGTACAGAGGGTCATAGGTCATGAAACTTGAGAGATGATTGGGATCTTGAAGACCATTTGGTTCAGCCTCTCCCCCACCCCCGCCTGCCCTGTATAGGAATCCACTTCTCAGTTCCTTGTAGGGGACAATTCAGCCTCTTTTTGAGCACTTCCCCAATGAGTAGTATATCTCTTTCATACTAAATCTGTCTTCATGTATGGGCAACTTTTACTGTAGAGTTCTTGCCTTTACTGAGCCCTAATTTGCCCATCATGGTTTCCATCCAATTATCAAAATTCTATCCTCAAGACTGAGAAAAATAGGTCTAATTCTTCTTTCATATAACAATCCTTCAAATTATTGAAAGCAGCTGATATTTTTCCCCAACTATCTTCTGTTGCCTGGCAACTAGCCCAGTTTAACTTCCCATTCCTCAGGTGAAGCAGTTTCTAAACTTTTCACCATATTGCATTTCTTCTCCAAATACAGTAGTATTTACCCAAACAATTTAAAATATGGCACTGAGAACAGAATACAGTTTACACATAACTCAAGCAGAGGAGAGTAGGACCATTACCTCCTTTGTTTTGGGCTTAATTCAGGCTTCCTAAGACTGCATTCACGTTATGAAAAATGATGTCATATGATTGACTCATTCTGACCTTCTTGGCAGCTGAAACCTAAATGTTTTACTGAATTTCCATTAAACTCTGTTTCCCTTATATAGGCTTATATGGTTGATTTTGGAATTTATGTGAACTATTTTTTATTTACTTCTGGAAATTGCCTCTTTTCGGTTTCAGCTAATTTTTCCAAGCTATCAAAATATTTTTCAATTCTGATTTCTCCTCCAGCATATTAACTTGCTTGGGCTGACTTTCATTCCCATGCTCCCCCAAATCTCTGGAACTTAACACTATGTCTTCAGGCTCTGGTTTAAACCCTTTCTTCCTGGACTCTTAGAACCTTCTCACGTACTCCTATATGCCATTACTCCTAGCTCTTGACCCTTATCAAGGCATGACAACCAATTACTGGGTCGGGGCTCCAATCTAAAGCTCCTTCCATCTCTGATCTTTCATTCATGTTAGAAACTGGCAGATATTCAAAATTATTGCAATTGATAGGATGCATGTAAGTGCAGGGGTCAGCAAGCACCTTGTGAGATCCTAGAAGGCAACCAAAATCTGAGTGGCATCAAAGCAACATACAGGGGAAGACCCTGGGAAATTACAGCATCTTTAAGAAGGTTCACAGCAAAGCTTTGGCAGCTGTTTTGGATTCTATTCTCTAAACTACAGGTATGGACCTAAAGAACCCAAAAGTGGCTCTCATAGGCCTGTGGAGCAGTTCCCAAGCGCTGGGGGCATCACCACCTGACACTATCAAAACCAACTCAGTAAGAAGGGCTTAGAGCTCACTAAGGTGGCTTGGGCATAACAAATAGTATCTTGTCAATACCCTTCCTTATTGAACTAAAAGGCATGTAGATAACAGAGGTGAAAGGGTCAGGGAGGGAGATGTGACATGCTTGGGGGAAAAAAAAAGAAATCTTTTTTCAATGCCACCTTTTCTGATTAGTTTTGTCTATTTCTTTACTGAAAAAACAAGTTAAGTGGAGTAGTTTGTGGTGGTGAAGATGTGAGGTAAGAAAAACAAAGGGAAAACTATTTAGAATTTGTTTTTATTCTTAATTTACAAATTTTCATATTCCCTATGCTGTTGAAATGCCAGTCATATTTTAAAGTGTTTATGTAAATGATGGGCAAGAAGGGCTAAAAATAATAAAAATTAAGCAAGTACCACTAATCCAAAGTCTTTATAACATAGCACTTTGCATTTCTCTAAGCACTTCTAATGCTTAAATGCTCAAAAGCCTCACGACAACCCCGCAGAACTGCCATTATTCTTTCTACTTTGAGATGAGGTTGGGTAAGGTCAAGAGACTTGTGGAAGTTCATAAAAGTAGCGAGCAAAGGCAGAGCTGGGAATCAAACTGTTATATTCCAAGCAATATTCCTTACACAATAGTATAGCTATACGGAAAGAAGAAAGAAAAAATCATTGCCAGCACAGCAATCCTGAAAAACCGCAATTATCTTTAGAATTCATACAAAAGGAGTGGAGGTTCCCTTCTTTTTTATACAGATGGAAATGATGTGATCATTCTGCAAGGCCCCCACCTCCGTGTATCTCAGTTAGTCCTTGAAGATGTTTTTAAATACTCTGATTTAATGATTTAGCAAATGTTTATGTATATCTGCAATGCATGAGGTGCTGCGCTAACAGATTGGAAATTACAGAGTTCTCTTGGTTCTCAAAAATATTATCATCCAGTAGAGAAGGTAGGTGTCTTCATTAACTATTGCAGTATAACAAACCAATCAAAAACATAATGGCTTAAGAGAGCAACCATCTAATATTGCTCATGATTCTGTGGATCGGCTAGGCTCAGCTGGGAAGTTCCTCTCCTCCACTGCCATTTGGGTCCCCAAGACAACCCTCAGGTTCAACAAGGACTCACGGAACTCAGAAAAGCCATTATACTCAGAGCTACATTTATTAGAGTAGAAGGATACAGGTTGAAATCAGCAAAGGGAAGAGGCACATAGGGCAGGGACCAGGAGAGCCCAGGCACGAGCTTCCAGTTGTCCTCTCCCACTGGAGCTGGATGGACAGAACTTACTTCATGTGTAGCAACATGCACAGAATATTGCCAACCAAGGAAGCTAACCTAGGCCTTCGTATCCAGAGATTTTACTGGAGCTCGGTCATGTTGACCAAGCATGGTTGACACCCTACATGGCTCACCTTAGGCTCTAGCCTCTTCAAAAGTCAAGCTGACACCACCTGGCCCAAGGCTCCCACCATCAATCACACTATTAGGAAAAACTATCTGGTATGGCCCATGGCCCCCTTGTAAACAAAGATAATCTTATCAGACAGGACATTCCAAGGTCTTAGAGGCTACCTTTCAGAAGCTGGGCAGGATCGAACCTTTCTTTGGGCAAGGTGAATCCTTCGTTGCATATCCACCTAATGTCTACTGGGGCTGCCGACATATGATATGGAGACTTGATTAGACTGAAACATCCAAAATGGCTCACTCACATGGTGGCAGTTGGTGCTGGCTATAGGCTGAGAGAGCTCAGCTGGGGCTGTCAATTAAAACATCTTATACATGGTCTTTTCATGTAACTTGGCCTTCTCATAACATGGCAGATGGGTTATAAGACAGAGCCTTCCGAGTATACAAAAACAGAAGTTGCAGATATCTTAAAGCCCAGCCTTGGAAGTTTGCACAGTGTCACTTATACTGTATTCTGTTGGACAAAGCAAGTCACAGATGAGGCCAGACTCAAGAGGAGGGGAAATCAGCTCTACCTCTTGACAGGGGAAGTGGAAAAGAATTTGCAGCCATATGTAATGCATGGAACAGCAGATATGTTTTCTTCAAAGGGACTAGAATTTTCTTCTCCAAACTCCAGTGACACTGCCTTGAAGACTCAATGTGAACCCTTGTTGGAATAGCACAGCTGGAGGGAATTATAGCTTATACTCTGGCTCCTGTTCTGGGTTTCAGAACTACAGGAGAGTTGAGGCTAAGGACAAACCACATAGCTATGCCACATTTGTAAGAGGCATGTAGTCTATGTGACAAGCTGAAGGAGAGACGGTGAGTACATTGTAGTTTGCAGCTGCTAATTGCAGTCAGCAGAAGATAAATACATATATACTTACATTCACACAAAGCAACCACAGAAAAACTGTCACCTCTCCAATGTCCCTGTCCCCAGAGAAGCCACCCTGTCTGTATCCCAGTTGTTAAAACCTTCAAACATTTAAGAGTCTTAGTTTGGTAAGTCTGTACCATTGAACTGGCTCTCCTAATCCTAAATTTAGCTTTGACCACATGATGAAGACCTTGAAGGCCAACAGTGCATGTGACAAGTCCACATGACAGGCAGTTTCTTTATTCCTTTTAATACTAGAGAGACTTGGTAAAACAACAGAATGGTTCACCAAAATGACCAAGCAACTACAAGTTCAAGACATTGTGTTTCCAGTTTTAGCTTAGGAGATTTTTTTTCCCATGGGTTTAGTCATGCTCTACCTCATTCAAAAAAGAATCAAATTTTAAAAATAAATGAAAACTTCTTAAAGATTCTAACAACAGAGTGTCAAAAACTGATCAATCTGGAAGAAGCAACAGATAAATCCAGCTGCAGTTGGAGCCTTCAAGAATTCTTTCAGTAATTGATAGAACAAGCAGACAGAAAATTAGTAAGGATATAGATGATCTGGACAGCACCATCAAACAACTCAACCAAACTGACATTTAGAAAACATTCCATCCAACAAGAACAGAATACACATTCTCCCCAAGTGCACATGGAACATTCACCAAGATAGACCAAATTCTGGGACATATAACAAAGCTTAATGAATTAAAAAGAACAGAAATCATACAAAGTACATTCCCAGACCATAAAAAAAATTAAACTAAAAACCAGTAATAGAAAGATATAAAAAAAACCCAAATATTTATAAATTAAATAATATACTTCTATGTAACCCATCTCAAGGGAGTCAAACGAAATCATATCAAGGGAAATTTTAAGACATTTTTAATGAAAATGAAAAAAGAATGTATAAACATTTCTTCTGCTACATATGGATGAACCTTGAAAAACATTTTGCTAAGTGAAAGAAGTCAGACACAAAAGGACAAATATTTAATAATCCTCCTTATCTGAGGTACCTGAAAAAGGCAAATTCATGGAGACAGAAAGTAGAATAGAGGTTAGCAGGAACTAGGGGGACATGATGAAAAAGTTCTAGAAAAGGATAGTGGTGGTAGTTGCACAACACTGTGAATGTACTTAATGCCACTAAATTGCACACTTAAAAGTCATTAAAATTGTTAACTTTTATGTTATGTATATTGTTCCATAATTTTAAAAGTGTAAAAAAAGTGTGATATGCTGATAAAACATTGCTTAGAGGGAAATTTATAGCAGAGCATTAAACAAAAAGTTAAAAAGAAAAAAATATCGAAAATCAATAACCTAAGCTTAGACTTTGGGAAACGAGAGAAGGAAGAGGAAGTTAAACCTAAAGCAAGCAGAAGAAAGAAAGTAATAAAAATTAGAGAAGCCAAAGAAATTGAAAAGAGAAAGAAATCAATAAAAGCAAAAGCTAGCTCTTTGAAATGATCAATAAAATTGATAAACCTTTAGCCAGCCTAACCAAGAGGATAAAAAAGAAGACACAAATTATCAGTATCAGAAATAGAAGAGGGAGATCACAGCCAATCACATTAAAAGGTTAACAAGAGAATACTATGAACATTACTATGACCATAAATTGAATAACTTAGATGAAAGACACAAACTACCAAATATCAGTCAAGGAGAAAGAGACAATTCAAATACGCCAGTATCTATAGAAAAAACTGAACGGATAAAAAGTTCAAAACCTCCCCCAAAATAAACCACTCCTGGCCCAAATGATTTCATTGGTGAATTCTACCAAACATTTAGGGAAAAAAAATAATATAAATACTACACAATATCTCATAGAAAACAGAAGAGGAGGGAACATTCCCCAACTAATTTTATAAGATTAGCATTATCCTAATCAAAACCAAACTCTACAGACCAGTATCTCACACAAACATAGAGGCAAAAATCCTTTAAAAAATTAGCAAATTGAGTATAGTCATGTATATAAAAAAGTTATCAAGACCAGGTGAGTTTCACCCCAGGAATACAAGGCTGGTTCAGTATTCAGAAATCAATATTTAAAATGTTTTAACATATAAAAAGACTAAGAAAACCCATATGATCATATCAATAGATGCAAAAAAAGCTTTCAACAAAAATTCAATATCCAGTCATGATAAAAATTCTCAACAAACCAGGAAAATAAGGGAATATCCTTAACCAAATAAAGGTTCTCTACAAAAAAACGTATAGCTAACATTATCATTAATGGTGCAAGACTGAAATCAGGAATAAGACAAGGATGTCCTTTCTCACAACTCTTATTGAAAATTGCACTGTAATTTGTGCAATGAGACAAGAGAAAGAAATAGAAAGCATATAGATTAGAAAGGAAGAAATAAAATTGTCTTAATTCCCAGATGACATGATTGTATGTGGAAAACCCAAAGGGACAAAAAACAACTATCATAAAAATGCTTAATAAGCAATTATGAACATCCTTGAAACAATGGAAAAATAGAAAGTCTCAGCAAAGAAACAGAAAATATAAAGAAGAAAGTCATGGAAATTTCAGAACTGAAAAATACACTGGCCAAAATGAAAAACTCATCAGAAGGACTCAATAGCAAAATGAAGATGACAGAGGAAATAATCAATGAAAGTTAAGCTAGATCAAAAGAAATTACCCATTCGGAATGACAGAGAGAAAACAGATTGGAAAAAGAGAGAACGGAGCTTAAGAGATTTGTATGAAAATAGCAAAAGCTCCAACGTAGATGTCATCTGAGTCCCGGAAGAATAAAAGAAAGAATGTAGTGTTAAAAAAAAAATCAAAGAAATAACGACTGAAAGTTTCCCAAATTTGATGAGGGAAAAAAAAAAAAAAAACCCTGTAGATTGAAGAAGTTGAGGAAAATCCAAATAGAATAAACCCATATCCATACCCAGACAAATTAAAATAGAATTTCTGAAAAGTAAAGATAATGAAAACATCTGCTAAAAATATGTTTTAAATTGGAAATTCAGAGAGATGTACTTAACGTTAAGATTTCTTTTGGAAAACAAAAGGCAATAAACAGAAACAAGAATGCAAGATGCAGACCCATGCTCATTTTTATTTGGTACAGAGTAGGATAATTATTGATGTTTATCTTCAATATCAAAGCAGCATTTGGTTTGGTTATTTATTAATTTCCTGCCTTACTCGAAGGAATATGAGACAGATCACAAAAACAAATTCAAACATTTAGCCCAGCTGTTTGGTTTGATTAAATCTAGAAAGATCTCAGACATTACCAAATGGCGGTATGGTAGGAAGTACAATGGCCCCACAAAGATGGCTACAACCTAATCCCCCAAACCTGTGAGTATATTATGTTACAAAGCAAAGGGGAATTACAGTTGCAGATGGGATTGGGGGTGCTAATCAGCCTACCTTAAAATAGGAAGATTAACCTGGATTGTGTGGGTGTTTCCAATGTAATCACAAGGGTCCTTAAAAGTGAAAGAGGGAGGCAGAAGAGGAGGTTAGAGTGATGCAAATAAAGAAGGACTTAGCCTGCTGTTGCTGGCTTTGAAGATGGAGGAAAGGGACCATGAGTCAAGGAATGTGGGTGGCGCCTGGAAGCTGGAAAAGGCAAGGAAATGGATTCTCTCCTAGAGCCTCTAGAAGGAATGCAGCCCCACAGACACCTGGATTTTAGCCCAATGAGACCCATATCTGACTCCCAGAACCAGAAAATAATAAATGTGTTGTTTGAAGCCACAAAGTTTATAGTAACTTGTTATAGCAGCCATAGACAACTAATACAGCTGGGAAAATGTTTTTTTCCAAGCATACATTTGAAGTAAACAGAAATTTAAATCGGCTTTACAGATAGTGGTTTGCCCGTTATGATCAGTTATCAGTATCTTATTTCCTTTCCTTGTGACCTGACAACATGGACACACATTCATTTGTGAGCATAATGTGGACCAGCTTTTTTTTCAGGTTAAATTTTTAGGAAGATAAAGCCTTTAGGAAGCATTCTTCTAGAATCAGTTAATAGCAGATTTGGGAGGCACTCTCAAAGATCATCCAGTTTTCGACACGAAAATTGAGGTTGCAGAAAACATTAAGAAAATAAAATTACTGTTTTAGATGAATATCTTATTGCTGTTGGGAATACCTTTAGACATTCTGAATTAGAACCCTGATGAAAATTACATGCCTCTTTGTTTGTTTGACTTATGCTAGATTTTACCTCTGGAAAACCTTTCTAAAGATATTTGCAAAAAAAATCAAAGAGCAAAGGCCTTAATTATTTACTGAAAGGGCCTTTGGTCTGGTTTAGAGCTTAATGCCTTCCCATTCCACACAGCCAGAGACATAGACTTCTACAAGAAAAAGAAAACCCACAAATTTCTGAAGAATTAAAATTGATTTTAAGTATACTAGGCGGGGGAAGGGTATAGCTCAAGCGGTAGAGCGCATGCTTAGCATACGCAAGGTCCTGGGTTCAATCCCCAGTACCTCCTCTAGAAATAAAAAATAAGTAAAACTGATTACCCTCACCAACAAAAAAAAAATAAAAATAAAATAAAAATTTTAAAACATGAAAAATATACTAGGAGACATAAAATGGTAATTCATGTAATTCAAAATAGCTGATAAGCCTATAATCCTTAATATTTGTTTGTGAAACATGCTATATGTAATACCCCATATGAAGCATTCTTGTGAAAAAAAAAATAAAACCTGAATATGATCAAGTCTAGCTCAAATAACACTTTACAGGAAATTCAGAAGACAGGAGAACATGTCATGTTAAATGACAAATCAATTTCATGAAGAGAGAGACTTGTAGACAGGTTTAAACAGACCTAAAAGCCAAATAACCAACTATGATGTGTGGACCTTATTTGGATCCTGATTAAAACAATTTATACTATTTAAGAGAAAATTGTAAATTTGAACACTTAATGGATACTTGATGATATTAAGGAATTTTTGTTACCTTTTTAAGTCTGAAAATGGTATGGTGGCTATATATTTTTTAAGTCCTTACCTTTTGGAGGTACATGCTGAAATAGTGATGGATAACATAACATGACATTTGAGATTTGCTTCAAGAAAATATGGGAAGGAGAGAAGTGGATGGAGGCACAAATGAAACAAGATTCACCATGAATGGATAGTTGTTGAAGCTGGGTGATGGGTAGAGGGGTTTCTGTATTATTCTGTCTGCTTGTTTTTATGTTTGAAGTTCTCCATAATAAGGAGTTTTCTTAAAGTAAATACTAAAATATATATATTCTATATAATGTCTCACACATCCAATTTCCATTTCTTATCACCATTCACAGGACTGATATTTACTTCTCAGCAAAGTAGATGGTTGCCATGACTTTTGAGAGGTGACACAGAAGCATGCTGGGAAAAGGCAAATCTTTTTCATTTTTGGTTCAATATCTGTTTTGTGTGGTTTTGTTGTTTTGTTTTGTTTTGTTTTTCGTTTTTTGTTTTTTGAATTGGTGTTAATTCCTTAAATTCTTGGTAAAATCCTCCAGTGAAACCACATGGACCTAAAAATCTCTTTTGGGGGGATTTTTTTAAATTACAAATTAAATTCCTTGAAAAGTTATAGGGCTATTCAAATCTGTTTCATAGCTGGTGAGTTGTAGTATTTTGTTTTGATCGGAATAAAAACTTCACTCAGGAAAAATTATACCCAGCCCTTTTCATTCCCCTCCTAAAGGATGCCTAATGTTTTCAGAAGTGCTTTTATATATTTGCTGATTTGATCTTCTCAGTAACAGAGGGACTACTAAAGAGACTAGGAAAAACTGGCTCCTGGGGTTTGGGTGGGGAGGAAGAAGTAGGAGCGCTTCAAAGGTACTTCAGATACAACCCGAAAAAAAATCCAGGGCAAGAAGTTGGACTGAAAATTATTACTCACCTCTTAACACCAAAACCCGGGGTGGTCCCATGTTGCTAAGCATCCGCCTCTCCCCTTTTCCAGTTCACCCCATTTCCCCTACCTCCTTGGGGCTAGGACTGCAAGCATCCATGAGGAAGAGGCCAAGGCTAGGCAGACTGAGAGGGCAAAGCAGTTAAGCCTTTGAGGGGAAGTATGCCTGGTTCTGCTAACAAGGGAAGGGAGATGAGAGAAAAAGTTACCTAAATTAGAAAGTTTTCCAGAGGTAAAATCTAACATAAGTCAAACAAACAAAGAGGCATGTAATTTTCATTGCCAGCAGTGCTAGTGCCCGGAACACAGGAGCCAAGGGGACGCACTGAAGCTACAAGTCAAGATTCCCCAGAGGAGAAGGAAAGCATTTGGGAACTGAGGGGCAGAATGAAAGGTGCTTCCTGACCTTGCTAGTAATAGCAAGGAGATTTTCTTACTCCCTTTTTTCCTCTCAAGATAAGGAAGGAGAAGGGGCCCCTGGAGAAAAGAAGCCAAGCCTTCCGCCATGGCCCACACTTCACAGCAGCGGTTCTCAGACTTAGTGCATCAAAGTCACCTGCAGGGCTTGTCAAAACCTGCTGGGCCTCAACCCCAGGGCGTCTGACTCAGTAGGTCTGGATGGAGCCCAAGAATTTGCATTTCTTTCAAGTTCCTAGGTGCTGCTGCTCCTGCTGGTCCCAGGCCACACTTTTGAGAACAGCTGCTCTATAGGAGAGCTGATGAAAGTCACCAGGAGGCCGCGCAGGGAATGTGACGCTGTGAGGTTTGAGCTTGGGGCCCAAGTGGTGGTGAGCAAGTCCATCAGCAAAGTGAAGTGAGGTAGAAATCACTGGATTTCAGTTTTCATGTGTTATCACTAAGTAAATGCTTTAAATTGGTGGGTTGGTGTTTTTTTTATTTTTAAGTTGAGGATAATAAACATTTCTTGATCATCTGTTATGCGTCAGCCCCTATTTCAAGCTCTTTATCTAACTAATCTAATCTTCGTGCTCGTAACATCCTTCTATAGTGGTGTTATTGTACCAGTTTTGCAAAAGAAGAAACCAGTTAGTTAATTAACGGTAGGATTAGCTGAACTACAACAAATGACCACAACACGTACTGCTTCTACTCAGGTGAGAAGAATCCTTATAGGAGATGAGTCGAGAGCACTGGGTTATCCATTCTAGTAAACTATTTCCAGGAGAGCTCTGGGGGGCCAGGTTCAAGGTTTTTCTAAAGCACAGCCAGGATCAGGATCAAGATCACTAATGTGGCACTGGATAATTTGTAGTTTGCATAAAAAATAGCCAGAATCAGCAACATTGCAGAGAGATGTGGGCACAGTGGATGACAGGAGCAATGCCCAAGAATTCAGTGCCTTGTTGAGTGTCTGTCGCTATTTGATGCTAATGTCATGAGGGCGCAAGGAGAAGAGGGTCTATCCTTTTTAGCAGGTTGATTGCCGAAGAAGATACAAAGTCTGAAAAATTCTATCAGTCAGTAGCCTCGTGATAAATAAATTCCAATAAAAACCCGTGTGCCCTATACTGCAACTAGCAGGAGCATGAATCACACTTTATTGTGAAGCCGAGGAAGAAAAGCAAAGGTCCACCATTTTGAATGTGATCTTCATTTTCCTAGTTATTCATCGGCTTGAGTCAACTTAGAACTCATTCCTTAGCAGATTAAAAGGTTACATTTGTTCCCCCAACCAGCTAGTTTCTACATGTTCTATCAGAACCATTGGGGTTGGGTTGGGTTTGGTTATTACTTTGATACAAGTAATGAAACAGCTGTGCTCAGCCTGAGCAAAAGCAAACCTTTCTAATCTAGGAGAGCAACTGCCTTAAAGTACATGAGAAAAAAAAAAAAAATCAAAGCTCAGCATTTGCCCAAGCAAGGGAAATACAGCAGGTTGAAAGTGCTCCTTTGCGTGTGCATATGGGTGATGTTTTCTAACTCTGATGAAGACGTAGTCATTTGCATTTTTCAACCACAACAACCTGCTTTGACTTTGTAGGGTGTCCTCCCCACTCCAACCAGCATCTCCTCCTCGGGCTGAGGCTGCAGTCAAGGCGTCAGTGCACCGGCTGCAGTGCCCACGCTGGGGAACGGTGCTGGGAACCCCCGTCCACCCCTTCCCTCCAGCCCCACAGCCTCTCCTCTGAGAATCAGCGCTGTCTCCAGTTCTCGGTTCTTACTGTAATGATTTTTTCTCTCTCTCTTGAACAAAAGAAAACCTCTAACTAGATTAGGTTGAACCATTTTGCAGGTAGAAAGTGAGCAACTATCAGCTATTTCAACCTAAGAAAATGGAAGAATTCGACTTCAGTTATATACGAGGAAGGACTTTTGAGACGAGAGAGATGGAAATGTGGGGCACGGATTTCAATAAAAAGGCTTTGGGAGATTTGGCTAGAGGCCACTGACTGACAGGGTTCTTTGGACTTTGTATCTTCTTCGGCAACCAACATGCTAAAAACAACAGCCCCTCTTCTTCTTGCCCTCCTGATATCTGCACCAAATAGCAAGAGAAACCCAAGAAGGCATTCAATTCTTGGGCAGTTTTCCCTTCATCCACTGTGCCCAAGACCCCTGTGCAGTGTCTCTGATTCTGGCTATTTTTTATGCAAAGCAGGGAAGCCTCAAGTCACCAATGACACTAGCTCATAACATTCTTATCTTAAAGACAGAGGAAGTTCCCTGACTCAGCCATTTCACAATTGCGATTGCCCCTGTTCAAAAAGTCACTGTGATCCCAACGGATAAAATCCCTGCCAGTTTTTTCTTTCTATGGGTGGAGTGAGCAGCAGCGATTAATCGCTAGGAAAACCCTTGAGCTGTCACATGCATTTTGGTCCCCGGCCTCTAGGAAGAAAGGCAGAGTGACGGCCCTGATGCTGTGTGCCCTCTGCGCCTGGAAATTAGTCCATAATGGTCAGAGCTTCCCCACGGGGGGGGGGGGGGGGTAAGAGCACTGCTTTCCTGCCAGGTCTGCCACGTTATCGCGAGAGTGGGGAAAGCTGCGGGATTACCATGGCAAAGGTAATGTATAGTCATGTACAAAGTGAACCATAAAGTCAGAGTAACGTGAGGGCCCTGACCCAGGATACACCCTGATGACACGGATGTGAGTCTCCACCACCGCATCCCGCTGTGTATCTAGTTTAGGCCTGTCAGTGAGGAAGTGGACTCTTCTTATGCATCTTTTTTTTTTCAAAAAGCTAGAAATTATAAAAGAAATGGCTCCAGGATAGTCACAGGTTTCTAGCTTTAACTTTAAAAGAGAGAGAGAGAGGGAAAGAAAAAATTGCCATCTCAAAAATACCCTTTGCTGCTGCATCACCGGGAAGGAAATTTAAATGATAAAAGATTTCAGGCCGGAGAGCACATGTGCCCCCTTGCAAGGAGCTCCTTAGTGACCTGAGCAGCCCACCCTCAGGAGGTTGCCTGGGCAATTCTGGGGGATGGCAGCACGGGAGAGCCTCAAACCCCCCACCCCATGAGCACCCCAAAGCCTCTGGATAAAGTGACTGAGCCACATGTGAGGGATGGTGTTGCTTCAAAGCCGTAGAACCACAGAATCATTATCCGCCCAACATCCAAACAAGATTGCAATCTATATTGAAAAAGCATCCAAAAGGGAATATTTATATATATATATATATATACATGGCAATCACTAACAGAATATTGTAAATTGACTATACTTCAATAAAAATAAAATAAAAATTAAAAAGATCAGCAAACTCGATTGTCTCCTTTGTGTCTCTGGGCTTAGGTATATCTGACACTTGAGATGGCTTGGCTGCCTTTTCTGCAGTTGACTTTTTCCCCCCAAATTCTTATTCTCTTAGCAGATATAGATTAGCAAGGGTTTATTGAGAGATTACTTACATGCTGTGTGCCTCAGTTTTCTCATCTGCAAAACGCAGACGATAATAATACACCCCTGGTAGGGTGGCTGGGAGGCTTCAATGAGTGAATAAATGTAAAGTGTTTTGAACAGTTTCTGGGCCAGAGTTAGCACTTAATTTTAGATACCATTATTATAGTAATATTTAGTTGTTACAATTACAAATGCTACCACCTCCATAATATATCAGGTACTCTCCTGGATAAGATGAGATTTTCTGCTTCAAAGGGGTTGCAACTCTGGTAAGAGAGAGGTAGAGGCATAAACAATGAATAGAATATCTATTGTGTGATGCCTGCTGGACCCAAGGTATCTGGAATAATTAATCGAGGTAAGTGGGAAGAAGAGTAAGACGCAGAGAACTGGGCCACAGATGACCTGGGTATATGCCCCCTGAATCTGGTAAGCGTTGTAGGCAAAGGTCAGGAGAGCCTAACCAGGGCCCCATGAAAAGATATGAACTGTCTTTTGTTATCAGGTTGTCAATCTTCCCTGACCTAGAGTTGCACAAATTCTATTCATGCTGCCAAACACTCGTAACAGAGAGGCAAAAACTCAGTAGGGACCCCAACAGGGTATGGCCAAAACCATCCACCTCAGTAAAGAGTACAAGCAGTGTGCCTCACCAGGGAACACGGCCAGAGGGAACCAGCCCGAGTTTCCACATGCACTTTGGTGATGTACCCCCAAATTCCATGAATCTGATGTTTTCACAGAACAAGAAGCATCCAGCTGTTGCCGTCAAAACCTCATAGTGGGGGAGGGTGTAGCTCAAGTGGCAGAGCACATGCTTAGCATGTACGAGGTCCTGGGTTTAATCCCCAGTACCTCCATTAGAATAAATAAATAAATAAACCCAATTAGCTCCTCCCCTCAAAAAAATACAAAAACAAACAAAAATAATGCTTAAAAAAAAATCACAAGAAAGAAAATGACAAATGAACTTACTTATAAAACAGAAACAGACTCCCAGACATAGAAAACAAACTTATGGTTACCAGTGGGGAAGGGGGTGGGAAGGGGTAAATTGGGAGTTCTGGATTTGCAGATACTAACTCCTATATATAAAGGAGATAAATAAGTTTACACTGTATAGCACAGGGAGCTATATTTGGTATCTTGTAGAAGATTATGGCGAAAAATAATATGAAAACAAATGTATGTATATTCATGTATGACTGAAGCATCGTGCTGTACACCAGAAACTGACACAACATTGGAAACTGACTATACTTCAATAAAAAGAAAAAATCATAGGATGGGGGTGGGACTTCTACAGTGGCTATGTAAGGATTTCAGCAATCCTCTCCTCAGAAAACAGTGATGAATAAAATTGAGGGAAACTGTTAAAAAAAAAACCATAAGTTGAGAATCCTTTGTTCAATAAAAATCTACTGAATCTCAGTAAGAACAATAGGAGCCTGTGACGTTTGAACCAGGAGCTGCTCTCATTCCCCACCCCCCAGCTCTGTATTGTGGAAGATCTATTCTGGGTGGAGAGGGCAGCCCATGAAGACCCCAGCTCTGGTTCCACAGTGTGGAGGTTCCACTTTAGGTGGGGTGGCTTCTCTCCCTACCTTCCCCTTACCCCTCCAGATTTGTAGAACAGAGGGTAGACTCTGGGATGGAAAAGCAGGGCCATGAAGAACAGTTGTTCATATATGTCCCTATAGCTCCAACCCTTCTTGGGGTAGGGGGTGGGGGGGGCAGAAGAGAGGGTATGAGACACAGTGAAGACCGGCAGATCTGAAGCTCTGCCTAAGAGGGGTGACTTTATTTGGAACAGAATGTGGAGAAACCTATGCCCAGGAGTATTGTCAAAATTCACAGAGATGATACTGGCTAGCAATGAGAGAAGACTAACAGCTACACAACACTAGCGCAGGCAAACAAAAATGGAGGACCAAGCCAGAAATTCAACAGGGAGATCCAGGAAAAGAGATGGGCCAAGAAGCCTCTCCTAAGATCATACTTCTCCCTGATGCTCCAGAAAGATGTGTGTACATGCAAGACTGTGCCCTCTCAGGAGCATCCAGAAAGGGTACTTGTGAGCTCCCACTCCCTGGCTGAATGTGGAACATACTTGCTAAGGCTCTGAACTTTGAAAGCAGTCCCCAAGCCACACACAGATCCAACAGCAAAGGATGAAAGGCTTACTGCCTCAGTGGCATAAGCTCAGCCTCTGGCCAATCCCTGACTGACTAATAAGCTATGCTGACCATGGATGACCCCTCAGGATGCCAGGGTTAAAATAAGAACAAGGGAAAAAAACCTGAGAGAGTCATATCCCAAGAGAGTCATATCCCACACTGCAAGAGAAACAGATTTCACAGAATTAGCCCAGGCAAGTCAGTAAACAAATAAGCAAACAACATAAAACCAGCAACAAGAGTAAGAAGCCCGGTAAGAGGTGGGCAGGAGGGAACTGGACCAGAGTAATCAGAATCCAGAGTTAATACAACATATTTCTATAAAATATCCAAATTTCCCCCAAAATGGTAAGACAGTCCAAAAAAGAAAAAAAAAACAGGAAACTGTGACCCATGCACAGGCAAACCAGGCAACAGAAGCTGCCTTTGAAGGGGCCAAGATGTTGGACTTAGGAGAAACAGACTTCAGAGCATCTATAATATAAAAAACATGTTTAAAGACCAAAGGAAAGCATTTTAAAAAAAATAAAGGTATGATAACACAGCTCATGAAATAAAGAATGTCAATTAAAAATACACATTTTTTTAAAGAACCAAAGAGAAAGAATAGCATTGAAAAGTATAACTGAAATGAAAAAGTTACTAGAGGGGCTCAGCAGTAGATTTGAGCTGACAAAAGAAAGAATCAGGGAAACTGAAGGTAAATCAAATGAGATTATGTAATCTGAACAAAAGAAAGAAGAAAATGAAGAGTCTCAGAGACAGTTGAGACATCTTTAAGCATACCAACATATGCATAATAGTAGTACAGGAAAGAAAGGAGAGGGAAAAGGGGGCAGACAAAAATATTTAGAGAAATAATGCCTGAAACTTTTCCAAATTTTATGAAAAACTCCTAATTTTCAATGATGAAATTAAACTCAGAAAAATCAATATATACCCAGAAGAATTGAAAGCAGGGTCTCAAAGAGATATTTGTACACCCATGTGCACAGCAGCATTATTTACAATAGCTAAAACACGGAAGCAACCCAAGTGTCCATTGATAAATAAATGAGTAAGCAAAATGTGGTCTATCCATACAATGGAGTATTATTCAGCCTTAAAAAGGACTGAAATTCTGACACATGCTACAACATGGATAAATGCTGAGGACATTATGCTAAGTGAAATAAGTCAGTCACAAAAAAGACAAATATTGTGTGATTCCATTTATATGAAATATCTGAAGTAGCCCATGGTTTGAGTACTTTGAGTAACCATAGTCACAGAGACAAAAAGCAGAATGGTGGTCTGGAGGGCCTGGTGGGAGGGGAAAATGGGCAGTTATTGTTTAATGAATATAGACTTTCAGTTTTACAAGATGAGAAGAGTTCTCGAAATTGATGGTGGTGATGGTTATACAACATTATGAATGAATTTAATAGCACTGAAATGTACACTTCAAAATGTTTAAGGAGAGGAGGGTATAGCTCAGTGGTAGAGCATGTGCTTAGCATGCACAGGGTCCCAGATTCAACCCCCAGTACCCCCATTAAAAATAATTATTAAATAAATAAACAAACAAACCTAATTATCTCCCTCCCAAATTAATTTTAAAAATGTTTAAGATGATAAATTTTATGATCTGTATATTTTACCACAATTTTAAAAATGGGGAAAAAAATCATAGGATAGAGGCTTTGCCATGGATTTCTTAGGAGAAGGTGTATGACAAAAATTCCACCCCTGCCCCATGTGACAAACAACTCCTTAATGCCTGGGCTGGCTGTCCTGGGGGACAACTTACTGAAGTACTTTGTGGGTAATTTCCCCACAGCTTCTCCTATTTGCTTCTCCCAGGACTCTGAAAAGTAGAAAGCGGAGTAATTATGATCCACACCATGATTGGCACAGCATGCTTCAGGGAGGTTAAGTAACTTGTCTACGATGAACCAAGACCAGAGCCAGGGCAGGACTTCTACTCTGCACACCATGCTCAGTCTACTCCCCGCATATCACCACGGAGGACACAGAGAGGCCCGCAGGACCGACTGTCTACACCATGGTCTGCAAACTTGAGTAAATAGTTAAGAGTCTAGACTTTGTGGGTCAAATGGTCTCTGTTGCAACTACTCTGCCATTGTAGCAGGAAAGCAGCCATGGACAATATGTGAACAAATGGGAGTGACTGTGAGCCAGTAAAACTTTACTTACAGAAACAAGTGGCAGACTGGATTTGGCCGAAGGACCCTGGTTTGCCTACCCTGGGTCTGCACACTTGGAAGGCAGGCAGCCTCCCAGGACCCTCTCCACTGAAGAGTCAAGCATCTTGGTGAAAAACCTCTGGACTGTGAAATTATCTCAGAGTTGCCTGGGGCATAAGTCACACCTGGCCGTTGGCAGAACCAGAGGGATGCTGCTCAGTGAATCTGCTGTTCTCCTTTTCCCAGCCCTTTTCCTCTCTCACCCTCCCCGCTCCAGCTGCAGGCCAGCAATCTTAGCTCCCGGAAGGAGATTGTTTTCTGATTCTCTAGGATTTCATTTCAGTCTCGATGGTATCTCCAGCCTCCTTCCCATTGTGCTTTTCTGCCCCCGCCTAAATTACCAAATCACCCTCATCTGGTCATTTTCTTTTCTAAGTATCTAAACCCCACCCTGATTTGCCTCTGATCAGCTAAAATGCTCCTTTCCCAGTGCTCACCACAACTCTCCTCTTTCTTTTTTAATGGAGGCACTGGGGAGTGAACCCAGGACCTTGCGCGTGCTAAGCACATGCTCTACCACTGAGCCACATCCCCACCACAAACAACTCTTCAATTTTTGAGTAAAATGGCATGCTCCCAGAGCTTCTATTTCTTTTTTTATGGTACATAAATCCTATCTAAATTTTTTAATTGAATAAATTTGACATATAACATTCTATAAATTTAAGGTGTACATTTATATATTGTAATATGTTTGCCCATATATAGATATTTATCACATTATGTAATTACAGTACAATATTATTGTCTATATTAATTATACTGTGCATTAGATCTCTATAGCTCAATTACTATTCTTTACAGGTTGGTACCCTTAAGAACCATCTCTCTTATCCCCCTGGCCCCCCATTCCGTGATAACCACCATTTTACGGTTTTTTATTGATTTCACTTTTTTAGATTTCACAGATAAATGATTCTCTACAGTACTTGTCTTCCCTATCTTGCTTAGCTTAATGTGCCCAAGGTCCATCCATGTTGTCACAAGTGGGAGGATGTCCTCCTTTCTCATCCCAGAGCCTCAATGTCTTTCAACAGCTTCCCTTTCTCTCCATCCTGGCTCTAATCAGATCACTGAATTACATAAAGGTTGTGGTCTATTCTCAATTTTTCATCGAATGAGCATTATTTTAAAGCTTCATTCAGGGGGGAGGGTATAGCTCAAGTAGTAGAGTTGCATGCTTTGCATGCATGAGGTCCTGGGTTCTATCCCCAGTACCTCCTCTAAAAATAAATAAACCTAATTACCTCTACCCCCACCACTGCCAAAACAAAATAATTAAATAATACAATAATAAATAAATAAAATATTAAAAAAAAGTTAAAGAAGTTAAAAAAATAATAAAGCTTCATTCATTCAGTCATTTCATCATTTCAGAAAACATTAAGTCCTTGCTATGGGATGAACAAAACAAGCACAGCTCCGGCCCCTTTGAAATTAACAGTCCGGTTTGGGGGAGCAGGTCAATAGACACAACAGAGAGGATCCTGGGGGAAACTGTAGGAAGAGCATCTAATCCCATTTCTTAATCTGCTTTGCTCTGTGCAGAGAAGGATAAAACAATATACTCTTCATTGACCTGGAGCCAGGCATCCTGCTTCATGTGGGCTTTCTAACAGGAAGACAAGCACTCCTTCTTCAACACTGGGCCTATCTTTTTGAGTGTGCGGGAGTATTCTAGAACACATGGCAGGTTTGGGGTTTTTTTGGCCAGTTCCGGTTGCTTCCTAACAGTACTCACACTGGAAATACATAGAGGTCCAGGGACCTTCCAGGGTCCCTGCGTAGCCAGTCTGATCCTTGGCCTTGGCTTTTCATAAGTGGGGGAAATACGTGCCCAGCTCTTAGACTGTGGATCTCAGCATATTAAGGGTCTGTAGAACCCACCTCCCCCCCACCCCCCGCCCGAGTTCTTAATTGAAGTCCAGGCAAAGAAAATAATACATTAGAAAACTTTCTGGTATGTAGGCTGGCTACCATGGTAACGACCAATCTCTCCCAGACCTGGGCAATTTTAAATGCAAAGTGAATTGAAAAATCCATTTGTATTTACAGGATTCAAAGCTTCATGAAGGGTCACGAGGTGGTAGGCACTACAGATTAACCACACAGATAATATTGGTGTCTTCATTTGGGAAACGTGCTTCTCATTGATTCCACCTTACTGGCTGCATCAGGCAGCCCTCCGGCCATTTCTCATAACAGAAACAAAACAGAGCAAATCCAAGCCTCTTTACATACACAGTGAAAGCTGTTTCTCCACAAAAGCTTTGGCTCAGAGTCCAGGGCTCTGCCCCATGCTCGAATCCACTGTGTGGGCTCTGGCACGGGGCCCTATGTCATCAACAGGTTGATGGACCTCATGGGAAATGTGCCTGCTTGCCAATTAGGCTAGAATCCTGGTACACCTCATGGGATTGGAGGGGGGGTGGTTAACACTGGGTCTTCTTTAAAGTTATTTGTATTTTTTTAATCCTTGCCATAAGTGTATTAAGATTTTAGTGGAGAGGGTGGCAGGAGGGTAGAGCTCAGTGGTAGAGCATGTGCTTGGCCTGCACAAGGTCCTGCGTTTAATTCCCCAGTGACTCTGTTAAGAAGGGAAAAAAAGATTTTAGTGGAGATAGCTGTCATAAAATACTCTTAAGACCCAATATCATGAATCAGAGATTATATAGAAATGGCAAAATGTACAGGGTCTTCAAATAATCATGGTCAGAATATTTGCTTAAATGCCACACACTTGATGGTTATAGATCATGGGTACCAAGTTTTGCTTCACTTTTAGAATAGTACAAAGATTCTGGAATCAGACTGCCTGGTTTAGGCCAGGACCCTCCTGCTACTGCTTATGTGATTTTGGACAGACTACTTGGCTTTTTTAGCTTTAGTTTCCTCATCTGCACCTGCTTCATAGGGTTGGGAGGATGAGTGAGGGTTAAGCACATAGCATCTGGCACATAGGCTAAGAGGCAATACAGTGTACCTCGTAATATAATGATAAATATAAATCCAGAGATCTATGAAAGCAAAGAGGAGTCTCAAATACCCCAGAGAGGGCCCTTACAAGCCTTGCTGGACCTCAGTTGCAGGGAGAAGAGAGAAACCTGGGACCAGAAGGAACCAAGGAGAGAGGGAGTTGGGGAGAGCATTATGGAAGCAGCTTGTCACTAGACTGCGTGAGCATCGGGAAGGTGGAAACCAGGTCTGCTTTATGTCTGTGTCCCCCGAGCCCATCTGAGTACTTGAGCAGAGTAGGTGCTCGGTGTTTGTGGAACTGAATAGAAATCATTGAACTGAAAGGAGCTGGAAGCCTCCCAGAACTGGAGTCAATACAAGAGAAAACAGAACAATTCTGTTGCCAGAGCGTCAGACTGAGGCTGGGAACATTGAGTCACAATCACGGTTGTTGTCAGGGTCATTTATGAGGTGAGTCATAAGTAATTTGTTAATAATAAAGTATGGAACTTTCTGAATGACGTCCTCTTTCACAAATTAGAGCAGATTCAAGGTTATCACCATAGCAATGATGTAGCCCAGTACGCTTTGTCGAGTGGCTTTGCTTGTGGGGGCATTGTACACGTGTACGTACTGATTGCAGCATAGGTCAAGGCAAACAAGAAAAAAACGAAAACAAATGAGAGTCACTGACTCAGACTGGAGGAGAGGTAGGTCGGCTGGGTTTGACATCCAGTGTGAACCAGAGAAAGTCAATTCCCTTCCTCCATCTTTCCCACCCACCAGAACCGAGGGTGCGAGATGCTGCCTTTACAGGAAACAGCAGAGAAGTTACATTTGAAAGGTTTACTTTAATCACATAAAAACTGAAATCATATCATTCCCATTTCCTTAGTGCATGAGAGATGATAAATGCCTTCATACGAATGATCACTTTTGTTAGATGATCAACTTGGCTGAAGTGAATGGCCTGTAGCTGAAGGCTGACTATGATAGCAAGCAGTGTAAACATTGCAGGGACGTCATCTAAATGGGATCTGGGAGCTGGGAATGGAACACACACCAGCTTTGTGTTAGGGATTTCAGGATCAAAACAGGGCAATGAGGGACTGATTAATTGTTACGGAGTTTCCTTTAGAGATAAACAAAAAAGTTCTGGAACAATGTAACACTGATGTCTGCACAGTGCTCAATTTACATTTCAAATGATAAAATGGTTAATTTAATGGCATGTGAATTTCACCTCAATAAAAAAATGATAAAGTGAAAAAAAGGGATTTCATGATCCACATCTTCACGACACCTCATCCCACACCCAGACACATCTATAAAAAAGGAAGGAAAGAAGAAGGGAGGATGGGGAATGTTTTTCTTTTATTTGTCTTGACAGTCAAGCAATTTGGTGGGCAGGGGTGGTATCTTTTGGGTTCCAATTTGCCCTTCCGTCTCACAAGGCAGGTAAGAGGAGAAAGGCTTAGACACTGACTGTGGAAGGCTGAAATTCACGGTCAAGACTGCATCACTTTCACAAGGCCCTTTTCCCTGTTCTCGCATCGAGATTCCCATGGGCCACACTGGCCCAACACCAGCACTCAGCAGAGGTTGGTCCTAAATCCCCTGCCACCATGGGTTGTTTGTCACACCTAGATAGGTCCTGTGACTTTAGACAATGGCCTTTTCAACAGGCTGCTCTGCTTTGCTACTTAATTACACAGACTGTACATTTATGGGTAAAAGGAAATGTGCCTCTGTATACAATCACTGAGTGAGGTAGATAAGGCTGAAGTCTTGACTCCCGTTTTAGTGAACGTGATTTACTCTGATACCTTCATCCCAGAACAGGAGGGTAAACATCTTGAGGTCATTGATGATGTCTCACTGGGTTCTTTACAACACCTTGGCCAGTGCTAGACATGTAGTAATAACAGGTATTAACTCTAAAGAGTTAGCTAGTGGAATATTGGCCTTGTTTGCTTTTATTCAGTTCTTGCAGCTTAAGTTTCTGTGGCTATTCGTGTTATTCTTCTTTTCAGGCTATTTCTCTGCCTGAGTGCTATCCTTTTATGGGGACACCCAGAAATGAAATGATACTGTGGCTACCTATCAAAATAAATAAATCAGCAAAGTAAAACCCAGGGAGGCTGTACTTAACACTACTGAGGTATACACTTAAAAATGATTAAGATGCTGGGGGAAGGGCGTGGGAGGGAGGGATAGACTAGGAGTCTGGATTACCAAATACAAACTACTATCTACAGAATAGGTAAATTACAAGGTCCTACTGTACAGCACAGAGAACTATATTCGTTATCTTGTAATAACCTATAGTGAAAAAGAATATCTATATGTATAACTGAATCACTATGCTGCACACCAGAAACTAACACAGCATTGTAAATCAACTATACGTCAATTTTTTTAAGTACCATAAGAAAAAAATGGTTAAGATGGTAAATTTTATGTGTTTTTTACCTCAATTAAAAAAAAAAAAACCCAGGCAGGCTGAGGCCAGATGTCTCACTTCTTGCACGTGCTAACGGGTGGCATAGGGCACTGTTTGTAAGGGGCAGTTACGCAGCCGTAACCCTCTTATTCAGTAATGTATTTACAATGAATCCTTTGTAGCAAGAGATCAAAGAACAGCTTTTATTGACCTATATCCGTATTTGATTGTACAGCAAATGAGCACAAACACACACCCAGAGACCAGCTTCGTTCGGTTTCCTCTTACCACACCGGCTCTTGAAAGAGAAATAAATTTTCTCTCCTCAAAACAGAGTTTTGCAAAGAGGAACTTCAGAAAACCAAGGGTTTGTAACTGAGGTTAATAGGACTCAACTTGAAAAATGACCCTTTGGCTCATGAGAAAACATAACTCTCTCAGAAACTAGTACAAGCGAGAGTGCAGGGGTCGGGGGAGAAAAACAGTGGGAGTATAGAGAACATGATGAATGAAGCAAACAGAAAGACACATGTGTGTGTGTGTGTAGACCTGTGCACAAAATGTCTATTATTGGTATGCTTTCATTTCCAAAGGTCCAGATAATGTCAGGTAAAAGTGTAACTTATGACTCAGTCGGCACAATGCTTTTGCACTGATAAATCAATGTTAGCTAAGTCAATTAGGGTGGGGGTGGCCAAAAAAAATGATAAGTAACAAATACATTTGTTCAGCGGAAAGACAGAATAAGGTAGCTCTCACTTTGAAGAGCTGAGTTCAGAGATTTCAAAGGGCACACAGGAAATGCTCCAACAGCCTAAACTCTGCCCCGAGCGTCATTCCAGCAAACTTTCAGCCCTCCCCATGGCTTTATCTGATCGCCTGATTCCCTATCTCCAGATCCAAGGTACCCACAAAGCAAAAGGACTTTGAGATAAAATCAAGAGCTCAAGGCTTCAATCACCTTTTCTGATGATTGAAGACTAGGAGGTGTCGAGATGAAATTGTCAGATGGTCAGAATCTGGTAGGTTCTCCTGAGTTATTGGAATCTTTATTTGTTGTCGGTTTCTGGTTCTGAACTTACGCACACACAGTGAGTGTTTTCGTCACAGATACAACAAGTCGACTACCAAAAAGGAAAAGGACATAGAGCGCTGAATCAGGCCTATAAAACATTACAAACTCATCTCTGGCTCTCAAAAATATATACAAGGCAGTATTTTGGTGATGATGAATGCGCATTGAGCCTCGAGTACCCCTTGGGCCAAAGGAAGAGAAAAGCCGGCATTTATGGGCTTGTCATTTTGCTGTTTTGAGGTTTAAAAAAAAAAGGCACCAACTGAAGTAGCTCTAAATTAAATCCAGAAGACCAAATCACGAATGCTACTATTTCCTCAACGTGAAATAGTATCCACAGAACACAGAGGTGGAATTTGATGGCAAGTCTTCACGGAAGAAAAGCAATGTGCTTTTCTCTCTGCTGCTCTGTGGTTCACCCTCATTGTGTGGGATTTGGGGCCCATGGTTAGGAGAAGAGAATGAATACTTTGAGACCAACAGCAAAACAGTTAGCATCAAAGACATTTTCTGGGGAAAGAGAATACATTAAATGTATATCACGTTTGAGAATCAGGTACTGCGAGTTAACATGGAAAGGTTTCACAGAAAATGATTTATGTCAGAGGAGAAGAGGCCCAAGCTTTCAAACATCCTGACTGTATGAATGTTCAGGGGAAATCAGTGTAGACATCACAAATCATTCACAGGAAGTAGTCGGTAATCATAATTGGATATTTTCACAAATGTCTTCTTCAGAAAAACCATAGCAAATGAAGTTAGTCATAGAATAACTGGATACCCTGAGGAACATACACCCCTCAGAAATGTCCCAGATATAAGGCTTTGCTGCTTTCCTTATATCTCTTTGGCCTGTGAAAAACTCTTCTTCACAACTTGTGTGTCAGGTATTGCAAAACTCGAAATACGCGCTTTTGCTAAGAGGCAAAGCTTGTAAAGAGAGAAAAAAGTTGTTGGTAGCAATGCTGCGGTTTATCACATGCTACACAGAACCAGTGTGAATTTCCCTTTTTTGATTTATAGAATTAAACCATAAACATAAAATTCAAACAATAATTATGGGCCCCCTGATGATTCCTCTCTTTGCTTTTCTCTGCTTGGTTTCACTGGGAGACTAGCCTGGTGCCTCCCTCTGACACCTCAGGAGTCCCTGGGTCTCTGTTACTAGCCCTGAAGGCATGGAATGGAGAACTCATTTTCTCTAATTGACCATGACTTTATAGTCAGTGGTTGAAAGTCACTCTGTCTAAGCAGGCCCATGTGGAAGAAAGGAAAAATGAATTTTCCAGAATAATGGGAAAGTCTGAATCCAGGGAACTTTCCTGGACTGCTGGGACTCAAGAAGGCAACACTGCAAAGGTACAAAGCAGCAGCCCTCAGGGCAGCACACTTTAAACACATAGTCATGAGAGTCTTACTTGCTGTCTTTCAGAATAAGCAACACGTTAGAGGAGCCTCTATGGAGATCTCTTAATTGCTGCTCAGCCAGCACAATGTTAAACCACGTGTTTAATAGAAATGGGGGGGGTTAAATCGAATAACTCATTTCCTGAACAATCAAACAGAGTCAAGCAAGGCAATACTAACAATGGTATAGCTGAAAAAAAATTTCCTCTACCCTCTTAGGTTCAGTTCCTGAGGCCTGTGAATTAAACTGACAAAAAGACTAACAGGAGAAAATGCAGAAGTTTCTTTATTGATGTTAATATTTTGATGTGCACAGGGGCTTCACACAAAGCAAGTGAAAACCAAAGGCAGTGAGTTCTTTTAACAAAGGGCAATAAATGTGGAGTTTGACTAGACAAAGGAAAAGGGGTTTGGGCTCCTAGGGGAAGTAAATTATGGGATGGTTTCTGAGAAATGTATGGTGGGTTGTTCAGTAAGCTCTTTTATGCAGACTCAAGTTGTTTCCTCTGATAAGAGTCTTGTCCTCTTCCAGGTATGGGAGAAGAGGACATCTTTACAAATGGAAGTTGATGTCACTGTTACCAAGGGAAATTTATGCCCTGCTTGTAGGCAGAAAGGGGGAGTTCTTCCTGTATCTGCTGCTTCTCAATTGCCTTCAACTCAAAATTATCTTTATGTCAAAGTGGCATATTTTAGGGTAGCATATTCTGATCCCCTTCATCAGTGATTATATCTATGCCTGTGAGGCAACCAATTTCATTTTTCTTTTGCAGAGGGTAGAGGGCAACAGGGCACAAGAACCAGTGAGAAACTCCCAGGAACTTGAGGCACAGGGGTAGGTTCATATCATATTACTCCTTTCTCCCTCTTCTTCTCTCCCTCAGTCTCTTTTCAGGATGTAAGATTCTAAACTTTGACTCTTTCTTCACCCCACTTCAAGATGTAGCTTTGGGGCAACAGGGGCAGCTGTGGCCCATAGGCAACTCTTGACCAAGGACTCTCTTTCTCAGGCCCTCTTGCACCTCCTCCACAGCTCCCATCCCTGCTTTTGGCTCCCCTATACCTCTAAGTCCTCTACTCAGAAGGATGGAGTTAGGTTCATCTACTACGGCTTCTGGATCTCTAAGCTATGCCAGAAGTTCACTTCCTTATTCTAGTGGTACAAGTATTTTAAACCCCTGAAAAGCATTTTGATGCCTTCTCACCAAAGGGGATCATAATATGACACCCCAAATTGAAATAGGAGGGAAGGAGGCAGGGCACAACCATTAAAGGAATGACCCAGCAGTTGAGGATAGGACATAAACTGGTTAGAACCAACTTGGCCCAAGAAGGCAGAAGATTCGACTTCCAATACACCTTGAGCCTCATTAGAGGCTCACTGTAATACATTAGCATGCTAAGTGACACACCCACAGGTGCCATGACAGTTCATGGGCTGACCATAAAAGGCCAAAAATTGGAGGAGGGGGCCAATTCCTGGAAATCCTCACCCCTCCCCCAAAATGGTTGAATTAATCCTCCCACTTGTTAGCAGATGAAATTACCCAGACCATAAAAGCATAAAAACAAACGACCCCCACACTTCGGGGCCACTTTCCCGTCTGAGAGGCACTGCATTCTGCCTGTGGAATGTGTATCTCTCTAAATAAACTTGCTCTCACTTTACTATGGCTTGCTCTTGAATTCTTTCCTGTGTGGGACAAGAACCTACTCTCTGGCAACAAAATTATGCCACTTTGGCACAAGGATTATTTTGAACTGAAGGCAATTGAGAAAAAGCAAACACAAGAGGAGCTCTTTGCCTAAAAGCAGAGCATGAATTTCCCTTGTGAAGCTGTCCCCTTCTCCCATACCAGGGAGAGAACAACACTTATCTCTGAGATAGAGAAGGCACCAAGATGAGTCTGAATAAACAAACTTATTAAATAGCCTTTGTCTATCATTAATTTCCTCCATATATTCCCTAGTCACCATCCCATAATTTATTGCCCCTAAAAGCCCAAACCTCCTTTCCTTTATCTAGTTATTCTCCACAATTTATCACCCTTTGTTAAAATGGTATATAAGTACTCAAGCGTAATAACTTCTTTGGGATTTCACTTCTTTTCTGGGAAGCCCCCATGAATGTAAGAAATATTAACATCAGTTTCTCCTGGGACTCTATTTTTGTCAACTTAATTTGCAGGTCCCAGCTACTGAGCATAAAAGGGTAGCGTAAAAGTCTGTTTCACTGTCTAGTTGGTAAATCTGTATTAACTGACAGACTGCCAGAAGAGTCTACAAGTACCAGAAACTGTGACAGGTAAGAGCTCTCAGCTGAGAGGCAGCTGTGCCATGCTTATTGGACAGAGCTTGGCAGCAAGTCTAAATGACTAGTCACCAAAAGAAAAAAAAGTGCAAAGGAGCACAGCTTCTCTTTTGAGAGCTCCAAGATACCATCAATATTGGTCCCAGACCAGGGGAAGCCAGAAAAAACTGCCTCAAGCACTAAGGAGTGGGGGTGGAGCACAGGGGCAAAATGGGTAATGAGTCAGAAAGGAATGTCTGCTAACCCACACACATACCTGCATGCCATTATGAAGAGAGCCCTGCACACATTTCTTTTCATACTAGGGTCTCACAGGCACTTCTGAGGGCAATTTTTCCGTGTGAGAATCTGCCTTGTGCTTTACAGAACAGTAAGTAGGTCACTTACTTGCTTTCAGATGGACCGCTGCAGGAGTGTGCTGTCACTGTGATATCTTTTTTTCTCTCTCACGCTTTCTCAGTATCACCAGCCTCGGCTTTCTTCATTCAATAATAGAGTGAAATTCATGCAGTGGCTCCACCATCACTGCTCCAGAGGAAAATAGGGAGAGGGGGTGGTCAAAGCCTGGGCCAGTGGGTTTGGTGTTTTCAGTGATTTGTCTTTAAATAAATGAGCCTCGAACAAGATTTCCCCAATTCGAAAACACATGATTTTTAAGAGTTGATTTCTTATGCA
Organism: Vicugna pacos; assembly: GCF_048564905.1. Lineage (NCBI taxonomy): Eukaryota > Metazoa > Chordata > Mammalia > Artiodactyla > Camelidae > Vicugna > Vicugna pacos. The sequence continues at coordinate 37,912,302 of NC_133023.1, forward strand.
ACAATATAAAAATAAGACATTAAATCCACGAATGAGAAGTAATGCTCCAACATGGCTTTGTTTTGAATCTCTACCTCTTCACTTCCATGCAGGTTTAGGAGAAAGAGCTCCATCTAAAGAGCCCACATTTCCATCTGTTACTTTAGCTACCAGGTCAGAGTTAGAACTGAGACAGGAAGGTAGCAGGGCACTGCCATTCAAGGAATAACACAGCAATCACACCAGGATGGCAGAAGATTCAACCCCCAGTAGGCACTGAGGCTCAAGATGGTGGGAGATTTGACTTCTAGCAGACCTTGAGCTTCATTATGTGCCTATTGTAATACACTAGCATGGTGAATAACAAGCCCACAGGCGCCATGACAGTCCCGAGGCTAGCCCGAAGGGTCAAAGAATGGGAAATGGCCAACTTCCTGGGAATCCCAGCCCCTTCCCCAGTCTAGTTAGACTGCTCCTTCGACTTATTAGCATATGAAGCTACCGAGCCCATAAAAACTGGCAACAGGCGGCGCCTCATGGCCGCCACTGCCCCCTCTCCTTCCCTCTTTGGAGATCGCCCGCACTCTGTCTATGGACTATATACCTACTTTTACTTTAATCTGAGCACCCAACTCCCACACCTTGTGGCCTTTCTCTTGCCTTTTGATGTATCTCTAAATAAATCTACCTTTACTCAACTGTGGCTCACTCTTAAATTCTTTCCTGCATGAAGACAAGGACCCACACTTGGCGGGGCATGTCCCAGGGACTCAACTGAGACCTGGGACACGACCACATCCGTTTTTCATGCATCAAAACTTTTAGAAAGCTGAGCTGACCTCTTGGATGTGTGAACGAAAAAACTGCAAATCATATCAGTAAACAAAGAATGCTGAAACCAAAAAGTCATCAGCAACAAGCCTGCAGCCCAGCCTCTGAAGCCACTCACAATGGTGCACTCTGAGGGGACTCAGAATGAGAAAGGACGAGATACTGGCCCTAGATAGCTAGGTGCTTGTCAAAGGAATGAATTCAATGAGCCCAAATGTTTGCTTCTTCCCATACATAGAAAAGCACTAAATTCTTTAACTTCAGATGCCTGGTTTTCTTTAGTTAATGTTCCAACTACCAGGTCTTTGTTGTAAAACTCCTATACATCCTAGTTTCTCCCCTACCTCTTTGGAGAAGTACCTCAGACCGATCTGAGAGGCTGTCATCTCGGGCTCAAAGGGGGTTTGAATCCTCAGAAATGTCCGCCAAATAAAACATAACTCTCAACTTTTAGGCTGTGCGTTTATTTCAGCCGACAGATGCAACATGGGGGAAATACTTTCTAAGCAGTAAAATCCAGGATATCCCTGCTCTTTGTTTCCATGATGCAATGGGTCACTTTGGAGACTCTCAGTAAAATAAACCCAGAATGGCCATCAGAATTGAGGCATTTGCTGGCCAAAACAGCTGCGGGATAAGCAGATTCTCTGTCCCAAGTTCCCATCCTCCCAGTGTTTTCTCTTTAGAGCAAGAGGGGCAACAGAGAACAAGATGAGATCGGCAAGGCGGCATCTTCGTCATCCTCATCCTGCCAAGGAACAACCCAAACAGGATTCGATGCATTTTTATGTGACAGAGAAATAAAGTAAGGTAGAAAATTGTGGAAGGTGGGAATCAACTTTGGCCACGCTTCTCAAGCACACTTCACTCTTTGGTTTAAAAAGTATGTATACCTTTTCGTGTGTGGTGGGAGTGGGGTGGGGGGAGTGGCCGGGAGACTGGGCAGGGGTGAGAGGTAAGCAGATAGAAAGGACATTTCTCTAAGATAATACGTAGAAAGCAAAATTTCTTGCCCCTACAGAGAAAAAGTCATACTTCAATGGAAAACTCTTTATTGCCTAAAGCACTTGCTTCCTATAGGAGCTATTTTAGAACTCCGTTGTAGGGAAGGGACAGACATGTAAAATTCTGTCCTGTCTGGTTCAATTGACTTCCTTCACCCCTGGGTGGGGGTGGGAAAAAAAGGTCTGCCTCCATTTGCAATTCATTTCTTCTTTTTTCCATTTGCAATTCATTTCAACATTCTTTATTCCCTATAAATCTGGGCTGCTCCTTTTCTAAATCAGTTGTAACACATGCTGGTTCCCTCAGTTATTAGGGGTAAAATAAAATCTTTAACACATGTACATTTTGATGTCTGTACGAGGGGCTCTATTTTACTTTTTTTTTCTGAAAATTCCTTTGCAACACCCTTGTAAGATTTTGTTCTTGAGTAGCAGCAGAAGGAAACGGGGCGGAGGCCTTCAGGCTGCAGGAGGCTAGTGCCGGCTCACCTGATCTGCAGGTAAGGGGAGCAAATGGCTCTTCTCCGGGGACATGCCCTTTCTCCCCTCTAATCTTGCAGGTTAAGACCACCATCCAAAATCTGAATTTGGTCACCGTTCGGGAGAAAGCTTCCTTCCCATTTTCGAGGGCATTACTTCTGGGTCCTCTCTCAACTGACGGGTTTCCCACGCTCTCGATTCGCAGATCTGCTGCGTGGGAGAGCTGCAGTTTCACCCGGTGGGCAGGGCTGGGTTTCTGTTAGCCTGCCTGCAACACCCCCGGGCTCTGCCAACACACAATGATCAGTGGCATTCCTGAAATTCCTGACATAGCAGAGAAGCCAGGCCTGGCCTGGCGAACGCCCTTGAACTGTGGTTCTGACCCTAATGGGGCATTTATCTTTTATTCACAGCCAGAGGTTAGGACCTATTTATGTAAATCCTCCACCAAGGGTCAATTCATCTTGACCCCCCGGGTTTTCATTTCTCTAATTGTCTCAGGTATTTTTTTTTAGACCCCTTGGAAACTCTTCATTCAGGGAAAAGCTTTGGGGTCAGGAAGAATTCGGTTACAAAGGGAAGGGGTGGAGGGCTGGAAGAGTCGAGGAGGCTTCCTTTGAAGTGTTCTAAGAAGCTTTCAGAGGCCACCCAGTTGACAAAGTAAAAACAGCAATGACCTTATGCACCCCATTTTATTCACAGAAAGTAAGCTTTCTTGAAATGGTGTCTTCACCCAAAAAGTATCTTAGAGCACATATTGTCCCGTCTCAGCGGTGGAAAGGGGTTGAGAAAGGAGCTATTAGAATTGAGGGCCTATGGGCGGGTGCTGGCTCTGCAGACAATGGTTCCCACTTAATGGACCCCAGCATCCTCCCAGCTTTGCATTTTAAAAGGGGGCCCCAGAATAGTGAGAAAATACTTGATTCTTAAGAACTGACCTAGGTTACAGGGATTTCAGGCCACATGGGAAGCCAGCAGGGGAGATATTTAGAGGTCAGCCGGTCTTTTGGGGGCCCTCAAATCATTCTTGATTGAGAGCTTTGTGCTGTGGCCTCCAACTCCCAGTAATGAATACTTTGAGGGAAGGAATCACTTGAAAAGCAGCCCAACTGTTTAACAACCCTGACAGTGAATTTCTCTTTTTCACTAACTGGATTTTCATCTTTTATACCTTAAGCCTGTTGAATTTTATTTTTTCATGCTCCATTTTCAATAGAGAGGTGCGCAGAATCTTCTCTTGAAAAATCTTCTCTTCTTTATTTGCTGTCAACTTTTATTCTGAAAAATTCCAAACATACAGGAAGGTTGAACAAATAGTACAGTGAACACCTTAGATAACCAACATTTAAATTCAACAAATGTTAACCTTTTGGTATATTTGCTTTATCTGTATACATACTATGTATATATAATTTGCTTTATGTATGTCTATACATTTTTTATTTTGCTGATCTATTTAAAATTGGAATTTAGGGATTTGGGATTAACAGATATACACTATGGTATGTAAAATAAACAACAAGGACCTACTGTATAGTACAAGGAACTATATTCAATATCTTGTAATAACCTATATATATATAAAACTGAATCACTTTGCTGTACACCTGAAACATTGTAAATCAACTATACTTTAATTTAAAAAAAAAGGAAACTGGAGACATCCTGACACTTCACCCCAAATACTTCACTCTGCATATCTTAATATAAGTTCATTCTCATATATAACTATCATAGCATTAGCACCCCTAAGAAAATTAATAGGAACTCCCTACTATTATTTAACTCTCAAAATATCCAGTCTATATTCTTTTTTAAATCAGGATCCAATCACAATCCATACATTTGGTTTCTTTAGTTTTTTTGGAATCATCCCCCTACTTCTTTTTTTTTTTTAATGACATTATCTTTTTGAAAAGACTTTATAGAAAGTCTCACATGCGGGACTTGTCTGATGATTTCCTTGTGGTGATATTTAACTTATTCTTCTATCTCCAAGATTTCCTGTTGTTATGAGTTGAATTGTGTCTGTCCCCCAAAATCATATGTGGAAGCTGAAGGGGAACAGAATTTGTCACCTTAACATATGCCTTTTTGGCATAAGGATTATTTTAGGCTGACTATTTTTCAAGAAACAGCAGAAACAGGAAAGGCTCTGAAAACTGAGTGAGTAGACGTTACTCTTTGTAAGGGACATTTACATTCATAAGTAAGATATCCATTTGTAAGGATGTGTCCTCTGTACCAAGAAGAGAGAATGACTAAATTTCTAGAAACTTATTAATGGAGAAGGCAGGGACTCAAATCTTCATCACAGCCATACCCTTGTTCATTTCATTTGCTTTGTGTTTTTGCTGGTAGCCTGCCATAACTAGCTCCCCACCTCCCATCTGTCTTTTGTCTTTAGCTGGAGATGGTATTTCAGGTGGTGTGGCTTGAGCCATTTGAGGGGATTACTGTTTTCCTGGGTATCGCCCATGTATATAGGAGGTACACATGTTATTAAACTTCTGTTTGTTTCTCTCCTGTTAATCTGTCTATCTCCCATGTATATAGGAGGTACACATGTTATTAAACTTCTGTTTGTTTCTCTCCTGTTAATCTGTCTATCTCCCATGTATATAGGAGGTATACATGTTATTAAACTTTTGTTTGTTTCTCTCCTGTTAATTTGTCTTTTTATTACAGGGCGGTCTCAGCCAAGAACCTAGAAAGGAAAAGGGAAAATTATTTTTCCTCCTCTACAAAGCCCTAACCCCTAGTGCTTCAGAATGTGACGTTATTTGGAAATAGGGTCGTTGCAGACATAATTAGCTAAGATGAGGTCATACTGGAGCAGGGTGTGTCCCTAATCCAAAATGACTGGTGACTTTTTTTTAACATTTTTTATTGATTTATAATCATTTTACAATGTTGTGTCAAATTCCAGTGTACAGCACAATTTTTCAGTTATACATGAATATATATATATTCATTGTCACATTTTTTTCTCTGTGAGCTACCATAAGATCTTGTGTATATTTCCCTGTGCTTTACAGTATAATCTTGTTTATCTATTCTACAATTTTAAAATCCCAGTCTGTCCCTTCCTACCCCCAGCCCCCTTGGCAAGCACAAGTTTGTATTCTATGTCTATGAGTCTATTTCTGTTTTGTATTTATGCTTTGTTTGTTTGTTTGTTTTTAGATTCCACATATGAGTGATCTCATATGGTATTTTTCTCTCTTTCTGGCTTACTTCACTTAGAATGACATTCTGCAGGAGCATCCATGTTGCTGCAAATGGCATTATGTTGTCAGTTTTTATGGCTGAGTAGTATTCCATTGTATAAATATATCACATCTTCTTTATCCAGTCATCCGTTGATGGACATTTAAGCTGTTTCTGTGTCTTGGCTATTGTAAATAGTACTGCTATGAACATTGGGGTGCAGGTGTCATCCTGAAGAAGCGTTCCTTCCGGATATAAGCCCAGGAGAGGGATTCCTGGGTCATACGGTAAGTCTATTCCTAGTCTTTTGAGGAATCTCCATACTGTTTTCCATAGTGGCTGCACCAAGACTGGTGATCTTATAAAAGGAAAATGTGGAGATAGACATGCACACAGGGGCAACACTATGTAAACATGAAGGCAGAGATCTAGGCGATGCTTTTACCCATCAAGGAACATGAAAGATGGCCAGCAAACCATCAGAAGCTAGGAGAGAAGCGTGGAACAGAGCCTCACAGCCCTCAGAAGAAATCAACTCTGCACACATCTAATTTCACACTTTCAGCCTCCAGATAATAAATTTCTGTCGTTTAAGCCACTCAGTTTGCAGTACGTTGTTATGGCAGCCTAACAAATTAATATACCTGTAAACTGGATGGTAGAGGTCTTAGAGGCGCGACTAGATTCAGGTTAAACATTTTTTGGCATGAATACTACACAGGGGACGCTGTGCCCTTCATATTGTATCACACCACATTACACCACTGAGCCTCAGGCTATCTCACTGTAAATGGTGTTAAGTGTGATCACGGGGTTAAGGTCATGACTGCCAAGCTAAGTTTTGCTCTTTGCAATTAAAAAAGTAACTTGAGCGGTGATACTTAGGCACCACATAAGTATACTGCCTCCATCAATCCGTCACCCAATTGTTTGAACATTCCTTGATAAGCCTTGACTGAATGGGTTATATTCTTGGAAGATGGCAAAATGGTGCTTTTGTAAAAATCCATTTGCAATTGTTAGCTGCCATTCTTCTGTAAAAAAGGATCAAATGGAGACATACTTAAGTTTTTCCTTAAAAGTCAGGGTAAACACTTAACTCTTTCCCTTAGTTGACAATTTTCAGAATAAAGTGTTGATACAATAGTCATCACCAGTCACTAATGAGTTTTTTCTCTCATTTGATTACCATGATGGACTCATGATACTCATGGCTTTAATTTATTCAATCATAAGACAGTCATTATTCTTCTTGATGCTCAATTGTCCAAAATTTGAGAGCTCCTTAAACTGGCTCCTTTGTCCTTTTGACACAACCCCACTGGTCTTTTAATGCCTTCTTAATTTCTGGCATACGAACAGCCTCACCTTATATATTGCCTGTACCAAACCAGGAATAAGCCATTTCTCCAAGAAGCAATGTTTCCTTTTATTAGAGAATGGTATTTAGAAACCAAGATCTGGTTTCAATGTAAGCTTATTGCTACCGAGATATCACTGCTTCAAGACCAGAGCAGCGAACAGCACTATGAAACAGAAGGGCCAGCTTTATGGGCAAGCTACCAGTACAGTCACACAGACACTCATGCCCAGAAGGGCCTTGTGTTTGGAATTCCAAGTTCTGTAACCCATGTCTTGAAATTATTTGCAATTTTATCTTTGTATTTGGTCAATGGAGTCCAGTGTGATAATGGAGCATGAACCAGGGACTTGGAGCCTCTGTTCATGCTTGGCTCCCCAGGACAGGTTCCCAGGGGGCTGCTCCCACACCTCCTAGTGCCCTGGGTCCTGCCCAGTCTCCCCTTGTCCAACCTTTCCCAGCAACCACTGTTGCCCTCTGTCCCCAATGAGAGCCAGGGTGTGAGTGTAGGGAAGGTCAGATTGAATGCATTTGCCCCACAACATTTTGGGACAAGGCATGGTGGTGGTGTCCCCACTCCAGTTGGCAGTGCCACAGCACATTCAGCAGGTGACGGGGCAAGGATAGCCTCTTAGCCACCACCAATTCAGATCCCTAGTGTATCCCAGCCCTAAGGTTCCAATATGTTTGTAGGGCCCCCATTAGCTATTGGGTTGGGGCAGCAGGCCCACGGGAAAGGGAAATGTCTGGCTTGACTTCCCTGCCCCTGGCCCAGGGTGCACAGCACATCCCATTAGTCAGACCCCGTTGTCACAAGGCAGGGACCCTGGGGGCCTGGGAGCACCTGCACTTGCCTCCTGAGTATCTCTTGCAAAGGGAGTACCCTGGGCCTAGGGAGATCTTTTCTTCCTTCCCACTTCCCAAATCTGGTTTGTGTTAGTCTCTCCTGGCCAACTCAAGACAGTCTCCAGGACAAGTCGCAAAATACAAATTGTGAAATTTCAGCTATTCCACACGTGAATCAAATGCTCTTACTCTTGCTTTTAAAGCTGCCATTGTACAATATAAAGATGAAGGGTAAAATTCATGCTTACGGTTTTTATTTTTCTTTCCCTAGAACAACATTAAGTAGCAAATAGAAAAAAAAACTCATGACAAGTTGAGTGAGGGAGAGACTGTGGAAGGAAGGAAAAGGCTTTATGTTTTAGTACTTTTAATGGCACTTTATCCTGCTTTTTGAACAAGCAGCCCCGCATTTTCATTTTGCACTGGGCCACACAAGTTATGTCACTGGTCTTGTAAAATACATATACATTTCATATATAAAAAAACTTATACATTAATATATATGATATATATTAATCATGAGATCATACTGATATTTTGAATTCAAATTTAACATTATAGGGGTTTTCCAAATGTTTATTTTATACATGTATTTATTTTCTATTACACTGAAGATTCTGGTTCTGAATATAAAATTAACGTAATTAATTTTTTTCTTTGTCTATAATATATACACCTACATAAGTTTCAAAATTTCAATGCCAATGTTACCATTAACAATAAAACTACAAAGTAGCATTTAACATTCTTTTTACTTTTTTGACTTCAGTACAGTCTAAGTACTATGTTCATAAGTTATTTGAAATAATTCTTGTCTCTGTGTGATTCTGTTACCTTTAATGTACAGTTAGGTTTATTTGTTTCTTTCCAATTTTAGGTTTTGCTTTGTCTTCTCTTTTATTTCATTGTATTTTTTGGATGTTAAACATTTCAAAAGCCAAGCTATGCACAAAGGCATACTCAGAGAAATCGCTCTTCAATTCCTATTCTCTCATCCTCAGCCCCTCTGCAAGCTCTTTACAGGTAACTGTTTCTACTAGTTTCTGGTTATTCTTCCAGTATTTGGGGGGGGGGGTAAGCAAATACACACATATAGTCTTATTTCCCTCCTTTCATATACAAAAGATAAAACACTATATATGCTCTGCGTATCTTTTTAGAAAAACAGCCTCCAATATCAGCACATAGACATCTTCTCTTTCTTTTTATACAGCTGTATAATACTTCACTATGAGGCTATATCTTTGTTTATTCAATAAGCCCTTTATTGGTGGACATATCAGAGTTCCAGTCTTCATTATTAAACATAATGCCACAATAAATACTTTGTACATTTGTTGTTGCATAAATATAGACACATACCTACCAGGTAAATTCCCAGAAATGAGATTGCTGGGTCAAGGGGTAAGTATAATTTTGTTAGATCTGGCCAAGTTCCCTTCTTGGAAATTGTACCATGTTGCATTCCCACCAGCAACATTTGAGGGTACTTGTTACTTCATAGGGCTGAAAACAGTGAGTTTTGTCAAACTTGGGGATTTTGGCCAGTGTCATTTTGGTAAAATGGTGACAATGTAGTTTTAATTGGCATTTCTATTATTGTGAGTAAAAGTAAGCCTCTTTTCAAATGTTCATTTGCATTTCTCTGTGAACTCTGCCATTCACCAGTTTTTTTCCAGCAAGATTTCAGACTTTTTCTTCTTTACTGTTAAGAGCTCTTTATTTATTAGGGAGATTAATCTTTTGTCTGTCATATATATGCCAAATATTTTCTCTAGATTTGTCCTTTAACATTTGATTGATTATATGTTTTGAATGTAGGTAAATTTATTAATTTTTTATTAATTGATTCTAAATGTTGAGTGATAGTTCAAAAAGCTTTCCTCCCAAGACATGGAAATAACTTAAATGTCCATCAACAGATGACTGGATAAAGAAATTGTAGTATATTTATGGAGTATATGGAATACTACTCAGCCACAAAAAATAATAAAATAATGCCATTTGCAGCAACATGTATGGCCCTGGAGAATGTCATTCTAAGTGAAGTAAGCCAGAAAGAGAAAGAAAAATACCATATGATATCACTCATATGTGGAATCAAAAAAAAAAGACAAATGAACCTATTTATAAAACAGAAACAGACTCACAGATATAGAAAACAAACTTATGGTTACCAGGGGGGAAGGGGGTGGGAAGGGATAAATTGGGAGTTCGAGATTTGCAGATACTGACTGGTATATATAAAACAGATAAACAAGTTTATACTGTACCGCACAGGGAGCTATACTTGATATCTTATAATAACGTGTGGTGAAAAAAATATGAAAATGAATACATGTATGTGCATGTATGACTGAAGCATTATGCTGTACACCAGAAATTGACACAACATTGTAAACTGACTATACTACAATTGAAAAAAAAAAGCTTTCTCTACTCCCAGAGGAAAAAGAAATACAAGGAACTTCCAGTTTTGGACAAGATGGAGTGCCCCATTCCTTTTAGAGCCTTCCCCTTACATCTAAGAAACCCTGAATATGACACAACCAACAAGCATTAGAAGACTCTGAAAGGTGGAAAGAAGACAGACTTCCTAGGACCTCAAACATGACAACACAAAGGAGTTCCCAGGGTTTCCTTACCGCTTCCCTTAAGTCCCAGATGGGGCCCTTTAGAAACCACCAACCCAAAACTGCCCATAGGCACAGACAAAAGAAAAAGCTTCGAGAAAAGCCTGATAGCCTTAGTCAAAGGACCAGGGAAAGGATGGCATAACAACAGAAAGCGTTTTTGGTAATATCGGCATGACTCCAATCAACCAATGAGAGAAAAAAAGCACCTCTCCCTATGTGGGATCTTCCAAGTCCCACTGGCAGAAGCAAGTGGTGCTCCAATTCCCCTGCGGGAGTACAGACGGGGCTGAGCAGAATGCTGAGCTTCTATGCCCGCACGAGGAAGCAGGCAGCGCTCTGACTCCCCTGTAGGGTAGTGTCCAGCAGTGAGCTGAGCCTCCATCCCCACTGAGTAGTAAGGGGACTTAATGAGGCAAAGAGAAATAGAGCTAGTCAGTACTCTGATCTCCCCCCATCCCAAGTGTCAGCAGGGCCCAGCAGTGGGGAGCTAGGTATCCACCCCCACCTGGCATCAGTGACACTGGACACAGTGATGCTAGTCGGGTCCAGTCAGTGCTACACACTATCCACTATTCTCCTGCTTCTCGTGTCAGCGTGGTCCAATAGGAAGCTGAATCTCCACACCAACCCAGCAGCAACAAGATCAAATAAGGTGGTATGACACAGGGCTAGTAGGCACTCCTCTTCTCCCCTGCCCAGCCCCATCAGCAGGTCCCAGTGGAGAGGTGGGCCTCCAACACCACCCAACATTCATGAGACAGAATGAGGTGGGGAGAGATGAGCTAATCCCAACCTGGCTTTCTCCCTCCCCTGGTATCAATGGGGCCCAGTTAGGAAATGAACCTCCATCCCTAGCAGGCATCAACAAGGCAGAAGGAGGTGGTGAGAGGTGGCGTTTGTTGGCATTCCACTTTCCCCTTCCTCTCCCTCTATGTCTGAGGGGCTCAGCACAAAGCCAAGCTACTGCCCCTACCCTGTAGCAAAAAAGCGATGAGTCAACACTCAGCTTTCCCTCTCACTAAATGTCAGTGGGGACCAGTGGGGAGGAGAGCTAACATCCACACTAGGAGGCAGTGAGATGTCATCAATCAGGGCCCCATCTGCACTGAGAATGGAGCCAACTCCACCTGTCTATAATAGGGCAGTGACTCCCCCTGCCTATTTTTGCTGGAATAGTACCATTGGGAAGAAGGGAGCTGAACATATACACCATTCAGCCTTTCTGCTGCACTTCAACCAGGGGGCTGTCTGTTTTAAAAAAAATGAAGAAAAATTAATAGGATCCAGAGTCTACTGATGTAATATCCAAAATGTTTGGGATACAATCAGGAAGCCATTCACCATACCAAGAACCAGGAAAATCACAACATGAATGAGAAAAGACAATCAACAGGCACCAACATGGAAATGAATTAGGTAATGGAATTATCTGACAAGAATTTTAAAGCAGCCGTCATAAAAATGCATAAAAAATCAACAGGCAATTACAAATTCTCTTCAAACAAATGAAAAACTATAGAAAATCTCAGCAAAGAAATGCAAGTTATATGAGAGAACCAAATAGAGATTATAGAACTGAAAAATACAACAATAAAAAGAGTGGACATGACAGAAGATAAAATCTGTGAATCTGGGGACACATCAATAGAATTTTCCCAATCTGGAACAACAAGAGAAAAAATGAACAGTCTCAGGGACTGATGGGACAATAGCAAAAGATCTAACATTTATATCATGAGATAGCAGAAAAGAGAGAGAGAACAGAACTGAAAATGTTTTTGAGGAAATAATGACTGAGAACTTCTCAAATTTGGAAGAATTCAAGGAAGACTCAAGAAACTGAGTGAATCCCAAACAGGATAAGCCCAATGAAATCCATGTCAAGATACAAGATTTCTGAAAGGTTTCGAAAACCAAAAAGAAAAAAAAGTCATGAACGCAGCCAGAGAGAAGTAATACACTACTTACAATGGAATTCCAATTTGAATCACAGGGTATTTCTCAAATGAAACCATGGAGGCCAATAGGAAATAGTACATTTTTTAAGTACTGGACGAAAAGACCTGTCAATCGTGAATTCTATATCAAGTGAAAATTTCATTCAGGAATGACAAGGAAGTAAAAGGATTCTTAGTCAAAAGAAACTAAGAGAATTTGTTACGAGAAAACCTATCCTTAAAGAATGGCTAAGAGAACAAGGTTTCGAAGTTCCAAAAGGAAAGAAGAACATGGAATGGGTAAAAACAAGAAATTAGAGGGGGGTATAGCTCAGTGGTAGAGTACATACTTAGCATGCACGAGGCCCTGGGTACCTCCCTAGTACCTCCTCTACAAATAAATAAATACATCTAATTACCACCCCCCCAAAAATAAAGAACCAACTGGATAGAAAATTTAAAAAAAGACAAGAAATAGAAATAGAAGAGCAAAATAAACCCAAAGGAAGCAGAAGAAGGAAAATAATAGAGATACGAGTAGAAATCAATGAAATTAAAAATAGGTACACAAGACAGAAAAATCAATGAAAGAAAAAGAAAGTTCTTTTTAAAAAATCAATAAAACTGATAAACCTTTAGCAAGGCTAACAAAGATTTTAAAAAAGAGAGAGAGGACACAAATTACCAGTATAAGAAATAAAACATAGGCTATCATTTCACATCCTGAAACCATTAAAAGGCTAATAAAGGAATGCTATGAACTGTATGCTCATAAATTTGAAAACTGAGAAATGGACCAATTCCTCCCTATTCACAAACTACCATATTCAACCTCAATAAAACAGGCACCCTAAATAGTCCTCTAAGCATTGAAAAAAATGAATTTGTAATTAAAAAGCACCTGAATGGTTTCAATGGAGAATTCTACTGAACATTTAAAGATGAATTAACACCAATTTTACACAATCTCTTCCAGAGTATAGCAGAGATGGGAGCACTTTCCAACTCATTTTATGATGCTAATATTACCCAGATACCAAAACCAAATAAAGACAGTACCAAAAAAAAAAAAAGACAAACTATAGAACATTATCTCTCATGAACTTAAACACAAAAAATCTTCAATAAAATATCAGCAAATCTAATCCAGCAACATAGAAAAGTAATTATACTGCATAACCAAGTGGGATCTATTCTAAGTATGAAAGGCTGATTCAACATTTGAATATCAGAATAGCTATAATTAAAAAATAGTACAAACATCTAATGTTTTTAAAGATGTGGAGAAACTGAATCACTCATACATTGCTGGGGGAATGGAAAATGGTACAATCACTCTGATAAAGAATGCAGCACTTTCGTCCAAAACTAAACACGGCTCACCATACAACCCCAAAACTGTATTATTTGGCATATATCCCAAAGGAATGAACACATGTTCACACAAAAACCTATATGCAAATGTCCACATAAGCTTTATTAATAATATCCTAAACCTGGAAATAACCCAAATGTCCTTCAGTGTGTGACTGGTTAAACAAACTGTGATACATCCAGACCAGTGGAGTACCGCTTCGCAATAAAAAGGAACAAACTATTGATACAGCAACAGCCTGGATCTCAAGGGAATTAGGCTGCGAGAAAAAGCCAGTCCCAAAATGTCATATACTACATGACTCTATCTATATAACATTCTTGAAATGACAAAGTTATAGAAATGGAGACCAGATTAGGAGTGGCCATAGGTCAGGGATAAGGGAGGAGAGTGTGACTATAAAAGGTAACACGAGGGATCACTGTGGTGACGCAGCTGTTCTGTATCTTGCCTGTGTCGATGTCAGTATGCTGGTTGTGATATTGTGCTACAGGTGTGTTAGTCAGCTCAGGCCTCCATAACAAAGTACGGAAGACTGGTGGCTTGAACAACATTTATTTCTCACAGTTCTGAAGACTGTGCATCCAAAATCAAGGCCCTAACAGATTCAGTGCCTTGGAAGGGCCCTCTTTCCTGGCTTGCAAATGGCCGCTTTCTTGCTGTATCCTCATATGGCCAAGAAAGAGAACTCTGGTGGCTCTTCCTCTTCTTTTAAGGGTACTAATACCATCATGGAGGTCCCACTCCGATGACCTCATCTAAACCTAATTAACTCACAAAGGCTCTACCTCCAAATACCATCATGTTAGGCATTACAACTTCAACATACAAATTTAAGGAGGGACACATTCAGTTCAAAACAAGGGGTTTTTTTTATTATTATTGCAATAAAATATACATAGCATGAAGTTTGCCATTTTGACCATTTTTAAGGGTACAATTCAGTGGCATTAAGCATATTCAGAATGTGGTTTAACCATCACCACTATTTCTAAAACTTTTCCATCACAAAACAAAAACTCTATAATCATTCAATAACCACTCCCCATTTCCCCTCTCAGCCCCTGGTAACCTATTCTTCTTTCTGTCTCTATAAATCTGCCTGTTTGTACCATGCTTTTGCAAGATGTTATCACTAGGGGAAACTGGGTAAAGGGTACACAGGATCTCTGTATTATTTCCTACAACTGTACATGAATCCACAAATATCTCAAAATATTTTAAAAAAGAAATCCATTCATGTTTTCATCTATTACTTATATGGGTTTTAAATTATTCTTAAAATCTCTGATCCATTTACTAATTAACCTCTTAATCTCTTAAACTGGTACTGTGTCACACAACCATGTGACAACCAGTCCTCTACCCTAGTCAAACTTTTCTACATTGGATCAAATAATTTTGGTCTTTTCAGCTTCTCTCATTCCCACTTTCTACCTCTTTATCATTTTATTTATTTATTTTTTGTTTGGTTTTTTTTGTTGTTTATTTTTGTTTGAGGGGAGATAATTAGGTTTATTTATTTACTTATTTTAATGGAGGTACTGGGGATTGAACCCAGGACCTCATGCATGCTAAGCATGGACTCTACCACTGAGCTCTACCCTCCCCCCTCTTTACCATTTTAGTTGATGTTCCAGAAGACAATATACTTTTGAAGGAAAGACAGAAACTACAACAGCCCCAAAATGAATACATAACACTAATAAAAACAACTACAATGACAACTACAAGGAAAACTACAATGATTTATTAACTGCTAGGAACTCTAGATAATTATAGTCGTCCTGTGGTATCCACAGGGGATTGGTTCCAAGACCTCCTGTGAATACCAAAATCCGTGAATACTCAAGTCCCTTACATAATATGGTGCAGTATTTGCATATAGCTTATGCATATCTTCCTGTATACTTTGTATCATCTCTAGATCACTTATACTAATACAATGTAAATGCTATGCAAATAGTTGCCGTTTTCACATGGAAAATTCAAGTTTTGCTTTTTGGAACTTTCTGGAATTTTTTTCTGAATATTTCTGATCCACAATTGGTTCAATCTGCAGGTGCGGGACCTGTGGCTATGGAAAGCCAACTGTGTATCATTTAATCTTTATATCAACCTTGCAGGAAAGGTATAATTAATCCAACTTTACATATGAGGAGATTTAATCTTGGAGAGGTTAACTAAGCTGAAAATCACGCCTTTATTAAAATGATGGAGGGGCTATGAGAATGCAGGTTGTCAACTGAAATAAATGCGCAGCCTAAAAGTTGAGTTATGTTTTATCTGGCGGGAGGACTCGAGCCGGGATGACAGCCTCTCAGATGGCTCTGAGGGACTGCTCTGAAGACGTAGGGGAGGAGCTAGGATATATAGGAACTTTACAACAAAAACCAGGTAGTTGGAACAATAAAAGATTGCTTGTTATCTAAAGAAAACCAGGCATCTCAAGTTAAAGAATTTAGTGCTTTTCTATGTACGGGAGGAAGCAAACATTTGGGCTCACTGAATCCATTCCTTTGATAAGCACCTAGCTACCTAGGGCCAGTATCCTGTCCTTTCTTATTCTGAGTCCACTCAGAGGGCACCATTGTGAGTGGCTACAGAGGCTGGGCTGCAGGCTTGTCTTCCCTGGAGGGTGGCGCCAGCTGCCGATGACTTGATGGTTCCAGTAGTCTTTGTTTACTGATATGTTTGCAGTATTTTCACTCACATTGCAGTATTTTCGTTCACAAGGTGCGTATGCAGGTGGCATAAGAGTTTAGGTGCTTTCCTCTGTGAAGAACTGAACTGAACCCAGAAAGTCTCATTTGGAAAACAGCAGGACATTCCATTGGCCAGGTGTTTTCTTGTCCCGGGTCCTAGAAACAGAGCATCAGACTCTAGCCCTGTGTTAGTTTGCCAGGGCTGCCATAGCAAAAGCCACAAATTGGGTGGCTCAACAACAGACAGTAATTTTCTCACAGTTCTGGAGGCTAGAAGTCCAAGATCAAGATGTCGGTAGCTTTGGTTTCTCCCGAGGCCTCTCTCGCTGGCTTACAGACAGCCGCCTTCCCCCTGAGTCCTCACATGGTCTTTTCTCTGTGCATGCACATCCCTGGTGTCTCCTTTTGTGTTCAAATTTTTCTTCGACAGCAGTCAAATTGGATTAGGGCCCACCCTAATGGCCTCACTTTAACTTAATTACCTCCTTAAAGACCCTATTTCCAAGTACAGTCGCATTCTGAGGTATTGGGGTTTGGGCCTTCAACGTGTGAATTTGGTGTGGGTGGGGGACACAAATTCAGCCCATAACAGACCCTGAGACTATAAAAAAGAAAAAAAGAAAAACAGTTTTAAAACCAAGAGAAACACCTCCACAAAATTATACGTGTTTCAAGTAGGTGTAATCTTCTGCTCATTTACATTTCATCCAGTCCAATGTCTTTCAAAAATTTTTTGACCAGGTAAAAAAAATTTTAATATATTTTGCATCATGTCTCAGTACATAAATATTTATTTTTATAAACCCAGACAAGATTCAGAAATTAATTCTGATCTTACTGTGTGCAATGTGTTCTGACATTTTCTATTCTGTAATTTTCTTTTATTCTGTTCCTTCAAATTAAAAGACTGCTAGTTGCCCCGCACTGAATTGATTTTAGGAACTACTTTTCTTGATGACCTGCTGTTGGAAAATCAATGTTCTAATTTGTGCTGTCAGCTGTGATTGTCAACTTTTTTTGTTCATTCTACCACCTCTCTCAAAGCCCGAATTCCCCTCTCTTGCCGCCCCACACATGTATCAGATCAATTGGATTTTGTTCTTTTCAAAGCCTTGATCCACTCATTCATTAGTTTCAGTTCGTAATTCCTTCATTTCTGTCAACTGCCCAGGAAACTGCGGCACCATTTCCTCTGTAAACAGAAAATTGCCATCTAATGGTGGAAGCGAGACAATGCAGGCCTACATTTGGCATCCTTCCTCCTCTCCCTCCTCCCCCCCTTTTTTTTAATCTCTGCTCTCCTCCATTCCCTCTTTCTGATGTAATTTTCACAAATACTCAGCAGCATTTTAGCAGCGATTCTTCAAAAATCTTCCAGCAGTGATATTACATTCTGTAAATTTCACTACTCCTTTAGCAGAAGTTTGAAGGTCTGGGTGCTAGATGTAGCTCTGTCCTATACCAGCTGTGTGACCTTAAAATGCTGCTTTACCTCTCTGAGTCTCAGTTGTCTTAACCACAAAATGACATGATAAGATGTGCCGTGACAATCTGAGTTGTCCTGGGATTCAACAAAATACACCCTGTTTCGGCCCCTCCCCTGTTTGTCTATCCTTAACTCACCAGTCAGATACTGTTAAAATTAAGTCAGATGACGTCACTCGCTGCTCAAAACCATCATCTGGTTTCTCAGAGTAAAAATCCAAGCATTTACAATCACCTAAAAGGTCCTACATAATGGAATCGGTTTGGCCCCCCTTAACACCACTGGGTAGAAATACTGGAGTGTCACTGCCTGCTTCCACAGGGCCAAGGGTAGGGGTTAGGTGGAAGGCCAAGCTCCCTAATTAGCCCCACTGGAAGTGTGGTGAAGGGTATGGTGTGACTGGCTGGAGTCAGGGTGTGTATTATCAAAAAGACTTTCTGTTCTTCAAAACAAAAAAACAAATAACCCAATCAAAAAATGGGCAAAAGACTTAAAAAGACATTTCTCCAGTGAAGACACACAGATGGCCATCAGGTACATGAAAAGATGCTCAATATCGCTAATTATCAGAGAAATACATATCAAAGCTACAATGAAGTATCACCTCACATCAGTCAGAATGGCCATCATCAAAAAGTCCACAAACAATAAATGCTGGAGAGGGTGTGGACAGAAGGGAACCCTTCTACACTGTTGGTGGGAATGTAAATTGGTGCAGTCACTATGGAGGACAGTATGGAGGCTCCTTAAAAAGCTAAAACTAGAGTTAGCCTATGATCCAGCAATCCCACTCCTGGGCATATATCTGGAAAAACTCTTAATTTGAAAAGATACATGCACCCAATGTTCATAGCAGCACTATTTACAATAGCCAAGACATGGAAGCAACCTAAATGTCCATCAACAGAACCGTTGGATAACGAAGATGTGGTGTATATTTACAAAGGAATACTACTCAGCCATAAAAAAGAATGAAATAATGCCATTTGCGGCAACATGGATGGACCTAGAGATTATCATACTAAGTGAAGTAAGTCAGACAAAGACAAATATATGATATCACTTATATGTGGAATCTAAAAATACGACACAAATGAACTTACTTACAAAACAGAATAGACATACAGACATAGAAAACAAACTTATGGTTACCAAAGGGGGAAGAGAGGGGAGGAATAAACTAGAAGTTAGAGATTAATATATATACATTACTATATATAAAACAGATAAGGACTTACTGTATAGCACAGGGAACTATATTCAATATCTTATAATAACCTGTAGTGGAAAAGAATCTGAAAAAGTATGTGTGTGTATATGTATGTGTGTGTGTGTGTGTGTGTGTGTGTGTGTATATATATATATATATATAACTGAATCACTTTGTTGTACACCTGAAACATTGTGAATCAACTATACTTCCATTAAAAAATTAAACTAAAAAAACAACAAAATAAGGTCCTTTAGGCAAAAACTGTGCCTTCATTAGTAAACCTTATTTCCCTAGTTTCAAGCACAATCAATATCTAGCTGCTGTTTTTAAAAAATGCTTATTGAACTAAATTCATTCATTCAATCATCATTCATTTATTTAACAAACATTTACTAAGTGTGAGAATATATGCCAGGCACTATGCTGGGCTTAAATATACAGCAGTGAATAAAGTAAATCAAAAATCTGTGCCTTCATCATATGTTAAATGGTAAGAAGTGCTATGGAGAGAAATAAAGCAAGGAATGATATAGAGAGTCTTGGGAGTGCAATTAGCAATATAGTGGTCAGAAAAAGGCCTCAGTGAAAGGTGATATTTGAATAAAGATGTGAAGAAGGAGAAAGAGTAAGCCAGATGGATTTCTGGAGGAAGAGTATACCAGACAGAGGCAACAGCCAGTGCAAAGGCCCTGAGACCACATCTGTACAAAATTAGTATATCTAGAACAGAGTGAGCCAAGGCAGGAGTTACTAGTTATGAGGCCAGAAAGGCAATCAGACATCAGATTATAGTGGTATTATATTACATAGATAGGCAAAAGAAAAAATAAGAAACAGGGTAGTATAGCAAATAGAAAACCCAAAATAAGATGACTGAAAAAAGTCTAAATGTGTCAACAATCTTAATAAAAGTGAAAAAAGCTTAAATTCCTCTATTAAAACAAAAAGAAATACTAGGTTTTTTGATATCTTAAGAGGCAAATGTCAAAAATATTTTAAAATAAATGAATTGTCGAAGATATACCGTAAAAATTCTATCAAAATGTAAGCAATAGGAATATTGGACAAAATTAAATTTCAGTCAAAAAATATTAGACAAAGTATATTTTATACTGATAAAAGTATGGTCTACAAGGAAGCTATGTCAGTCTTCAATCTCTTTGTACAGGTCAAAAAAGTTAAGAGAACTGAACAATATAAATAAAAACTGACTGATACAAGGAAAACAATTGGAAAAACACAAATCTGAAGCTTTACTGTGACTTGACTTTGATCTTTAGGGCCTTCCTGACCATGGTACCTACAGCTCCCTCTGGCTCACTCTGATATTTCACAAGCACACTCTCATCTCAGCCTTTGCACAGACCATCTCCTCTGCTTAGAACATCCTTCCTCCAGATAATCACATGCCCTGCCCCCTCCCCCACTTGACTCAAGTCTCTGCTCAAGTGCAGGGCCCCCAAGAGCAGGTTCAAGGCTGTGTATAAACAGATGAGGTAAAATCATTTTCATGGACTTTTTATTGGTATTTGACATAATTGGTCTTGGACTCCGTTCTGGAACCCCGAGTCCCAGCTCTTTGTGTTTGTTCCCCATTCCTCTAGTCCAGCCTATTCAAATGTTACCTTGTCAGAGAGGCCTGCTCTCACATCCTATCTAAAATCGCACCCACCCCCTACTTTCAACATCCCTGTCATTCACTATCCTTTTATCTGCTCTATTTTTCTTCTTACCACTTCTTACCACCTGAAATACTATAGATTGGTTTTGTTTATTTATTGCCTGTCTTCTTACCACTTGAAATATTATAGATTGGTTTTGTTTATTTAGTTATTGTCTGTCTTCTCCAACCAGAGGGTGAGTTTTATGAGAACACAGTCTTCGTTTCAATTAACGGCTATATCCTCTGCACCTAAAACAGGGCTTGGCACATGGTAGGCCTTTGATAAATATTTTTTGAACTAAGAAGTGAATCCTAGTGGATAATTTACATGCTTGTTCCCATACTGACAAAACTGAGTGACTTAAAATACACAGAATATGGACAACCTGAACCCAGCAGACAAGCCAGACTTAACAAAACTATATAGAATCTAGATTGCAACAAATAGAGTACTTACTCTTTCCAGCTAATGGAGCAATTACTAAAGCAGACCACGCTTTACAGTGCAAAGAAAACCTCAATAAGTTCCAAAAGGTCAAAATCATACAGGCCCATTCTTTCACAACATGCAATCAAATTAGACATTAACAAGAAAGAATAGTCAAAAGGAGCTATGCACTAAGAAACTATAAATAATTTTAAACTACTAAATGACTCAATTTAAAGAGGAAGCAAAACCTGGAATTATGAAAGGTTTATGAATAAAGACGAAAGAAGCCACTATGTCAAAACCTGCTGGATGCACATCTCCACTCCCCCTTTTCTTTCTCCCCAGAGAAAAATCATAATTGTGAATTTGGTGAAATTAATTCTAGCCTCTTATATTTTATATTTCAATATTTGAATAAAGATAAGAAGGGTTAGAACAAACTAATAAGACCAGATTAAAGAAAATAACCATTGGAAGCATCCTTTATATATATTTCCATGTAATTCAGCTATATTAACAAAGTGGTGAGTAGGAAAAATCTTTAGGGGCTCTGCTTCAAGGATGAGAAAATATATATTTGTAATTTGTACATCTCTAATGACAAGCAATTGAAAATATTTAATATCTTTTTATTCCCTTAAGTGCTTAACCTTTCACTCTCAAGTATAATAAAAATTTGCATGGGTAGTGTCCAGTTGAATAAAATTTTACTCTACAGGGATGAGACTCATACTTATTTACTTTCAGATTTTTCTGAGATGAATGAATTCATAGCTCAATTCATGTTGCCAAATCTATATAGCAATTTCCTTAACTTAGTGAGTGGGAAATTATTGATTCATAACCCTCTAATTTCTCAGATACCACAGCTTCTCTTAACCTTACATGACCTCATGTCAACATCCCCAAAAAGCCCATAAGCCTTCTTCATCATGATCCTCAAAACAAGACGAAACTAAAACTTTATGCTCTTAGGGGAAGGGTATAGCTCAGTGGTAGAGCGTGTGCTTAGCATGCATGAGGTCCTGGGTTCAATCCCTAGCACCTCCATTAAAATAAAAAATAAATTTTAAAAAAATCTAATTACCTAATCCCCACCAAAAAAAAAAAAAAAACCAACTTCATGCACTCCTTTCAGATTACAAAACCATTACTCTCCCAGTAGGAATGGATGGGAAAGCCAATTTACTGGAAAATAACTGCTGCTATCGTCTATGTACCCCTAACTAGGACTTGACACCTCTTCTAGGATATGTCAGTCAAAGGACTTTTTAATCTTAATGAGAGGGCTATTTCTAATTTTTTTCTGTGATGAAATAAGAGAACTTTGAATCCCTTACCTAATAGTCTGAGTAAATAATCCTTTAAATCAGGGTGGAAAAAAAGAGATAGAAAAAAAGGATATACCAGGAAAGTTAAATATAGCAGAGCCTGTCTTATAAGGAGAGAAGCAGCCAATAAGAATAGCCGCATGGGGCATCATTTGTTCAGCATCATTTTCTGCCGTTAAATACTCTACTACGTGCTTCTCTGCCGTTAAATACTCTACTACGTGCTTCAGGAGGCCAGTACACCAGTATGTTCCATAACTCATCCATCTCTTTGGCAGGCTTCAACAGTTTCGAGACGATCTACTTCTGTTTGATGCACTCTGAGTCCTCAAATTCACTCACATTTGTCCTTCACTCAACATTCCTTTGAAATACAATCTCCACCTTCTCTCCTTACTTAAATCTTACCTACTTTTCTAAGTACAGACCAAATCTCACCTCCTTGAATCCTTCTCTGACCTTACCCCAGGGATCCCTGTCTTTGCTGAATTCTCAAATCACTTCTCAGGGGCAAGGCACTGTGAGCAAGTCACTATGAGGCACACAAAGATAGGACATTGTTCCTTTCACTCATTCATGCTCACCCTGCCCAAGAGCTTTCCTATCTATTTAGGCAAATGAAATAAAATATACCATGGTCGAAGAAATAGTGCTGGGAATTAATTAACTGCATGAGAATTTAGAGAAGGAGGAAATCACTGAGCCCTGAAAGTAGCTTGGAAAGGATATGCCAAGAAGACATTTGACCTAGGTCTAAGGGAATGGGCGAGATTTAGATAGATGGAGAAGAGGGCATTATAAGAGGACAAGACAGAAGCAAATGAAGAATGGAGATGGAAAAGAATAAGATCTGTTCCAGGTGCAGGACACAGGAAAAACTCTGAACTGTATTCTTTAACATGCCTGGGCTGGTCCTGTGCCTCGCCAAAGTACATGCCCAGAAAGCATCATTGGTTGATTGAATGCACTGAGAAAGGTAACAATATTTTTACCAGGTAACAATCTGCCATTCAGTCAATACATGAACAGAAGATAGCTTCGTGTTAAGGAAGTGTAAGAGCATTAAGTTGCCCCAAACATGAAATGTTAGCTTGTTAGTATCTTATTGATATGCAATATTATTAAGATAAACTAAAGAGAACTACCTCTAAAATGTTAGTTGAAATTAATAATAAAAATGTAAATAGGGTCTCAATCAGGGAACAGGGGAAGGGATAAATTGGGAATTTGGGATTAGCAGATACACACTAATATATATAAAAGAGATAAACAACAAGGTCCTACTGTATAGCACAGGGAATTATATTCAATATCCTGTAATAATTTATAATGAAAAAGAATATATATATATATGTATAACTGAATCACTATGCTGTACACAAAAAACTAACACAACATTCTAAATCAACTATACTTCAATAAAAAAATTTTAATATGATCTCAATCAATAACACTGTTCTCTATATTTAGTGGTCCAAGATGTCAATAGTTAAGCCAAGTATCTACAAAAATATGTGCAGTGGATTTTAGCATCGCTCCCTTTTATTACAAGTGTTGACCTTTTAGGTTTTTGAAAATGCTTCTTTTGAAAGACTGCTTTATATTGTCTTCCACAAATAAGGATTTATGCACTCAATTAACTACTGAATATATTGTTTCTGTGAGAGTAATAAATGACTACCAGGAGAACATATCTATTTCTAGTTCCCAGAACCATCATTCCACAGTTTGTTTGAGGCATTATCACAGTGTCTTTGTGTAAAGGTTTTCTTCTGCTGAAATCTGTGACATGTATCAGCAAGAGTCAGGATAGCTGCTGTGGACTTGTGGAACCCACTCCCTCATGCCTCGCTTTGAGCAACAAACTGATCATATAATAGCTTTTTCCCCCACTAACTGTCAGACAACTGACTCACCTTTGAAAAACCTAACCATCAGTTGCTTAATCTCATTAACCAGATAAGCTGGTTTGTGTTGTGTGGGTACATACAAATGTGTTATGTATGCGTGAGTTGCGATGATTGTTTATAAACTGTAAAAACTCAAATTTAAAATGAAACAAGAAGACTAGATCTGAGGGAACTTAAACCAATATGTGCAAACCATGACTGCCTGTGGGGAAGACAGCACATTTTCCTCCACTAAAAATCTCTTAGACGAGGTGAGTTTCTTCACTCCCATGAATAACTTTGTGTGGGTCATTAATTAGGCCCTTACATAGTAACACAGAAATAAATAAGAAAGTTTGATACTAAATGAAAGCGATGAGAAGAGAATTATTTCTAACTAAGAAAGAGAAAAGCTATTGTCATATAGTTAAACAAATGAGCTGAAGTGTTTTGTTGAGTTAAACACAGGTTTAGTGAATTCACACAAAGGTACCTGGGAATCGAAGGAGTTTTTAGAGATGTTATCCTGAAAGAATACTCATGAGAGAGGAAAAAATGCAAATGAAATTAAGCTGGAAGAGAAAATTAATACATACAATTGCTACAATAGACCAGCTAATGTCGGTCCCAAAACCCAGTTATGAAAACTGTATAAAAGCTGAACAGGCCTTAATTAATACAAGTGAGAATGAGCAGAGCTGCTTTCTGCCCCTAGTTGTACCAAGAACCCCTAGTTAAGAGCATGTTCAAAACAGGACAGAAATAGAGATGGGCAAGGAGCAAAGTTTTCAACTTTCCCCTTGCAGCTAATCATCCTTAAACATATGGTGCTCTGAATTCAAAAGAGGCATAAGACATGAAAACCCTTCGAGATCTCGTTCTAGACACATCTCTTTATCACAAAGGTCAATGCTGTCCAGAATGGTAGAATTTTCCAGTTCTCTGAAAACGTGATAGATAAGGAGGAAACAATTTTGATAGTCAACGGACACTTATGTGACTGTTTTATGTCAATTATTTCTCCAGTTGTGGAAAGATTATCAATTTTAACTTAAGACAGAATTCTAGCATTCAGAGTCCTTTTTTCCTTCTAAGCTTTTGGCTTGGATCAGAGTTATCCAGCTCTCAGTGACATGAGTTTTAGGGTCACGGTCCTCAATCTGCCCTCCACATTCCTCATAGGACAAGGCCAAGAGTACAAGGACCTGGCCAGAGCAAATCGCCAGCCCCAGCATGTTTCTTCACAAATTCCCAAATCCCACAGGAACCAGGCCAAACGAACCCAAGGAACTAGAAGGGAGCACAGTTAAAAACAACCTCACAGACAGGTAGCTTTTCTTACCTACTTTACCACCACTTTGTCTGTGCTCATGGAAGTGGTGAGGGGATGAGGAAAGGTCTTGTCTTCTATATTGGCTATTGGAAACTTGGTTTAAGAGATTTCTTTTTCCCCCACAAACACACAACTGAAAGTTGAAAGTCCTTCAGATAGATGGCCAGTTGCGATTGTTAGTTAGACTGGGCTAAGGGATGCCCAGATCGCTGGCAAAGCATTATTTCTGGGTGTGTCCGTGAGAGGGTTTCTGGAAGAGTTTGGCAGTTGAATCAAGAGACTGAGTCAAGACAATCCCCCTCACCAGTGGGGTGGGCATGATCCAATCCATTGAAGGCCTGATAGAAAAAAAAGGGGGGCGGAAGAGCAGGTTCGCTGTCACTGCTTGAGCTAAGATATCCATCTTCTCCTGCCCTTAGACATCGGTGTCCCTGGTTCTCAGACCTTTGGACTCAGACTGAATTATACCACCAGGTTTCCTGGTTCTCCAGCTTGCAGATGGCACATTAGGGAACTTCTCAGCTTCCATAACTACATGAGTCAATTCCTATAATAAATATTCTCTGATGTCTATCTATCTGTAGATCCTGTTGGTTCTATTTCTCTGGAGAATCCTGAATACACCAATGTTCTTGTGGAATGTAGAAA
The DNA here is from genome assembly GCF_048564905.1 of Vicugna pacos. Classification (NCBI taxonomy): domain Eukaryota; kingdom Metazoa; phylum Chordata; class Mammalia; order Artiodactyla; family Camelidae; genus Vicugna; species Vicugna pacos. The sequence continues at coordinate 37,938,658 of NC_133023.1, forward strand.
GCATGGCTTTTTACATCACCTGGTAGTATAAATACTCTTAAAACTTCCAAGGTCAAAAGTGACAGTGGGAGGAGATGGTCATATTCAAATTGTGACAATATCCATAGGGAAGACACATAAACTCACCACTGACTTTTATAAAACATCAATCATTAGCTATCTCATCCTGACATGAGCCTCAAATTCACCTTCTGAATATCCGAGCTGAATTAAGAGTGATTAGCTATAATACTTGGAAAATATGGGAACAGACCTCTACTGGGAAGCAAAAAAGTCAAACTTGTTAAGGAAAAAAAAATCTCTCTTTCCCTTACCTAAACAATTTCCCCAAAAGCGACAGAACTAACACGGTATCCTTCAAGGAGAAAAAGAAAATATAAAGGGTAACGTCTCTAAAAGGAATTCCCTGCTTTCACACAAAGATCCTGCTTCACTACATGGATGAGGTGCAGGGAAAGAAAAAAATGGGAAGCCTCTGGATTGACTGAGCAGAGACACACAGAGTACCAGCCTGTGAAAACAGCAGCCCTGCTCCCGGACTGAGCGCTGAGCACATCCAACAGAAATATAACCAGACCTTGGTGTTGACCAAGGTCAGGCCCCACACCGGCTACTTTATACCTGCATTTGATCATTTCACTCTCATAGCAACCATCTGAAATAGGTATTTTTATTTCCATCTTAAAATGAGGAGGCAGAGGCAGCAAGAGACTAACTAACCTGTCAAGCTAGCTTTATGGAGGCCAATACAACTAGCAAGTGACAGTCAAGTGTCAGCTCAAATCTGACTCCTTCCTTTAAGCAACTCTTCCTCCTTGTGTTGAGACTGACTCTTCACTCCCTGGGTTTTACAGCCTCTTCTTTCCCAGACATTCAAAGGACAATGCCATGATTAACTCATCCAGCATGGAAACTGTCATTGTAAAAATCACAGAAGCTCTCTCTAGTCTAGACAGAGGCAAAATATCAATATGAAAAATAAAATTCACGGTCAATCTGACATTCATTTACCATGTCCTAAGACTCGAGTGCTATAATTTTTATTTGCTAACATATCCCATTCCTCAAAGTGTTGTAGAGCTGATATTTTTGTTTTAAATTAAAATGGAAAAAATATAGGTTTCCAAACTGTTAAAGATAGCATGACAGTGCTTACAGTTATTTTTTTAGACTGGGAAGTCTCAAAACCAGAGCTGGGAATAGCCAGTTAGAATCACTTTTTTTTTTAATAATTAGTTTTGTGGACTTATCCAGATGAAGCTTGCATCTTGAACCTGTGAAGTTCTAGACTGTTCTTTGGCAGAAGGAAGCAGAGAAGTAATCTATTATAACCCACACCTCAACCTCCCCCTCCTGTGCTTCCAGTCTCTTTAATAGCAACAACTTTTCTATCTGCTTAAAACATCTGAACCGCTCTATAGTCTGTCAGTTTGCTAATTACTATAATTCTATCTCTGCAATCATTTTCTTCCTGCTCCCCGTCTGGTGCAACAACCTATATCCTAGTTCAGATCCTTCTTAACTCTTGCCTCTGAAATGACTTCTTTCTCTGTTCCCAGTTCTTCCTACTCTTCTATTAAGTCAGAGTTTTATCTTCCAAAGCACATCAGTATATTCACATAAAGCACACAGTGATTCATCTTCAAAACCTCCAGTGATTCCCTACTGCCAAACCAGAAGCAAGTAAGACGATACAAAACAAAATGCAAAACAAGACACAGTTCTCAGGAGTTTCGCATTAAAGGCCTCCCATGATCTGATCACTGTTTATTTTTCCAGACAAGATGGCTTCCCGATGTCCTATCTCCTGCACCCTAGTCTGGAGTCAGAGAAGACAATGCAATAGCTTCTAAAACACCTTGCATTCTCCTACCATGGCTTTTTTTCTTCCCCCTTTGGCTTCAAAACACTGTAAGTTCTGTGAAAATGCAAACTTTGGTGTACTATAAATATTTGTTAAAAGAATGAGTGAGGGGATGATGTCCCCCCTGTTCTTTTCTCCCATCCTTACCTGCCTGTACACTATCAGCTCCCTCCAGACATCACTTCAATCATTCCTCCTCCAAAATCCTTCCCTGATGACCGTCACAGATACTGTCCCTCAACTATGTCTGCTCTTCCCTTGTTGGGCTCTTCTCTGCACTAACACTTCCGCTGGCTGCCTCAGATAACAGGCACTCCAGCCTCTTGCTCCTGTTAGCAAAGCCCCCAGAGAGCAGAGGTAATGGATGGGTTTCAAGCATGGAGCCTGGCACATAGTAGGAGCTTGTAAAACAAAAATTATGTATTAAACTGAAGTTTACTAACAATAGCTAGGCCACACAATACATTCCTATGTAAAGGTGGTTTGGTTTTTTTTTTCAATCTGTACAAGACTTTTTATCTTCAGGAACAAAACATGGGGAAAAAATAAATATATATTCTTTTTTCAAATCAGGGAATGGTAAACTTCTTCTGAAAAGAGCCAGATAGTAAATATTTTAGGCTTTGTGAACCAGACGATCTCTGTTACTCTGCTGGCAAAAGCAGCCATAGACAATATAGAAACAAATGGTCATGACTATATTCCAATAAAACTTTATTTATAAAAGCAGGCAGTGGGCCATGAAAGAGACCAGGATATCACCCGGGCATAAAAATTATTTTGAGCTGAAGGCATTTGAGTTCCAGAAATTCTTTATCAGCCTAAAAGCAGAGCCTCCCACAAGAACTCAATTGTCACAAATCTCTCCCCTGGATCAACTTTAATCGTCTCTTTTCTAGGCGAGGAAGAGTTGACATCACACTCAGACAGTGTCACAAACCATTGTATATCACATCAATTCTCCTAAGAGCCCATTTATCTTTCCAAAAAGTCATCTGTTTCCATTAGTACCGTTTCTCTGCCCCCCAACCCTTCTCTAAGAAATCATTTGTCCTGCCAGATGCCTCTCTGCCCCTCCCCATTCCCTAGGGGATGATGATATACAAGCTTCAAATTCTAACCACCTCCTTTGAGTCGCTTTTTTCTATGAACTACTGAGTACTATACAAATAAAAATCAGTCTTTTTTCTTGCTAATCTGTCTTTCGTCAGTTTAATTTGCAGGTCTCTAAGCACTGAACCTAAGAGGGTAGAGGAAAAGGTTTTTTTCTCCCTGAAAGCTGGATTTGGCCCATGGGGCATAGTTTTCCAACCCTGTATTGAATCATAACATCATATTAGCAGGAACAATGGTTGCTGTGTTTCTTCAGCTTCTCCTTTCACTGAGGCAGACAAAACTCTGTTTCCAATTAGGATCAAAACACACTCATTCCTGTACTTCAATAAAGGGCTTCTCAGTGCTGATGACTATGTCCCTGCTGGAGGGATGCAAAAATAAATATGTGAAAACTCACTTGTGAGTGTCCAGTACATAAATATTTGGATATTTGGCATTTTGTAGTATCATTTCCTTCCTTTCTCTTTCCCAGTTTATATCCTGTTGATTTTTGAACTTTCCTAACTTTTTGACATTGAAAATAGATTCTGTTTTCAGAGTGATGTGCCATTTTAGACATACATAACATTTTTTCCCCTTCTAAAGAATTTATTCTTAATTGAGGGGAAAAAGCATATAAAAATAAACCAAAATACTGAATTGAATATTCATTACAGTCTCAACTATATAACAAATGTTCACAGAATTTGTATGTGAACACTTTTTAGTATTGCAGAGAAAAATTTTGTTTCAGTGGAGAACTCTGCATCTTTTATAGCACAACTTTCTGGGTTATCAGATTCTGGTCTTGTTCATTGTCTTTGAACTACTTTGTATCTCTTTGTAAATTACAGGTAAATACACAAACTCTATCTTGTCTGATGGAGATTTAATTGACTTCCTCTCCCTCTAGAAAAATCAGTTTCAGTTCTTACCTGCAAATTGGATTGGATCCTGTTACTTTGCCCAAATTGTCCATTCTTAACAAATTGTCAATTCTTTCAGTTTTCTTCAAAATCTGGCTACAACCCTCCAAACTAATATATCCAACTTTTCCCCTCCTGCCTGACTCAATCACCAAGAACTAAAACCTGACTACCCAGATCCCTGTTGAGACTCTGGGCTCCCTTGCAGCTGGTCTCTTCCCCTGAAGAAACCTTGCAAGCTGAATCACAAAGGCTCCATATAAACCTCGAAGGACTCACTATCACAGCAGACCAGGCATGGGCTGGAATTCTGCGTGGATAAGCCACTGTCTGGACCACTAAGGAAGTCCAGTGAAATGCTCACTTACATGCAAGGTAACCAAGACTGTGGACGACATGACCAAGAGCATGAACATACCAACTTGAGAGCTTCAAGAAAGTCAGTGAGCTGTGCTCCTAGCCAACTGGTGTTCACCTAATTCTGACTTCCAGAGAGGGTGCATGCACAGTAGGTGGAAGCAACTACTATAGATTTGTTCCCCCAAACTTCTCTGACAACTTCACTGTCCATAATCATATTTGAGATGCCAACAAAGAAATCTGTCAAGTATCTGCAATTCTCCTGACTCCTGAGGTAAAGATTTTCCTTCACCCATTTCTTGGAATCTAGCGGACTGGCTACCCTCAGTGTTTGGCTCCTGACTCTTCAACATAACTTTTTATTTTGATATCAGTGTTTCTCCTTTTCATTTCAGACAACCCTCTTTGGAAATGCCTGGTCTCCAGGATCCTAAAACAACTTATCTTTTCCAGCAACTCTCAACAGATGGTTTTACTGGTTTCACAGGAATAATGCCAACAAGAGTTGTGGAAAGACTATTTCTTAGATCCTGAATCCTCCATTCAGGAGGTTTATGATCACCTCTGAGTTGTTAAGTGACTCATGATATCTGTCTTGAACAAAAGTGAAGATTGACCGCATTGAATTTTATCTGAATCCTGTTCTCCTAGAAAGTAGCAACTTTAGTTAAGAAATTCTCCATCCCTTTCCAGGAAAGAATAAATGCAAAGGACCATCTGCCCTTGGTATTCAGAGATAATACTCACCTCCACATTCCTCATGGCTCCTTCATGACTCCCATAAGACTCCCTGTCCAGCCTGCCCCATGACTCCCCTGTTTACATGCCTGTATAAAACTTCAGACATTCTCTTTCTTCTTTGGGATGATCTTAGTTAATGAACATTCTCCCTATTGCCATAGCCTAAATAAAATCAACTCCTTAATTGTCCTGTGCATTCTGTCTTTGACAGTATTTTCTTTTTTTTAAATTGAAGCACAGTCAGTTACAATGTGTCAATTTCTCATGTACAGCACAATGTCCCAGTCATGCATATACATACATCTATTCATTTTCACAGTCTTTTTCATTAAAGGTTATTACAAGATACTGAATACAGTTTCATGGTATTTTCAAAATTTTTACAATCACCATTTTTTATTGTAGGGCAGGAAAAACTTAACTTTTTTCCTCTACCCTCCTAGGTTCTTGTGTTGGGGCCCTGCAGATTTGACTGACAGATGATAGATTAATAAGAGATAATAAACAGAGTTTATTAACATGTACATTGTGCATATACACAGAACTATTCAGTGATGAGTAACTCACAGGGGTGGTTAGAACTCTGGCTTATATATCATATTAACAAAAGAACATTTTAGAGAAGTGACAAGACAAAGGAGAGGACTTTGAGTTTGGGGGAGCAGCAAATGGTGGGAAGGGATGTGGGGAAACTAATGGAAAATAAGGGCTAGTTAGTAAAGTTTGTTATATAGATTCCTCTGGCGCCCTCTCTGGGCTGGTAAGAGTCTAGAGTTGTCTCCAGGGATTAAGAATCTTTCTGCCCTTCCTGGTAGAGAAGGAGAGGGCAAAGAGTTTTTCTTGTGTCTGCTTCTTCTCAATTGCCTTTATCTCAAAATAACCTTTAAGCCAGAGTAGCATGTTTTGGGGCAGCATACTCTGAATGCCTCCATTATTCTTATATTTTTTAAAAGTTAAGTAGCACAAAAGTTCTTTTTTTGTTTTTCTTTTAAAAAGTGCTTTGGTTTTCTGTGATCATACGATGATTTTTTCCAGTGGAGGGAAAGGGACAAATGGTTTTTGAGGTTTGTATCCCAGTTACTTTGCATACATTTTTGTGTGATAGCTGCAGTTGTGAATATTATGATCTTTATTTTACCGATGATGACACAGGCTCAGGGACATAATGCCTTGTTGTGCTGGACTTAAGACTGTGCTGGCGCTCAGTGTGCTTTGTACTTCCTTCTGTGCCTCACCTGGTTTTCAGGGCTTAGAAATCTGGGAACCACATTTCCTGGCCAACAGGATTCTGGATTCATTTTAGATTCCCCTAATGAAATGGATATGTACAAAATTTGGAAGGTGAAGAAAAGGCACCAGCAGGTAGACCTACATGTGTCAACAGATATGATTTTTTTTTATTAGCCTCCAGGTGTTTCTTTGCTAATCACCCTCCCTGATGCTGCCACTGGCAGCTGTGACCACTGGTGGCAGTCTCCTGCAACTCCTTTCCTGAACAGCTGAGGCAACTTCCTGAGTCTCTGAAAGCTAGCAATGAACTTAAGAGCCAGCAGTGGCTTCCCCTGACCTTTGCTCCTCCAGCCCTTTCAACAGTCATATAAGCACCCAAGACTCTGTGTGATCACCCTTACTGATAGAAATACCGAGAGTAATTTCTGTTTTGTTGTCTTAATCCTGACTAACACAGGGGTGCCTGATGTTACAGACCCTGGAAGCACAGAGCTAAACTTTTGATCCAGCTCCGTTTGACTCCATAGACCAAGTTCCTCATCTACTAACTCCCTGGTTCACCAGCAGTACATGCACCGCAGATCATCCATCCTGGAATGATCTCCTTCGTGGAGGCTGACTCAATGGAGTTTTGAGAGCAGGAAGAGAGATAAGAGGAGGCATGAGGAAAATGAGTCCTCCAGTACCACCTCCTCGAGGGGGAAAACACATTATGTAGCTGTTAGACACAGGAGAGAAATGTCAAAAGAATATGGTATCAGGGAGGTATTTATTCTATACAATATAAAACAAAAAAAAGTTTCTTCAAGATCACACCACAATGGAGCCAGTATCTAGTCTAAGTAACCTGAATCCTATCCAAACCTTCCCCAACCATCATGTAGGGCTTGCTGCATCTGGGGTGAAGGAGAGGGCTCCAGGCCAAACTTTGGTCAAAGGCTACCTTTTGACACTATCGACTGAAAGAGGAAAGTGCAACATAAAAGTTGTGAGTTGAGTGTATTCAGTGTCTTACTGAGAACCACAGCCTGGGAGACAACTTCTCAGGTAGCTCTGAGAAACAGTTCCGTAGAGCTAAGGGGGGAGGTCAGTATGTATGTGATTGTGGCAAAGGGGGTAGGTGCAACCAAGCACACAACTTGGTAGAAGGTTGCAGCTAGTCACAAGAAAGAGACATCTTAGTTAATGGTTTTAGTGCTTTTCTAAGTATGGAAAGATGCAAGAACCCAGGTTGGTTAAAAAAAAATTATCTCCTGAAAATATCTGACCATCTGAAGGCCTGTTCTGTCAGTTTTCCCAGAGCACAGAGCACCACAGTCCACCCTAAACTTTCAGGGTGTGTTAAAGGACAGCAACTGTAGTGGCTAATGACTCAACCCTTGGTAGAGCCAGATGGCTAGTGACATTCCTTAGTTGGCAACACAAGCCCATCACTGACATCACCCCCTTTTTGCCCCTGGGTTCCCACCCCACCCATTCTGGTGTCAATCTCATTAGTCCCTGTTAACTGATCAGACTTGAAAGTGTGACAAGTTCCCAGAATATCTGAATTCCAATAAGGGATTCCCAAGCAAAGCCTTCTCCAGCCCTGTCCTTCTCTCTTGAGAACATGAGTAGAAGAGGATCTGGTAGGCCACTTTAGATATATCTTGAAACTCTGATTTGGCCCACATCCACAAAGCATGTTGCAGACACTATTCCTATGAGATAGGAGTCTATCCTTCCCTTGGAAACCTTCAGAGGTAGTCCCTATGCCATCAGGTTCTATTTTCAAACAGTTCAAACATAAAACACTTGGAGTTACTACTAAGCTGTTACCAAACCAAGACATATAAGGATTTCCTAAATATAAAACTATCAAGTTGTTGATCTCTCTGTCCCTAAGAATGTGCAAGAACTGGTTCACACCAGTCCTCAAGGCATTTAAGAAAATAGGAATGCTTTAACCTAGATGTCCATCAACAGATGAATAGATAAAGATGTGGTATATATATATATGGAATATATATATACAGTGGAATACTGCTCAGACATAAAAAAGAATGAAATAACTTCAATTAAAAAAAAGAATAAAATAATGCCATTTGTAGCAACATGGATGGACCTAGAGATTATCATATTAAGTGAAGTAAGTCAGATAGAGAAAGACAAATATTATATGATATCGCTTATATGTGGAATCCAAAAAAATGATACAAACGAACTTATTTACAAACCAGAAATAGGCTCACAGACATAGAAAACAAACAATAGTTACCCAAGGGGAAAGGGAGGGAGGGATAAAGTAGGAGTTTGGGATTAACATATACATACTAGTATATATAAAATAGATAAACAACAAGGACCTACTGTATAACACAGGGAACTATATTCAATATCTTAAAATAACCTATAATGGAAAAGAATCTGAAAAAGAATATATTCTTTTACATATATATTTCTTTTATATATATATGTATATATATATATATAAAATATATATATATATGTAAAATATATATATATCTCTGAATGACTTTGCTGTACACCTGAAACTAACACAACATTGTAAATCACCTATACTTCAATGAAAAAAAATTTTTTTAAGAAAATAGGAGTGCTTTAACTACCACCCTCCTCTCCAGCTTCTCCACAGATCAAGTTGATTTCCTCAGACTAGTATCAGACTGGAAACAGAAGCATCCTGCACACATGTAAACATACATACACACACACACACACACACACACCTTTTTTCCACCTCCAGTCTTTCTCAATTGTGTTATCTAAAGTTAGCAAATATTGACTCTTCCCATACACACACATTATGCTCAAATACCTTTAGGTTAAATTCCCAGCTGTTATCAACATTAAGGGCACAGTCAAAGACAACCCCTAGGGTGAACCTCACCAAACCCTCTCCCCTGATGGGTGAAATATTAGGTAGTTTGAATCATTTCCACTTCAAAAAGGTTTTAAGAGTTGCTTACTGATCTCCTCTGACAAAATTCTTTTGAGCCTTTAAGAGAGTATTTTATTTTTTAAAAAGATCAAAGTCACACAATTCCAGGAATAAGTGAATTCAAAATGAAGGCATTCAAGTTCAATCTAAAAATCTAACCTCTGGCCCAAGTTGGGCTCTCAATTTAACCGAATTTCTCACGTGTACACATGTAATTAAAATTGTTTTTTTCTCTTGTTAATTGGTATTTTATCCATCTGATTCAGGCCCCAGCCATTGAACCTAGGAGGGTAGAGGGGGAGGAAGAATTTTTCCTCCCCTACATTACCGTGAAATATTTTTTGTAAGAAATGTTTGGGGTTAGATTAATAAAACTCAGTTTGCCCCTTTGAATTTATCTTTACCAAGTGGGAGATGACTTTCCATCTCAGTCTACTAGAAGTTATCTAAAATGAAAAGAAAGATTTTTTTGATTCAAGATCTACATTACACATCCAGCAAGGTCCCTCTCATTCCAACACTCTTCCAAAATCATCATCATCGTCGTTATCATCGTCATCATCATCATCACCATCATCATCATCGGCACTGGCATTGTTACCCAGTGTTCTGCTCCGATAATTCTCTTCTCATTCACATATCTAGTTTCAGATATTTGGCCAGATCTATTTTTCTTAATGGGAAGTTATTGATCTTCACTGTTTATGTATATGTGAAATGGAGACAGTAACTTCTTTTGATTCAAAAGTGCTATAGAAAGGAGAGGTATTATTATGTCATTGTTCTATTATTTTTCAAATACATCTGCATGGGAGAAGGAGCAGATGCTACAGTTTCCTTTGAAGATTCCCTATAAACCATTCTCCCATCATCTATACTCACAATGTGCATTGATTTTACATAGAATCAAGAAAGACTGATTATTCCTATAGAGACCCAACTTTAAATAAATGAGAGAAGTTAGGTCACATGAAATTCGAGTCAGAACTCTTGTTTAGGGAGGATGTGAAGGAAATGGACATCAAAAAACTAATTCAAAGTGCAGCCATGAACCATCTTTCACCCATCGGCATTGTTCATCAGAGCATGTTTCATAAAGTCAGTTACATCAATACATACAAAGTAAAATAAATTTCCACCATGTTATCACTGCGTCAGAAATTCTCCTCTGAGATATATTCATGTAAGGGCTAAGCTATTACACTGAGATTCTCTTTTTGCCCTAGGATATCTGCTGTGCAAGCCACTGCTTCCGTATAGCAAATAGAAGTCTGGGGTTCTGTCCAAGGCCCTGCACCCTCCAGAGCCCCTGTCTAACCTGCAAAAAAAAAAAAACAACTATTTGCAAATATTAACTACTATATATATAAATAGACAAAAAACAAATTTCTTCCGTATAGCACAGGGAACTGTATCAATATCCTGTGGTAACCTTTAGTGAAAAAGAATATGAAAACGAATGTATGTATATATACATGTGGTTGGGACACTATGCTGTACACCAGAAATTGACACATTGTAATTGACTATATACTTCAATTAAAAAAAAAAAAGAACAACTACATTCCAAGAGAGCAACCTGGATTCTGTAAGAACATGATGCAGTGTCTCATGTGACTTCCTTTTCCATGGCCAGGATTTGCACCTATGCCTACAAGGTCCACAGCGTGGCATGATTGTTATTCATAACAGCACACCACATAAGAACTGGGACAGAAAACCATAAACGTGATTGTAATTTACAGGACGGTTGTGAAGTCATAATCACATATAATAACACCTTGTAAAATAATGTCACTCCTGTTCCCTTAGGAGCCTCTGAGGCCTCATGCACATGTCTTTGTGCTCAGCTCCTGCTCTGCAAACTAGCACTGGGCTTTCCTCTCCTCACCTTAACAGAAGGAGCGAAAGACATTTCATCCTCACTATTCCTGAGCCGGCGCTCCAGAGTGGAGGCCCTTGTATTCATTTTCTGTCGTTAGGTGAGAAATGACCACACATGCGGCAGCTTCAAACGACATAAATTTAGTATCTCACAGTTCTGGAGGTCATAAGTCAGGCACAGTGTGGCTGGTTCTCTGCTCACGGTGTGACATGGTGGAAATCAAGGTGTTGGCTTGGCTGGGTTCTTGTCAGGAGGCTCTGAGGAGAACAGCTACTTCTAAGCTCATTCTAATTGTTGGCAACATTCAGTTCCTTGCAAGCTGTAGGACTGGGGTCCCTGTTTCCTGGCTGGTTCTCAACTGTGGGCCATGTTTTGCTCTTAGAAATGCACCCCACATTATTTCTCAATGCCCTGACTCTTTCTTGTGCTTCAAATCTCTGCCTTCCTCATTGGCAGCCAGCCAGAGGACACACTTTGCTTTTAAAGGGCTCGCCTGATTAGGTCAGGCCCACACAGGATAATCTCCCTTTGCTCTATAACATAAGATCAGCACAGGAGTACTGCCGTATTCACAGGTTCCAACCACATTATGCAAGAGCCAGGCTCATTGGGAACCATCTTAGAACTCTGCCTACCACAGCCCAAAGGGATAAAGGTGACAGAAACAGTGAACGTGGGCAAGTAGGGGGTCTAACAAGCCTCCAGGGTCATTTCAAAAGCACAGAGCCCTTCAGCTCCCTCATTCCTCCAAGTCTGCCTGCCCCATTTTTTAGAAGACAATACTGAACTCAGAGCACAGTTCAGGTAGCAATCGTACAGTGCCTGGAGACAGGAAGTTCTAAGTGCATGTCTGCTAAACAGATGGTGTACAATAATGATGCAACTGTCTTGTGATTCGTCCATGACATACACCTGATTGAGCGTGTCTTCTGGCTTCATTAGCCATGGTTTTTACCAATCTGCATGGTATTCATAAAACCCCGTTTCAATCAACCAGCATTTATAAAATGTCTGTTATGTTCGAAATTTCATAGGACAGACAAAAAATAATGAAGATGAAATCCCTCTCAAGGAGCTTGCTCTCTGATGGGAAGACTGGCATAGAAACAATTGGAACAATAATACAAATCCAACCCTGCCACTCTCCTGATTTAAACACTCAGGTTGCCCCCCAGGTGCACTTGAGTTAAAATCCAAACTCCTTGATGTGGTTTTCAAGGCCCTGAATGACATGGTCTGTATCTCGCCTCCACTCACACTTCATTTTGGTCCAGCCATAGAAGATACATCTCTTTTTGGACTCGAGGTCTCCAAACCAGTGGTGTGCTGGTTGAATGTTTAACAATTGCCTCTCCAGATGAAAAATAAACAAAGCTGACTTGCAGCATTTGACAATTTCCCTGGTGTAACTACTCCCATCGTCATGACTTTCAAGTCATCACTTTCAAGTTACCAACGTAAAGTCAACCAGATCACAAAACTGCTGAAAACTGAACAATCAGCTCTTGCGAGCAGGTTCGAGCCAACTTCAGCATGCCATTCTTTCAAACATACTATTTCTTCTGATCATCCCCTGTAGTGGGTTGAAGAGTGCCCCCCTTGTCCCAAATTCATGTCAACTCAGAATTGCAGAATGTGACCTTATTTGGAAATAAGGTCTTTGCAGATGTAATTAGTGAAGAATCTTGTGATGAAATCATGCTAGATTTAAGGCGGACCCTAAATCCAATAATGGGTATCCTGACAAGAGGAGAGGACACAGAGACACAGACACAGAGAAGAAGGCTATGTAAAGACAGAGGCAGACACTGGAGTTACGATGCCCCATGCCAGGGAAGGCCTGGGGCCACCAGGAGCTGGAAGAGGCAAGGAAGGATTCTTCCCTAGGGAGTTCAGAGAGAGCCTGGCCTTGCTGCACCTTGCTTTCTGACTTCTAACTTCCAGAACTGCAAGACAAGAAAAGTCTGTTGTTTTCAGCCCCCTACCTTGCAGTGTTTTGTTACGGCAGCCCCATCAAACGAATACATCCCCCCCAATTTTATCTTGGATCATCCCTGTCTATCCTTCGAGCTTTGACTTACGTATCACTTTCTCAGAGAAGGCTTTCCTGACTAAATCAGATCCCCCCATATTTTCATTACTCTTTTCCTTCAGCGCCTGTATTATACTTCATAATGAAAGACAGACAGACAGAGAGACATGAGGAGGGGTAGATGACATATGGATGATTTTTCTTTTACCTGTCTGCATACACTACTTGACATAAGCTCCATGAAGGCAGGGACATGGTCAATCTCGTTCACTTCTTTATTCCCAACACCTAGAAGCCCTGTGCTTAGTAGGCCCTCTTTCTTCTCGTACTTTCTTGGCGTCTCCTCCGATTCCACCGCCTCCTTTGCTGCGCGTCTTCTTCATTTCCCTAATCATTAAATGTGCAAAGGTCCCACCTCTTAGTCCTCAGACCTTCTCCTCTCTAGCCACATCCACTTCCTAGGCGATTTCATCTTATTTCATGGTTTTAACTACCATCTATATGCTGACAAATCTCAAATTCGCTTCTTTCTCCCCTGGACTACAGACTTGTGCAGCCAAAAGCCTACTTAAAATCTCTACTTCTGTGGGTGCAGTGACTTTTTGTGAAAACTCAACGAGCACTTTTCTGTTGGAATGTGATATTTCAATTAAAATGCTTTTTAAAGTAAAAAAATGAACACATCCAAAACAAAACTCCTGCTCTTGGCCCCCTCACCGGCTCCTGGCACCATCTGCCTCATCCTGGTATTTGGCACTTCCATATTTCCAGCTGTTCCGGACAGGAACGTTAGAGACATCCTTGATTTCTGATAGCCCCTATCCGATCCATCAATTCTGCAATTCTGTTCTACCTGCAAAATATAGCCAGAAGATGACCGCTTCTCACTATTTCCCCGGGCAAGCCACCATTGTCTCCTCTTTTCCCTTTGGCTGCCAACAGTCTATTCTTAACACTGCAGCCCTGTCACTCCTCAACTCAACACCTTCCAGGTGACACCTTCCAGTTCACATCCCACCAGAGTAAAAATCCAAGTCCTTTCCATAGCCAGATTTTACCTCCTGCTTTCACCCTCACTCACTCTACATTTCGGTCCTCCTTGCCCTTCCCCAGACAAGCCAAGCACAATCTTGCCTTAGGGCCTTTCTTCCCTCTGATTAGAATGCTGTAACCCAAAATATCTGCATGGCTTACTCCCTCCCTTCGTTAGGATTTTTGCCCAAATGTCACCTTCCCAGCAAGGCATTCCCCAGTGGCCCAATAAAAAAGGGTAACCCATCTCTTTCCAGCACTCCCTAACTCTCTTACCTTATGCTGTCCTTCTCCCAATGATTATTCGTTTATTGTCTGTCTACACTCAGTAGAACCTAATCTCCATGAGACTGGAGACTTACTATTTCATTCACTATTCTATCCCTAAGCCTACACCAGCGCCTAGCACATAGTATGTGCTCAACAAATAAATGAACTCAGAAGGCAGATTTACATTAAGTACCAGAATAGATGTTATAATAATGAAAACCCTTGAGAATACTAAAGAGGAAGGAATTTACTCCGGGATCTGCAGAAGGGTAGATAGAAATCAATAATGCCTCACAAGCGAACTAGTATTTGAACACAGTTGTGGGACATGAGTAGGATTTCCATTCTCTGAGAAAGGATAAAAGGTATTCCACAATGCATATACAAGCAAAAATAGAACAGCACTACTTGAAAATAAAATCCAGAAAGAAATAAAAACAGTAAACGGGACTGTCTCATATTATAAACCAGGACCTATTTCCCTATCAATGGTGGGACTAGTCGAAAATATAGGGCAAAACTTATGTTGGATATTAAAAAAAAACCTCATGCTGGATTAAACAATCTCATTGTTTAATATATCATTCTTGATAGAACCCGTTTAAGAGTAAAGAACTCACTAACTTAACCGTTTGTCAGAATAGAAATGTGTTAAAATTGGATCAGCGATGCCTCTTGAACTTCAGTGATAAGCCTGCCTCGGTCTGCTTTCAGCTTATTCTAAGCCTGTGCTTATAGGAAAGCAAGTTTTTTGACTACTGGCTTGAATAGTAGTTTCTTACAACACTAGATTTACTCAAAAAAAAAAAAACCCTCCAGAACATTTATAAACATATCTATTCCACCAAGATAACAATTTCTAAACCTAACACGAGAAAAGGACATAAAAGTGACTTCAGTTTTGTATGTGCTTCATGTGAGGTAACATATAAATCACAAACATTTCTTTGCTGTTCTACTATTCGTGACAAAGGGAGTAGAATATAAGACTGAATGACTCTGAAGTAGAATGCATTCGATAAACGAACCACCTCAACATTTAACACTATTTGGGCAGTGAAAGGGAGTGAAAGCTAAGATAAACTTGCTCAGAAGATAAAGCCCTGTATCCTGATTTTCTGGTCTTGGCTTTGACACTCATTAGCTTGGGCAAGTCACAGGGCCCTCATCTGGTCTACACTATTTATAAAGTCAATTCCTGCTTTCATGTTCTATCTGCAGAAGGTAATGCATTTGGAATTCAATCAAGAAGGCATTACGGAAGCTTAAATGTTTTGAAATGCTGGTACAGAAAATCATACATTTTCCCAAGGTAATCTGAGATTCAAGAGGAAGTTATTTTAATTAGTACAGATTCTGATTTTGACATGCCTAGGGCCTAACACCATGGGCCATTGTTTCCCCTTCTAAATTCTTCCCACAAAGGAATGTTACTGTCCATCATTCAAGTTTTAAAATAATCAATTCGCAAACCAGGTAAGTCACCTGTGAATCTGAGAAGCCCTTTAAGATCCAAATCAATTAAATGCTACCAGCCTACCCTCAACGAAATCCAAGTAAAATTATGAGCTTTCTATTTTCCTCCTAGTTCATTCTCATGTGACAGGAGAGGAAAGGGGAAAAAGAAAAAAAAACACTCACTTCATCTTATGCCCCTATAAATTCCTTCCTAACTGGTGTTGAATCATGGATGGGGGTATTATTCAAGTCGACACTGCTTCTCTTTCCGTCTGCTTAGAGGCCAGCGCATGCAGCAGCCTGAAACCCGACCTCGGACACTGGTTTCTATGCGACCCCATGAACCTTGCCTGGGACAGTTTGGTTATACACATTCATGAATCATGTGGCTATCACTTTCCCCTGTCACAGCTGATTAACCTCAGGGAATTACCATGGGAACCCTCTTGCCCCATCAAACACCAACAAGATCCAACGGAGATACTGTGTATCTGCCCGAATTGAATTCCCAGGGAGGCGCTTTTCTCTCTTCGCCCCCAGCCTCTGTCTCTCCCCAGTGAGAGGAGGACTCTGTGCACCCCCATACACCCCAAGACTTGCACATCTGTAACGAATTCCAAACCCAGGAGACTTACTTCCTAGCTTTCCTGATGTTTAGATTTGAACTGGGATCTTGGAAACCTAGAAGTTTCCTCTTTATTCTATTAGCTCAGGAATTCCAAATATTTTAGCCAAGGTGGATGGCAGGGGTAACTCTGACACAGAGAAAAAGGACTTTCCTGGATGCCAGCGAACCTCGGGTCATGCCAGTGGCTTCAACATGCTGAGGACTCATTCTGGAAATTCCAGTGGTGCTTCTGGAGGGGGGCTGCTGGGGTGAGAGAAGACCCCGAGGATCTACAGTTCACTGATGAATTGCCTGGGTCTGGAAACAGTCAGCACACTTGCAGGCTTTTGTTGTCTGGGTTAAGAATATGCTTGGAAAAGTGGATCATTCAGCACAGAAACAGAATGATGTAGACTCGAAATAGCTCCCATGACAGTCTGTCTTAGAAAAGAAGGCATTTCACAGACATATTCAGGGATTCCATTTTAAAGAGTTCGTATAAGCTGGGAAGAACTGCACACAGAAGATATTGGGAAGAAAGAAAAAAAAAGCATGGGAAAATCTCCTTTAAAAGGCCCTCCCGAGAAACTCAATTCGAAGTTCTTAGGGGAAAAAAAAAAAAACTGCCATCAATGCAACCGGAGATTTGCTGGCGAAGAAAAGGTCAGGCTTAGGGGGGAATTAATTCCCTTCAAGAACGTAACACAAGCATCAGTATCAGTAGCACAGGTATTTGCTTAAGCTCACCCGCATCAATTGGTGTAAGCTTTACTGAGAACTCAATGCCCACAACAAATACTCAATGGCAACTTTCTCAGCAAGTGGGACCAACTAGATCCTCGAGATGCAGCAACCATTCTTACTCTCAAGAAAGCTCCGAAAGACCGCCAAATACGGAGTGCAACGGTCAGGCTGTTTCGGAATTTCACTGCTCCCTGGCCCGACAAGGCTTTTTGGAAACCAGAAAGGCAAAAGCCTAGTCAGGAGGAGAGCTCTTTGTCTCCAGACAAGTGTCCAACAACGGTAGGTCGCTGGGAATGGTGGATGATGAAGGGCTGCTAACTTCTCTGTTCACCAAGAAGACAGCAAACAAAATCTTTTTTCTTCTCCCGTGACACAGACTTCGAGGACAATATCTTGCCACTCACTATTCAAATGCTAGAGAAGAAATAGTGACGGTAGTTCATGGGGAGGGATAAGGTTTGAGGTGAGAAAGAGAAGAAATGGGTACAGACAGCAGAACATGCAAACAAACAAAAAAAAATAGCATTACTTATTCCAGAAACTATTTTCACTTATGTCAAGTTTCTTAACTCCAGGAGTAGGCATGTGAGAATTCATTCAAAAGTAGAAAACAGCCTATCCCCCACCTGATCATAAATTCCAGGAAATGCCAGGCACTTTGATTATTATGGCCCATATGCCACGAATTCATTAAAACACAGACCTGTTTCAGTTACAGGAAGCACAGCTTTGTGGAATGAGCTCCAGAGTGTGTCCTGGCTTGACTGTTCTCTGTGTTCTAACTCTTCAACTGTAAGAAAGGAGAGAGAGAGAGAAAAGAGAGAGAGAGAGAATGAATGAATGAATGAAGGAAAGAAATTCTCTATTTCTCCTCCTGATCATTCAGAGTTGCTGTGAGAATCGACAAATAGCATCCTTAGAACATTGAGGCTTCTGGGAGCCCGATGTGGGGCATCTTCCAGAGCTGCAAGCCTGGAGCTTGGCCCATATCACCATAGTGATGCACAAGACCTAGGATGTTCAGAGGTTCACACTATAAGCTTCCTCCTTCAGCAAGTCCCACTTGTAAATTACAGTTCCTTGGTATTTTCTGATATTCCTTGTGTAGGAGGTAAAAGCTGACTGCTTGTTTTAAAAATAATTTCCTAAGAAGGATTTTTTTTAAATATCAAGACATTTTAACTGGGGAAAAGGAAAGGAAAGGAAACATCTCATTCAGTGATAAACGGATTGATTCATTTACTCATTCCACAAACACGTATGGAGCAGCTCCAAGGTGCCAGAAACTCAGCTAGACTCTGGGAAGGCAAAGCCAAATGAGGCAGGGCTCTGGCCTCAGGGAGTTATTGGGCTCATAGGAGAGGAAGACGAGCAAACCTGTGATCTAGTGCTGTGCTCAGGGTAAGACTGGATGCTATGAGAGTCTACTGCAATCACATCGAAATTGTACCGGGGTTTCTGGAACAAGGAGGCACATAGGAATTAGATCGAGAAGAAGGAAAGGGTATTCTGGGCAGAAAGTGACACCCTCAAATTACAGGCGTGAACCAGCTTTCCTACAATGTAGAGAGATATCCAGTGAGATATGTGTGAGGAGCACCTAAGGAGGAGGAGGCATTCAACAAATGGGTGAACCACATTGGGTAGAGCCAGTGAAAGAACTAAAGAGCTAGGCAGCTGGCAGTGCAGGCGTAAGTGCCCGGGCATAAGTGCTTCACGTCATCTGGGAGGCCCTGGTGTTTATGGCTGGTGGGAGACAGGCAGGACGAAGGGAGTGGTACACACAGGATCCTAACCTTGGTTCTCCCACCCTCAGACCTCCCACTGTAGTTCTAGCCCCAGCACCATGTTCTTGCCGTGGGATCACTGATTTTACAGGGTGCCTTGAGAAGCCGGGAACTGAATCGTGAGTAGATTTATGACTATAAAACTGGAGAAACTGTGCAGAGCTGCTAGACAGTGTTAGCACCCTTAGCTGAAGAGATGCAGCCCCCTCTGTATGTGATGGCCTGAGAGCTTAGAGATTATATTATGCTTTGGTGAGTTGGAGCAGTTACCTCCTAAAAACACTAATGAAAGTCAACGTTTATTGAGCTCTCACTAGATGCCAGGCACTATGATTGCCCTGAGGATATCCAATGACTAAGAAACAGTCCCTTGCTCTCAGTGACCTCTGAAAAACTCATTCAAAAAAAGCAAGCTCTTGCCCAACCTCTAATTAACATGCGAACAGATTCACAGACATAGAAAACAAACGTAAGGTTACCAAAGGGGAAAGAGGGGGGTGGAATAAATGGGGAGTTCGAGATTAACAGATACTAACTACTATATATAAAATAGATAAACAACAAGGTCCTACTGTATAGCACAGGGATATATTCAATAGCTTGTAATAACTTTTAATAGAAAAGAATATGAACAAGAATAGATATATGAAACTGAATCACTATGCTGTACATCAGAAACTAACACAACATTGTAAATAAACTATACTTCAATTTTAAAAAGATGTTGCCTTTAATAAGACATAAATTTAGGTCTTGCAAAGCTTTTGTTAAACAAGTAAATAATAAATTCAAGTCAGAAAAAAATAAAAAATAAAAATAAAATAAAAAAGCAAGCTCTTGCCCAGCCTCTAATTAACATGCAGTTTCTATTATTAGTATTTTAAGGATAGGCATTTGTCTTAGTTGGGCAGTCTGGAAAAGGCATTTAGATCAAAGAGAATCCATCTGTCCATTTATCAGTTCCGGGAGAGAAAGCTAGAAAAGCCAGTGTTTGCTGCCCCCGCGTGGCCATGTTCATCCTTTGATTTTTCTCAAACATGAAAAAAGTACATCTCACACACTAACATCAGTAGAAAGAAGTGTGAGGGGTAAACTGGGAGTCCGGGACTTGCAGATACACACTACTAGATATAAAACAGATAAACAACAAGGTCCTACTGTATAGCACAGGGAACTACATTCAATACCTTATAATGGCCTATAATGAAAAATATGAAAAGGAATATATATATGAATCACTATGCTGTACACCAGAAATTAACACAACATTGTAAATAGACTATAATTCAATTTTTAGGAAAAAAAAGAATTTTGAAGAATGAGGCTACAGTCTTGGGTAAGGTGCTTATCCTTTTCCGTGTCCTTAAGAAAATCCTATGACAAAAATTGAAAAATAATTTAAATCTCTTCAGGACAGCCTAAGAGATCCCAGAAGTAAATTCTAGTTTATCTTTTTGAATTGAAGGTCCCTGTTCTGACATTCTGGCATTCTAAATTCCATAAGTTTCTGCAATATCCAAACTGCTAAAACAGTTCATGTCCAGGAATTGAGTCAGCAAATTTCGGAAGCTACTTCAACCACTGTCTTAGCTATGGGCAGTGAGAGTTGGGAAGAATTTCAACCAAATTTCATATTGGTTATTTTCAGGTCTTCTTCAAATAACCTCTCCATCCAACACCCACTCCTTAAAAATCTCTCACGGAATAAGTTTAGCCAAGCAAATATATTTGTTCTCCACACAGAGGCCAACACTACCAAATCAAATTATTTTCCCGTATTCCAATTTCTGGAACATTTACTTTATTCTTTTTACCACACTAATTCCTTCCACTCTAGGAAATTTTTACCTGTAAATGGATATTTTCTGCAAAATGTTCCCAAACTCCATTCAGAAAAGTTAATCAACCCAATAATTTCAGTATCTTCCACCTGGTAGAAAAAACAGAGACAAGATAGAAAGAGACAGAGAGAAGGATGAAGAAAACTACTATTTAGGTACTCATATAAACTACTCAAAAGTAAGGACTTCATCTAGCCTTTCCATTTTGTCTTCTCCTATACAATTACAATGGCATATATATATATACATATATATATAGAGAGAGAGAGAGGGATAGGAAGAGTGAGAGAGAGAGAGAGGGAGAGAGAGAGTCTGAGACAATAATGAGAAGAGAGTTCAGGATACCATTATCCAAATCCACCTTGAAATTTTGAATTTCAAGATCAGGCATGAAACATAATGGTAAAGAAAACAATAGCACATTGAATATACTTCTATAAATGAAATTAGCTCAAAGTATTACATTTGCAGACCTGTCTCTTCAGCTAAATGTCAGGCACCTTGCATCTTGTAGGTAAAAACCATGCCTGCTTTGACTTTTTAAAAAACAGGTTTATTGATGAATAATTTATAGGCCACAAAATTCGCCCATTTTGAATGTACAATTCAATGATTTGTAATAAATTTATAGAATTGGGAAATCATCAACACAATCCAGTTTAAGGACATTTCCATCACTCCAAAAAGATCCTGCATGATGTTTGTAATCCCGACTCCAACTCCTCACCCCAAGCAACCATTAAACTGCTTTCCATCACTATGGATTTGCCTTTTCTTGATATTTCATATAAATGGAATCATACAATATATGTTCTTTTGCTTCTGGCTTCTTTCTTTTAGGATAGTTTTTTGAGGTGCATCCATGTTATTCCAGGTATCAGTACTTCATTCCTTTTTATCGTCCATTGAGTGGATATAACACATTTTGTATCCATACATCAGCTGATGGACATTTGAATTCTTCCCACTTTTCGCCTATTATGAACAATGTTGCTATGGACGTTGGCGGTCAACATATAGTCTTTGTATGTTATGTTTTCGTTTCTCTTGAGTAGATACCTAGAGAATTGCTATATTAATGGTAACTTTATTTAAGAAACAGCCAAACTGTTTTTTCCAAAGTGGCTGTCCCATTTTATATTCTCACCAGCAATGCTTGAAGGTTCCAGTTCCTCCACATCATTACCAACACTCTAATGGGTATGAAATGGTGTGTCATTGTGGTTTTTATTTGCATTTCCCTAAAGATGAATGATTGTAGAGCATCCTTTCATGTGTTTATTGGTCATTTGTATATCTTCTTTGGTGAAATGTGGATTTAAAACTTTTGTCCATTTTTAATTGAGTTGTTTATCTTTTTATTATTGAGTTATAAAAGTTCTTTGTACATCCTGAACACAGCCCTTTGCCAGAAATGCAATTTGCAAATATTTTTTCTGGTCTGTGGATTGTCTTTCAATTTTTTAATAGTGTTCTTTGAAGCACAAAAGTTTTATAATTTTCATGAAGTCCAATTTATAAATTTGTTCTTTCATGTATTTGGCATTTGGTATTACATATAAGAAATGTCTGCCTAACCCAACCTCACCAAGATTTTCTCCTGCATTTTCCTTTTAAAGTTTTACAGTGTTGGCACTTACATTTAGGTCTACTACCCATTTTGAGTGAATTTTTGTGTATGTTGTGAGTTAAGGGTACAAATCTATCCTTTTGCATATGGATATCCAATTATCCCAGTACCATCTCTTGAAAAGACCCTTTCTCCACTGAACTGTCATGGCACTTTTTTGAAATTGAAGCATAGTTGATTTCAGTATTATGTTAGTTTCAGGTGTACAATATAATGATTCAATTTTAAAAACTATAAACTTTTCCTCGTGGGCAGAATTTTAATTACTAATTCAATGCATTTACTCATTATAGGTCTATAAAGAGTGTCTATTCCTATCAGTTTTATCTGTATTCTGTCAGTTTTGATAATTTGTGTATGTCTAACAGTTGGTACAAATTATCTACATTTTCTAATTTGTTGGCATAAAGTTGTTCCTAGTATTCCCCAATAGTTCTTTTCATTTCTGTAAGATCAATAGTGACGATCCCTCTTTCATTCCAGATTGTGGTAATTTGTGCCTCTCTTTTTTCCTTAGTCAGGCTAACTAAAAGTTTTTCCAATGTGTGGATTTTCTCTAAGAACCAACTTTTGGCTTCATTGATTTTTCTTAATAGTTTTGTTATTATTTTCTATTTCATTGATTTCTGCTCTAATCATTATTATATTCTTCCTTCTGCTGCTTTACTTTGCTTTTCTTTGCCTAATTTCTTAAGGTAGAAGTGGAGGTTATTGATTTGGTATCTTCTCTTTCTTTCCTACTATAGCTGTTTAAATCTATAAAATATCCCTTTAAGCACTGCCTTAACTGCATCCCATAAAATTTGATATGTTGTGTTTTCAGTTTCTTTCAACGTATTTTTAAAATTCCTCTTGTGATTTTTTTCTTTCACTCCTGAATTATTTAGAAGTTTGTTACTTAGTTTCTAAATATTTGGAAACTTTCCAAACTTCATTCTTTGTGGTTTCTAATTCATTTCTGTGGTGGTCAGACAATATGCTTTGCGTGATTTCAAATCTTTTAAATGTACTGAAGCTTCTTATGGCCTAGCATATGGTCTCTCCTAGAGGATGTTCCATTTGCACTTGAAAATAATGTGTATTCTGCTTTGATTGGAGTGTGTTATAGGCGTCAGTTCAAGTTTGTTAATAATGTTGGCCAAGTCCTCTACATCCTTGCTGATTTTCTATCTAGATTTTTTATTATTGAACGTGGGGTGTTGACATCTCCAACTATTATTGTTAAACATCTATTTCTTCTTTCAGTTCCATTAGCTTTTCTTAGTGCACTTTGGGGCTCTACTGTCATGTACATATGGGTTCATAATTGTTATAAATTCCTGGTCAATTTACACTTTTATCATCATGAAATATCTTCCTTTAACTCTGTTAATACTTTTTTTTGTCTGAAAGTCTATTTTGTCATATATTAATTAGCATGGCTACTTCAACACTTTCCTAGCTGCTGTTTGCATTGTGTATCTTTCATCATCCTTTTAAACTAACTGTGTCCTCCAAAATAAAGTATGCCTCTTATACACAGCATATAGTTGGATCTTGTTTTCTGTCACATTTAACAACCTCTGCTTCTTGACAAGAATGCTTAATCTACTCACATTTAATGTCATTAATTATATTGCGAATTTCCATCTCCCATTTTGCTATTTTTTCTGTCACATGTCTTTTGTTTCACTGTTCCTCCTTTACTTTCTTCTTTTGTGTTATATAGCTTTTTTCTCTATTACACCATGTAAATTCCTTTGTTGAATTGTTTTACTGTATTTTTAAGTTATGTTTTTAGTTGTTGCTCTAGGGAATTACAACATGTATCTTGTCACTACCTACTTCATATTAGTACTAATTTACCTTTGGTGAAGCACAGAAAAATTACATTAACATAGCTCCATTTATTCTCCCTCCTTCTTTGTGCTATTATTGTCATATATATTTTATTTTTATATGTTATAAGCTCAATTACAGGGTTTTATAATTATTATTTTATGCAATCTTAGGAAATATTTTTAAATATACAGTATTTTATATTTACCTACATATCTACATTTTTCTGGAGCTTTTTATTTCTTTAGGTGAATTAGAGTTACCATCTAGTGTCAATTCCTGTCAGCTTGAAGGACTATGTATTATTTCTAGAAAAACACATATGTCTATGAAAAATAAGGTTATTTTGGCTTTACAAAATACTAGGTAATCCAACCTAGAGGCAGGTACAAGGGTAAAATGGGAAGAATACAAATATTTTATTTGTACCCATTAATTTCTGGCACATTCATACTCTTATGTGGTGTCTAGACATATTCTGGAAAATTTAACTGTGAAGTGGCCAATGATTTCTTGGATTATCGACCCATCATCTTCCTCCAACCTTTGTGAGAGTAGGCTGGATATTCCTTTTTTTTTAAGTATTTTTAAAAGGAAATCTTGCAGTAGAGAGCACTTTGCCACTTTCTTTTGGACCTCACCAGCACCAACTCAAGTTAAGAGGGGAGCCCCATGATAATTCAGAATACTGGAGCTTGCCTTCCAGATGGGAAGACAGACACCTGTTTCTTCCCCAACTGCTGAGCTGCAGAAACTCACAGACCAATCCTGTCTCTGGGATGCAACTTGAGAGAGTTTTTGGTAAAGTTTGTCCTCAAGACAGAGACTGATGACTATTTCCACCTGGATGAACTTGTAGAGAGGAGGCTGGTATAGCAGCCTGAAATGGCAAGTTGAGGAAAGAGCAGCAGTGTACACAGTGTGCATGGCCAGAGTTTGGTGGAGTGAGGGCATTTGGGTTTTCCAGAGGCCAAGTGGATGCCACAAAAGGCAGTCAGCTGGAAGACTCCCGAAGGATCTTGACCCAAGTGGACAGTCTGTCGGGTGAGGAGACTGGGGATATGAGTAACCCCTGGGGCAGAAACTGAGGCAGTAAGTAACTGAGCTGAGAACTAAACACTGAGGAATTCAGTGTTCTTGGGCTCATAGGACCATCAGAATGACCATATACTCCCTCTGGTACTCTTCTGTACTGCTGCCAAACCTTTGCCAAGATCTTGTTCTTATCAATGTCTTGGTTTCATCTATTTGCACTATGGGGTTCCTAGGGATGTTTGTCGCCTTATTTTGTTCAAAATGTAGCCTGTGACAGTTTTTTCTTTTGCTATCATAATGGTTCCATTTGTAAGACAGTATTTAAGGAAATCAAATCTACACTATCATTATCACCTTGCCATGACCTGCTAGCCTAATACTGACTTTTTGAAGAAACCAGGCCAGTTGACTTACAGAATGTCCCACAATCTGTATCATCTGATTGTTTCCTCATGATGTCATCTACATTGTTCCTTTCGCTCCTGTATTTTCTACAGACTTGAAGTTAGGTCAAAAAGTTTGATCAGTTTTAGGTTAAGCATTTTTAATGCAAATACTTAATAACTGCCAAGAATACTTCATAGGTGCTACTGTGCAACCCACTATTAGTGATGCAATTACCAAATAATTTGTAGAATAACACTTTGGTTCTATGTGAGCATCCTGTTCAAAAACAACCTTTTATCAAACGCTTTTAACATCTGCTGTGGACTGAATGTGTCCCACCCAAATTCATATGTTGAAATCCCAACCCTCAATGTGATAGTATTAGGAGGTGGGGCCTTTGGGGGTGATTAGGTCATGAGGGTGGAGCCCTCATGAATGGGATTAGTGTCCTTAGAGGAGGCCAGAAAGCTAGGTGCTCCTTTTTCACCATTGAGGATACAAGAAGTCACCCAGCTGCAACCCAGAAGTGGGCCCTCAGCAAGAACTCAATCATACTGGCACCATGAGTTCAGACTTCCAGGCTTCAGAACTATGAAAAATACAGTTCTGCTGCTGATAAACCAAACAGTGTAGGATATTTTGTCTTAACAGTTCAAGCTGACTAAAATAACATCTCTTGAGGTTCCTTACCTGAATCAATGATTATACTGAGAGTCATAAAACAGTGATTTACTAATTATTTAATTTTTTTCTATATTTATTAGATGGCATTCTTCTATAAATAACTAATGCAGTGAATACTGTGGTGCTCTACTCAGATCTCCTTTTCAGAGTCAATATATCATCCCCCAGCTTCTGGGAAAATCAGCTACTGACTTTAAAGCTATATCTCTCATTGGGACCTGTCTTCAACTACAGGTAACTGTCTCACTCTGAGTTATGCCCTCACCTCCTGACCCCTGCCTGGGAGCAGGCAATATTCAATGAGTGTCTGATGTAGGAATGCAAAGGTCCAGCCCCCAATTTGGGCCATCCCAGCTCCAGAACTCCCTGTAAGATTGTCAGAGGACTCAGTTGCAATTGCATTGCGGGTAAATTCTCCCTGTGTCCAATCCTATCTTTCTCAACGTCTTACAGATGTTTCTCCCCAATAAATCTTCTGGATGCAACTCTCCATCTCTGTTAACCTGGAACTCACTCTAAGACAATGACAAGGAGCCTTTTTTCCCCTCTTCCATTTTTTTTTAAAAATTTGTTCATTTTTGGAGTATTACTATGAACTCACGGCTTTTTATTTATTTAATGTATTACAATAAATTGCAGCCATTTTCTTCTTGGTGTTCAAATGACCAAATGTGGACAGCGAAGGCCCTTCATGATGCCTCCTATGTCCTTTAGACAATAGTCTTTAAGTGTGTCCTTCCTTTCTAGCACAAGAAGAAAATCTATGCTCATCATGTATTCTTCCAGCTCAGATCCAGAATCAGACATTTCTCTAGAAATCACTTGTTCCTTTTTAGTGGAAATAGTGATCAGAGAGAAAGATCTGGGCATGAGGGATAAACTGTTTTCATTTCATTTTCTAAATGTCTTTTTTCTGGTATACAAAAATATAATTTATTTTTATACAGACATTTCACTGAGGTCACACCAGAATTAGAACCAAGTTCTCCTGAATCTCAATTGCTATTAGTCAGAAATATTTCCAGCTGCAAATAACAGGAAGCTAATTCACAATGGCCTAGAAAAACAAGATGTTTAGTTCATTCATCTAGTAAGGAGTCTGATGACAGTCAGCCTAGGACTCATGTAGTGGTTCAATGATCATGTCAGGGACCCAGATTGTTGCTGTTTAACCACTTTTTAGTTTGTACTCATGCTTCTTGCCTCATTCTTACAAGATGATTCACCTACTACCAGATATTATCTATATTCTAGGCCAAAATAAGGAAGGATAAAGAGGTTAATGGTAAAAAACAACTCTCCTTTCCAGGCTTTGCCTTTTCTAATTTGAGAAAGATGCCCTCTCTCTATATTTCCACTTACTCATCATTGGCCAGAACTGTCTGTCACAAGTCCAACTCTTGATATAAGGTAGGTTAAAAAATTGAAGGGGGTTATTTTCTAACTTCCAATAACTGTTAAAAAAAAAGGAAAGTTAGAAGGAGTCAAGAATGAATGTTGAAAGTACCTCTTATGACACAAATGAACTTATTTACAAAACACAAACAGACTGATGGTTACCACAGAGGAAAGCGTGGTGAGGGGAATAAATTAGGAGTCTGGGATTAGCAGATACAAACTACTATATATAAAATAGATGAACAACAAGGTCCTGCTGTAGAGCACAGGGAACTATATTCAATATCTTGTAATAACCTATAATGGAAAAGAATATGAAAAGGAATACATACATATGTATGACTGAATCACTATGCTGTACGCCATGAATTAACACAACATTGTAAATCAACTATACTTCCAATTAAAAAAAGGGAAGTACCTCTTGTGATAGTTGCACTAAAGCCAACATTCCTCCCACTATATAATTCTGTTAGGTAAAGCTTTGACAAAGTGTGACAAAGCCTGATCCATGTAAAAAAGGATTCCTTTGAATACAAAGACCTCAAGGTACTTACATTTAGTATGTGCATCTAAAGACTTAAGATATGCTATAAAAAATGTGATCCTTGTTCACTGGAGAAGAATTTTTATTTAGTTTTCTCAAGATAATTGAGGCATAATATTAACATCATATAAGACAAAAGAAATTCTAGCAAAAGCTGAATTACTTGTTTTGGACCAACTATCCCATGGAAAACAACTAGAAAACCTGGGGACAATATAAGAACAACTGTTTGAAGGCATTGAGACTTTGCACCACTAAGACCCAGAAGTGGAAGGAAGCCAAGAAGTAGAGGGCTGCCTTTCCTCTCAAAGTGATCACCATTCTGCGTATTTCACAACTAAGCGCTGTGACTCAAAGATTTCAGCAGACTTACATGGTCGTCAGAAGTTCAGGGCATGTCAAGGCAGACAGGTCTTTATAAACACCCCAAGATTTTAACTGGAATAAGTGTGAAATGAAATAAATCATTCCTAGGAATGAAGCTCGGATTTAAATTAGCTCAATACCTGATTGGATTAAGGTGAGAAGTCACGGATACATTAATATCAGGAGTGAAAAAGGGAATGTCATCACAGATCTTACAGACCCAGAAAGGTCATTAGAAAAGATTATGTTGTAAATCAACCAGACCTCAATTAAAAATTTTTTTAAAAATAAAGAGATGAAAGCAAAAAAAAAGATTATGAAAAACTTCTACTAAAAATACAAAATTGATACAATGAGCTAAATTCTAAGGAAAAACTGTAACAAGCTGACACGTGAGTAGAAAAATCTCAATTTTCCTGCATCTATTTATAAACATTTAATCCATAATTTAAAATTTTTCCATAAAGAAAACAAGGTTCACATGGCTCACTTGATGAATTTTATCAGGGAGCTAAGGAAGAACTAACACTAATATTACACAAACTCGTCCAAAGAAAAGGAACTCTTCCAAAGAGAAGAACGAAAGAAACCTTTTCCATCTTGTTTTATGAGATCAGCATTACTTTAATCCAAAAGCTGACAAGAACATTACAAGAAAGGAAAATTCAGTTTAATCTTTTTCATGACACTCTAAATGAAACATCAGTACATTAACTCCCTATTAAAAGATAATAGGGCATTACTAAACCGGGTTCATTCTGGGAACGCGATATTCGTAAATCAATGATGCAATGTTACATTGATAGAATAATGGAGAAAAATCACATCTCAGTACATACAGAAAGGGCATTTAATAAATGTAACATCCATTCATTTTAAAGCCTCCTTGCAAACCAGGGATAGAAGGAATCTTTCTTAAACTGGTAACTGATATCTAGAGAAATTCTACAGCAAGGATGTCTTCTTCCAAATATGACAGGTTATCTTCTCTCATACCAATTCTCTGGCTGATAGAAACTATGAAAACTAAATAAAATACCAAAAGAGCACAGCTTTTTAAAGGCATCAGAGACAAAGCAAGGAGACCAGCACAACAGAGGGCTACATGATTAAGTGAAGGGACACACACTGAGGTGAGCTGCTTCTTTCTTCCCTTGAGGCATCTGTCAGTTCCTAGGCTGTGCGGAGCCAAGGTGAAGAGCAGAAAATGGCAATTCAGAGCTTTGAGAAGTTTCAGGAGGGAGGGTATAGCTCGGTGGTAGTGCGCATGCTTAGCATGCATGAGGTCCTGGGTTCAATCCCTGGCACCTCCATTAAAAAAAAAAAAGCTTTGAGAAGTCTCATGAAGTAGGGCCAAAATTTAAAAAAATGGATTTACTGCTTCTCATTAAGGCAGCCAAGACTTGAGCTCCAAACTGTGGGCACAGTTCAGTTTCTAAACTACACCAGACAAGATGTCATGAAGTCAAGTGGATAGCAGCAACTAAAAAGCTAAAAACTTGAGCAGAGCTTTGGGATGTCTCATAGTGACAGAGAGACAAAAACTAGAGATCAGAGTCTACCAGGCTTTCAGGTTAAAATTTTGAATGGCTTTGTCCTAGGAGAGGCAAACCAGTTATAGAGCAGCCTTCAGAAGATGAAATAGATTCTCAAATCACCTTATTCCTTGATGGATCAAGGCTATATGCTTCTACTATATCTGGCTCCCAGAAGAAAAGTCAATTGTTTCTGGAGGAAACATCATGCAGAGGAATTTTTTCAAACTCTTCATATCCAATTTCTGGCATTCATTAAAAAAAAATCACAGCCACACCATGAGTCAAATAAAGGAAAGCAAGATAAAACAGATGATACAAAGAAACCCAACAGTAATCCAAATATTTGAGTTATCAGACACAAATTTTAAAAAAAACTGTGATTACTATGTTCAAGAAATTGGGGGTGGTAGGGTATAGCTCAGTGGTAGAGCACCTGCTTAGCATGCAGGAAGTCCTAGGTTCAACCCCCAGTACCTCCATTAAATAACTAAATAAACCTAATTATCTCCCCCCAAAAAACCCCCAAAACCTCCCATAAAACACAAAAAAACCCCAAAAAACCTCCACAAACAAAATAAATACATAAAATATTAAAAAAAGAAATCAAGTGATGAAATTATTGATATTAGAAAGAATCAAATGGAGACTCTAGAACTAAAGAAAACACAGCTTAAAGTAAGCACTAAATAGATGTTGGAGGGGGAGGGCATAGCTCAAGTGGTAGAGCACACGCTTAGCATAGACAAGGTCCTGGGTTCAATCTCCAGGACTGCCTCTAAAAAGAAACAAACAAACAAACAAATAAACCTAATTATCTCCTCCCCGAAAAAATTTGAAAAAAAAATAGATGTTGGATATAGCATAACAGAAGTTTAGTGAACTAGCTGAGAGTTAGTAGAGACTATTCAGGCTGGAGCATTATGAAAAAAAAGGAATGAAAAAATAATGGAAAGAGTGCAAAAGACATGGAACATGGGGTAAAGGTCCGATCTATGTTTAACTGAAAGGAATACCAGATGGAAGAGATACCAAAATTGACAAATGGTATCAAGCCACTGATTCAAAAGCTCCACTAACCTCAAGCAGAATGAATACAAAGGAAATCATAACTAGGCACACTGTAGTCACACTGCTGAAAACAAAAGAGAAAAATGGAAAATCTAATTGCAGCCGGAGGGGAAAAGGCACATTACACTCAAATGAGATACAAAAAGAATGGCAACTGAGGGGGGAGGGTATAGCTCAGCGGTAGAGCACATGCTTACCATGCACAAGGTCCTGGGTTCAATTCTTAGTACCTCTATTAAAATATATATATATATGTATATCTATAAATAAATAAACCAAAATTACCTCCCCCCACAAAAAAAAGAGTGGCAGCTGAGTATAAATATAATGAAATGATATCTTTAAAGTGCTGAAATAAAATAACTGCTAACCTAGAATTCTACTCTCAGGGAAAATATCCTGTTAAATGAAGATGAAATAAAGTTGATTTCAGAAAACCCAAAGCTGAGACAATTAATTGCTAGCAAACCCACACTAAAATGAATAATACTAAAAGAGATTTCTTAATGTTAAGAAATAATGATCCTTAAAAAATAAAAAGTGCCAAAATTATGAAGAGTACTGGAAATGGTAAATTTGTGGCTAGATCTATATGAACATTGACTGTATTAAGCAATTATAATAATTCATTAAGAGGCTTAAAATATATGTAGAATTAACATTCAGGTCAGCAATAGTACAAAAGATAAGAGGGGACTGAGCTAAAATATTTTGTATCGTTGAACTGTGGCGAAAGCAGTAAAAGTATTAATCTATAGAAGATTAATAAATTGAGGGTGTAGGTCACATAATCTCTAGGGTAACCACCAAAAGAATAATTAAAGACTGCAAAACTAACAAGGTGACAGAAGAGAAATGAAAGAGGGAATTGGAAACCATACTTTTCCTCTAGCAGGAAGAGGAGGCAGGTTATCTTTCAGCAGATGTGAGTTTTTGCAACACCTGTTAGACTCCTTTCTACGCTAACCACCCAACCACCCTGGAGCCATGGGACAGCTGGGCTGTCTTTGGCAGTGGCTTTCTGCAGTTTTCCGAACTCTGGGTAGCAGAAAAACCTTCCTGACTTTCTAGATCATGGTGATCCTAAAAGTTAGTGGTGGCTCCTGACCTGTGCTCCTCCATTCCCTTACTTCCGGGAATTATGACAACCAGAGAGCCTTGGAAGCCATGTTGAAGCAGGCAGAGATGCCAGCCCGGGTCCTATATGGAGGAGCGCCACCTGTCAAAATGGAAAACCCATGGTTGATTCTTATTTGAGCAACAAAGGAATTGCACCTGAGCCATTAGATTTGGGGTGTAATTATTCCAGCAGTTTGGCTTACCCAGAATAATACAAGAGTTGTAGCATGTATCTAGTTGTGGGCAGTCCCTAGAGTTTGCGGACAGGCAACTAGGCTTACAAATGGTGTCTAGGCATCAGAGAGACCCGCTTGGGTCCGTTTTCCCCAGGGTGGTGCTTGCACGGGCATGCAGACCAGCAAAGAGAGCTCTTTTGACCTTTCTCCTGGGCTCAGTATAGCTGGGTCCTCTTGGGCAGCTGAGACCTGTGTTCAACACAGCATGGAGGACAAGGAGGCCAGGAATGGAGATCACTCTGTTTTTTCTTGTAAAGTCTTAAATAAGCCATCATTGAAGGATGCCCATTCCCTTACTATTCTCCTTCCCCAAAGGCTCCTATACAAAAGAGGGAGGAAAGGAAGGAGGAAGGACATTGGCTAGGAAGTCAGGTGGAATGGGTCCTAGGCCCAGCCTGCTAAAAACTTCCTGAAGCATTCTTTCCCTCCATGGGCCTCGGAGTCTTCAACCCCAGAAGGGAATTAGTGAGGAGTCTTAGTACTGAGATTCAAAAGCAACCCAATCCTATTTCTCATCCCTTACTCACCATCTGTGTCTCCATGTGTGTGTGTGTGTGTGTGTGTGTGTGTGTGTTCCGAGCAGAAGTGATAGCTGCTAAACCAGAGGGTCCCAAAAACCTTATCTTGACTTAAAGTGCACTCTGAGGACCAGCATAGTAGCACCACCTGGGAGCTTGTTAGAAATGCAGAATCTCAGGACCCACCACAGAACTACCGAATCAGAATCTGTAATTTAGCAAGATCCATGGGGATCCCTATGTACATTCAAGTCTGAGATGTACTGCTCCAGAGGACCCGGGATAAGACAAATGTCAGCCTGAAGAAAGAATGGGAATTGGAGTCGGCAGACCTAGATTCTCAGACCTAGGTTTGAGTTCTGCCACTTACTGGCTCTAGAAAATTGACCAAGACATGTAACCATCCTGATCCATTTTCTTAAACGAGGTTGCTCTCATAAATATGGAATGGTGTAAGGTTCAATGGTATGTATTCTGGAGACAAACAGCCTAATCTTAACTCTTTATTTCATTTAGTAACTGTGAAGCTTTGAGTAAGTCACTTGACATGTGTGGGCTTCAGTATCCTTAACTGGAAGGTACAGCCTAATAATGATGAGGGATTCTAATGATAATTTTAAATGAAAAATGAATATAAATAAACAGTACCTGGCATAGTCTACGTCCGCAGTACATGCTTTACACACTGCCTTATCACAGCATCTTTCCATGGCAGAAAGAGGCCTTGAAAGTAGAGTCGGCCCCAGCTAGCTGAAGTCTTCCTCCTTTGGGGTTTCCCATGGTGCACACACTTCTCAACTGACGGACACAGTCATTCAAAGATTGAAACTCATCCAAAGACTGAGCCGCCACACAGCCATGGGATTGGCTTCAGGCCACCATCTTGGAACCATAACCAGTCCCCTGGGGTGGATTCCCACACTGTCTATTCCAGCTCCACTCACTCTGCAGACTCTCCTGCCTGTGGGAAATCTGCACAGAGAGCAATGCAGTCTGGCCAGGAGACCAACACTTGCAGCTGGCCCGCCCTTTCCTACAGGAACTCAGCCAGTTCCAAGAGCAGAACGTCCCAAGTCATCGCTTGATGGGCCTGTCACACAGTCACTGCAGGGAAGACCTCCAGGAAGAGGCAGGTACCAGGGCCCCTCAGCAGATCAGCACATCATAGCAAGAAAGCAAGCCCGCCAGGCTGCTGCCACTGCAAGGACTCAGGACCTCCGCTCCTCCTCGGAGGGGGAAAAGGCAGAGCAGAGCCCTCCGGAGGCTGCTACTCAGATCTGCAACCTCCCGACAAACACCAAGCGAGTGTGCCGCCCAGGGCAGAGCCATACGGGGTTCACAAGGTCCACCCGCCGGGATGGCTGAAACAAACCAACCTGACAACCTACAGCACCAGTGTGTTTAGGGTCCCCAAGATCACCATCAGCCTTGATGATTCCCCAGAAGGACTCAGGACTCAGAAAACCTGTCATCACTCTTCAGAGTCCAGTGAGTACTGCTGAGCTGTCACAGACACATATACGACTATTACAGAGAAAGTAAAGGGAAAAGGTGCATGGGGCAAGTCCAGTGGAAACTAGTTGTGAGATCCAGCTGTCCTCTCCCAAAGGAGTCACACGGACAGTGCTTAATTCTCCCAGAAACGATGGGACAAACACCTGCAAAGCGCTGCCAGCCAGGGAAGCTCCCCCACGCCCAGGGGCCCGCAGGTTGCACCGGAGGTCAGGCACACAGGCGCGCAGCACCCGTGCGCCTCACTGTAGCTGCTCAGTCCACAGCCCCCAGATGTCAAACCACTACAGCACGGCCCAGGGCCTCACACACACAGGACAGATGCTCACCAGAAGCCACGCTGTTGGCACCACCACATGGTCACATGGCACAGCGGAGCCTGGAACACAGAGATGCTACATCACGCACAACAGGCCAGGGGCGTAGAGGTGGTCTCCCAGGAGCTGGACGAGGACCAGTCCTCCTGAGACAGGCTTTTCTTTGCAATCAAGGGCCTGAGTGACACGGGCCTGCTGCGGTTGCCCTTTTTAAAGTGAATTTTAACTTACTTGGCGGCCTAATAGCCATTTTAAAAAAACGTTTTCAGTTGCACATGAGTGGTGGTCCTGGACAAGGCTGGTGGTGCAGGCGAAGCCCACAGCGCAGGAAGGAGCAGCAGTGGCCCCAGCATGTCCCCTAGTGTGCGGAGAGGACAGCGGAATCTGCCTCCACTTACCAGGTGCCTGCTGTGGGCCAAGCCCTGGGCCGGGAGCTCTGAAGATGTCCCCAGGAACAGACACGATGGGCGTTTGGGCAGCGGGTCCTCAGCTACGACACAGAAGGACTGCGGCCCAATGGGCCAGTCAGTGGCAGAACCAAGCCTTCTCTTCTGTGGATTCGTAGATTCCAACAGCCAGACAGAGTGTGGGCTGGAAAGACACCGCGGCACGTTTCTTGGTTCCTAGGTGCCCAAGTCCCACCAGGAAATGCGGGCACTGCCGGAGCAACCACCGCACGGCCTCTGCCACCCTGTCTCTTCCAGGCCAGCACTCGTTCCCGCACAGTCAGCAGGTGGGGACAGTCTGAGCAGGGCCAAAGTCCAGGTCTTTCTACAGCTGGGGCTTTCTCTACTGTCCTCAGGACATGGCCACACTAACTCTACTCATCTTTTCCTGCCTCCTGACAGTGGTGTCAGAAGAGGTTACCAGGTCACCTCTCCTCTGGAAATAAAGAGGTTAGGAGCTGTGAACCTGGCCATCGTGTACCAATGCACCAAGAATTCACAGTGGGGGGCAAGTCCCACTCACATGCCTGGCAGAAAACAGACTCTTCTCCGGGGATTTCTGCACAAGGCTTGGACAGTCACTTCCCAGGGCACCTCCACGTTGCAGATTTGGGCCATGATTCGTCCAACCAACCTGGGGAATATTAGTTAAGGCGCAGAGGGGCAAGGGAAAGAGAGGGACAGGGCAATATGTTCAAATGGAAAAGTAAGTAACTGTACGTTGGCTCCCATGACTGCTTTTGTCACGTGCTTCTGTGCAGTGCCTGGCACGTGTTGGCTGTCGCACAGGAGGAACTGGGTGTACTGGGCCCAGGCCCCGCTTGCCCGGACCAAGGAGTCCTGCTAGTCACCAGGCACAAGCCCACAGCACACACTTGGCCTCTTTCCTCCAGACCCTGACAGGAAACAGAAAACTTGCCTCAAGGGCACTACAGCCTTTTTCGGCAGGCCACGTTGCCCGCTGGCCTTGCCAGTGAAACAGCTCTCCCCACTTCATGCTCTGTTTACAAAAACGCAGGTTTTCCAGAGACCCCCAGGGTCCCAGAAACTGCAGCGCCTCGGTTGCTGTCAGGAGAACCAGGCATCACGGTTCCCTCCTCACTTGTGCATGCTGCCGGCCCTGCAGTCCAGCTGCCACGTGCTTCTCCAGGCCCCTCCCCAGGCTGAGCCTGACCCCTGCTCTCTGACCCCTGACCTGAGACCAGAGCGCCGACGGGCCGGCCCCGCCCCCAAGATGGCCGCGCCCATGTGCCGCGGTGGGCGGCCACAGGCGCCGCTGCCGCTTTTCTTAATCCGAAGATTTAAGGAAGCAGGCGAGCGTGGCTTTGGGGACTAGAGGGGCGTGACTTCCCCCGGGAGCGGAGCGACGAGGAGGCCCGGCCGCGCCGCGGAACGGATTGGGAGAGCCGGCCTTGGCCTCGGAGGCGGAGCCCCGGGTCGCGACGTCTCGCCGCCCCGAGACGCCTCCCCGGCCTTCCGTGGGACTCGTCGCGGAAAATGGTCGCAGGCTCTTGTCGCTCCATCGAGTCTCAGAAGGAGCTACGTCAGAATCTCTGTCCCCGAAAGGCGCCATATCACCTAGGGGCAGTGTTGCCTCGCACCGCCCCCTCCTTCGCCCGGCCGCCACCAGCTCCTGCGCGTGCGCCACGCTCGGACCCGGGGTTCCCAAGGCAACGAGGAGCGGAAGTGCCCTGCTGACCCCGAGGGCGGCGCGAATTGACGCTCCCTGAGACGTCGGGTCCTGGTAGTGAAGTAAGGGGAAGCGGAGTTGGGACCGATAGGAAGGTTGGAGGGGACTTGGATAAAGAGCTCGCGTCCCTAGGGGTTTGAGTGGCAGGGCCTTGGGGATGAGTGTGGGGGGGGGCAGGCTGCGGGGTCAATGAGTGATTGGTTCATTGACTGATTCATTCTGAGAATGTTTACTGAGTTTACTGAGTAAAATGCCAAGCACCGTTGTGCTTTTTCACATTAATCTTCGCAATAGCACTGTGAGTAGGTGCTACGATTCTTTTCATTTTACAGAGAGAAAGCAAGAACAGAAAGGCTCGGAAACCTGACCAGAGTCACACTGTAAACCAGAGGGATCCTTTTTCCTTTTGCTGGAATAGCGTTTATGCCTTTCCACCTAATAAAACCTAAATTTATTAACTGTTGCTTACTGTCTCTCCCCTGCGGGAATATAGCTCCGCAAGATGGGGGAATTACGATGTTTTGTTCACATAGAACAAAACAGGCATATAGTAGGCACTCACCTCTTTTATTAAATAAATAAAAGCGGCAGAGCAGGCAGTCAGTTTTTTTCCAGAGCCCAGACTCTTAGGAAGTAAGGCAGTGCTTAACTCCTTATCTGGCGGTAATTGAGTTACTAAATGTCAATTCTTAGGACGAGAGTGAAGCACTGTGCCTTCTAGTGTCGAGGAAAACATTTGGGTTTTCTTCAACTCTGCTCCATCATATGGAGATGCAACTCTGCTTGCATCTCCTGTGTGGTCATTGCCTTTCCAGGGTTAGGGTTCATAACTGAGACCACTGCTCACCAGCCACCAGACCAGCTTATCTGCCATGGACTTCCTTAGTTAGTCTACAGAAGACCCAGTCTGAGGCCTCAGAAGGAGGTGAGTTCCTCTGGTCAGAGGCAGGGACATGGTGCTGAAGTGATGAGCCCAGCAAAGGTACTATGTCTTTGGATCCTTTGGTCCTGCCTCCTTAGAAATAAGACAGCAACTCTGAGGGGAATTGGTAGTGAAGCACCAGCTTCTGGCGCTCTGGAAGGAGAGTCCAAACCCCAGGGAAGATGCAGGAGGGTCACATGATCTGGTTGGAGGGAAGAGGCTCACAGGATAGCAGGTCCTAGAAGAACGGGACCTACAGTGCCCTCTGTCTCTTTCTCCTGCTGAGAGAGAGCCAGGCTGACACAGTGACTCAACTTCCAGCCACCATTAAGAGCTGTGTGATGGTGGTCAGTTGAACCCCTACTGGAGGAGAGAGTTGAAAGTTTCAGACCGATGGAGGGAGGCTGCCCTGCTGTAGTGCCTACAAGGGCATGATGAGGCTGGGAAGATTGACTACATGCCTGACAGGACTTTCTGCACTCCTAACACGTTTGTGCACACACCCTGTGCTTCTCTCTTTTGCCATGGGCTATTTTTGGCTTGAGTCAATCCCATAGTATGAACATCCCACTTGCCTGTAGCAGAAATTTTGAATCTCCTCTCCCCTGACTAAATGGCCAAAGAGGTGTTTTTGGTGTGTGTGTGTGTCTGTGAATTTCAGAGTAGTCTCTAGGTAAGGTATCACCTAGGTCTGCTGCCTCATTGTGATGCTACTGTAACTGGGTCTGAGGACATGACTCATTAAGCTCTGTAGTGCTGAACCCTGCTGTCCTGATACTAAGGCCAGGATTGCTACGGTAGCAGCAGTTACTCTGCACAAAAGCTCCTTGCTGAAACTTGATTTTGAAAACTGCCAAACAAGGAAGAATGTGGCAATCAAATGAACAGGATGGGGAATAAGGAAGTGTCGGCAGGGAGGGTGGTGAGAGACCAGAGAAGGGCAGAGGAGCAGGGATCCAAGGTCAGTGGTTTCCAGCTCCATGTAGAACTTATCAGTGCTGGGCTCTTAACCTCCCTTCACCACCCCCTCCCTTCCATCCCGTGCTCACCCCTGGTTTGTCTCCTTCCTCCAAACCACAGCAAGACGTCCCTGCCCTCCAGACTTTGCTCAGGGTCTATCACCTCTAGGACTCAGTGTGAGAACAGATGATTTGTAATAATGTCTCCCTTTTATTTTACTAGTCATTAATATTTACTGTCAAAAATGAGAAAATGCAAGTAAACAAAAGAGGAAAAGTGAAGTCACCACTCAAAGGAAAGCAGTGTCAACATTTTAATAAATGCTCTCCCTCAAAACATGCATACGGCTTAACCAGCGAGATCACACTTGCTTTCTTGTAACCTGCTTTTAAATATGTCAAGAAATGAGAACAAGAGTCCATTGCATTTTACACATGTGGTATTTCCCATTTTGTATGTCTTTTTTAATTTTTAATTTTTTTATTTTTTAGGAGGAGTACTTAGGTTATTTATTTATTTATTATGGAGGTGCTGGGGATTGAACCCAGGACCTTCTACATGCTAGGCACGCACTCTACCACTGAGCTATACCCTCCCCTCTTGTGTGTCTTATTTTGTAACTAATTCCCTTTTGCTGGAGGTTTCATTGCTTGCAAAGTGTTGAAAGGTAGAAACACCTACCATGAACGTCCTCGCAGCCTGTGCTCATTGATGATTCCTTTTCTGTGGTCAATTTCCAGGCATAGAATCCTTGAGAGAAACGAGGTGTCAGGTTGTTAATGGCTTCCGAGTAGAAGTCCTTCGACACGAGTCATACATCTGTCCAGGAAGAGAAAATAAATTCATGTGCAAAATCCACAGGGGCTTCACCGTGTCCCAAGGGAACAGGCTGGTGCTACCAGGCCATGTTTCCAGATCATTCCCCCGGGGCGCGGGTGATTGTTAGGCTGCTGGTGGTGGTCTCCTGGCTGGATGCACTGATCTCGACCCGCCTACTTCTGCCTTCGCAGATCTCCATCCTTTGTCCGGGCAGAAGCGGATGGCCCTGTCCCAGGTGAGTTCCTACTTTACCCCCTACTTTTTTTCCAGTGAATTTGAGGCAGCAGTTAGGAAATTGTATTGCAACCTTGAAAAATCTGTCAGTCCCCTCGCCTCTGGCTGTTTTCTGTTCAACCTGCAATCTACCTCAGGTTTCTCCAATCCTTCCCCTTCCACACACACACACACACACACACACACACACACACACACACACACAAAACCAAAAAAAGTTTAGGAAAAAAAGACTTTCTTTATCTACTTGTTACTCTGGGAACTGCCCGTCATCTTTTTTTCTTTTCCCTCTCAGAGAAGATTGTTTAAATACATAGACTCATCTTGCTTTTTCTGTTTCTTCACTTCCAGTTCACTTTTTGCTTTTTCATCACGTTTAAAATAATGGAAGTAAGTCCACATTTTGTGTTCTCACCTGCATAAAAAATAGTATCCAAAACACCCTACTTCTTCTCCCCCCAGGACCACATTCTTCCCCAGAGATGCCCACTGTGAACAGTTTGGTGATAACGAGCTATAGATGCATTTAGTCAGTTTCACTGAAAATAGATACATAAGTAGCGGTGTGTGTGGTT
The DNA here is from genome assembly GCF_048564905.1 of Vicugna pacos. Taxonomy (NCBI): domain Eukaryota; kingdom Metazoa; phylum Chordata; class Mammalia; order Artiodactyla; family Camelidae; genus Vicugna; species Vicugna pacos. The sequence continues at coordinate 37,979,290 of NC_133023.1, forward strand.
TACCACAAACGCGGTCATAGTCCCGTACCTGTCCTGCTTTCCCCACCTGGTTATATTCCGGGTGTTGTTCCCCATCAGTACATAAAGGTTCCTTCAGCTCCTATTTCATAGTGTGAATGTATCACTTAACTATTTCTCTACTCATGGATACTTAGGTTTTTAATTTTCTTCTATTGTAAACACTGCCTCATGAACAATTTTCTGTGTATCTATTTGCCCATTAGTGCAGGCATTTATGGAGAATACACCTGGAAGTTGGGTTTTTGAGTAAAAGGTATTATTCACATTTTAAATTCCTGGACTAATTGCTACTGTCACAGAATTTTAAAGACCAGGTAATTTCTATGTTCAACTTTTCCAGGCTGTTGAACAATGAAAAGGAATCTAGTTCATGTTATGACATCACTTAAATTCAAGGACGAGACTGCAAAAAAGTAAAAAGTGAAAAACCACTTTCACTTAAAAATATGGATTCTAAAAACATTCTGAATAAATTGAATTGAGCATTTTTAAAAGGAGTCTACGCATACAGGAAAAAGTTCAAACAAAAGCTTTGCTCAGCAAAAGGTCAAAAATGATTTTCCCTCTCAGACTGTCCCTGTGTCTCCTTCACTTTTTCATACATCCTTCCAGAGTGCACGTAGGCTTATCTGTCTTGATAGAAGAATCCCTTTGTTTTCTTTTCTTCTTTTTCACGTATTATAGCATGTTCTGGTCCTTTTCACGATCATTCTATTTCGCTGTGTGGTCAACCGCAGGTTTTCTCACCTTGTCACTCCTGCCCTTTTTGGGCCAGAAAGTACTACGTTGTAGACAGCTGCCCTGGGCATCAGGGGATATTTAGCAACTGGCCTGTATCCTCTTGCCCCCAACCCCCCTCATTGTGACCCTGGGCTAAAGAGAAGTGCGCTGTTGCAGGAAACATTGACCTTCAGGGACGTGTTTGTGGACTTCACCCTGGAGGAGTGGCAGCTACTGGATGCCGCTCAGAAGAACCTCTACAGGGATGTCACGCTGGAGAACTACGGCCACCTGCTCTCTGTGGGTGAGGGACCCTCCGCAGGGTGACCAGAACACACCCCCTCGTGTCTCCCTCTCTCTGCTGCTGCTCAGAGGCATCTGGGCCCTGAAGGAGTCGGGCCTCAGGCTCCCTGTCAAGAATCTGTGATGGTGTTTGCTCCCTGCACGGGATGTTCATGCTGTCACCTCTGTGAATGCTCTGCCCTGAGGAGAAGCTGGCTTTGCTCGTGGGGAGGTCACCAAGGCCAGAACATCTCCACCCTGCAAGGACGGGCCTCGGCTCTGGAAGACCTCTGGCATTAATAACAAAGTCCTATGTCATTTCCCCTCAACAGGATACCTCATGGCCCAACCAGGCGCGATCTTCAGGATGGGACAAGTTGAAGAGGAGGCCAGGATGGCAGATGGACAAACCCCAAAGCGGAGCTGTCCAGGTGAGCCCACGCCAGGCCACGGCAGGGGAACCCAGTAGGTCAGTAAGATCTTGGTCTCGGGGGCACGCCCAGGAGCTCTTCTCAGAAACCGCAGGTTTGGAGATGCGACTAGGGTCGCAATGCCCCACCTGCCGCCCCTTTGCAGCCCTGCATTCTCGGGGTTCAGACAGAGGTAGCCACTGCTGTTCTTCACACCCCATCTCACTGTCCAGCATCTAGGTGGCTAGGGAGCCGTGCCCAGCCTTTTCTCCCTCCTCCTCCTCTTCCTTTCTGGACGCTGTTAGGACTTACGCCCTCTCTTGGGCATTCGCATTCTCATCAGAAGAGGTGCAGATGGAAGGGTGATGTTTCCTCTTTATTTGGCATACTGTGGGCTCTCGAAGTCTGAAATTTGGAGTCTTTAACCTCAGGGAAATTATCCTACCTGGTTTATTGGAGTCTGGATGGACAGAAAAGCTTTTCTAGTGACTTTCAGCTCAAGCAGGCCAGGTACCCACCGTGTCCTTGTCTGCCCTCACTGTGTGGCTAAATGGGTTTCTGTTTTCTTATTTCTCTCATGCTCTTCCACATCTGACTTGATACCACCTGTTGTCGGATTCCTGCTCTTATCAGTACTTCCCTCCCACTCAACTATTTTCTCTTTTGCATTATCTCTATTTATTAAAAAAATAAATAAACTTGAGGGCATACCACTCCCATGGTGGCATGCTTCAGTGAGCGGTGGCTCAGTCCTCGGCAGAGTTTTCTGTTCTTTGTTTTTGCTCTGAGCCCCTTAAGAGGATCCAGAAAGTCTTCAGATGTTGGCCTTCCTCTTTTTCTCTCCCACTCACAGTGGCCACTCAGTGGCTCATCCCAAAGAAGTCTGACAAGAGCACCGTTACTGTTCGCTGTGGTCCGTGGACCAGCAGCCTGGGCCTGGCCCGGGCGCAAAGTAGAAATGCAGACTCTTGGGACCCACCTCAGATTGACTGAACCTGCGTCTGCTTTCCACCAGCTGTCTAGAGATGAGTTTCAGACGCTGGCCCAGCTAATGTCAGGAAACTCCCCTTGTGGTTTCCCCCAAGCCCACTCCTGCCTGGCGGAGGCGCCTTCTCGCTCAGAGCCTCCCATTGCTGCTGTGTGCGCCCACCTCCCTGTGCCTCCCCCTAGGGACATTTTACGCTACAATTCCCTCTTTATGCTCAGTCCATCCCAGATATCTTGCCCTGTAGAGATTCACCAGGGTTTCTGGTCTGCTCATGGCATGCTTTTTCCTGCTTCCACCATTTCCAGGAATTGTCTCATTCTTATTTCATTGTTAGGAGGAGGCACCTTCCACCCTTTGAGTCACATTAAAAACTGTATTATATTCAAAGTATCACAGCGAGGAGGGTACAGCTCAGTGGTAGAGTGCGGGTTTAGCAGGCACGAGGTCCTGGGTTCGATCCCCAGTACCTCCATTGAAAACAAATTTTAAAATAAACCCAATTACCTCTCCTCCAAAAAAAAATCTGTAACTAAAAGTATCACATGCACATGTTCCATCAAAGTGTGCAGGACATTATGGGATGCAAAGTAATCTCAGTGCTTTCCCAGGCACAGCTCCAAGGGCAGCCTCTTTTCAAGGTTTCTGTTTTTAATTCCTCCGATGAGCACCTCCAGAGGGCCAGGGAATACTTTGACATCCACTTCTCTGGAGTTCTCAGTTTTCTCTCCCCTCTATGAAAAGTTGGGACTAGCTCAGTTACACCTTGGCCTTCCACTCCCTAGCTCTTCACAGTGTCTGTTAAACTTGTATTTTTCTTGTCTTTGTTGGCCACATTTGCAACTTCAAATAACAAAGCTAAGCTTCTGTTTTTGCATTCCACTCGGTCACTTTTTTGAAAACCCAGCTAAGTGTCTGCGGCTTATTTCTCAGCCTGGAACACGAAGCCCTAGAGGCGAGAGCTTGCATCTTGTTCTCACTCATCCCGGGGCGGGGTGAATAGATAGGTCGGAGGGAGGAGGTTTGTTACCCTTCCGCAGCCCAGTGGTGCAGAGCTTGGGCTTTGGCTCTCGCGGCCTGGATCCATCTTCTGGCTTCTTCATTCACAACCCATCATTTTGCACGCGTGGCTTAGCCTCTCTTTGCCTATTTGTTGAACAGGGTTAATGCTAGAACTTACAGGATTGTCAGAATTTAATCAGTCGGATGAATGTAAAGCACCAAAATGGGTGTCTGGAACAAAGGAAGTTCTCAATATATGTTATGCTACTTTTTATGGTTATTAGCCATACGGAATGTTGTTTTAATGTAGTGGTTGTTAATCAGAAGTGTATCACAGTGACCTGGGGAACCCTCAGGATACTACTGAGTAGGCCCCACCCTCTAGAAATGGTTTCAGAAAGCCAGAGGTAGGCCTAGTTATGTGCATTGTAAGTAACACTCCCCGTAGTTCTGATGCCCATGTCTAGTTCAGATTCATTGCTTTAAATGTCCACTGAGAGGAGTTCAAAGGACTGGGGGAGTTAGCAAGGCCATCACCCAGGAGCACTGGCCAGCTTGGTTCTCTCCCATTCTTCAAGCTGCTTCAGAGACCCTATTCTCCTCTGGCCCCTGGATGAAATCCCTAACAGGTCTCATAAATTCTCTGGTCGTTCTGAGATCATAAACATCTTCTGTCAGGATCCAAGTATCAAGAGAAACCTCACTGTCATATTTGTTAGCTTAAGTATGTTGAGCTTTCCACAGAAAACGCTTTTTACTTTTGGTAAATTTCTGTATCGTGTGTTTTCCTCTTTGTTAATTTCTCCTTTTACTTGTATTTCCTCTTCTACCTCTTTGGGTTTACTTTGCTGTTCTTTTTCTTTTCTTTTCTTTTCTTTTTTAATAGACTTTATTCTTTTAGAGCAGTATCAGGTTCACAGCAGAATTGAGCAGAAAATACAGAGAGTTTGCACATAGCCCTCCCCACCCACACATATATACTCCCCTCCCCTCAACATCCCTCATCAGTGTGGCATATTTGGTACAATTGATAAACCAATATGGGCACATTATTATCAACCAAAGTCCATAGTTTACATTAGGGTTCACTCTTGATGTTGTACATTCTATGGGTTTTGACAAATGCATAATTACGTGTAGCCACTATAGTATCATACAGAATAACTTCATTGCCCTAAAAATCCCTTGTGCTCCATCTATTCATTCCTCCCACCCTCCCTCTCCCCAAACTCCTGGAAACCACGATCTTTTTATTGTTTCTGGGCTGTTCTTTTTCAACTTCTTTTTTCCACAACATTTTATCAAGAACATTTTCACACCAAACAAGTGAAAGAATTCTAATTTGAACACCCGTATAATACCACCTAGATTCTACAATGAATGTTTTGCTATATTTGCTTTATCTCCTATCGATCTGTGCACCAATTCCTCTTTTCTTTCGTCAGTCTCCCTTATTTTTTGTGTGTGATGTGTTTCAAAGTTCTGGAGATCAGTACACTTCATACCTAAATACTTCCACAGTCATATCATTAACTAGAATTCAATATTTGTTAGTATTTTTTTCTACCCTTAATGCTTAACAGGTGTTTCAGTAAAAGGAAATGCAAAAATAGTACAATATGATAGTAGGTTGTATGTGGTAACATTTTAACATAATTTCCATACTTTCCATGTATTGTCATGATATATTTATTCTGATGTAAGTACATCCTTTTTTTTTTAAATGTGGTTTATTGAGGTACAGTTTATATACCATGAACTTCACCTCTCTTAAGTGTACAGTTCTCTGACAAATAGTCATGTGAACACCACCACAATCAAGATATTGGACATTTTCATTCCCCTAAAACATCCCCTTATTCCCCTTACAATTAAACTTTTCCACTCCCACATCTGATCTTATTTCTTCTAGTTTTGTTCTTTCTGGAATGTCACATAAATGAATCTTAATTGTACATAGCCTTGTATGTCTTGGTTCTTTCATTTACCTTAATGCTTTTTCGATTCATCCACGCCGTGATGTATATCAGCAGTATGTTCCTTTTTGTAGCTGAATGATGCCCCATTTGCTTATCCCTGGACCAGGTTATGTGCTTTTGAATTTTTTCCAATTTTTGGTTATCATGAAAGAAGCTGGTATGAACATTCATGTTCAGGACTTTGTATGGATTATGTTTTCCTATTTCTTAGGTAAATATCTAGAGTGGGATTGCTTGGTCATGTGTCAAGTGTATGTTTAACTTCACAAGACACTACCAAACTGTTTTCCAGCATTAACTGTACGATTCTAGTTGCGCACCAGCAACATATGAGAGTTCCAGGTGTTTTGCCAGTTGCCAGCACTTGGTGATATTGGTATTGTTAGTCTTTCTTCCTAGTAGAGGTGTAAGAGTATCTCATTGTGATATTAATTTGTGTATCTCCAGTAACTAATGTTGAGCATCTTTTCATGTGCTTATTTGCCATCTAAACATCTTTGGTGAACTGTTGGTTATCATCTTTTGCCATTTTTGTTATTATTAAATTGTGAGTGTTCTTTATATATTCTGAACGCAAGTTCTCTATCAGCCATGTGTTTTCCAAGTATTTACCCCCATGCAGTGGCTTGTTTTTTATCTTAACAGTGTCTTTGAAAAAAACAGACAATTTTAATTTTGATAAAGTCCAGTTTATCAAGTTTTTCTTTAATGGTTCGTGCTTTTGGCGGCCTATGAGACAATTCTCTAACCCAAGGTAACAAAGATTTCCTCACATGTTTTATTTCAGAGGATTTAGAAGTTTAGCTCTTATTATTTAGGCCTATGGCCATTAATGAGATGAATATTTTTACATGGTATGAGGTAAGGGTCATTTTTTTTTTCTTTTTGGCATGTGCATATTGAATTGTTCCAACAGCATTTTTGAAAAGACTGTCTCTTCATTGATTTACCTTGGCACCCTTGTCAAAGACAGTTGAACACATATGTGTTGGTCTGTTTGCCAAGACCACACTGTCTTAATTACTGTAGCCTACATCAAGTGTTCACATCAGATAACTGTGAATCTTCCAACTTTGTTCTTCCTTTTCAGAATATTTTGGCTATTCTAGGTCCTTGATATTTTCACATCCCCAAATTTTGGAGTCAGCTTGCCAGTTCCTGCACAGACGCCTGCAGGGATTCTTGCTTGTGATCACATTGAATCTGTGGATCATTGAAATACTAATGACATCGGATCTTTTGATTCATTAACATAGTGCATCTCTCAATTTATTTAGGTCTATACAGACTTCTCTCAGTAGTATTTGGTAGTTTTGAATGCATAGGTCTTGCATACGGAATGCAACTGCAATTTAAATATTTCATTTTAAACATAGCTGTTTGCTTTTTGTCAACATCTCCTGTGTTTGTTATTGTTTTTAATCTACGGGTTGTTCTAGAGATTAAGATATACATACTTAACCTTTCACTATAGTTATCTTTTAACACTTCAAGTCGTATGTAGAAGGTTTACAGCAATATGGGTCCCTTCCCTTCCCTCCTTTATATTACAGCTTTCAAATGTATTATATCTACATACATGTTAACCCCGCCCCAATGTTATAATTTTTGCTTTCAACACACATACATATCTTAAAGAGTTCAAAAGGAGAAAACTAGTCTATATTTACCCAGGTATTTTACCATTTCTGTTGCTCTTTATTTCTCCCTTGAAGTTCCATGTTTCCCTCTGATATGATTTCCCTTCACCCTGAAGATGATCCCGTGTCATTTCTCTTAGAACAGGTCTGTCAGTGATAAGATCTCTTAGTTTGTCTTCTCCTGAGAATTTGTTAATTTCGTCTTCATTCCAAAGAATATTTTTGCTTTGGTGAAGAATTCTGGGTTGACATTTCTTTTCCTATAGTATTTTTAAGATGTTCCATTAGCTTCTGGCCTCCATTGCTTCTGATGAGAACCTCACAGTTATTTGCACTGTGCTTTTTTTTGCCCTTGACTGCATTCAAGATGTTGTCTTTACTTTCCAGATATTTGATGATAATATTTCTGGGTGTTTCTTTGCATTTATATTGTTTTTGGTGTGCTGAGCTTCTTATATCTGTAAATTTATGTCTTTCTCCAAATTTGGGAGCTCTTTTGGCCATTATTTCTTCAGATCTTTTTTTCTGCATTAGTTTCTTTTCCTGTGAAGATGCCAATGGCATGAATGTTGGACCTTTTGCTGTTGTCCCACAGATTCCCTGATGCTGTTTTTTCTTTCTTTTATTTTTCCCAGTCTTTTTTTTTCCTTCTATTCTTTAAGTGGGCAGGTTGGACCATTTCTGTCAGTTTAACTCCAAGTTCATTGACTCTTGCCCTTGTCATGTCCATTCTGCTGTTAAGTTCATTCCGTGTGTTGGCTTTGTTTTTTGGTTTTTTAATTTCAGATATTGTCTTTTTTAATTCTAAAATTTCCATTTTTTTTAAAGTTTCTGTATCTCTGTTGAGAACTTCTACTTATCCATTCACTTGAAGCGTGTTTGCCTTTACCTCAGAGCTTAGTTATAACAGCTGCTTAACTCTCTTTGGTATTTCCAGCATCTGGCATCTGTTCATCACCTTTTCCCTTGAGAATTGGTCACATTTTGCTAGTTATTTGTTACATTGAATGATTTTGGATTCTATCCTAGATAGTGGTGATTGTTTTGTTATTTCTAATCTTTGTTTATCATATATAAACCTAGTTAGAGTCAGACCACTCGTTTTGTCTTGCCTCCTATGGTTGTGGATTTGAACCTGTTCAGTGTTCAAAGCTTTTGTTACTCTCATTTGCATCCGTGTTGTCTTTGCACCATTTGGGGGTTAGTTTGAGACTTTGAGACTTGAGTCATAGTTAAAGTTTTACTTGTGCAGCAAAGCCTTTGCTGTCCTGCTTCAGGTTTGTCTCGTGCATTTGTCACTCAGATGTCAGTCTCAGACTTGAGCTATGGTTCAGATCTCAGTTTAGTTCTGTTCTTAAAACTTTGGCATGAGGCTTTGCTTTCTCTCACACACACGGCCCTTGGATGAGCTCAGGACTTGTGCAGGTTCGTATGCCACTGGGACAGAGTCTTGTGGAAAAAAGAGCGGAGACACAGACCTAGAATACAAACTTATGGTTACCAGGGGGGAAAGTGAGTGAGGAGAGATAAATTGGGAGTTTCAGAATTTGCAGGTACTACTATATATAAAACAGATAAATAAGGTCCTACTGTATAGCACAGGGAACCATATTCAATACCTTAGAATGGTCTATAATGAAAAAGAATATGAAAAGGAATATATATGTGTGTGTGTGTTATATATAAATGAATCACTATGCTGTACACCAGAAATTAACACAACATTGTAAGTCAACTACAATAAAAAAAATAAAAGAAGTACAAAAAAAAGGAGTGCAGCCAAAAAAGAAATTCACTGGTATATGAGCTGCTTCTCCACTTTTTGACTCACCTTGCAGGGCCTGCCTGCTTCTGTTTACTTGTCAGAGTTCTAAGTAGTTGCTTTACGTATCTTGTCCAGAGTTTTTAGTTGCAATAATCAGTAGGAGAGAGGGGCTGAAGTAGACATACTCCACTGTGGCCAGAAATGGAAACCTTGATTTCATGCACTCTTGCTATTATCTTTATTATTTCTGTCCTTCTGCTCGTTTGAATTTAATTTTCTCTTTTCCTAGTTTCATAAGGTGGAAGCTTAGATCATTAATTTGATAGCTTCCCTTTCTAACGTAAGCATTGTGAATGCTTATGACTGTGTCTGAGTACTGATTCAGCGGTTTTAGCCTCTGTATTGTGCTGTAATTGACACACCAGAAACTGCATGTATTCGAAGTGCATAATTTGATAAATTTTGACATGTACACACCCAAGAACCCATCACCACAATCAAGATAGTAAAGTCATAGCATGAGTTGGGAAGTATTCCCTCCCCTCCTTAGTTCTTTGGAAGAATTCGTATAGAATTGGTATTATTTCTTCCTTAGACGTTTGATAGAATTCCTCAGTGATGTCATCTGGGCCTGGAGTTTTCTTTGTGGGAAGGCATTAAACGATAATGTCAATTTCTTTAATAGATAGTGGTTTATTCAGATTATATCCTCATGAACAAACTTTGGTCTTTCAAGGAATTTGTCCGTTTCACCTAAGGTGTTGAATTTCTTGGCATAAAATTGATCCTAATATTTCCTTATTATCCTTTTAATTTCTTAGGATCTGTTTTAGTCTCATTTTAGTTAAAAAAAAGTCTAATCATACATAGAAGTGAAAACTATGAACTTCATTTAAAGGGAAATCCCTCTCCTAGCTAACGCCTGCTTCAGCGCTTCAGGCTGGAAGTTTTCAGTGGCAAAGGAAGCTTGCTCAGCTTTTTCTCTCTTTATTCCCCTTCACTTCCCCACTCAACCAGACGATCTCTGGCTCCTGGAGCAAAGCAAGTGAGGAAGGAAAGAGATACAAAGGACAAAAATAATTTGCAATCTGATATTGATGCCCTCTGCATGTGGCAGATTCCAAAGACCAATTCTTCCTGTCCTTGGCACAATTACGGTTTCCTTGGAGATGCCCCACCTAGGAGCCTTGACTACAGTTTCCTCATTAGAAGCAGTGCCTCTTTTCCAGCAAGTTAGCTAATAAATCTCCCCACCCTCACCCTGCAGTACCATGGTATGCCTCCAATCTCTTTTTGGTGAAGTCACCTTGAGCTAGCAGAAAGCCCTCTTTCCAAAGTAACCTGTTCCTATCCCGAGGGTCTACATCTGGCTTATGAAGTGTGTGTTTGTGTGGTGGACCTGCACCTTGATCTGTCTGCTTCCTGTAGCCCTCTTCTCTGTGGCCACAGCCTGCCTGTCACCTGTAGCGTTTTTTTTTTTTGTAGCGTTTTTTATGTGCAAATCAGATGCCAAGTCCTCTGAGTCCCCAAAACTCTAGTTGACATATATGAAGCAAGTTGTCTCCTTGGAAGTTCTTCTTACTAGATCAAGGGTAAGGCCAACATACTCCTTCCTCCCCCATTGATGGAGACAGAAAATGCCACAGCTTTCCAACAGCTCTCCCTGAAGAAAGTTTGTCCCTCTGCTTCTTCAACCTTAATACTCATACTTTTAAGGTGTCTGTTACTGCTGAGGGACATTAAGTGGTTTTGACCTGCTCCTTTTAAGTCCTGCAAAGGTCTCTGGACTGAGGAAGCACCTGACAGTGTTTTATTACCAGCCTTTGCAAAAAAAAAAAAAGAGCCTTCTTTTTTAATGTTTTATTTTCTTGTGGTGAGAACTTTTAAGATCCACACTCTTAGTAACTTTCAAGCATGCAATACAGTATTATTGTCACCATGCTATTACATGGGTTTTCATATATTAAACCAATTCCCTAAGATCATGGATTGCAGCTGGGTGGGCAGATGTAGCTTCTGAAATATCTGAGACTTCAGGTTTTGAAAAGGAAGCATCAATGTAAAAATACAAAGCTCTGTAGCCACTTGCAGCCATACTGATGGTAGAGACCATGCATGATTTAAAGCAGCTGCCCAGTAGAACTTTCTCCAGTGATGCCACTGCTCTCTCTCTCTCTATAGAATTCTAGTATGGGCATACTCTTTATATTTTGGTAATCAGGTAAGTGTGAATTAGCATCTTATTATTCATTTCCCTGATTACTAGTAAAGGTATTTATCATTTCATATGATGTTGACTATTTGAATTTCCTCTTCTATAGCTTGCCTTTATTCATGTTTTTTGTTGGGGTGTTTGTCTTTGATTTATATGAATTCTTTATATAGCCTACATTCCAGTTTTGTTTGTAGTCAGTATCTTTTCTTAGTCTTGGTTATTGCTGCTGGGTTTTTTTTTATTTAAGTATAGTCAGTTTACAATGTTGTGTCAATTTCTGGTGTACAGCATCATGTTTCAGTCATGCATGTACATACATATATTCCTTTTCATATTCTTCTTCAGTATAAGTTGCTACAAGATATTGAATATAGTTCCTTGTACTATACAGTATGACTTATTCCAATTATGTTTTCTAATTGGTTAATACTAGTATATGACAATACAGTGGTATTTATATATTCAGCTCATATACAGAAACCTATCTGAATGCTTTTATTAATACTAAGTTTTTAGATTCTCTTGGGTCTTCTCTGTAAACAGTATCTTCATAAAAACCATTTTGTCTTTTCCTTTCCAATTATACATTTTATTTCTTTTTCTTCTCCCATCCTGTTAGTCCAGTCCTGTGGCACAGTGTTTAATAGATGCAGTGATAGTGAATTCCTTGTTTGTTTCTGATTTTAATGAAAATAATGATCAGGACAATGATAGTGATGTACTGATAGTCAATGTGTAAGTGCTTGCTGGGTGCCACAAATGCAGTGTTCTGTGTGCTTTGTACACATTACAGAGTTTAATCCTCCAAATGACCCTGCAAAGTAGACTGGTTGTTATTCTCATTTTATAGAGGAGAAACTGAGGCACAGGGAGAGAACTTTCACCATTAAGTATATTTCCTGTATAAATAAACTAAGCCTAAAATTCCTGTTTGAAGACCAGAGTCCAAAGAGATAAGGAGAATCCTACGAGCTATTAACGACATCAATAACAGATTGGTGTAACCATTGATATTTATCTAGCATTCACTCAGTGTTTTTTGAAAGATACCTTTCATGAAAAGCTCCTTTTATATCCATAGTTTACCAAGACTCTTTTTTTAAAAATCATGAATGTGTGTTGTATTTTCTCGAATGCTTATTTTCTGCATCTGTTGAGAAGATAATTTTTTCTCCTTTAATCTGTTAATATGGTGGATTATATTAATAAATTTTCTGATGTTGAACTATTCTTGCATTCCCACACTAAACTCTATACTTAATTGTAAAGCATTTTTAAATTAATTGAATTCAGTTTACTCATATTTAATTTTAAGAGTTTTCCATTAATGTTCAGAAGTGACAGAAATCTTAGATTTTCTTTTCTTGTACTAGCCTCTTATTCTGGTATCTAAGATTATACTAGCTGCGGAAAAGTAATGGGTACTTTTCCCTTTTTTTCTAGTTTCTTTTTTTCTTAATTTTGTTTTATTGAGTTGTAGTCAGTTTACAATGTTGTGTCAATTTCCAGTGTAGAGCACAATTTTTCAGTTATATATGAACATACATATATTCATTGTCACATTTTTTTCACCATGAGCTGCCACAAGATCTTGTATATATTTCCCTGTGCTATACAGTATAGTCTTGTTTATCTATTCTATATATACCTGTCAGTATCTAGAAATTTAGAACTCCCAGTCTGTCCCTTCCCACCCCCTGCACCCCTAGCAACCACAAGTTTGTATTCTATGTCTATGAGTCTGTTTCTGTTTTGTATTTATGCTTTGTTTGTTTGTTTTTGGTTTTTTTTTTTTTTTTAGATTCCACATATGAGCGATCTCATATGGTATTTTTCTTTCTCTTTCTGGCTTACTTCACTTAGAATGACGTTCTCCAGGAGCATCCATGCTGCTGCAAATGGCGTTATGTTGTGGTTTTTGTGGCTGAGTAGTATTCCATTGTATAAATATACCACAGCTTCTTTATCCAGTCATCTGTCGATGGACATTTAGGCTGTTTCCATGTCTTGGTGATTGTAAATAGTGCTGCTGTGAACATTGGGGTGCAGATGTCTTTTTGAAGTAGGGTTCCTTCTGGATATATGCCCAGGAGAGGGATTCCTGGGTCATATGGTAAGTCTATTCCTAGTCTTTTGAGGAATCTCCATACTGTTTTCCACAGGGGCTGCACCAAACTACATTCCCACCAGCAGTGTAGGAGGGTTCCCCTTTCTCCACAGCCTCTCCAGCATTTGTCATTTGTGGATTTTTGAATGATGGCCATTCTAACTGGTGTGAGGTGATACCTCATTGTAGTTTTAATTTGCATTTTTCTGATAATTAGCAATATTGAGCATTTTTTCATGTGCCTATTGGCCATTTGTATGTCTTCACTGGAGAATTGCTGATTTAGATCTTCTGCCCATTTTTGCATTGGGTTGTTTGGGGGTTTTTTTGTTATTAAGTTGTATGAGCTATTTGTATATTCTGGAAATTAAGCCCTTGTCTGTTGCATCATTTGCAACTATTTTCTCCCATTCTGTAGGTTGTCTTTTTGTTTTGTTTATGGTTTGCTTTGCACATAAAAGCTTAGAAGTTTAATTAGGCCCCATTTGTTTATTTTTGCCTTTATTCCTATTGCCTGGGTAGACTTCCATAAGAGAACACTGCTAAGATTTATATCAGAAAGTGTTCTGCCTGTGTTTTCTTCCAGGAGGTTTATAGTATCTTGTCTTATGTTTAAGTCTTTACTCCATTTTGAGTTTATTTTTGCATATGATGTGAGGGAGTGTTCTAATTTCATTGATTTACATGCAGCTCTCTAGCTTTTCCAGCACCACTTGCTAAAGAGACTGTCTTTTCTCCATTGTATATTCTTGCCTCCTTTGTTGAAGATTAATTGACTGTAGGTGTGTGGGTTTATTTCTGCGCTGTCTGTTGTGTTCCATTAATCTATATGTCTGATTTTGTGCCAGTACCACACTGTTTTGATTACTGTAGCTCTGTAGTATTATCTGAAGTCTGGGAGGGTTATTCCTCCAGCTTTGTGCTTTTTCTTCAGTATTGATTTGACAATTCTGGGTCTTTTGTGATTCCATATCACTTTTAAGATAATTTGTTCTAGTTCTGTGAAAAATGTCATAAGTAATTTGATAGAGATCGTGTTCAATCTGTAGATTGCTTTGGTAGTGTGGCCATTTTAACAATATTAATTCTCCAATCAAAGAGTATGGGATATCTTCCCATTTCTTTAAATCATCTTTAATTTCCTTAATCAGTGTTTTGTTGTTCTCAGCATATAAGTCTTTCACCTCCTTGGTCAAGTTTATTCCTAAGTATTTTTCTACGTGATTTTCAAAGGGGATTGTTTCTTTACTTTCTTTTTCTGTTATTTCATTGTTAGTCTAAAGAAATGCAACTAATAACATAAGCATTGTTTTACCAATTTTCTTTGGGTTATTCAGTGTCAGGTATATCCCTGTCCATGATTTTATTTTCAACATTTCTCATTTTCTTCTAATTGTCTTTTGAAAACATATAGCTGATTTTTTAAAGTATAATTTAGTATGGTTGGCCTATAATTAATGGAGTTAGTATTTATTGTGCTATTACTATATTTGTATTTCTTCTTTCTTTATATATTCTATATATGCTGCTTTTTCTGGTTTTTTAACATTTTTTATTGATTTATAATCATTTTACAATGTTGTGTCAAATTCCAGTGTAGAGCACAATTTTTCAGTTATACATGAACATATATATATTAATTCTCATATTTTTTTCTCTGTGAGCTACCATAAGATCTTGTGTATATTTTCCTGTGCTATACAGTATAATCTTGTTTATCTATTCTACAGTTTTGAAATCCCAGTCTATCCCTTACCACCTTCCGCCCCCTTGACAACCACAAGTTTGTATTCTATGTCTATGAGTCTGTTTCTGTTTTGTATTTATGCTTTGTTTGTTTGTTTTTGGTGTTTTTTTTTTTTAGATTCCACATATGAGCGATCTCATATGGTATTTTTCTTTCTCTTTCTTGCTTACTTCGCTTAGAATGACATTCTCCAGGAACATCCATGTTGCTGCAAATGGTGTTATGTTGTCGGTTTTTATGGCTGAGTAGTATTCCATTGTATAAATATACCACTTCTTCTTTATCCAGTCACCTGTTGATGGACATTTAGGCTGTTTCCATGTTTTGGCTATTGTAAATAGTGCTGCTATGAACATTGGGGTGCAGTATCATCCTGAAGTAGATTTCCTTCTGGATACAAGCCCAGGAGTGGGATTCCTGGGTCATATGGTAAGTCTATTCCTAGTCTTTTGAGGAATCTCCACACTGTTTTCCATGGTGGCTGCACCATACTGCATTCCCACCAGCAGTGTAGGAGGGTTCCCCTTTCTCCACATCCTCTCCAGCATTTGTCATTTGTGGATTTTTGAATGACGGCCATTCTGACTGGTGTGAGGTGATACCTCATTGTAGTTTTGATTTGCATTTCTCTGATAATTAGTGATATTGAGCATTTTTTCATGTGCTTATATTGATCATTTGTATGTCTTCCTTGGAGAATTGCTTGTTTAGGTCTTTTGTCCATTTTTGGATTGGGTTGTTTGGTTGTTTCTTCTTAAGTCATATGAGCTGCTTATATATTCTAGAGATCAAGCCTTTGTCGATTTCATTTGCAAAAATTTTCTCCCATTCTGTAGATTGTCTTTTTGTTTTACGTATGATTTCCTTTGCTGTGCAGAAGCTTGTAAATTTCATCAGGTTCCATTTGTTTATTCTTGATTTTTTTTCTATTGCTTGAGTAGACTGTTCTAAGAGAACATTTTTGAGATGTATGTCAGATGTTTTGCCTATATTTTCTTCTAGGAGGTTTATTGTATCTTGTCTTATGTTTAAGTCTTTGATCCATTTTGAGTTTATTTTTGTGTATGGTGTAAGGGAGTGTACTAGCTTCATTGCTTCACATGCTGCTGTCCAGTTTTACCAACACCATTTGAAGAGACTGTCTTTATTCCATTGTATGTTCTTGCCTCCTTTGTTGAAGATTAGTTGACCAAAAGTTTGTGGGTTCGTTTCTGGGCTCTCTATTCTGTTCCAGTGGTCTATATGTATGTTTTTGTACGAATACCATGCTGTCTTGATGACTGCAGCCCTATAGTATTGTCTGAAGTCTGGGAGAGTTATTCCTCCAGCCACTTTCTTTCTCTTCAGTAATGCTTTGGCAATTCTAGGTCTTTGATGTGGTTCCATATAAATTTTATTATGGTTTGTTCTAGTTCTGTGAAATATGTCCTGGGTAATTTGATAGGGATTGCATTAAATCTGTAGATTGCCTTGGGCAGCGTGACCATTTTAACAATATTGATTCTTCCAATCTAAGAGCATGGGATATCTTTCCATTTTTTAAAGTCTTCTTTAATTTCCTTCATCAGTTTTCTGTGTATAATTCTTTCACCTCCTTGGTTAGATTTATTCCTAGGTATTTTATTACTTTGGGTGCTATTTTAAAGGGGATTGTTTCTTTACTTTCTTTTTCTGTTGATTCATCATTAGTGTAAAGAAATGCAACTGATTTTTGAATGTTAATCTTGTAACCTGCTACCTTGCTGAATTCTTCAATCAGCTCTAGTAGTTTTTGTGTGGACCTTTTAGGGTCTTCTATATATAGTAACCTGTCGTCAGCATATAGTGACACTTTTACCTCTTCTTTTCCAATTTGGATCCCTTTTATTTCTCTCTCTTGCCTGATTGCTGTGGCTAGGACTTCCAAGACTAAGTTGAATAGGAGTGGTGATAGTGGGCATCCTTGTCTTGTCCGATTTTAGTGGGAAGCTTTTGAGTTTTTCACCATTGAGTACTATGCTGGCTGTAGGTTTGTCATATATAGCTTTTATTATGTTGAGATATGTTCCTTCTATACCCACTTTGGTGAGAGTTTTTATCATAAATGGGTGTTGAATTTTATCAAATGCTTTTTCTGCATCGATTGAGATGATCATGTGGTTTTTGTCCTTTCTCTTGTTGATGTGATGTATTACATTGATTGATTTGCGTATGTTGAACCAGCCTTGTGTCCCTGGGATGAACCCCACTTGGTCATGATGTATAATCTTTTTTATGTGTTGTTGGATTCTATTTGCTAAAATTTTGGTGAGGATTTTAGCATCTATGTTCATCAGTGATATTGGCCTATAATTCTCTTTTTTTGTAGTGTCTTTGCCTGGTTTTGCTATCAGGGTGATGGTGGCTTCATAGAATGAGTTTGGGAGTATTCCCTCCTTTTCAATCGTCTGGAAGAGTTTGAGAATGACTGGTATGAGTTCTTCTTTGTATGTTTGGTAGAATTCCCCGGTGAAGCCATCCGGTCCTGGACTTTTATTTGTAGGGAGGTTTTTAATTGCTATTTCTATTTCCTTTCTAGTGATCGGATTGTTCAAGTGTTCAGTTTCTTCTTGATTCAGTTTTGGTGGACAGTATGTTTCCAGAAACTTGTCCATCTCCTCTAGGTTATCCAGTTTGGTTCCATGTAGTTTTTCATAATATTCTCGTATGATATTCTGTATTTCTATTTTGTTTGTTGTAATTTCTCCATTTTCCTTTCTTATTTTGCTAATTTGTGCTCTCTCTTTTTTCTTCTTTGTGAGTTTGGCCAGAGGTTTGTCGATTTTATTTACTTTTTCAAAAAACCAGCTTTTGGTTTGGTTGATTTTTTTCTATGGTCTTGTTAATCTCTATTGTATTTAATTCCTCTCTGATCTTTATTATTTCCTTCCTTCTGCTGCTTTTTGGGGCTTTTTGTTCTTCTTTTTCTAATTGATTCAGGTGGTGGGTTAACTTGTTTATTTGAGATTGTTCTTCTTTTTTGAGGAAGGCTTGTATCGCTATAAACTTCCCTCTTAGCACTGCCTTTGCTGTGTCCCATAAATTTTGTGTGGTTGTGCTTTCATTTTCATTTGTCTCAAGGTATTTTTTAATTTCAGCTTTGATTTCCTCATTGACCCATTGGTTTTTCAATAGCATATTGTTTAATCCCCATGCTTTCCTTTTGTTCTCCTTTGTTTCTCTGTTGTTGATTTCTAGTTTCATGGCATTGTGGTCAGTAAAGATGCTTGAGATAATTTCTATCTTCTTAAAATTGTTTAGGTTTCTTTTGTGCCCAAGTACATGATTAATCCTAGAAAATGTTCCATGTGCACTTGAAAAGAATGTATGTCCTATTTGGGGGGGGGGTGTAATGCTCTGAAAATATCCACCAAATCTAATTTTTCTTTTCTATTATTTAGTTTCTCTGTTGCCTTATTTATTTTCTGTCTGGAAGATCTGTATAGTGATGTTAATGTGGTGTTAAAATCTCCAACTATGATTGTATTCCCATCAATATCCCCCTTTATCTCTGTTAGTAATTGTTTTATGTACTTAGGTGCTCCTATATTGGGTGCATATATGTTAAAGAGTGTAATATCCTCACCTTGTATCACTCCTTTAATCATTATAAAATGTCCTTCTTTATCTTTCTTTATGGCCTTTGTTTTAAAGTCTATTTTGCCTGAAATCAGTACTGCAACACCTGATTTTTTGGCTTTTCCATTTGCATGGAATATCCTTTTCCATTCTTTCACTCTCAATCTATATGTGTCCTTCTCCCTAAAGTGGGTCTTGTATGCAGCATATTGAAGGTTCTTGCTTTATTATCCAGTCTGCCACTCTGTCTTTTGACTGGAGCATTTAGTCCATTAACATTTACAGTAATTAATGATTGATGTGTGTTTATTGCCATTTTGAACTTATCTTTGTAGTTGAATTGGTATTTCCTCTTTGTTCCTTTCTTCTTCCTTTTGTGGTTTGGTAATTTTCCTTTGTATTATCATGGATTTTATTTAGTTTTTGTGACTCCCTTGTAAGTTTTTGGCTTGTGGTTACCCTTTTCTGTAAGTCTGTTAGCCCGTTACTATATCTCAAACCCATCCTACCGAAAACAAAAAATTTTAAAAAGAAAGAAAAAAAATACTCTGTATTTTCTTGCTTCCCTCTCCCACTCTTAATGATTTTGATGTCTTCTTTTACAATTTCGTGTTTATTTGTAATTCATGAGTTACCACCTTTCCAGTTATGAGTTTCTCATTTCTGTAGCATCCTGCTGCTTTTCTATTTAGAGTAGACCTTTCAATATTTCTTTTAGCATGGGTTTAGTGTTGCTAAACTCTTTTAGTTTTCGCTTGTCTGTGAAATTCTTTATCTCTCCTTCTATCCTAAAGGATAGCCTTGCTGGATAAAGTATCCTAGGCTGCATCTTTTTTTCATTCAGGACTTTGAGTATATCTTGCCACTCCCTTCTGGCCCATAGTGTTTGTGTAGAGAAATCAGCTGAGAGCCTTATGGGTGTTCCCTTGTAACTCACTCTTCGCTTTTCTCTTGCTGCCTTTAGGATCATTTCTTTATTCCTTGACTTTGGCCATCTTGATTATGATATGTCTTGGTGTGGGTCTGTTTGGGTTCTTCCTGTTTGGGACCCTTTGAACTTCCTGTACTTGGATATCTGATTCCTTCTTTAAATTTGGGAAGTTTTCAGTCATGATTTCTTCAAAACCCTTTTCAATCCCCTTTGATCTTTCTTCCCCTTATGGGACCCCTATTATGCGAAGATTGGCACACTTTATATTATCTCACAGGTCCCTTATGTTGCTTTCATTTGTTTTTATTTGTTTATCTTGCAGTTGTTCTGATGGGGTGCTTTCTGTTGTCCTGTCTTCTAGGTCACTAATTTGTTCCTCTGCATTATCTAGTCTGCTTTGCACAGCCTTTAGATCCATTCTCATCTCAGCCAGTGAGTTTACCAATTCTACTTGGCTCTTCTTTATAGCTTCGATTTCATTTTTGACATATTTTGTATCTCTAAACACTATCTCTTTTAGTTCCTTCAATACTTTGATCACTCCTTTTTTGAAATCTTCATCTAGTAGGCTATTGATGTCTATTTCATTGATTGTTCTTTCAAGGGATTTCTCTTGTTCTTTTAATTGGGAATGGTTTCTCTGCTTCTTCATCTTGCTCATATCTCTCTGGCACTGTGGCTTATGGAGATCATTTATCTATTGTGGTCCTTAAAGGAGTTTATTTATTTATCTATCTAATGCCTATGTATGAATAAAACTTAAAAAATAAAAAAAGGAGAGAGAGAGAAAGAGATGTTTAAAAGAAGGGTGAAAAAAGGTTTGAAAACAGTGTATAATCGATTACAGAAGTGCAATTTGAATCATACTAGCATTTGAGTTGAGACATCTTTTTAAAAGCCCTTTAAAAAAAGGAACAATATCAAAAAATGATATTTGAAACCTATTTATAATCAATAACAGGAGATCAAACCCAAAATAAATGAAAATGAAATCAGGTGGATTTTTTAAAAAAAGTAATATAACTACTTTAAAAGAAAAATTTTAAAGGAATTAAAAGAAGCATATACAATTGTTTAGAAAGAAAAATTTAAAAAGGAGTTAAAACTAGAAGCATATACAATTGTTTAGAAAGTAGAAATTTAAAAATGTAATAAAAATAGAACAGATTAAAAAAAGGTATGATAAAGAGAGAATTTTGGAAAACGGGAGGAGAAAAGGTTTGAAAACAGTGTATAATGAATAATTGAAGAGCAAGTTGAAGCAGAATAGCATCGGGTTGAGACATCTCTTAAAAACCTTTAAAAAAGGAGAAAAGAGGAAAAAGTAATATAATCAAGTTTATAATTAATAAGAGGAGATCAAAACCAAGAGAGAGAAAAATTACGTGCCATGGATTTTTTTAAATAATATTTTAAAAGAAAAATTTAAAAGGGATTAAAACTGGGGGGATATATAATTGTTTAAAAAGTAAAAATTAAAAAGGTAATAGAAAATACAACAGGTAAAAACAATTTAAAAAAAAAGGTGGGGAGTGGGTGTTCTCCTGGAGACTGTGTGCTCTTTTTTTTTTAACATTTTTATTGATTTATAATCATTTTACAATGTTATGTCAAATTCCAGTGTAGAGCACAATTTTTCAGTTATATATGAACATACATATATTCATTGTCACATTTTTTTTCACTATGAGCTACCACAAGATCTTGTTTATATTTCCCTGTGCTATACAGTATAATCTTGGTTATCTGTTCTGCATTTTAAAATCCCAGTCTGTCCCTTCCCACCCCCCGCCCCCTTGGCAACCACAAATTTGCATTCTATGTCTATGAGTCTATTTCTGTTTCATATTTATGCTTTGTTGTTTTTTTTTTTAGATTCCACATATGAGCGATCTCATATGGTATTTTTCTTTCTCTTTCTGGCTTACTTCGCTTAGAATGACATTCTCCAGGAACATCCATGTTGCTGCAAATGGCGTTATGTTGGTTTTTATGGCTGAGTAGTATTCCACTGTATAAATATACCACATCTTCTTTATCCAGTCATCCGTTGATGGACATTTAGGCTGTCTCCATGTCTTGGTTATTGTAAATAATGCTGCTATGAACATTGGGGTGCAGATGTCATCCTGAAGTAGGGTTCCTTCTGGATATATGCCCAGGAATGGGATTCCTGGGTCATATGGTAAGTCTATTTCTAGTCTTTTGAGGAATCTCCATAGTGTTTTCCACAGTGGCTGCACCAAACTGCATTCCCACCAGCAGTGAGAAGTCTTTCTGTCTTCGCCATTTCATGAACTTAGCTTGCTGTTTCCAGAGGCTCCTCAGTGGTGCCCTCGTCTGTGCTGCTCCCAGTGCCTGTCAGCAAGCAGATCACGACCCCTCCCAGCACAGCATTCCTGCTGGAAAGGCGGGGGGCCACCTGCCATCTCCTGGTGCAGGTCGCTCCGTCCCTCTGCGCGCTGTGCCTTGGGGCGGGGGGCCACCCACTGTCCCCTGGTGCTGGTCGCTCCGCAGCTCCGCCCTGGGTTGGCGCTCCACAGGCAGGCCCTGGGAAGACTGTGAAACAGCCCCGCCCCTGCTCCATGTCCAAACTCAGCTCCTTGTTTGTCCTGGCGGCGAGAACTTTGCGAGGCACCAGGGCAGAAAGATCCTATCTGACTCGGGCTGCAAATATGTCACTGGCCTTTGAGGCTGCCGAGCCCCCAGGCGTGGACTCAGGTTTCGCCCCTGCCCCCGCCTGGGTGCCAAGTGCTGGAGGATATGGCGGCAGCGCCTGAGCCCTGCCTCTCCTCCTCGAAAACCTTCCGTGGGTTTTCAGAGATGGAGGTATGCACCCTTACCCCCAGGGCACATCAGCCGTGCTGTTTCATGGAGGGCCCAGGTTCTTCTGCCCTGTGCATGCACTCATCCACAGTGCGCAGTTCCCCGGGGCTGCCTCAGTGCAGCCATCCCCGTCCTCCACCTGGCTCCGGCAGCCTGTCCCGGCCCCCAGCTCCCAGTTCGGGTCTCGGGCTGGGTGTCTCAGGGACCCTCTGTGCCCGTTTAACTTAGTTCTGTCGATCAAGGGCTGCTCCGTACAGATCCGAGCCTCAGAGGCTCCCACTCCGTCCCGCTGGCCTCTCCATTGGAGAGGGGAGACCCAGCAAACGAGGGCCAGTCCTCCTTTGCCGCTCCTTCCCCGCGGGACCTGTCTAGCACTGTTTTGCCTTTTCGTCTTTCTCTTTTTTTCCTTTCTCCTACCAGATTTTTGGTGTCTATTGTCTTTAGAAGAGGGCGATGTTCTGTCAGAGTTCCACGGGTGCTCTGGTTGGCTGAGTGGGTCTGTGGATGTGAGTCTTGGTGTATCTGTGGGAGAGGGTGAGCTACGAGCGTCCTACTACTCTGCCATCTTGGCCTTGTCTCCTCCGTTCTTTACCTCTTTTTTCCTGCCTTTGCTGGATTTACCTTACCCTCCCCCTTGCCTTTTTCCTCTTTGGTAATTTTCCTCCTGAGTAATTCAAATACCAAATATTATTCTTAACAGCCTTTGTGTGTGGCAGATTCCCTGTCCAAAAACATAATTTATTTTGTCATCTTTCATCGCAATAGTTTATCTGGGAATAGAGTTCTAAGGTGACAGCTTCTCTCAGGACTTTGAAAATAGTCTTTAATCTTTTGGCTTCTTTTTTTGCTGATGAAATCTATTATTGATCTAATTGGGTTTTTTATCAATGATTTTTTAAATTTCCCCATGGCAGCTTTTAATACTTACTCTCTGACTTTAAAGCCTTGCAGTTACACAGAACTGTGTCTAGGTGCAGATTTGCTTTTATTTACCACACTCAGGACTCTGGACATTCAAGGGTAGGATACATGCCTTTCTTCCATACCAGACAACTGTCAGTCATTGTCTCTTCAAATACTGCCTGGACTGGGGTCCCCAAGATCAGCAGCGCATTCAGAGATTCTCAAGAAGGAGTCCCAGGACTCGGATTATAGTTGTATTTACAGCTAAGATTTATTACAGCAACACAGTAAGAATATACAACTGGATCATAAGGGGGAAAGGCACTAGCAGAGTCTGGCGGACTCCACGTACAGGGTTCCTTATGCTCTCTCCCTCCCATCTAGGGTCACACAGGGCACACTTCTCCCAGCAGTGGAAACACAGCAACACGTCTGTGATGGTTATGCCCAGGGAAGCCCATTAGAGACTCAGCGCCGTCACATGCATAAGCTCTGCCTAGCGGATACCAAAATTCCAGATTCCCAAAAGGAAAGGAAAAGTTCCACTTAAATCACATTGTTTGTACAAGCAGCCTTATATCAGTTAGGGAACGGTGAGGACATTCCTGAACTCCAAATTCCCAGATGTCAGCCAAGGGCCAACCTTGCAAGCTGGACTTTCTAAGGACAGCAGTCTTAGGGTGGCTCTGTTAATCTGTTTCTGGGCATATTGCCCCTCCCCCATTTTCTTGGTCTTCCATTTGGATTTTCTGTTAAACCTATTTTGGAACTTATCATTTCACTATTTCTCTTACCATATTTCTATTATTAGCTCTTCATGCTACATTCTGGATGATTTCTCAAGATCTGTCATCTAATTTGTTAAATCTGTCTTTATCTTTGACTACTTCAACTTCTGTCTACTGTTCACCCTCTCTATTTAGTTTTTAAAATAATGCCTATATATAATTTTCCTGGTTTTTCCCCCCATAGTCTAGTTTTTACCTTGTTTCTTTGAATAGTTGAAATGTATTTATTTTGAAGTCCACATGGTTCTACTGGCTATTGTTCTAGGAATGAGTGTACCTTTAAATGGATCTGCCAAATTTCTCTCATGATGTTTCATTTCCTTGTGAGGTTGTTAATTTTTTTTTTTTTACTGTGAACTCCAGTGAGAATTGGTATTCCGTAGACATCCTACGAGCCCTCAGCTATAAAAACATAATATATCTTTTGGAAAGCTTGCCTCTGCTAGGAACCTATTAATAACAATTTTCAGTTTTTCAGCTTGTGAGCTCTGTATTACACTTATAATCATTTGGACTGAGTTACAGAACTAGGCTTTTGATTTCTTATAATATCCTTCTTTCCAATTTCCTTGACCAGTGGGGAGTCTTTCTGGTTCCTGTTTAACAAACCTGGATGTTCCCTGTTGTTCCTACAAATTACATTCCAGTCTCCCCTACATTTGTGCCCTGTGGTCTGGGTCCTCCTGCAAATCCTCAAGCTTCCATCTCTGTTCACCCCATCACTTTAAATTCCCACTTCACTTCTGATATCTAATAGATTTCTTTTCATGATTTTGAAAGCTTGACTGGGTATTAAATTATTTTTGTTAAATATGAGCCAGCATTTCTTTGTATTTACAGACAAGAGAGGTGGTGATGGTAGAGCATAGGGAGGGTTCATCTGTATCAGCTCCAGCCCATTAATCAGAGTTCACAGCAGGACATTTATGAATTAATTTTATCCTTAACATTATAGTAGAAATATTTGCAAGTTTGATGATTCATTGCATTTTTTCCCCAGAAGTCTGGCAAGTTGATGACCAGATAGATAACCACAAGGAAAGCCAAGACAAACCTCTGTGGCAAGCTGCATCCATAGATAAGGAAACACTGAAGGATGGGAGTGGGCAAGAATTCAGAACATGCAGAACGATCATTCCAAGCACAGACTTTATAAGACAAACACTCCCTAAATATTACTCATGGGGAAAGTGTTCAAAACATAATTTAAACTTTCCTAGGCAAAATAGAAGCTACGTAAGAAAGAAAAGTGATGAAGATAAGGCAGATTGGAAATTATGCTTCCATTCTAATCTTGATAAAGCTCAACCTGGGGAGAAATTCTTTGAGCCTAATCAACATGGAAGAGCCCTCCACCATAGGCAAGCCCTCAATAAAAGTCCAAGAACTCAAAGTGGGGAGAAACTCTTTAAGTGTTCTGAATGTGGAAAGGTGTTTATCCAGAAAGCAAACCTTGTCGTACATCAGAGGACTCACACTGGAGAGAAACCTTATGAATGCTGTGAATGTGCAAAAACCTTCAGCCAGAAGTCAACCCTCATTGCACACCAGAGAACTCATACAGGGGAGAAGCCCTATGAATGCAGTGAATGTGGGAAAACCTTTATCCAGAAGTCAACACTGATTAAACATCAGCGAACTCACACAGGAGAGAAACCATTTGTATGTGGTGAATGTGCAAAAGCTTTTAAGAGTTCCTATCACCTCATTAGACATGAAAAAACACACATTAGACAAGCATTTTATGAAAGTATCAAATGTGGTAAGTCCAGCCTTGAACATCAGCGGACTCATACGGGTGGGAAACCTGAGTGCAGTGAACATGGGAAAGCCTTTGATGAGAAACCCACATCCGTTAAACATCGGAGAACTCATACAAAAGAGAAACCTTGTAAGTGCAGTAAATGTGGAAGAGGCTTCCGGGGAAAGTCACACCTTTCTGTTCATCAGAGAATTCATACGGGTGAGAAACCCTATGAATGCAGCGTATGTGGGAAGACTTTCAGTGGGAAATCACACCTCTCTGTCCATCACAGAACTCATACAGGGGAGAAACCTTATGAATGCAGAAGATGTGGGAAAGCCTTTGGTGAGAAGTCAACCCTTATTGTACATCAGAGAACTCATACGGGAGAAAAGCCCTATAAATGCGATGAATGCGGGAAAGCCTTCAGTGAGAAGTCACCACTGATTAAACATCAGAGAATTCATACCGGAGAGAGACCCTATGAATGCAGTGACTGTAGGAAGGCATTCAGTAGGAAGTCAACTCTCATTAAACATCAGAGAATTCATACAGGAGAAAAACCCTATGAGTGTAGTGAATGTGGGAAAGCCTTCAGTGTGAAATCAACTCTCATTGTTCATCACAGAATGCATACAGGAGAGAAACCTTATCAATGCAGAGAATGTGGCAAAGCCTTCAGTGGGAAGTCAACTCTCATTAAACATCAGAAAAGTCATACAGGAGAGAAAACCTACTCATATACTTTTGAGTGAGATAATTTCATTAGTTATACCATATATGTGTATGTGTGTGTATGTATATATATATATATATATATATATATATATATATATATATATATATATATATAAAAATCCATCCTGGAGAGTAACCTTATAAATATCAATATCAAAAACTCTTCATATACTATTTAATGTTCATTTAATTAATAAAAGGAACAAAAATATAATTCCAGAAGCATTTAATACTTTTTAACAATTTTGACCCAGAATTCTTACGTATGAGTGGAGAATTGTATATCAGAGAATTCAAAAGTGGCAAAACTGTGAATAGATTGATGTGGGAAAGACTAGAAAGAATTTAAATGTCATTGCCAATCAGAATATTTATGTTGAAGAAAAGCTAAGAATTTAATGAGTTTAGGAAACTGTTATAAATGAGAAATACGTTCCATATTCTATGCCACACATTTTGTGGGAAAGGTGCAGAAATTGCAAACAAGCACGCAATCATAACATTAAAACATGTTCACTGTGGAGTAGAGTATGACATTTTTGAAAGAACAATATAAAGCATAAAATTATTAATCCTAGCAAACTCTGTTCATTTCTTAAGCAAATAGAAAAATTGCTTCTTTAAGTGGTGTGAGCGAGGGTGAGTCATGATCCCTGAAACAAAGACGCTCAAACATGAGATCTTACACGTATCCATCAACACCTTCAGTGGAGAAATGCAAACCCCTTACAGAAAAAGCATATAGTAAGCTTTGACACACCTCACTTAGGAACAGTGCTTACAACTTAATATTTTGTCTTTTCAGAAAGAGTAATAATTTTATGGTTACATTTTATGCCTCATTTTATGTGTCAATAAAAGATGTTTAATTTTCAGATTATGTCCTATAATGCCATATTATTTAAAATAGAAAAAAAGAATAAAACTGAATATCCAATAGTCAATTGATTAAAAATTGACATATCAATAAGGTAAAATAGTATACACTAATTAAAAGTTACATTTGAAGATTTGGGGAAATGTTCATGGTAACTGGTTAAGTGAAAAAACACTATAAAACAATGTACCACGTGATTCACATTGTAAAAAAAAATCAAGGATGGATATGCACCATTATATCAGTGATTCTGGGTAGCAGAAAAATAGTTTTATGCTGAGTAAAATTATATGCACATGTATTTGTACACATCGAACAAAAAGCTAGGAAGGAAACACCGAATTATTAAGCAGATTATCATTTGTGTATTAGGATTATTGATGATTTTTTTTTAACTTTTTGAACGTAGTCTCCAGAAACTACCAACAAAATGTTTGATCTTGTGCATACTTAATTTTGTCTTCCCATCCACTTTCTAGTTCAGCTTTGTCATTAATAGATGACCTCATTCTCCTCTTAAAATGACCCCATTTTTCACATATGTATACATACTGCCTATTTGTTTTCCATGTGGTTATCTGAGTGTATGGTTTTGAGTATATATTTTGCATCTAGAGAATGGGTATCCTGTGATTTTAATATCTGTAGGCGATTTTTTTTTTTTTTGGAGAAAAGTAAGTGTCTTCATAGTTCTCTACTCTGTAGCCACAAAATCCTTTGTGGCATAAATTACCAGCTAACAGATTTTACAGGTGAGGAGAGCTGTAGCAAATGGTCGAAAGTCTGAGTAATGAGACCAAACTGATCTCTGACTCCAAATAGAAAGCTCTATTCACTGTGATGTTTGTGAACTCCGATATTCACCTTGTCCTGATGTCAGCAGTTGTATCAGGCACAGACTAAGTGATTCCAATGATTTATGCCCTATATAATCTTCCCCGCCTTGAGTGTGGGCAGAACTGAGACTTGCTTTCAGCCAACAGATTATGGCAAAGGTATAGGATGTCACTCCCGTGACTGTTACATGAGACTCCATCTGAGCAGACTTGAGAGAAATTTTCCTTGCTGTCCTGATGAAGTAAGCACTCATGCTGAGGAGGTCCATGTGGCATGGAATTGCAGCTGGCTTCTAGAACTTGAGGGAACCCAGAGCTAAGAGAGTGGGACTTGGATGGCAAGACCATGGAGACGAGAAGTGAAAAGAAATAAGCCCAACAGACTGAGCTCTGATTCTCCAGCGTGACATCCCTGCAGAAGTCTTCTGAGCGGCATCCAGTAGCTGCCAGTCCTCCAGGATGAAGTCCACAGATACATCCCTGAGGGTCAACATTTCCTGCAACAGTGCACTCCTGTTTAGCCCAGTGATCGACCCAGGGAACAAGACAGTATGTCACATCAAATGCCCACTCTGCGCACCCTACGTCCTTCACATGGAGAAAGATTTCAATCCTCCCCACCACCCAGGAAAACCCTGACAGCTGAGGACAGGACAGTAAGGCTCATGGAGTGTAAGGTCACCTGCCAGGGTCACACAGCTAGGAATTAGGGCTTAAAATCCACGCAGGCTGGTTTCCGTGCACACAGTTTTGGACACTGCATTGCCTTTCTCTGTGTAGTTGTTCTGATGCTGTTCACCACCCACAGTTCAACACAGTGTAGTATATAAGGTGCTTATGTAACTAAAATTATTTTAAACTCTAAGGAGAAAGAGATGGAGTGTTAGAAGTATCTTAGCCTGGAAATTCCTTCTTCCAACACGTTTATTGACTAGAGACCAAACTGGTAAGTTCTGAGGATAGAAAGGTTAATAAATACAAACACCTCCTTAATGGAAGGAGCTGCAGGCTGGTAGAGGGAGAAAAACAACACTGACAAACTCATACATGAAACGGGAAGAGGGAGAGCTGCCTTCCAGGGGCAATGACGGAGGTAGGGCAGGGAACCCAGAAGAGGAAGAAGCCAGTTCGCTGCAGTTCTAGAACAAACAGTTCTAAACACAGCTACTCAATCATGACCAACAGGGCTAATCCTCACCAATCAATCATGAGGTGAAGAACAGGACAGTAACTAGCCTGGTCAGCAGATTGAGATTTAAAAAAAAAAAAAAGGAAAGGTCTGCATTTGGTCTTGTCACCACCAAACAAGAATTTACTTCTCTAAGTGCCCAAATTCCTATCAGAGAGCAATAACCCACCTATTTACACTCTGGATCCCCTCCCGCCCCACCCACACTTGGTGGCCTTCAATTCAGGGAGATGTTTTGCACCCACGAGGCATATGTCACACCAGTTTACTCAGCTTTGCAGAGACAGGAAACAGTGTGACAAAGGGCAGTAACAGGCATGTGTCGCCAGCAGGAGGAGTTCTCGGTGCAGTCCAGGAGCTATTAGCTCCTCCTGCCCGACCCTCTCTCCTTGTGATAGTTGAGGTGCCCAGGAACAAGACCACACTGCTGAGTGCAGGTGGGATCTGGCAGCTGGAAGCCTCTCCACATACCAGTATCTCTTGTAACAGGCCCCCGGGCATGTCTTACGGGGTCCTGGCAAAGGACGTGCCCAGTTGTAAGAGTTACATTGGACTCAGAAAAAAAATCTGTGGCTTCCCACCAGCTATTTAGTTATGCACAGTCCTCCCAGTCCAGATGCAGTTGGTTTAATCAGGAGTCATTGTTATCATAAGTAACAACACCTGATAATACAGCTGCCATTATTGGGTTTCCAATGATGCAAACCTAAAACTAGGTTAACTCAAGGTCAGATTTCCCAAATGAGAAGAGTTTTATTAATACTACACTCAGTGTTATACTTCAGTAATGACAATGAAGATAGTTAAAAAAAAAACACTAACAGATCCTACACATACAGGGTCAGAATTTAGTTCATAGTAAAAGTATCTCAAATCATTGTAGAAAAGAAGTCATTAGCAAAATCTGGCTAGGTATTTATATGGGGAAAAAACATACCATAAAACTGGATTAGGGCTATCTCACTCCGAACTCCAAAATAAATTTCCAGTGGATTAGAGATTTAAATGTGTGCAAGAGAGTTATAAAATTAGTAGTTATAAGTTTTTATAATTTTAGAGCAGCAAAAGTCTTTCTAAGCCATCCCCAAATTTGGAAGACACATAGCTAAAGACTGATAAACTTGACTACCCAGACATTAGAAATTTCTAAACAGCAGAAAGAAAATAATTTTTGAAATTCTCAACATCAATATCAAAGTGGTAAAAAAAAAAACGTAAAATACATTACCATGATCTAATTTCCTTCACACACTAAAATTCTAAGAAGTCTTTAAGAAAAAGACCACAACCTAATATAGTATAACCGGAGGAATGGGAAATAAAATTATAATAGTATACTATATCACCTTTCAGATTCTTTTTCTTATTGAGATATAATTGACATATAACATGGTGTAAGTTTAAGGTGGACAACATGTTGATTTGATACATTTATATTTTGCAATATGATTATGCCTGCAGCCTTAGCGAACAGTGTCTCTATCATGTCACACAGTCATCATTTCTTTTGTGTGGTGAGAATAATGAAGATCTAGTCTCTTAGCAACTTTAAAGTTTATAACACAGTACTGTTGATTACAATCATGATGCTGGGCATTAGATCTCCAGTACTTAGTGATACCCTTCAGCTTCTTAAATGTTAAAAAGGTTGTTAATACCTAGTGCAGGCAAATGTGTAGAAAAACACCAAAGAAGTTATAAACTGTTGACTGCCTTCTGGGGAGAGGAAAGAGCAACTGAGTAATATACATCAAAATATACACGGCAAGTAACCTTTAACACAGCAGTGCCCTTTGTAGGATTTTACCCTAGATTTTTCAATGTCAGCTAAGAAAAGACAACTCAATAGAATGGACAAAAGATTCATAGCAACAGAAATAGAAGTGATATCACTTATACATGGAATCTAAAAAAAATGACATAAATCCATTTATTTACAAATCAGAAATAGACTCACAGACATAGAAAACAAACTCTGGTTACCAAAGGAGAAAGGGGTAAGGGGGATAAATTAGGAGTTTGGGATTAACAGATACCCCCTACTATATATAAAATAGATAAACAGTAAGGACTTACTGTATAGCACAGAGAACTATGTTCAATATCTTGTAGTAACCTATAATGAAAAAGAATATGAAAACGAATAATGTATGTACGAGTGAAATATTATGCTGTATACCAGAAATTGACACATTATAATTGACCATACTTCGATTTTAAAAAAATAATTTAACTAATTAGATGACCCTCAATATCCTGTGTTCCTGAGAATCCAAGAATGGTGACTTGACAGCTATATTACCAGGTGACCTTACTTCTGATAAGATGACCCCTAATAGTCAACAAACTGCATCTAGGCTGGGAGGATGGCAGCGTGGTTAAATAAACTGTTACGGCTGTACTCCAAAATGGCTGTTATAAAAATTAGCTAACATGAAAGGATGTCTGATATATTTTTGTTAAATGAAAAAAAAAAGCAAAATTCAGAGTATGCCTAGGAGGAGCGTATTTTCATTAAAAACAACCCGTGCAAAGATTTTTTTTTGTATACACACACACAACACACACACACAACACAAACACACACATATATACACACACCTACACCTACCTGGAAGGCAAACAGTTAGTAGTAGAAGGGCTGAGACAGGTTTCATTTCTTAGAATGCAACGGAAAAGGAAGAATAAAAATGAGTCCTGCTCCTTAGTCTTGAAAACTAGGGAGGGTAAACTTTCCTTATGTCATCATCCTTCATTTTTTATAGATGGCCTGTCCCATCTATCTGACTATTTTTCTATCATGTTTTTGGTCTTTTTTATATCATCAGTTTGCATTTTCTGTATATAAATCCTCTGTATACCATATGCACTGAATGTATTTTCAGCCTCAAAATGCCTTTTGACTGTACAGATGTTAACATTATAATGTAGTCTAATCTGACTAACCTTTCTCTTTATGGTTTCTGGGTTTTGCATCCCTGTTAAAAATATTTCTTGCACTAAGCAAGGTCATCTATACAAATATCCTCTTGTATTTTCATCTAATTCCTCAAATATGTATGTAGTTCTTTTTTAATTGAAGTATAGTCGATTTACAATGTTATATTAATTTCTCCTGTATAGCATAGTGATTTAGTTGTACAGTTCCTTAATCAGTCTGGTGTTTTTACTCTTA
Source organism: Vicugna pacos (assembly GCF_048564905.1). Lineage (NCBI taxonomy): Eukaryota > Metazoa > Chordata > Mammalia > Artiodactyla > Camelidae > Vicugna > Vicugna pacos. The sequence continues at coordinate 38,011,767 of NC_133023.1, forward strand.
TATGATGCAGAAGAGCCTAGCTTTGTTTCCAGCCAGATGGAGACTCAATTCTGCCACCATCATTCATTAACCACTCCTTTTCCACATAATTAAAGTGACATTTTTATAACCTTGACTCACAGAAGCCTTTTTAAGCAATACATGAAATCCAGAAGCCACTAAAGATTGTGAAATCTGACCACATTTTAAAAATTTAAGTGTCTAGGGATAAATTGGGAGTTCGAGGTTTGCAAATACTGATATACATAAAATAGATAAATAAGTTCATACTGTATAGCACGGGGAACTATATTCAATATCTTGTAGTAACTTATGGTAGAAGAGAATATGAAAACACATATACGTATGTTCATGTATGACTGAAGCATTGTGCTGTACACCAGAAATTGGCACATTGTAAACTGACTATACTTCAATAAAAATACACATATGAAAATTTAAGTGTCTCCTCTCCAAGATACATAAGCCAAATCAAATGATAAACCATGAAAAAATATTTACAACATACACAACAGAGGTCTAATTGACTTATTAACATAAAGAGCTAGCAATCAGCAATCAAGGTAATTCCACACCCAAGACGAAAATGGGCAAACAACTTACAATAAACATCTGAAAGGGAAAAGTACAAATGGCATTCGAAAATGTGAAAAGACACTCAATTCAAGAAATGCAAATTAAAATGCACCACTCTTTTCTCCCCTCACAATGGCGAAAATCACTGTGATTGCCTGTTTATGGGGAAAGGCATCAAACTGTTGCTAGGAGTGCAAGCCAGTCCGTGCTATTTGGAGGGCAATTTGACAATCTTAAATCAAATTTCAACTTGTGTATAGCCATTGACCTAGAAATGTCACTTCTAGAAAGATAATACTCAAGTGTATACAAACTAGAAGGTTCATGGATATTCACTGCTACATTGTTTATAGTAGCAAAAGGCTAGAAATAGCCTAAGTGTACATCACCAGGAGAAAGATAAATACCGTTTGTTTTTTTCCATCCAATAGAATGTCAAGTGGCCATTTTTGTAAACGAGGTAGATGCCTGGTTTTAAACCTTCAGTAATTTTGTCCCCCAAGAGATATGTGGCAATGTTGAGAGACATTTTTTATTGAGTTATAATCAGTTTACAATGTTGTGTCACAACTTTGTAGAGCACAATTTTTCAGCCATACATGAACATACATATATTCATTATAGCAAACCCTTTCACTGTGAGCTACCGCAAGATCTTGTATATATTTCCCTGTGCTATATAGTAAAATCTTGTTCATCTATTGAGAGACATTTTGATGGTCAAAACTGGGGGAGGGAGTTCTACTGGCATTTAGAGGGTAGAGGCCAGGGAAGCTGCTACAGATGTTCACAGGACAGTCCCAAACAATGAAGAATAATGTGGCCCAAGATGGCAACAGCGCCACGGTATAGGATCCCTGGGACAAGCTATGTACTAGTGCAATGGAATGATCATTAAGAAAAGAACAAGAATGTGTTCTAATTTATATAAAAATTTTTCTTAAAGAGAGTCATATCTAGTGTATATGCATACATGATTTCTGGAAGAATGTATAGAACACTGAAGAAGGAGACATGGGGACACGGGGAGAGGGAGAATTATTTTTTACTTGAACAAACTTTTTTGCTTGAAATTTTTACCGTGTGCATGCATTACTTTAAAAGTGTGCAATTCAATTTATTAACATTCTATTCCAAAACGTTTTAAATTTTGGCATCCATGTTCTTAAGTGAAGCTGGTCTATAGTTTTCTTTCTTGTCATCTCTTCATCGAATTTAAAATTAAGTGAGTTCAGAAAATGAACTGGGTGTCTTTCCATCTTACAAAAGCCTGGAAAATTGGATCACAGGAATTCTCTGGTCTCTAAAAATTAATGAAAGCAGTAACTATGAAGGATTTGGGAGGAGAAATTTAAAGTGTGAATACCTTTCAGTCAGAAATCTGATTTCCATGTGAAACTTCCACAATTCGTGTACTACTGAGCAAATAGCTGTTGTTGAGGTTCTGTTAATCATGGTATAAAAACTAAAAACCCAAATATCTATGAATAGAGGAATAGTTCAATGATACAGCCATACCAGGAGGTAGGAACTGAAAGAACCTTTATATACTGATGGGGAACAACACCCGGAATATAACCAGGTGGGGAAAGCAGGACAGGTACGGGACTATGATGGCGTTTGTGCAAAACCACACACACCGCTACTTATGTATCTATTTTCAGTGAAACTGACTAAATGCATCTATAGCTCGTTATCACCAAACTGTTCACAGTGGGCATCTCTGGGGAAGAATGTGGTCCTGGGGGGAGAAGAAGTAGGGTGTTTTGGATACTATTTTTTATGCAGGTGAGAACACAAAATGTGGACTTACTTCCATTATTTTAAACATGATGAAAAAGCAAAAAGTGAACTGGAAGTGAAGAAACAGAAAAAGCAAGATGAGTCTATGTATTTAAACAATCTTCTCTGAGAGGGAAAAGAAAAAAAGATGACGGGCAGTTCCCAGAGTAACAAGTAGATAAAGAAAGTCTTTTTTTCCCTAAACTTTTTTTGGTTTTGTGTGTGTGTGTGTGTGTGTGTGTGTGTGGGAAGGGGAAGGATTGGAGAAACCTGAGGTAGATTGCAGGCTGAACAGAAAACAGCCAGAGGCGAGGGGACTGACAGATTTTTCAAGGTTGCAATACAATTTCCTAACTGCTGCCTCAAATTCACTGGAAAAAAAGTAGGGGGTAAAGTAGGAACTCACCTGGGACAGGGCCATCTGCTTCTGCCCGGACAAAGGATGGAGATCTGCGAAGGCAGAAGTAGGCGGGTCGAGATCAGTGCATCCAGCCAGGAGACCACCACCAGCAGCCTAACAATCACCCGCGCCCCGGGGGAATGACCTGGAAACATGGCCTGGTAGCACCAGCCTGTTCCCTTGGGACACGGTGAAGCCCCTGTGGATTTTGCACATGAATTTATTTTCTCTTCCTGGACAGATGTATGACTCGTGTCGAAGGACTTCTACTCGGAAGCCATTAACAACCTGACACCTCGTTTCTCTCAAGGATTCTATGCCTGGAAATTGACCACAGAAAAGGAATCATCAATGAGCACAGGCTGCGAGGACGTTCATGGTAGGTGTTTCTACCTTTCAACACTTTGCAAGCAATGAAACCTCCAGCAAAAGGGAATTAGTTACAAAATAAGACACACAAGAGGGGAGGGTATAGCTCAGTGGTAGAGTGCGTGCCTAGCATGTAGAAGGTCCTGGGTTCAATCCCCAGCACCTCCATAATAAATAAATAAATAACCTAAGTACTCCTCCTAAAAAATAAAAAAATTAAAAATTGAAAAAGACATACAAAATGGGAAATACCACATGTGTAAAATGCAATGGACTCTTGTTCTCATTTCTTGACATATTTAAAAGCAGGTTACAAGAAAGCAAGTGTGATCTCGCTGGTTAAGCCGTATGCATGTTTTGAGGGAGAGCATTTATTAAAATGTTGACACTGCTTACCTTTGAGTGGTGACTTCACTTTTCCTCTCTTGTTTACTTGCATTTTCTCATTTTTGACAGTAAATATTAATGACTAGTAAAATAAAAGGGAGACATTATTACAAATCATCTGTTCTCACACTGAGTCCTAGAGGTGATAGACCCTGGGCAAAGTCTGGAGGGGGACGTCTTCCTGTGGTTTGGAGGAAGGAGACAAACCAGAGGTGAGAACGCAGGGTGGAAGGGAGGGGCTGAGGAGGCCAGTTAAGGGCCCTACATTTTTCAGTTCCACATGGAGCTGGAAACCATTGACCTTGGCCCCCTGCTCCTTCTGTTATCAAGTCCAAGCTTGTATTGCTCGCTGCATGACAGGCCATCAAGAGATTTGTTGGGGCAAGGAATAGCAACTTTATTCAGACAGCTAGCAGACTGAGAAAATGGTGGACTACTGACCCAAATAACCATCTTCCGAGTTAGAATTCAGGCTTCTTTTATACTAAACGTGGGGAGGGTAAAGTCCTGTTTCTAGTCAGACTCCGGAGGGGAGGTGTTAATTTCCTGCCCACAGCCATTCACAGGAGGGCTTGGTCAGGAGGTTTCCTACAAGCTAAACAAAGGTATTTTAGCTGAAAGCTCATTTCCTGGGAGGCAGGATTCCCACAGATGGGCCATTATGCATAATTTAAGCTTAGAGGCAACATCCCTTCAGTGATTAACTTGTAGCAAAAGCAATAGAATATAAAGGTGCAAGTGAAAACAAAGATCCAACATGGCGTCAGATTTGTTCTTCCCTATTACACTCCCCCCACTTCACTGGCCCACCACCACCCTATTTTCTCCCCTAAACCTCCTCATTTCCCATCATGTCCATTTGAGTGCCAAACTCTTCCTTATTTGGCAGTTTTCAAAACAAAGTTTCAGCAAGGAGTTTTTTTGCTCAATAACCTTTGCTACTGTAGCATCCCCTGCCTTATATCGGGATAACAGCGTTCAGCACCATGGAGCTTAATGAGTCATGTTCTCAGGCCCAGTTACAGTAGCATCACAATGAGGCCACAGAACGAGGTGACACCCTACCTAGAGACTACTCTGAAATTCTCCAAACGAAAAAACAAAACAAAAGTTTTTCTGCACTTAGGCAAGGTCGAGGGAGAGTCTGCAATTTCTGCTAAAGGCAGGAGGGATGTTCATACTATGGGACTGACTTAAATCCAGAAAGAGCCCAAGGCAAAGGAGGGACGCACAGGTGTGCACACAAGTGTGTCAGCAGAAGGGAGCGTCCTGTGAGGCTGTAACCAAGCAGGACCCTATGGGGCCTTCCTGGGACAGAACCCCCACCCCATGTCCTCTGCCTGCCTTTGGCATGCAGAAAACTCTAGCCTCCTAGGCCTTCCCTGAGTTCCAAAGAATAAATTTAATCAGAGAAGTGAGAAAATGCAGAAACAAAGGAAAACAGTCAAACAAGGCAAAATAATAATACTTTGGCAATTAAACAAAGTCAAGGACCTTTTAATTCTCCCTCAAGCGCTATAGATAATACTCTGAGCCATACCCTTTGAGCTGTTTTGCAGCCACTGAAACCCCCACCAGGTGGAAGAAGTTAACTGCATACTGACCGCAAGCGCGCAGACCCCAGACCAGGTGGAACCAGAATGTTGATGGTGTTGACTCCCAATTACCTCACCACCAACCAATCGGAAGAATGTCCACAAGCTGATCACACACCCCCCACACAACCCCACCTCCCTCACCCTGTTTTTAAAAACCTGTTTCTGAAAGCCTTCGGAGAGTTCTGTTCTTCTGAGCATTAGCTGCCTGAATTTGCTTGGCACCCTGCAACAAATGCTGCACTTAACTTCATCACCACCCGGTGTCAGTAAATTGCCTTTACTGCAGGCAGGCTGCTGCTGGACCCAATTTGTTTCAGTAACGAGATTGGTAGTGATCCTTCCCAGCCCAGTCCTGCCCTTGCAGGCAATGTCTCCTGGCAATGTCTCCAAACACCTGCAAATTTCATCTCTCTTTCTCCTCCAAGAGGGGTTCAGCTGCCCTTTGTCACCTAGTCCTTCGTGGTGGCTGGAAGTTGAGTCACCATGACAGCCTTGCTCTCTCTCAGCTGGAAGGAGTGACAGAGGACGCTGTAGGTCTAGCTCTTCTAGGACCTGCTGTCCTGTAAGCCTCCTCCCACTGACTGCCCTGGGGTCTGGAGCTGAGGCTTCTCCTGCAAGGCCCCTCAGAGGAGCTGTCTTATTCCTAAGGAGGTGGGACCAAAGGATTCAGAGACAAACACATCTCTGCCTCTCTGCTGAGACCATCCCTTCACGTTGTGCTTTTGTTTGTTTGTTTTATGAGGGAGAGGTAATTAGGTATATTTATTTATCTATATTTGGAGGAGGCACAGGGGATTGAACCCAGGACCTCGTGCATGCTAAGCATGTGCTCTACCACTTGAGCTATACCCTCCCCACTGGGACCATCCCTTCAGCACCATATCTCTGCCTCTGACCTGGGGAACTCACTCACTTCCTTCTGAGGCCTCAGACTGGGTCTTCTATAGATTAACTAAGGAAGCCCATGGCAGATAAACTGGAGTCTGGTGGCTGGTGAGCAGTGGTCTTGAGACAGGAACGGGGCAGGGCACAGCCATTCAAAGAACAAAACAATTAACATCAAAATGGCAAAAGATTCAACCCCCAGGAAGCCTTAAGCCTCAAGATGGTGGGAGATTTGACTTCTAGTAGAACTTGAGCTTCATTATATGCTCACTGTAAGGTACTAGCATGGTGAATATCATGCCCCCAGGCACCATAACAGTCCCAAGGCTAGCCACAAAAGGCCAAAGAGTGGGAAATGGCCAACTTCTTGGAAATCCCAGCCCCTTCCCCAGGCTAGTTAGACTGGTCCTTCCACTTATTAGCATACAAAGCCACTGAGCCCATAAAAACTGGCAACACAGTGCCTCATGGCTGCCACTGCCCCTCTCTCTCCCTCTTCGGAGATGGCCCACACTCTGTGGAGTATGTACCTACTTTTACTTTAATCTGAGCACCCAACCCCCACACCTTATGGCCTTTCTCTTGCCTTCTGCTGTTTCTCTAAATAAATCTACCTTTACTCAACTGTGGCTCGCTCTTTAATTCTTTCCTGCGTGAAGCCAAGGACCCACACCTGGCAGGGGACATCCCAGGGGCTCCATCAAGACCTGGGACACGGTCCTCCTCATGTCCCATATCCGTTTTCCTGCATCAGTCTCATTAATGGACTCTGACCTTGGAAAGGCAATGACCACACAAGAGATGCAATTAACCTCTATGATGGAGCAGAGTTGAGGAAAACCCACTCGACACAAAGAGGCATAGTGCCTCATTCTAGGTTTAAGAGTTAACATTTGTTAAGTGTTCAATTATCGTCAGACAAGGAGGTACAACTGCCTTACTTCATAGAGAGTCTGGGCTCTGAAACCAAACTGCCTACCTGCTCTGCAGCTTTTATTCATTCAATATAAGAGGTTAGTGCCTACTATGTGCCTGTTCTACTGTTCTATGGATTGGATATTCAGTGAAACAAATAACACAGTTCCTGATCATGTAGAGCTATATTCTAGCAAGGGAGAGAGAGAGACAGTAAGCAATAAAGTTGGTAAGTAAATTTAAGGTATGTTAGTGAGAAAGGCTTAAATGCTATGTGGGGAAGGGGGAAGAAAAACGGTTACCAAGTTAAGTCGTATGGACCCTTCTCAGGCCCTAGCCTGGCCAGGCTCTCTGCCTCGGCAGGGTAGGGTTCTCTTTCCTTTGGGGTTTGAGCACCCAGTAACGAATCCCAAGCAGAGATCAAAACAGCACAAGCTTTTTTCAGTGGCCAAAGAATGGAGAACCAGGAACTAAGTCCACAGATCAACTTCTTGCCCACCTAGTGAGAGGGATTCAATTTTAAAGAGTAAAGACAAAGGGAGGAGGAGTGAGACTAATGATGGGGAGGCATATGCATTGGTCTACCTGGGAAGGGGCAGTGTTTTTCCAAGGGACTGGGGTGCCAACCTCTTTTTATCCTTTTTTTCAGTCCTTAATGTCCAGTCATGGCCCTCTGGTAGGTGTGTCATTTAATATGCTAATATAGTAAAATCTATGTAAAATGAGACTCAGGGTTTGTTGGAGTTCAGATTCCAAGTCTTCTTGGTCCCAGTTGGTTCCATCTGGGGTTTTTTGTTTGTTTGTTTGTTTGTTTGTTTGTAGCTTCCTTTCTTATCTATGGACCCTTTAACTTAAAAATTTATGTTAACTCCTGCTAAAGGTGGTGGTTGGTGGGTTTTGAGTAAAGACTCCGAGCAGATCTGGCAACAAACGGATCCCCTGGGTTTACTATGTGACTTCAGACAGGTTCCCGTGTGCAAAATGAACAAAATCGTAGTACCTGCTCACAGGGCAACTGTGAAGACTAATGTGAAACACAGTGGTGCCGGGCATTTACTAGGCCCTCAGTAAAAAGCCGCTGAATGAACCGATCACTCGCTGATCCGAACACTCACCTCGGGCCTTATCACTCAATGCCCCAACACGGTCCTTTCGGGGACAAAGGTTCTGACGTGGTTCCCTCTTAAGCTAGATGGAGCGACAAGAGCCTGCGACCATTTTCCGCGACGAGTCCCACGGAAGGCCGGGGAGGCGTCTCGGGGCGGCGAGACGTCGCGACCCGGGGCTCCGCCTCCGAGGCCAAGGCCGGCTCTCCCAATCCGTTCCGCGGCGCGGCCGGGCCTCCTCGTCGCTCCGCTCCCGGGGGAAGTCACGCCCCTCTAGTCCCCAAAGCCACGCTCGCCTGCTTCCTTAAATCTTCGGATTAAGAAAAGCGGCAGCGGCGCCTGTGGCCGCCCACCGCGGCACATGGGCGCGGCCATCTTGGGGGCGGGGCCGGCCCGTCGGCGCTCTGGTCTCAGGTCAGGGGTCAGAGAGCAGGGGTCAGGCTCAGCCTGGGGAGGGGCCTGGAGAAGCACCTGGCAGCTGGACTGCAGGGCCGGCAGCATGCACAAGTGAGGAGGGAACCGTGATGCCTGGTTCTCCTGACAGCAACCGAGGCGCTGCAGTTTCTGGGACCCTGGGGGTCTCTGGAAAACCTGCGTTTTTGTAAACAGAGCATGAAGTGGGGAGAGCTGTTCCACTGGCAAGGCCAGCGGGTAACGTGGCCTGCCGAAAAAGGCTGTAGTGCCCTTGAGGCAAGTTTTCTGTTTCCTGTCAGGGTCTGGAGGAAAGAGGCCAAGTGTGTGCTGTGGGCTTGTGCCTGGTGACTAGCAGGACTCCTTGGTCCGGGCAAGCGGGGCCTGGGCCCAGTACACCCAGTTCCTCCTGTGCGACAGCCAGCACGTGCCAGGCACTGCACAGAAGCACGTGACAAAAGCAGTCATGGGAGCCAACGTACAGTTACTTACTTTTCCATTTGAACATATTGCCCTGTCCCTCTCTTTCCCTTGCCCCTCTGCGCCTTAACTAATATTCCCCAGGTTGGTTGGACGAATCATGGCCCAAATCTGCAACGTGGAGGTGCCCTGGGAAGTGACTGTCCAAGCCTTGTGCAGAAATCCCCGGAGAAGAGTCTGTTTTCTGCCAGGCATGTGAGTGGGACTTGCCCCCCACTGTGAATTCTTGGTGCATTGGTACACGATGGCCAGGTTCACAGCTCCTAACCTCTTTATTTCCGGAGGAGAGGTGACCTGGTAACCTCTTCTGACACCACTGTCAGGAGGCAGGAAAAGATGAGTAGAGTTAGTGTGGCCATGTCCTGAGGACAGTAGAGAAAGCCCCAGCTGTAGAAAGACCTGGACTTTGGCCCTGCTCAGACCGTCCCCACCTGCTGACTGTGCGGGAACGAGTGCTGGCCTGGAAGAGACAGGGTGGCAGAGGCCGTGCGGTGGTTGCTCCGGCAGTGCCCGCATTTCCTGGTGGGACTTGGGCACCTAGGAACCAAGAAACGTGCCGCGGTGTCTTTCCAGCCCACACTCTGTCTGGCTGTTGGAATCTACGAATCCACAGAAGAGAAGGCTTGGTTCTGCCACTGACTGGCCCATTGGGCCGCAGTCCTTCTGTGTCGTAGCTGAGGACCCGCTGCCCAAACGCCCATCGTGTCTGTTCCTGGGGACATCTTCAGAGCTCCCGGCCCAGGGCTTGGCCCACAGCAGGCACCTGGTAAGTGGAGGCAGATTCCGCTGTCCTCTCCGCACACTAGGGGACACGCTGGGGCCACTGCTGCTCCTTCCTGCGCTGTGGGCTTCGCCTGCGCCACCAGCCTTGTCCAGGACCACCACTCATGTGCAACTGAAAACGTTTTTTTAAAATGGCTATTAGGCCGCCAAGTAAGTTAAAATTCACTTTAAAAAGGGCAACCCCAGCAGGCCCGTGTCACTCAGGCCCTTGATTGCAAAGAAAAGCCTGTCTCAGGAGGACTGGTCCTCGTCCAGCTCCTGGGAGACCACCTCTACGCCCCTGGCCTGTTCTGCCTGATGGAGTATCTCTGTGTTCCAGGCTCCGCTGTGCCATGTGACCATGTGGTGGTGCCAACAGCGTGACTTCTGGTGAGCATCTGTCCTGTGTGTGTGAGGCCCTGGGCCGTGCTGTAGTGGTTTGACATCTGGGGGCTGTGGACTGAGCAGCTACAGTGAGGCGCACGGGTGCTGCGCGCCTGTGTGCCTGACCTCCGGTGCAACCTGCGGGCCCCTGGGCGTGGGGGAGCTTCCCTGGCTGGCAGCGCCTTGCAGGTGTTTGTCCCATCGTTTCTGGGAGAATTAAGCACTGTCCGTGTGACTCCTTTGGGAGAGGACAGCTGGATCTCACAACTGGTTTCCACTGGTCTTGCCCCATGCACTTTTCCCCTTTGCTGATTTTACTTTCTCTGTAATAATTGTAACTGTGTCTGTGACAGCTCAGCAGGACTCAACGTATTCTGAAGAGTGATGACAGGTTTTCTGAGTCCTGAGTCCTTCTGGGGAATCATCAAGGCTGAGGGTGGTCTTGGGGACCCTAAACACACTGGTGCTGTAGGTTGTCAAGTTGGTTTGTTTCAGCCATCCCGGTGGGTGGACCTTGTGAACCCCGTATGGCTCTGCCCTGGGCGGCACACTCGCTTGGTGTTTGTCGGGAGGTTGCAGATCTGAGTAGCAGCCTCCGGAGGGCTCTGCTCTGCCTTTTCCCCCTCCGAGGAGGAGCGGAGGTCCTGAGTCCTTGCAGTGGCAGCAGCCTGGCGGGCTTGCTTTCTTGCTATGATGTGCTGATCTGCTGAGGGGCCCTGGTACCTGCCTCTTCCTGGAGGTCTTCCCTGCAGTGACTGTGTGACAGGCCCATCAAGCGATGACTTGGGACGTTCTGCTCTTGGAACTGGCTGAGTTCCTGTAGGAAAGGGCGGGCCAGCTGCAAGTGTTGGTCTCCTGGCCGGACTTCATTGCTCTCTGTGCAGATTTCCCACAGGCAGGAGAGTCTGCAGAGTGAGTGGAGCTGGAATAGACAGTGTGGGAATCCACCCCAGGGGACTGGTTATGGTTCCAAGATGGTGGCCTGAAGCCAATCCCATGGCTGTGTGGCGGCTCAGTCTTTGGATGAGTTTCAATCTTTGAATGACTGTGTCCGTCAGTTGAGAAGTGTGTGCACCATGGGAAACCCCAAAGGAGGAAGACTTCAGCTAGCTGGGGCCGACTCTACTTTCAAGGCCTCTTTCTGCCATGGAAAGATGCTGCGATAAAGCAGTGTGTAAAGCATGTACTGTGGGAAGCAGGAAGGAGAGGAGGCAGAGTGAGTGGAACTGCTATTGTCAGAAATGAAGGCCCTTTCCTCTTGTTTCAGCCTCTTCAGTCATCTCACTCTACTTCTCCCCTCCTGTGTTTTTTTGTTTGTTTGTTTGGGGGGGGTAATTACGTTTATTTATTTTTAGAGGAGGTACTGGGGATTGAACCCAAGACCTCGTGCATGCTAAGCATGTGCTCCACCACTAAGCTGTACCCCTCCTGTGTTAATGTCACTATCTCATCTGAATGTATAAGTTGTTTTTGCTTGACATTTCCAAACATAACTTTTGCTGGACCACTGGCTAATGTAATAAAACTATTACGTATATTCAAATCTATTTTTACACTTCTGCCTGCTTCAGTTATTTTGGTATGGATTTCCTGTCAATTAATAATGTGGAAGCACTAAACAAAATTCTTAATTTCCATCTCCAGTGTGAATTTCACATGCTAAGCCAGGAATTTCCTATGAATTACCAATATTTAAATTTTATTTTATTGCGTATATTAAATTATCTGTTGATGAGTACAGTATGAGGCATGGTTAAGAGACTGGAGATGCGATTCATATTATTTATATTTTATATGAATTCTCTGATGTTGAGGAAGAGATGAACACATCCCTTATTACATTTGCTGTATTCACAGGATTTCTCCGCTGTGTAGTCTCTCATGCTTGGCAACAGTGCAGCCATGTTTAAAGGATTTCGCACATTGAATACCTTTGTAGGATTCCCTCCAGGAAGAATTATCTCATGTCTCAGCAAGGGAGACGTCATGTCCAAAGACCTTTTCCCTTTCTTATCATTTATAGAGTTTCACTTCAGTTTGATGCTGTTATGTTGATAATACAAGGACTGGTGAATTGAACACATTTGCAGGATTTCTCTCCAATATGAATTCCCTAATGTTGAGTAAGATGTTACTGGCTAAGGCCTTCCCATGTTCATTACTTTGGTAAGGTTTCTATTCAGTTGAAAGTTTATCATGCTGAGTAAGTTGTGGTCCAGCACTAAATGCATTTGCAGATTGATTTGGACTGTGGGTTTTCTCTACACCATCCATTCTCTGATATTGAGATACTGAGTAGGCTGAGCATTAACTAAAAGTCTCTGCCAATTCTCAAGTTTATAGGATTTTCCTCAAAATACACTCTTTGTCCTGGAGCACAAGAGTAGGATTCTTCTCATGCTTGTTATATTTCAAGGGTTTTTCTTTAGCAATGCTAATAAGCAGTTTCGTTTTATTATAACTAAATTTATTTGGGCATTTTTGATCAGGGATATAATACTGAGGTCCTCTAACTCCTTCCGTGAACGTGTCTTGTTGAAAAACTAGTCGCTTCAAATGGAAGCCTTTACCCGGTTTTTCATTTGCCTCTTTTTTAAGTGTTTTTCTTTAGTATAGAGAACTCTCTTTTACCCGAAATGCCTCCCTTTTCCCCCTTTGCATCTCAAATCAGCCTTTGCATTGTCACATTTTTTTTTCTGAGCTGAAAATTGTATCATTGTTAATATGCACAGATATCCTAGCTAGATATCAACTAGGGACTTTGTAGAATCAAGATTAGCTGCCCTATTCATGTCCATGATAACTAGTAAAATATACACACTAAGAAGAATGATGCACATCAAAAAGCAAGAATTCAACTATAAGTAAACCTAAGAAGATTGCACCTCACCTATATAAAAGACAATAAGTAAACTGCATTCCTTAATGTGGACTCAATACTATAAAAACCCAATTGTCCACAAATCTAGTCCATGAATTTCAGACAGTTTGAATCAATATTCTAAACAGGATCAGGGGCCTTTGGTACAATTCTTCATTTTAATTGGTATGAAAACAGCCAAGAGTATGTTAAGGATAGTTGTAATAAGGGAAGACATATAAGCTATTACACTCCATTTTAAACTGCCAAAAATAAAGCATGTGGCTAGAGCACAATTAAAGAAATCACTGAGACAATTTAGAAAAAAATCCAGAATCAGTGTCAAGTACATGAAACACTAAAGGTCTGAAGTTTAGCTAACAATAGAACGAAAAAAAAAGAAGTTGTGAACGGAACTTGCCATACTGTATATAAAATTATAAATCTACTTAAATTAAGTTATGCTGGTTGCTGAAAAGTCAGTACAAGGCAGAGGTGCAATGCATATCCATGCATATGTGGAAAATAATGTATGACAAATGTTCCAAGTTTGTGGGAAATGATAGTACTGGTATGATATAAATCTACTCATAAGGGAAAAAATTCTAGACTCCCACATCATTATCATATACAATGACAAACTCTAAATGGATCAAAATGAAATATGACAAAATAATAAAATATCATAATGAAATGTGGGACAATGTCATATAACATTGTGATGGAGGATAAACAGGAACAACCCAAAGGCCATAAAGTAAACCCTGGACCTCATTAAAACATCTTTAAAATCCAAAAATATCAAAAGATAAGGTGGACATTAGGGAAAATATTTGAAACACTTATGAAAAAGAGTTAATATTCCTAATAAACAATATCCCCATAAACTGCTTTGTAAGAGAGAATATAAAAATAGAAAATTGGAGAGAAAATATGAAGAAGTAAGTCACAGAACAAGAAAAAAGTTGTAATTATTTGGAATTAGTTTTCCTTTTGAATGGTACACCATGTGGATATAGTCTCCAAGGGAATAAAGGAAGTTCATGTTTATGAGGGGGAAGCATGCTAAATCTCATATTCGCATCCCTGACTCTGACTTTTTTTTTCCAAACTGTAATCTTACATTTCCCACTGCCTACTGTACATAATGCTTGGAAATCTAATTCACACCTCAGATCTATTAAGACCCAAACAAAATCATATTTTTAATCACAGAGTAACACAATCATTGTATTAAAATTGAGAAGAAACCAGAACCCTCCTACTTTGCTGGCGGGAATGTAAAAAGATACAGCCACTTTGGAAAACAGTTTGGCAGTTCCTCAAAAAAATTAAACAGTTACCATATGACCCAGCAATTTCACTCCTAGGTGTATACACAAGGGAATTGAAAACATATGCTCACACACACACAAAAACTTGTACACAAATGTTCAGAGCCACATTATTCCTAATAACCAAAAAGTGGAAACAAACTAAATGTCAACTGATGAATGTATAAACAAAACATGGTGTATCCATACAATGAAATATTATTTAACCATAAAGAATGAAGTACTGATACAATGTACAATTTGTATAAATTGTGATGAGCTATTTTAAGTGAAAGAAGCCAAATACAACTCAGCCATGAAAAAGAATGAAATTTTGCTATTTGCCACAACATAGATGGATTTAGAAGGCATTATGCTAAGTGAAATAAGACAGACATACAACGACAAATATTGTATGGTATCACTTATAGGTGGAATCTGAAAAATAAAACAAACTAGTGAATATAAGAAAAAAGAAGCAAACTCACAGATATAGAGAACAAACTAGAGGTTCCCAGAGGGGAGAGGGGAGGGGATGAAGAGGAACAAAATAGTATGTATAGAATCAATAGGCTACAAGGATATATTGTACAGCAAGGGGAATAGAGCCAACATTTTATAATAATGATAAATGGAGTATAACCTTTAAAAACTGTGAATTACTATGTCATACACCTGAAACAAACACTATTATCCATCAACTATACCTCAATAGAAAAAGAAACCAGACACCAAAAGCCACGTATTCTGTGATTCCATTTATATGAACTATCCAGAACAGATAAATCCCTGGAGACGTAAAGTAGGTCAGTCATTTCCAGTGGCTGAAGGGAGGGGGCAGTGGAGAGTGACTGTTCGTGCTTTATTAGTTTGCTAGGGCCCCCCACAATAAAGTACCACAACTGGGTGGCTTTAACAACAGCAATTTATTGTCTCATAGTTCTGGAGACTAGAGGTCTGAGATCGAGGTGTTGGCAGGGCCTATGCTCCCCATGAAGGGACTAAGGGGGTATCCAAGCTTCTCTCCCAGCTTCTGGTAGTTCCTTGGCTTGTGGCAGCATAATACTAATCTTCACATGGTGTTCTCCCTGTGTGTGTATCTGTTTCTGTGTCCAAATTTCCCCTTTTTATAAGGACATCAATCATATTGGATTCGGGACCCACCCTACTCCGGTATGACCTCATCTTAACTAATTCCATCTGCAGTGACCCTATTTCCAAATAAAGTCACTTTCTGAAGTACTGAGGGTTAAGAGTTCAACCTATGAAATTTGGGGAACAGACACAACTCAACCTATAACATAAGTATGGAGTTTCTCTTGGAGGTGATGGACATGTTCTGGGAATTAGAGAGTGGTGGTAGTTGCACAACACTGTAATATACTAAAAACTACTGAGTTGAACATTGTAATGGTGAATTTTGTGCAATATAAATTAAGTTTTGATTAAAAGTTACCAAAAAAACACCTCAAACCTTCTGGCAAGGTGGTCCTATTCAAGCCTGGGTTCAATGTTATTTCCCTCAACTTACGTAGAATATAAACTCCCATGAGGACTGGGATTTTTGCATATTTTGTACCTTAGTGCCTAGAATACTGCTGGAAACATAATAGATGCTTAATAAATAATTACTGAATTAATATCTAGATAAATGAGCATTTGATACCTTGTCGTAAGTTTGTGCATCTGAGAGGTAAAATATCTTAAATATGTAACCTTTAAAGTTAATCTGGTTTTAAATACTACAGTCAAACAGTGCCTTAATATTCATCTCATTGCAGAAATCTTCTCATTGCAGCCTTAGTAGATGACAGGGTCTAATTCAAGGTAATAACTGCTCAGAAAACTTTTTAACTGAAAATAAGAGAAAAGTAGCAAAACACATCATCCCTAAAAGAAAAGTCTCTCAAATGGACTCTTTGACTGTGTCCCATGTTCTTACTGTTAACACTTGCTCTGAGATTCCCTTTTTCTCAACTGCATTCCTCCCTTTCATGCATCCTCTCTGAGTGGTTCCCTCATTTGGCTGAATCCAGCTAGAAGCTAGAAGGCTAGGGAGGCAAACTAGGGATGCAGAGGACAGCCTCCTAAGACACATAGAGCAAGGTGGAGAAGGGTGGTGAGTGGATCTGTGGAAGAAAAGGGGGCTATCCATCCAGGCCATCATCAAAAAGTCTACAAATCATAAATGCTGAAGAGGGTGTGGAGAAGGAACCTTCCTACACTGTTGGTGGGAATGCAAATTGGTGCAGCCACTATGGAGGACAGTATGGAGGTTCCTTAAAAAACTAAAAATAGACTTACCATGTGATCCAGCAATCCCACCCCGGGCATATATCCGGAGAAAACTCTAATTGGAAAAGACATCTGCACCCCAGTGTTCACAGCAGCACTATATACAATTGCCAAGACATGGAAACAACCTAAATGTCCACCAACAGATGATTACTTCAATTCTCTGCACCTCAGTTTTCTCATCTATATTATTATGGGAATAATAAGTGTACTTCTTAGGGCTGTTGTGGGAACTAAATGGAATTAATATCCATAAAGTATTTAGAACAGTGTCTGATATAGAATAAAAACCATTATAGGTGTTGGCTATGATTGTCATCACTTCAATATAACTGAGATCCTCTTGAATTCAGTGTTGATGGCCTTTACCAGCCTTTTCATCTGCCTGTGATGTTCACTGACATTTTCTAGTTCTGGTTTCTCTTCATAGTAGACCTTTCTTTGGCCTTCCTAGTCTCTTTCCAGAAACAAAGATCTGGGGACAGGCAGTATCATTGTGCAGTCTTTTGACCCCGACTTGGGCATATAAGAACGAGCCTGGGGCTTGGAACACTTCCTTAACCAGAGATAAAGAGCTCATACAGCATGTGCTTGTGTGAATATCTTTCCCTGTTGCCAGCTCAGTGTGTGCTCCTTTGTACTGTTAAGCATGTGTATGAGATGGCAGCTGGCCAACCCCACACTGCTGTATCTGTCCAATGAGTGGAGGACCAGGGCCTTTTACTGTGGCACAAGAAGGGTGTGTATAGGCAAACTGCCCTGTGTCAGCTGTGGAGAGAGACCCAGTGGCCATGGGAGACCAATACCCAATATTGAAGCTGATCTTGCTCTTTCTCATCTCTGTTCCATCCAGTGCTTGACTGCATTGTATTTTCCTTGGCGACTCCAATAACAAGACGTAGTGGGCAGAGTGTTTGGAATCCTTACCTAGAATTGGTAACCAGTACATGGTGTTCTGCTCAACAAAAACAAAAACAAAACAAAAACCCCACTCAGGAAGTTCATTTGCAAGAATTATAGGTAGGCCGGGGAGGCTCTCGTGTCACAAACTCCTGGCTTCAGTTCTAGGCCAAGTCAGTAGGAACTAAGTCACCCTGACTGGGGTCATCAACTCTCCTTGAGGTTTCCCCATGCATGAGCAAATCAAATGACCAAGGGTTGGAATGAATGTCTCAAGGTCTGTATAAATATTAACTCAAAAACCAAGCAAATCCCCTACACCCATGTCCTTTCTGGGAATATTCCTTTGGTAATGAGGATTTTCTGCAGAGTCAATGAGAGTCCCCTATCTGGTTATCTTGAACCCAGCCAGAGTCCTAGTAGGATTAATATTCATGACTGCAGTAAGAGGAAGGGAATTTTGTTGTATTTTCTTGGTGGGTAGCTCAGAGTAATGAATTAGTATTTATTGAGTGAGCATCCACCTCTACTACAGTATTGTGTGAGGTACTATGACAAGTACAACACAATGAGCTGTTAAACATGAGACAATGGACCATAAGACAATGTTCTTGGCTTAGAGAAGCTTCCAGTAGGGCTGGAACCTGTCTAACGACGTTGCATATGCAGGAGAATAATAAGTGCATTAGGGGGACTTTGGCAGAGCAAGAGAGAGCTTCCAACAGAAAACTGGGGAAGGCTCATAGAAGTGGCATTTGAGCAAGGCATTGCAGAATGGCCAGAGTTTAGCATGCAGAGATGGGCATGGGAGTGAGAGGAAGGAAGGGGATTGCAGGCCAAAGAAATATCTTGAATAAAGTACAGAGGTGGAATATGAGTGAAGGGCATTTGTATAGGAAACCTTGGGTTGGTAGGAAGGGAATGGGGAGAGAGAGGGTAAAAACATGGCTTTGACCAGACTTGATGGTACTTAAATGCCAGACCAAGTTGGATATGGAGCTTTAGACATTGGATACAACTAAAGGATTCACAGAGAGGGCAGGCCTGGATGAGAGATGCACTTTAAAAAGTTAACCTGTTGACATGTAGCCCAATGGAATAGGATAGAGAGTCCAGAAATGCACTCGCATTTATGGTCAATCAATTGTTGATAAGGGTGCCAAGGCAAGTCAATGGGGAAAGTGAAGTGTTTTCAACAAATGGTGTTGAGAAAACTGGATATCCACACGCAAAAGAATGAAGTTGGATTCATATCTTATACTATAAACAAAAATTAACTCAAAATGGATCAAAGACCTAAACATTAAGTGCCAAAACAATGATTCTTACAGGAAAACATAGGGGGAAAGCTTCATGACGTTGGATTTCACAGTGATTTTTGGATATAACATCAAAAGCATAGGCAACAACAAAATAAAATAGATTGATTGGGCTACATCAAAATTAAAAAAAAATCTTTGTGCATCAAAGGACACTATTGCCAGAGTAAAAAGGTAGCCCACAGAAAGGAAGAAAATCTTTGCAAGTCATATATCTGATAAGGGAATAATATCCAGAATATATTAAAACTCATATGTCTCAACAACAAAAACAAACAGCCCAATTAAAAAATAGACAAAGAACTTGAACAGACATTTTTCTAAAGAGGATATACAGATTGTCAATAAGCACATCTAAAGATGCTCAGTATCACTAATCATCAGCTTAACAGAAATCAAAATCACAGTGAGATACCACTTCACACCCGTTAGAATAGCTATTATTTAAAAAAAAAGTGTTGGGGAAGGATGTGGAGAAATCAGAACCCTTGTGCATTGCTGGTGGGAATGTAAAATGATGCAGCTGCTCTGGAAAACATTATGGTGATTTCTCAAAAAAAAATTAAACATAGAATTACTATATGATCCAGCAATCCCACTTCTGGGTATCTACACAAAAGAATTAAAAGCAAGAACGCAAACAGATATTTGTACACCATTGTTCGTGACAGCATTATCCACAATAGCCAAAATGTAGAAACAATACAAATGTCCATCGATGGATGAATGCATAAACAAAATGTGGTTTATACACACTATGGAATATTATTCAGCATTAAAAAGGAAAGAAATTCTGACACATGCTACAAAATGGACAAACCTTGATGATGCTATGATAAGTAGAATAAGCCAGACAAAAAAGGATGAGTACTGTATGATTCCACTTACATGAGGTACATAGAATAGCCAAATTCATAAAGATAGAAAGTCAAAAGGTGGCTTCCAGGGGCTTGGGGTGAGCGGTATGAAAATGAGAAGTTATTGTCTAAGAGGCACAGAGCTGCAGTTTGAGAAGATGAAAAAGTTCTGGAGATGGATGGTAGTGATAGTTGTATAACAATGTGAATGTAATTAATACCACTGAACTGCACACTTAAAAATGGTTAAAATGGCAAATTTCATGTTATGCATGTTTCACCACAATAAAAAAAAAAGGTAAGCTGGCAATAGTGTGGATGTAGAGAGAAAATTGAGACAAGACGTTCTGCCAAGAGGAAATGGCCATGCTCCAGATCTGACACAATGAAATCTGGACCACAACCATCCAAATGCAGAGAGGAGCCCTCTGGGCCTGATGGATCAAGCTCAGAAGTTCTATGTTGGCAGATTTTTCACTCCCTTTCTCAATTTGAAAACATTTGGAGGTTGGCATTTGTATTTGTTTGCTGCTGTCTGCTGAAGAAATTATCTAAAATCAACACACATGATTACTTGTGCTTCTGGACTGTATGTATGTCTTTATTTATTTATTTGTTTTCAGTTTTATTAGGTAGAATTGTTACAATTTGCACATATATAATGTATTGCATGTAAATACATATACAGAATATACTGCACATATTTTTAAAATTTACATATATGTACCATTCATTGTTTCTAAGAACGTTTAGAGCTTCAGCTTTTTAAACTTACATAGTTATAAAAGGAAGAAAGCCAACCACAAAAAAAGAATTAATTCAAAAAAATACATACACCCCACTATTAAAAGCAACATTCTTTATAATTGCCAAGATATGGAAGCATCCTAAGCGCACATCAATAGAAGAATGGATAAAGAAGATGCAGCATATATATGTAATGGAATACAACTCACTCACAAGAAAGAAGGATATCTTGCCATTTGCAGCCCTTCAGTTTTTTTTCCACTCTAAAAGCCAGAATTTTATAACTGGCATAAACATTTCCATTGCATCAAGAAGAACAAAATACCCAGAAATAAACCTAACCAAGGAGGTTACCTATACTCCAAAAACTGTAAAACCCTGATGAAGGAAATCTAAAACGACACAAAGAAATGGAAAGATATCTTGTGCTCCTGGGTTGGAAGAATCAACGTTATGAAAATGGCTGCTCTACCCAAAGCAATCCACAGATCCAACGCAACCCCTGTCAGAGTACCCACAACACTCTTCACAGAGCTACAACAAACAATTCCAAAATGTATATGGAACCACAAAAGACCCCGAACTGCCAAAGCAATCTTTTGTAGGTCTTTTTTTCCCCTCTTTCTTCTTTTTTTCCTCTTTTCTTATGGTTTGATGACTAGAGAAGTTCCTTTAACATTTGTTGTAAAGCTGGTTTGGTGGTGCTGAATTCTTTTAGCTTTTGTTTATCTGTGAAGCTTTTGATTTCTCCATCAAATCGGAATGAGAGCCTTGCTGGATAGAGTATTCTTGGTTGTAAGTTTTCCCCTTTTATCACTTTAAATATATTGCACCACTCCCTTATGGCCTGTGGAGTTTCTGCTGAAAAATCAGCTGATAACCTTATGGGAGTTCCTTGTATGTTGTTTGTTGCTTTTCTCTTGCTGATTTTAATATTTTCTCCTTATCCTTAATTTTTGTCAATTTGATGACTATGTGCCTTGGTGTGTTCCTCTTTGGGTTGATCCTGTGTGTAACTCTCTGTGCTTCCCGGACTTGAGTGATTTTTTTCCTTTCCCAAGTTGGGGAAATTTTCAGTTATTATCTCTCCAGAAATTTTCTCAGGTTCTTTCTCTCTTCTCTTTCTGGGTCCCCTATAATGTGAATATCAGTGCGCTTCATGTTGTCCCAGAGTTCTCTTAAACTATCTGCATTTCTTTTCATTCTTTTTTCTTTTTTCTCTTCTGCAGTAGTGATTCCCACTAATCTGTCTTCTAGCTCCTTGATCTGTTCTTCTGCCTCATTTAGTCTATTCTTGGTTCCTTCTAGTGTGTTATTCATTTCAGTGATTTTATTCTTTAACTCTGTTTGGCCGTATATGTATGAATCTATTTTGGACTCGCCACTCTGTTCCATTGAGCTGGATGTCTATCTTCATGCCAGTACCACACTGCTTTTATTCCTGTGGCTTTGTGGTAAATTTTGAAATCAGGAAGTGTTAGTCCTCCTACTTTGTTTCTCTTTTTTCATGACTATTTTGGCTATTCAGGGTCCCTTGAAATTCCGTAAGAATTTTAGGATTAGCTTTCCCAATTCAAAAAAAAAAAAGGGCCATTAGGATTTTGATAGGGATTGTATGGAATCTGTAAATTGCTTTGGTTGACTCTTGCTATCTTAACAATATCAAGTTTTTCAGTCCATGGACATGAGATTCTTTTCCATTTGTTTAGGTCTTTAATTTTTTTCAATTTTGCTTTGTAGTTTTCAGTGTACAAGTCTTTCACCTTCTTGATTACATTTATTCCTAAGTATTTTATTCCTTTCAGTGCTACTGTAAATGGAATTTTAAAATTTTTTTTTTCAGATTTGTATTGCTAGTAAATAGAAATTAACTGACTTTTGCCTGTTGATAATATACCCTGCAACTTTGTTGAGATTGTTTATTAGCTCTGATAGTTTGTGTGTGTGTAGATTCTTTGGGATTTTATATATATAAGATAATGTCAGGGGCAGGGGGTGGGAAGGGACAGACTGGGATTTTAAAATGCAGAATAGCTAAACAAGATTATACTATATAGCACAGAGAAAATATATACAAGAGCTTGTGGTAGCTCATAGCGAAAAAAAGTGACAATGAATATATGTATGTTCATGTATAACTGAAAAATTGTGCTCTACACTGGAATTTGACACAAAATTGTAAGATGACTATTACTCAATAAAAAAATGTAAAAAATATATAAGATAATGTCATCTGTGATTAGAGATAGTTATATTTATTCCTTTCCAATTTGGATGCCTTTTCTTGTTCTTGCCTAATTGCTCTGGCTAGAATTTCCAGAACAATGTTGAATAGCAGTGGAAAAACAGACATTCTTGTCTTATTCCTGATCATAGATGGAAATCTTTTAGTATTTCACCATGGAGTATGATCTTAGCTGTGGGTTTTTCAAAAATTCCCTTTATTATGTTAAGAAAATTCCCTTCTATTCATAGTTTACAAATTTTTGTCATAACAGTGTATTGTCTTATGTCAAATGCTTTTTCTGTATCCATTGAGATGACCACATGTTTTTTCCTTTATTCTATTAATATGGCATATCACATTGATTTTCATACATTGAACCATGCTTACATCCCTGGGACATATCCTGTTTAGTCATAGTATATATCGGTATATATCCCTTTTAATATGCTGCTGGATTTGGTTCACTAGTATTTTGTTGAGGATTTTTTATCTATATTCATAAAGGATAATGGTTTGTAATTTACTTTTCTTGGACTTTCCTTGTCTGGGATTGGTATCAGAGTGACACATTATATATATATATCATATGATATATATAGGAATATACAGTTATATATATGATTATATATGATATGTGATTATGATATATATGATTATATGTATGATTGGTATCAGAGTATTATATAACACTATGAGGAAGTTTACCTCATAGAGTGATTTAGGAAGTGTTACCTCCTCTTCTATTTTTTCAAATAGTTGGAGAAGGATTGGTGTTAATTCTTTAAATGTTCAGTAGAATTCACCAATGAAGCCATCTGGTCCTAGACTTTTCTTTGATGAATGTTTTTGATTACCGATTCAATCACTTTAATTGTTACAGATCTATTCAGATTTTTTATTTCTTCTTGAAACAGTTCTGGTAATTTGTATGTCTCTAGGAATTTGTCCATTTCATCTAGGTTAGCTAATTTTTTGTGTATAGTTACTCATAGTATACTTTTATAATCACTTTTATTCCTGTAAGGTCAGTAATGATGTCCTCATTTTCATTTATAATTTTAGTTATTTTCATCTCTCTTTTTTTCTTGAAGTCCAACTAAAGGTTTGTCAACTTTGCTGATGTTTCCAGTGAATCAATTTTTAGTTTAGTTGATTTCTTTACTGTTTTTCTAGTATCTATTTCACTTATTTCTGTTCTAATCTTTATTATTTCCTTCCTTCTACTAGTTTTGGATTTAACTTGCTTTTCCTTTTCTAGCTTCTTAAGGTGTGAAGATATATATATATATATATATATATATATATATGGGTCCTGTTTTTGAGGTGTATGTCTTTATAATTTTAAATCATCTTGATTGACATTTTATCAATATGTAATATCCTCCTTTGGCTCCTGTAACAATTTTTGACTTAAAGTCTATTTTGTCTGATATTAGTATAGCCATCTCATATCCTTTCGTTACTATTTGCATGGGATATCATTTTCTACCCTTTTACTTTCCCCATTTGTAGGTTGTTTCTTTTTTAATCTAAATTGAGTCTCTTGTATATAGTGTTCTGTTTGGTCATGTTCTTGGGTTTTTAAAAAAATACATTCTGCCAGTGTCTGCTTTTTAATTAGATAGTTAAATCCATTTATATCTAAAGTAATTACTGATGAAAAAGGACTTTTTTCCGTCACTTTGCTATTTATTTTCTATATAACATTTTTGTTCCTCAGTTAATTCATCACTGCCTTCTTTTGTATTTCATTGATGTTTTTTTCTCCTAGTATATTGTTTTGATTACTTCCTCATTTCCTTTTCTGTACATTTTTAAAGTTATTTTCCCATATAACCATATTCCCTGGTTACCCCGGGAATTGCAATTAACACACTAAATTCGTAACAATACAGTTTGAATTGATAACAACTTAGCTTCAATAGCATGTAAAACTCCGCATCTGTATCGCTCCATTCCCTCCCACTTTATTTTTTTTATTGTCAATTTATATCTTAAAACATTGTGTGCTCATTCACACAGATTTATAGTTATTTCTTATGCATTTGTCTTTTAAATCCTATAGGAAAAATAAAAGGAGTTCCAAACCAAAGATACATACTGGCTTTTATATTTACCTATGTGGTTATCTGTACAGGTGTTCTTTATTTCTTTATATGGCTTTAAATTACTGTCTAGTGCCCTTTCATTTTATCCCGAAGGACTCCCTTTTAGTATTTTTTATAGCGCAGGTCTACTAGCCACAAACTTCTTCAGCTTTTGTTTACCAGGGAATCTCAGTTTCTCTTTCAGTTTTGAAGGTTATTTTTGCCAGACATAGTATTATTGGTTGACAGTTTCTTTCTCAGCACTGTAAATATGTTATTACACTGCATTCTGGGCCCCATAGTTTTTGATGAGAAATTGGCTCTTATTCTCATTGAGCATTGTTTTTTACACGACATGTCACTTATCTTTTGCTGTTTGGTTGATCTGATCAGTGTTTTCAACAATTTGATTATAATGTGTTTCAGTGTGAATCTCTTTGAGTCTTTCCTACTTGGATAAACTCTCCCCAGGGTTTGTTATTGTTTTTCCCTCTTTTTTTTGTGGGTTGCAGTCATTTATTTTTTTAGTGACTTTTCCATTATTTGTGTGTGTGTGTGTGTGTGTGCGCACGCGCAAAGATTGTATTCCTTATCATATGTGATCGCCGGAGTCTCCATTCCATTATCTCAGCAGTCAGCCAGCAACCTGAAAGAGACTTCTTTAAATACACGGAGCTTTAAAAAATTCTCTTGGTCTTTGCAGGTTAGCTCTGAGCTGGGACATGCCTTTAAAGTTTAGTTAGGCTCCCTGCAACTCTACCTTAGCTCTCGCCTCCTGCTACATGCAGTCCAAAGTTCAGTTAGAGATAAAAGCCTGTTGTCCTTAAAGGTCTTTTCTGAGCATGTGTCCAATCCTGGGCATGTGTGTGCCCTCCAGTTTCACTGGTATATGCAGGAACCCTTCAAAGCCCTTATTCTCCTACGTATCTTCTCTCAGGCTTTTAAGTCTGAATGCTGCTTGACCCTTCCATTGTCCCTTGCCCCAAGTGACTGTTAAGAGCAAGTGCCTTTAAATGCTTTTGACAGATGGCTACCCAGGAGTCACTCCAGCCCTGAGAGATCTCCAAGCAAGGTGAAACAAAAGGAAGCCTCTAAGCTGATCCCTCAGGGAGCCAACCAGATAGATCAAAATACACCACCACAATTCTTTGAGAATGACACTTGTACTACTGCTTCTGGTACTAGAAATCTGCAAGCAATAAGGCCACTGTCCCCACAACCACTGCTGAGCTGAGGAGTGGGGGATAGTAAGTTAGTAAACAAAAATACCACAGTAGTCTCTTACCAAAATTTAGCATCCTTTTTTTCTCATTAATCACTCCTCTGGTTATTATAAGTTTTTAAAATTGCATTCCAGAGTTCCAAAAGGCTTGATTTGGACCATTTTTGTCAGCTTAATCATTGTTTCTAAGGAGAGATGAATCCTCAGAGCTCCCTTCCCCACTGTTTCAATGATGTTACTCTCTTTAGCATTTTTTTAAAAATTCTTTAAGCTTTCATCTTTGTGATGACATTACATATCTGGTTTGGCCATTGTGCAGTTTTTCCATTAGAACCTTTATCATCAAAACCTTTAATCATACTTCTTTTTTTGATAACAGTTTTATTGAGGTCTCATTTATGTACCATACAATCCACCCATTTAAGTGTTCAGTTCAGTGGTTTCTAGTATATTCACAGAGTTGTGCAACCATCACCCACAATCAGTTGTAGAATGTTGTTATAAACACACAAAAAATCTTGTACCCTTTAGCTGTCTGTCACCCTCCCCAAACCCCACTGCCCTCCCCAGCCCTAGGAAACCACTAATCTGCTTTCTGTCTTTATAGATTTGCTAATTCTGATGATTTCATAAAAATTGAATCATATAATATGTGGTCTTTTGTGACTGGCTTTTTTCATTTAGCATTACGTTTTCAAGATTCATCCATGTTGTAGCATGTATCAGCAATTCATTTCTTTTTATGGATGAGTCATATTCCATTATATGGATACACCACATTTTTTTGTCCATTCTTCAGTTGATGGACATTTGGGTTCTTTCCACTTTGGGATATTCTGAATAATGCTGCTATGCATATTTGTGTGCAAGTTTTTATATCAACATATGTCTTTATTTCTCTTGGATATATACTTAAAAGTGAAATTCCTGAGTCAAATATTAACTCTTTATTTAACTTTTTGAGGAACTGCCAGAATTTTTTTCAAAGTGGCTACACAATTTTACTTTCCCTCCAACAGTGTATGTAGCTTCTGATTTCTCCATATCTTTGCCAACAGTTGTTTCTATCTGACTTTGATAACGGCCATCCTAGTGGGTGTGAATTGGTATCTCACTAGGACTTTTATTTGCATTTCCCTGAAGAATAATGATGTTGAGATTCTTTTCATATACTTATGGGACATTTCTATACCTTCATTAGAGAAATGTCTATTCAGATCCTTTACCCATTGCCTTTATTTTTTGAAAGATAGTTTTGCTGGGTATAGAATTCTGGTTAACGTATTTTTTTTCTTTTGGCACCTAAATGCATCATACCACCCTCTTCTGGCCTCCATTGTTGCTGATGAGGAATCATTGTGATTCCCTTGTATGTAATGTGGTTCCACTGTACCTGATGAGCCATTTTTCTCTCATGACTTGCAGGATTTAATTTTTGGCTTTCGGTAGTTTGAATATGGTTGTGTTTAAGCATAGAGCTCCTTGCAGGGAATTCACTGAATTTATTATATGTGTAGATCAATGTTTTTCATCAAATTTGGGATAGTTTTAGCCATTATTTCTGAAATGTTTTTTTCTGCCCCTTTCTTTCTTTCCTCTCCTTCTGGCCAATTTCCAGAGTCCTGAAGAAGTTGGGTTTTGGTTTATTTCATCAATTTTATCATTGCTTTTTTCCCTATAAATTTGGTTTAAAAAAGATTTTCCCCCTTAACAGAGGCACTGGGGATTGAACCCTGGACCTTGTGTGTGCCAAGCATGTGCTCTACCACTGAGCTATGCCCCTCCCCACCACCTCCTATCATTGCTTTTTGAGTATGGGTTTGTTGAGCTTCTCACTAAGCCATTTTTGAAGTCCCACCTCTACAGCAGCTCATTTTAATACCTAACACTTTCATGTCAAGTGCTAACAGCAAATAGCTGAAAACAGAAGGCAAGTGGTCCTGAGAAATATCTGCTTGTTAAAACATTTTAAAGGATACTTGATCCAAATTGCCCAATGGAGAAAGCGTAGCCTCAAATAAAGGAGAGTGGTGAGTAACGTTTACTCATGTGATTTGGTAATTCTTCACCCGCTGAACTAGTGTAATCATCTTACTAAAAATTTTATAGTTCTAAGTAGTTAATCATGTTGGCTAGAAATAAAACTTCATGCAACACAGTTAAATTGCACATATTTTCTTCCTCCAGCAGATGGTGACATTTTATAGAATATGGATAAACTGTCCAGAAGGATCAGCAAGCTAAGTGACTAAAATAGAATTGTCTCTATTTCATTTCTTCTTTATCTGCATCTCGAATTAATCTGCAAAAAAGCAGTCATCAAGAAGCTACATCTATAAAAGTAGGCTAAGAACAAGAACAAATCATGACTAATATATACAGTAAAAACTTTCACCTTCTTCAGTGCTGGGTTGCATAATATTTTTATCAGATATTTTCTTATTTGGCATCAGGGCACATCAGCCTGCCTGTATACAAAAACAGAACAGGACAGACAGAATGTTAAAGTGGGTAAATTTGTCTTTAAATAATGTCCACTTCTGGTTTATCGCTGCTTCTTTCTTCTATGCAGGTCCCTCATTCCTCTCTGTTTCCCAAATTAGTTCTTGAGAATTACTTCTCCCTTCCTTTAAACTCAATACATTAATGTTTGCTTCCTTGGTTTCTAACCCACAGTACAACATCTAATTAAAATTCTTCCTTAGGTGTATGTAATAAGTAGTCTCAGCTTAATGTGCTAACTGTACCAGGAATATTAGACTTAGTAGGTCAAACCAAACATCAATTGAACATGTATTTCAAGTCTTCTTGTGGGGCTCAGAGTCCGTCTAGTCAGAGAAACAAACTCAAACAGTATGTAAGAGGTATTTTAGTGCATGTGTGCACAAGATTCCATGGGAACCCAGATAATGAATCATTAATTCTGTTGGAGGAAGTTTATAAGTGGGCTTCAAATCTGAGTGGGATCTCATGGACTGAGATGTGGGCAAGGGGCATTTTAAGCAGAGGGAACAACTTGAGCTCAGATTTAGAAGCATCAAACCACTCCGCATTTTTGCTAAGCCCAGAACAGTTTGGTTTGAACACACAGCATAAAACACAATGTACCAACAGAACTGGAATGGAGGATGGAAGAGGAAGAGGAAGAGGAAGGAAGTGGAAAGGGAGACTGTATACGTGGGTTAGGGCCAGACTGTGAAACCCTTAGAAGGCATGCTAAAGAGTGATGACAGCTCTGTGAAAAACCTTGTGAGGTATGCTAAGAAGTGTGGACTTGATCTTGTGGGCCTCAGAAAGCTGTATTTTAAAGCTATGGAGGCAGTGAAGGATGGAAGCAGAGAGAGCAGTTGAGACATGATGACAAAAGCTAGAGAGGAAAAACACAGTGTGGATTGATAAATGGTGACATCTTACAGGGAGAAGGGTTAATGATGAAGACATATTTGAGAGACATTCACATGTTCGACTTACAGGCTAAGGGAAATGGCTGGATGTGTTGCCTGAGGAAAGGTGAGACATGCACAAAGATGACTGTGAGGTTTCTAATTCTGCCATCTTGGTGTGTAATGAGAACATTATTCAAAACAGGACATTCACAAAGAGTAGCAGATTTATAGAGGGTTGTAGAGGGTTTAGTTTGGGACAAAATGAATTTGAGATGACTGGTGGGGGACATCCAAGTGGAGGTGCTGAGACAGAAGTAGAAATATGACACCAATTGGAATTCAAGAGAGAAAGCTGGAAATGATATTTGAGTGAACAATGTAAACTTGCTGGGAGAGGCCATGGCCATTGAGTCTCAGGTGGTTGAGTGCAATGAGAAGGGGGGCCCAAGGATGGACCTTTGGGATTCCCAATATTTTAGTTTAGGTGCAGACTATGAAGGAGATTAAGAAGGAGGAACTTGAGAGGTAGCAAGGGAACCACAGGGAATCGAGTCACGTCTGAAGAGGAAAGATGTGAATTAACTCTCCTCTCACAGTGCAGCCTCTATATTTGTGGGAGATCGTGTGGTATACAGTGATATCCTAACAATATTTCTAGAATAATCGCTGCCTCACTTTGGCCACAGCTTGGAAGCTTGTCCAATCCTCACCATATTAGAAGGTCAATATCTTAAGGATGTGAAGTGAGAATATTGAGAGTATTATGAAAGATGCCCTGACCTACACTGTATAATTAGTTAATTTTTCCTTTTTTTTAGTGTTTTTAGTGGGGCAGGAGGTAATTAGTTTGTTGGTTTGTTTGTTTTTAGAAGAGGTACTGGGGATTGGACCCAGGACCCTGTGCATGCTAAGCATGCTCTCTACCACCTGAGTTACACCCTCCCCCCACTAATTTTTCCTTTCTGATGAGAAATTAACCAACTAAGTTCCATTAAATTTTATGCTTTCCTTCTCACAAGATAAATTATACACATATTAACAACAAGGAAGGAAAATGTGTAAGATTGGAAGAACTCCTGTGAGAAGATACTCTTCACCCAGAAATTATGTTTGTTTGCTGATTTAAGTCTAGAAAATACAAAGAGACCTGAGAAATAAATTGTAATTGGATTTCAACAGGAAACCACCCTTTCTGGGCTCCAGGAAGTGGTAAAGAAGACTGTAACACCTCCTCCTTTGAAGATGTCGGAGCATGTGGTGGATGCTGTCCAGATTCTCCTTCAGGACTAAAGAAAATGTTCCCTCGCTTCTGGGAGGGGTGCCCACAGGAAGCCCTCGGCTGCCAGCCTCTTCGGAGATTGCCTTGGCTAAAGAGAGCTGCCTCACCCAAAGTCACATCCTTCTACGGGTCAGCCTGAATCTAATAACTGAATGACACGGGGCTCATCCTCTCAACTTGGGACAACTCTAAATAGACATTCCATCTTCAAAGATCACCATGTGGCATGCCAAAAGAGCTCCTGGGTTCCTATTGTAACCCAGCCTCTCCCTCTTCCCAATCCTGCATCCTTCCATTCCCTTCAACAGATATTGATGCCAAGGGCCCTCTCTAATAGACCTCCTGTGTGCTAATCTCCATCTCAGTGTCGGCTTCAACAGAGAACTCAACCTGTAACAGAGGTGAATTCACAGAGCTTAGATATGGGCTGCAGGCAAGCCCTACTTCATCTTTTCATCCATTTGAGCTCAGGCGCTAAGGACAGCTTGGTCTTTGAAAGAAAGCAGGACCAGGAATATCTGGATTTCTTAATTTTATTTGTAAATTAACCTACAGTAAAATTCATTCTTCCCGGCGTCCAGTTTTATGAGTTTTGACAAATGCACCAAGTCATGTAACTACCACCACAGGCGAGAGACAGAATAGTTATAATTACCACCCCCCACCCCAAACTCCCTCATTTTGTCCCTTTATAGTCAGTTCCTCTGCTCTGTCCTTAATCCCTGGCAACCACTCATCTGCTCTCTGTCAATATACTTATGCACATTCCTGAATGTAATATGAATGGAATTATACAAAACGTAGTCTTTTGAGGCTGGTTTTCTTCATACAGAATAATGCATTTGCGATTCATCCATGTTGTGTATTATCAAAAGTATGTTCCTTTTTATTATTGAGTAATATTTCACTGTATAGATCACCAGAGTTTGTTTCTCCGTCCACCAACTGAATGGCATTTAGGTTTTTTCAAATTTGTAGTAACTGTGAAAAAACTGCTACATTCATATAGAGGATTTGGTTTGAATAACAGTTTTCATTTCTTTGGGGTAAATATGTTGGCATGGAATTGATAGGGCAAGTAGTAAGGGTGTTTTTAACTTTATAAGAAAGTCCCAAACTGTTTTTCCAAAGTGTCTGAACCACTTTTACACTCCCGCCAGCGATGTATTAGTGTTCTAATTGCACTACAACCCTGCCAGCCGCTGGTATTGCCAGGTTTTTTGAAGCCATTGTAATAGGTGTTCAGAGGTATCTCACTGTGGTTTTAATTTGCATTTTACTATTGATGTTGAGCGTCTTACAGTCAATGATGCAGTGGCATGTCTTCTTTGGTGCAATGTCTGTTCAAATCTTTTGTGCATTTTCATATTGGGTTTTTTGTTTCTTTATTGTTGAGTTTTGAGAGTTCTTTGTATATTCTAGATACAAAGCTTCTGTCAGATATGTTTCTTGTAATTCTTTTATCCCAATATATAGATTTTAGTGTTGTTCTCTAAACAACATCTTTTATTGAGCAAAGATTTTTACTTTTCATGAAGTCCAACTTATCACTTTTGTTTTATACATGGTGCTCTTGGTGTCATTTCTGAGAATTCTTTGCCTAAGCCTGGGGCACAAAGATTTTCTTCTGTTTTCTTCTAAAATTTTTACATCTTATATTTAGGTCTATGATTGACTTTGAGTGCATTTTTGTAAGAAGAGTGAGGTATGTGTCAAGGTTCATTGGATGTTCATCCAATTGTTCCTGTACCATTTGTTGAGATTATCTTTTCATTATATTGCCTTTTTAACTTCGTCAATAATCTGTTGGTCATATTTGTGTGGATCAGTTTCTGGACTCTTTATTCAGTTACACAGATCTATGTGTTTCTGCTTTCCCCAGTACCACCCTGTCTTGATTACTGCAGCATTACATAGTAAGTCTCAAAATCAAGTAGTGTAAATCTTTTGATTTTGTTCTTTTTAAAATTTGTTTTGAATATTTGAATTTCTTTATCTTTCCAAATAAATTTTAGACTCACCTTGCCGACACTTAACAGCAAGTATTAACAATACTAAACAGAATATTAACAACTTAACAAAGTGCTAACAATATTGAGTCTTCCAACCCATGAACACAGTATATCTCTCCATTCATTTAGCTCTTTTTTTTATTCCTTTCATCATTGCTTTGTAGTTTTCAACACAGAGATCCAGTACATATTTGTTAAATTTACACCTAAGTATTTCACTTTTTTGGTATTATTATAAATAGTACTATGGAAGGCACCTAAGGATGTCTGTGTCTAGACCCCTGGAACTTGTGAATGTTGGTTTATATGTGGTAAAGTGTTTCCAGATGTAATTAAGGATCTTTAGATGAGGAGATGATCCTGGATTACTCTGGGAGGGGGCAATAAATGACATCACATGTATCCTTATAGAAAGAAGAAAGAGGGAGATTACACACACACAAAGGCAATGTGAAGACAGAGCAGAGAGAGACGCAGCCACAAGCCAAGGAAGGCCAACAGCCAGCTACCCAGGAGCTGGAAGAGACAACAGATTCCCCCTCGAGCCGCCAGGGGGCATATGTCTTGCTTTTTGTGGGTGGTGGCTCCACTCCCGGCTGAGTTTTCAATGTCTTTGTCATGCTTTTTTGGTCTGTTTCATGTGTGTGCAGCTTGGGAGTGAACCTAGGACTTACGTGGTTTGTAAACAAAATTAGGAGATTCCTTTCTTCAGCTTTCTTCTCTTTGGGATTTCTCCCACACTCTCAGGCTCTCATGGGTCCCCCAGAAGATGGGGTTATCTCAGAGTTTTACCCTCTTGCGTTGTCCAGCAGTTCCACATGATTGGGGTTGCCTTCTCTCTTTGGTGCAAGAAAAAAGAGAGGAAAAAAAAATCGTGAGGATTCCCTCACCATTGTCAGACAACAGGGCACTGGACTTCATGATCTGTATGAGTAAATCATCTTCCCAAGAGTGAGGCAAGACACAGTGCAAACAGCCACACTCTGCTGTGGTCTTTGGCAATAATAAGATAATTTGCCTGGGACAACTGCTCTAAGGGTTGAGCACTAGCATGAGCATTTAATTTCTAAAAGCAGTGATGTGGGGACAAATGCTGTGATAACTCTACACACTATTAGTCCTTTGGACACTTCACTGCAGATTGTCATCTGGCAGACTCTGAAATGGATATTATCCTGCAGGAGTTTTATGAAGGAGGGCTCTTAGGGTCAACACCTGCAGAAGGAAAGGGGTGGGAGGGAAGCAGAATTGAGCCAAGAGATAGGTGGAGCTATGATGCAATCTTAATGGATGCCTCAGCTGATCCTAAGGGGAGCTCTGGAGATGGCATGGCCATTTAGAGCTGTCTGAAGTTGATGTGAGAGGGCTGGGGTCTTATAATCCCTCATTGATCAGTCATTGGATGTGGGCCCCACCCGGTAGAGGCAGGACTTCAGGCAAGACAGGTGTCTTCAGTTAAGGCGATCCCAAAGGGGACAGGTAGCTGAAGGCTGTTGGCCCAAGGCACTCCTAGCAGCTGAAGTAAAAAGTGGCCTA
This sequence comes from Vicugna pacos, assembly GCF_048564905.1. NCBI lineage: Eukaryota > Metazoa > Chordata > Mammalia > Artiodactyla > Camelidae > Vicugna > Vicugna pacos. The sequence continues at coordinate 38,045,862 of NC_133023.1, forward strand.
AAGGGAGATCTGAATGGCTTATTATATCCACCACATTCTATAAAAAGTAACCACAGCGACAAAGCAAAAATTACAGGAAATGCAATGTGAAATGGATATAATAAACTCACTAATGATAGAAGCTTTTAACATACCACTTTCAATACAAGACAGATCAAATGGACAGAAAGTAAGAATATAGAAAATCTAAAGGACCAATTAATGAGGTACATAATTATGGATTTATCAAGCTCTTTTACCCCATGACAATTGGAAATATACCTTCTTCTCAAGTGCACATGAAACTGTCACAGACATTGATCATATATTAAGTCACAAAGGGAGTATCATCAGTAAGTTCCATAAAATAGGACTATTATAAACAACATTCTCTGGTTTTATTAACCAGAAATTCTACCTGGAAATTTAGACTTCTTCTATTAAATAATTCTTGAGAGGAAGGGAAATTTAAAAAAATGAAATAATGGAATTAATTTTTAAATTATGCTAATGAAAACACTACATATAAAAAATTATTGGATATAATTAAAGAAATGATTGGAGGAAACTCCATACCCTTAAACAATATCAATAAATATCAACAAATGAATTATGTTCATACCAATAAAATTAAAAAATTAAAATGTATGAACTAAATTCCCAACTCAAAACACCAGAAAAAGAACAAAGTAAACAAAATAAAAACATACGGAGGAAAGAATAAAGATGAAAGAAGAAATTGCTGAGATAAAAATTAGAAAAACTATTTTTACATGTAATTAGTAAATCAAAATCCTGTTTTCCTGAATAAATTAGTAAAATAGACAAACCACTATTGTATTGACTATAGCTCCAGTTTAATGTTAAAAATTTGTGGAGATAATGGGTATCCTCACCTTGTTTCTCATCTTAGCAGAAATTTCTCTAGTGTTTCAAGGAAAAAAAAGAGTGGTAGACATATACATAATTAGAGATGACATGTGGGAAATAACCATTGAAACAGAAGAATTTTTTTAATCACAAGAACTTTTATAGACCCCTATGCAAATAAATTTAAAGACACAGATGAAACAGATAATTTCCTAGGAAAATACATTTGCTAAAATTGACCACATTAGAGAGACAAAGCTTAAACCAATCAACTCTTTAAAGTTATAAAAGAACTATCCCACAAAAAAGTAATTGGTCCACATGGTTTAAGAGGAGAATTTTCCCAAACATTCACAGACAAGATTGTTCAAATACTATGTAAATTATTCCATAGCATGGAAAATGAAGGAAAGCTTTACTTTCTTTTTGTGAAGCAAGTATAATCTTGATACCTAAACCTTGAAAAGACAGCACAGAAAATTCCAAATTAAATCACTTATGAATACTGCAGAAATACTAAATAAAAAATAAGCAAATAGAATCCAATATGAACTAGAAAAAAATACTCCATGTCTAATTGGGATTTACTCGTGAAATGAAAGGTAAGTTCAATATTATGAAATTCATTAATAAAATATAGCATATTAATACATCTGAGGAGAAAAATCATATGATTATCTCCACTGATGTGAAAAAGCCTTCCACAAAAGTTAACTATTTTCTAATTTTAAAAACACTCAAGAAAATAGAAATTTGTGGATACTTTCTTTACATGATAAAGCATATGTGGGAGTGTATCTGAGTGTATACACCTTAATCCTAAACCCAGCATCTTACTTAATGAGAAGCACAAGAGGAATTTCTGCTAAGATTAGAGAACAAGATAAGGATACCCATTATCTCTGTGACTATTTAACACTAAACTAAAGCAATTAGCCAATAGAATTAGACAAGAAAAATTAATTAGACGCCAAAGAGTTTAAAAAACAGAAGTTAAACTATTTCTATTTGCAGATGACATGATAATAAACCTGGAGACCCCTACAGAGTCAGTAATAAAAACTAAGTCAAACAATGAAAGAATTCAGTAAATTAGCAAGATATAAAATTAGCATAAAGGAATCAACTGTTTCATGTATACAGTAACCAGTTAGCAGATGTAATTGTAGAGAAAAATCCATTTACAGTAGCAACAAAGAAAATAAAATACTTAAGAATAAACTGAACATGAAATATGCTAATATATACAATGAAAATTTTAAAACAGTCCTGAAAGACACAAAAAGTAGTCTTAAACAAATGGAAAGACAGTCCTTTATCTTGGATAGGACGAGCTATCATCATAAAGATAATTCTCCTCCCTAACTTATTTGAAAAATTTACCACACTCCCAATAAAAATATCAATAAGTTTTTATTCTGGACCTAGACAAGCAGACACTAAAGTTTATATGGAAAAATAAATTTGCAAGAATAGCTGAAAGGTCTAAGTTTCTTGAACTGGCCAAGTTCTCTTCTGCTACTCCAGTCCTACCTCATTTAATGGACCCCTCCACGTTCAGATCTCAGCTCAAGAGTCCCTTCTGGAAAAGAATATGAAAACAAATATATATATATGTATGCATGACTGGAATGTTATGCTGCACACCAGAAATTGACATATTGTAACTGACTATACTTCAATTGAAAAAAACAAAGAGTCCCTTCTGGGAAGTCTTTAGTACATGCAAGCACGCACGCGCGCGCACGCACACACACACACACACACACACACACACTCACACACAGTCTAAGGCACGCATTTTTGTTATATACTCTCACAAAACTGTGTTCCTCTCCTTTACAGCACTTGGCTCAGTTTGGGGTTATTCACACACTGGGGGATTTATTTGGTTAAAGCTGATCTCCTTTCCTAGGCTGAAAAGATCATGAGAGCAGGGACAGGATCTGTTTTTTCTCACCGTGTGTGTCCTCAGCCCAGCACAACCCAGGCACATGGTTGCATCTGATAAATATTTTTGAATAAATATCAAGATATGAAAAAAATACAAAGGAAAGGTCCCGCCATTTTTGAGGAAGTTTGGTCTTCACGCCCAGCATTTTTAAAGTATTAAAGATGTAATTTTAGCACCCCTGCTTATAATGTTTGAAACTTCACAAAAAAGAGAAAAGATAGCAGAATAAATGAATCAAAAGGAATCATTTTTTTCTTTTTCCAGCCCAACTGTTGGTCTCATTTTTTCCTCAGTCAGGCCTGCAGATTCTGCCTCCTTAATCTCTCTCCAGCACTTCCTTTCCTACTGCCATCTACTTGAAATTCTCTTCCCCTTCTGTCCCAAAACATCTTCCTGCCTCCATCTCAATCCACTGGACACCAGCAAGACTATTTTTGGAAAGTCATTTCTGCTAATAGTACTCCCTCAGTAAAAACAGTCAGTGGTTTTGCTTTCAGAGACCAAATGTAAAGTCAATCAGACAACAGATACTTAAATGAGCATCTACTACATGCTTGACATCATAATCAGCTGTGGCATTCAAGACCCCTTAACCACACAATTTACAAGCCTTAATGGTTTGAGTCTTTACCCAAAGAGCAACTGGAAGCCATGACTGACTCCAAGCAAAGGAGAGACATGACTGGAATTAAATCACTGATTTCAAATCCAAGGAGAGCAGGGTGGAAACAGATCAGTGAGGCAGTTTTTATAGTGCTCTAGGGGACAGAGGATGCTCTTTTGGGCTAGGCTGATGGTAGGGGCAATGAAGAGAAGTAAGTGGATTAAAGAGATATAGGGAGGGGAGAGAGGGTATAGTTCAGTGGTAGAGTACATTCTTAGCATGCACCAGGTCCTGGGTTCAATCCCTAGTACCTCCATTAAAAGTAAATAAACAAATAAACCTAATTACCCCCCCAAATAAAAATAAAGTAAAGGGCTATAAGGAGGTAAAATCAACCTGACTTGATGATGGATTGGATTGAAGAAAGGGGGCTAAGGAAGAGGTAGGTGCCGAGACCAATCCTAATTTTCTGATTGCGTAATAGAATAGATGGTTTTCCCATTCATATATTAAACTTGAGGCAACCAAGAGGGAACATCAATGAAGGCAACTGGATTTCTAGGTTTGGAGCTCCAAGGAGACGTCTAGGCCAGAAATGTCGATCTGGGGTTACTTAAGAAACCATAGAGAAGAAAAAGGGCCTAGGGCTGAGCCTGAAGGAATTCTAACACTGACCAGGCAGAGGACGGTGAGCCTCCCATGACAACAACAATGACAGTAACTCGTAATGCTTGAAGCTTACTCCACGTCACACACTCGGGCTCCATCCATATCTAACTACTGAGATTATAAGACTTAATTCTTACAATAACTCTGTAGGGTAGGTACTATTAGGGTCCCTGTTTTGCAGAGCCCAGTCTCCCAAGGGCTGTGCTCTGAAGGTGCAGCTAGGAAACAGGAGGAAAGCCGGGGAACAGTGATGTCATCAAAGTTGAAAGAAGAGAGTGAGTTCGGCAGCTGTGAAGAGTATACATGCTGTTGTGGGGGGAGGGTACAGCTAAGTGGCAGAGTGCAGTGCTTAGCATGCACGAGGTCCGGGGTTCAATCGCCAAGTACCTCTATTAATCAATCAATCAATCTAGTTCCCTTCCCCCAACAACAACAAAAACCAAAACAGTGTAAATGCTATTGAAAGGTCAAATAGGCAAAACGTGAAAATGTTCCCTGGATTTAATAGCATGGAAGCCATCAATAAACTTAGAAAGAGCCGTTGATGTAGAAATACGGGGTCGGAATCCAGATTGAACGGTGCTGAGAAGGAGGAGGAGATGACAGCGGGGAGAGAACAAGTATACACAACTCCACCAAGAAGTTGGGCTGTGAGGAGCAGGCAGAGAAACCGGTGGCAGCAGGACGAGGGTGTGGGGAGGAAGCCTGGCAGGAAGGTACCGGTGCAGGCTGGAATCCGGCTAGGCTCTGCATATTGCAGTGGTGAAGTTTGTCCTGGGGCTGTGGTCTGAAGGAAGGCGTGCTTTTTCCCATGTGGTCAGCTCCCTTTCTGTAGTTCATCTGCCCAGAGAGGACACCTTCTGATTCCCATAAAGGTGTTGTATGTATCAGCAGCAGCTGTGCTAGAGGAGAATGCGACTCAATGGGGCTTTTAATAAAGGAGAGTGGGGAGGGTATAGCTCAGTGGCAGGGTGCATGCCTAGCATACATAAGGTCTTGGGTTCAATCCCCAGTACCTCCATTAAATAAATAAATAAGCCTAATTACTACTCCCCCCTCCTCCAAAAAAGAAAGAGCATGCTGCAGATCTGCAGATACACACTACTATATATAAAACAGATAAACATCAAGGACCTACTTTATAGCACAGGGAACTATATCCAACACCTTGTAATGGCCTATAATGAAAAAGAATATGAAAAGGAATATATACATATATATAACTGAATCACCATTCTGTACACCAGAAATTAACACAACGTTGTAAGCTGACTATACTCCAATTTAAAAAAGGAGACATTTAAGTATGTTTAATGTGCAGATGAGAATCATCTCAGGTGAGAATAATATGGTTGAAGAGTGTGGTTGAATTAACAGGCAGGAGAAGTGGTGATTGATGGGGGGCTGGTGTCTATTATATCAGAAAGAAGAAAAAAGGGGTGGCGGGTTCACTATCTTAGGTGTGATAAAAATCTCTTTGTAGAAAGTAGCTTTTGTTAATTGTCTGTCTTCTGGGGTGACAGACAAGTGATCTCAGTGATTTCTAGGGTATCTCTACCCTCAGGGCTGTACAATTGATCTGGGGTCTTAAAATCATTAGGTTTTGGTCCACAGAGTTGCCCCTGAGATGTCCGCATCACTGTCTCTGTGACCTTTCTGCTGCCTTCCATCTGTCAAAATGAACCATACAGGCGCCCCCTCCTCGAGTCCTACTCTTCCTTGACCCGTAGCCAGGAAGAGCTCAAGGAAGAGCTCAGGTGCTGTCTGTTGTGCAGCAGCAGACTTTTCTCTTTCCCTTCTCCCACCCCCAGCCTAGGGGAGGGGCCAGTGGGATGCTGCTCTTTCCTCTGCTTCTCCAAGATATTTTCTCGAAGCCCTCAGACTGCCTCTGTATCAGCTAGCTTTTGCTGCGTAACAACCCCCTAAAACTTAGTATCTTACAGCCCACATCTATTATTTCTCACAACTCTGTGGGTCAGCTAAGTGGTTCTCCTTGTTTGGGTCAATTCGATTGGGGCTGGAGGGCGTAGCATCTTTTCAAATCACGCTCCTCAGACCAGCAGCAGCCAGGAGCTTATTAGATATGTAGACTCTCTATCTCCACCTGGGGCCTAATGAATCACTTTCTGCATTTGGGCAGGATCCCCAGCTAAAGTTTGAGAAGCACTGGTCTAAGACAGCCTCCCTCATTTGTGTGGCAGTTGGCAGGCTGGTTGGTCTGGGGGCCTCAGCTGGGGTGGCTTATTCTCTGATCCATGTGGCTAGCCCAGGCTTGTTCACGTGGCAATCTCAGGGTTCCCAAGAGCAGCAAGGGGGCAAACCCCACAGTGGGGTTTTTTTCCAAGTCTCTGCTTGTGTCATATTTGCTCCTGTCCCATTGGCCAATGCAAGTCACAAGGCCATCCCAGAGTCAATTGTGGGAAGGCACTGCCAAAGGACATGGAGAGAGGAGGGGGAAACTCTCCAGTTATTTTTTTTCGAAACCTACCACTCTCTCTACTACTAGTATTTAGGCTTTTGGAAAGAAACACCAGCAAACTTTTGCATGCTGCCCAGCCACATTACCTCCCTGCAGGTGAGCACAGAGCCACCTACTTGCTTTAAAAAGGAAAGAAGGGAAAACATAAGGAAGGAAAACATTACAGTTTAATACTGGAAAATAATATCCTTGCCACAAAGGAGAAGGTGGGTACAGAAGTAAGTGGATAAATGGGTCTGGTGGTGGAAAAGTGAGATTGTCTGACAAATTCATTTTCTCTGTGAAGTAGGAGGTTAAGGTCATCATTGAGAATGGGGTGGGGAGAGGGTGGAGGGCAAAGAGGGGTAACAGAGTAGACCTCTCCTTAGAGAAGGTTTGAAATAGTCATAATTGAACTTGAGACTGGGAATTGACACGAAAAGCATAGGATTTCGGGGACCATTTGAGTTGATGTTATGACTTTAACTTGATGTCAATCTGTCCTGCGGGGAAACTTTTTGCACTAGTGTTTGCGGGCACAGAGAAAGCCAAAAGCGGGGTTTGGGGGATGTTACTAAGTGAGTAATGAAAAAACAGAGGGCCAGGGAGTTTAGGTTAGAGGCGTTATTAAAAATAATGATCTGGGGTCTTTTAGCTGAATATGAAAAACCGAGAAGAAAGTGGGGGTAGTGGTCAATGAGGCTGGAAAATGATTTGAACTAGTGGCTGAAAGGAGAGGACACTGTGGACAAAAACGAGATGCTTGAGCTAGTGATTTCAGAGGTGGAGTCGTTTCTCTGATGAAAAAGACCAGAGAAGATCTTTGGATATGTTCTCATTTTTCCAGTTTGAACACCTTCCCCGGGTGGAGATGAGATTTGCTTTCTAGCCTCATTAACCTTACAATACCCTCCCCAAGGGGATGTCCATTATCTTCCCGAAACAGAGCAAAAATTGGCCTTTTTAGTTCTCTTTCGGATTTCAGGCATTTCAGCTTAATCTGCCTCTTGAACTTCCTGTTACTTTTTCATCCACCCTTGAGTACATGTTCCTTCTTATGAGCTCCTGAGAAATACCACCATTCTACCACTCTGATTCTGTTTGTCTTTTGCTCAGATGAGTCATAATAGGCTAGGTTGTGCTGTACTAACCAAGGACCCCAAAATCTTTTGCCAGGAGGTACGGAAGCACTAAAAACTATCCGAGTTTTACAAATGAGTAAACTGATCTTCAGGGTGTCTGAAGGGATGGTCTTCAGCGGGCAAAACCCTAGGGAACACAGCACAAATTTTCACAAACGCTACACTTTAACAATTAAATGCGCTGCGTGATAGTGCTTCCAAGTCCTCTGGACCACAATGCATTATGCAATGTCAGTTTTTATCCTAGTGGAGAGGTGCTCCCATCCAGAACTTAGTTAACACCCATCCCGGGGCTGACGGGGGCGCTGGATGTAGACAGTGACCAGGGGCCCCATTCTAAATAGCGTGGAGGCGACTCGGCTGACGAAAGAGATGGTCAGGCAGGGGACATAAAACAGCAGAGGCAGTGGAGTTCTCCGGGTGGGGTCCACGTCCTGTCACTGGGTACATTCTGTACACACGAGCCCCTCCCTTGCCTGAAATCAATTCATGAAGACTTGACTTCATGACGGAGGGGTTGGGGAAAGGTGGGGTCTGGCTCTGTGCGCCCCAGCTGGCGACCCCACCCCTCGGCAACCCCGCCCAGATCTGGCAGAGCCCCAGGCGAACCCGGGCGGGTAGGGAGGCGGGGAGAAGCTGCCGGTTGAAGGCGGGGCGGGCGGCTGCCAAGCCGGCCAATAGGCGGCTCTCCATCGCCGAGCCGGGAGAGGGCAGGGGTGCCGCCGCTATAGCACCACCGCCTTCCAAGTTTCCCTTTCTGGATGCACAGCCCGGGTGCCTCCGCTCTTCCCGGCACAGAGGAGCCCCAAGAGGCCGCAGGAGCGGACTCGGAACGGGATTTCAGAGGAAAGGGAGAGGAAGGGTGCCCCACCCGCTCTGGAGGGGTTCGGTGAACGATGAAGAGCCGGCGGCGGCGCCGCCGGGAGTACTGCAAGTTCGCGCTGCTGTTGGTGCTCTACACGCTGGTGCTGCTGCTCGTCCCCTCCGTTCGGGACGGCGGCCGCGACGGGGACAAGGGCGCCGGGCACTGCCCGGGCCTGCAGCGCAGCCTGGGAGTGTGGAGCCTGGAGGCGGCGGCGGCGGGCGAGCGCGAGCGGGGTGCGGAGGCGCGGCCCGCCGCTGGGGGAGACGCGGGCCGGTCCCCCAGGTCCCCGGGCAACCTCAGCGGCGCCGTCGGGGAGGCGGCGTCTCACGGAAAGCAGCATATCTATGTGCACGCCACCTGGCGCACCGGCTCGTCGTTCCTGGGCGAGCTCTTTAACCAGCACCCGGACGTTTTCTACTTGTATGAGCCCATGTGGCATCTGTGGCAGGCGCTGTATCCGGGCGACGCCGAGAGCCTGCAGGGCGCGCTGCGCGACATGCTGCGCTCGCTCTTCCGCTGCGACTTCTCCGTGCTGCGGCTGTACGCGCCGCCGGGGGACCCTGCCGCGCGCACTCCGGACGCGGCCAACCTCACCACGGCCGTCCTCTTCCGCTGGCGGACCAACAAGGTCATCTGCTCGCCGCCGCTGTGCCCCGGCGCGCCCCGGGCCCGCGCCGAGGTCGGTCTCGTCGAGGACGCCGCCTGCGAGCGCAGCTGCCCCCCCGTGGCCCTCCGCGCCCTGGAGGCCGAGTGCCGTAAGTATCCGGTGGTGGTCATCAAGGACGTGCGCCTCCTCGACCTGGGCGTGCTGGTGCCCTTGCTGCGCGACCCCGGCCTCAACCTGAAGGTGGTGCAGCTCTTCCGCGACCCGCGGGCCGTGCACAACTCGCGCCTCAAGTCTCGGCAGGGGCTGCTGCGCGAGAGCATCCAGGTGCTGCGCACCCGCCAGAGGGGCGACCGCTTCCACCGCGTGCTGCTGGCGCACGGCGTGGGCGCTCGCCCGGGGAGCCAGTCCCGCGCCCTGCCCGCCGCGCCGCGCGCCGACTTTTTCCTGACCGGCGCGCTCGAGGTGATCTGCGAGGCCTGGCTGCGCGACCTGCTCTTCGCGCGCGGCGCGCCCGCCTGGCTGCGGCGCCGCTACCTAAGGCTGCGCTACGAGGACCTGGTGCGGCAGCCGCGCGCCCAGCTGCGGCGCCTGCAGCGCTTCGCCGGGCTCCGCGCGCTTGCCGCGCTCGACGCCTTCGCGCTCAACATGACGCGCGGCGCGGCCTACGGCGCCGACCGGCCCTTCCACCTGTCGGCGCGCGACGCCCGCGAGGCCGTGCACGCCTGGCGCGAGCGCCTGAGCCGAGAGCAGGTGCGTCAGGTGGAGGCCGCCTGCGCCCCAGCCATGCGCCTGCTGGCTTACCCTCGCAGCGGAGAAGACGGTGACGACCAGCCCTCCGTGGACGAGGAGACGCCGCTGGAGACGGAGGCCGACGGCGCCACGTAGCCCCCGACCCACGTCCCCGGGAACGGATCCCGGTAAGGTGGCCTCGGGGCAGGGTGGGGCAAGAGAGGGTCTTTGGGGAGTTTGGATCAGCCTGCAGGGAAAGGGGAGGGAAGCCGTCTTGGGATCTCACCCTGTCAAAATAGATCCGAGCGGGAGGGGAAGCCCAGCTGGGAGAATTTGGAGAGAGTCATCGGGATTTTTAGCTTAGCCACCTGCCTCCTCAGAGGAAGACCCTGAGAAACGAGAGGTTAAAGATGGAGGCGGCGGAACCCAGGTCTCCGCACTCCCAGCCCCCTCTATGAAATAAGACGTAGGATCCTCTGTTGAGAATGAGGGGGTGGGAGAGGGAAGAGGGGTACCAGGGGTCTGAGCAGAGTAGAGAAGGTTTGAAAGTCATAATCCAATCTTGAGACTGGAAATTGACATAAAAATACAGGATTTCGGGGACCGTTTGAGGTGGATGATGATGACTTTATCTCGATGCCAATCTGTCCGGCGGGGAAGCCATTTGCAGCAGTGTTTGCAGGCACCGAGAAAGCCAAAAGCAGGATTCAGGGGAAAATTACTGACTTTTATCCTACCTACCCCTAATCTGTTTCAACACTTTTCTGCCTCTGCCTCTCTGATGTGCAGACTCCAAGGCTTTCCTTCGGATTTACCAAGCATACAGGCATAGTCAGGCCTCTATTACAATAGTTTTTGCACATGTGTGTGTCTCAGGCTCTGATATATTGGCGTCAACGGACTTTGCTTTCCCCCGGCTTGTGTGGTGGCTCCTCCACCCCCAGTGGCAGGCACTTGCAGGATACTTGACCATATCCCCTTCACATCAAATCACAAAAGCTGCCTGGTTTGCTTCCTCTAGTGCATACAGGACGTCAGGGCTGGGCTTCCCCCACTCTGCCCCATCCGCTTGAGAGATGGAACCTTGGATTGGCAGTAGCAGTTTTGATTGTGACAGCAAAAGGAGCTTTGTGTAAAGACATCACCTCTGTCCATTTGGTTAGTTTTTTTTTTTGTTTGTCCTTTATCTGTAAAGTATATATCCTAATAGCCTAAAATGCCAAAATGGGGCTTAAATGATCTGGAAATGTGTTCACTGTCTGGATCAGTCCATGACCCGTTGGTTGGGCTGAGGGAAGAGTTTGTTCTGCATGATGCTGACCTCACCAGTCTAGTTAGTGGCTTGGGAATGCGTTTCCCCCCCGACATTGTGTGAGTTGGAAGGGTGCAGCCTTCTGCACTGTGCAGTCCAGAGGAGGAAAAGCAGTGCCGGGTGGGCGGAAGTGACTTAAGTTTCCATTCATTACTTTATAGTGTAATTCAGTATTCCTCTGGGATGAAGCTCTGAGGACAAAGTTGAAGATGTTAATGAAGATGGATTTTGTTGTTGTTAATAGAGCCAGGATTTCAGAGCGATTTAGGAAGCTGACTGATTTTTCTCCCCGCAATCAAGTGGTTTTCTTAGTTTCTGTAATTGCTTAGGAAGTCTGTGTTCTTTCCTGATTTCCAGAATGGAGGAAGGTAAGGCACAGGGTGACTTGTCACATTTCAACAAAAACATCCTCTCGTCTGCTAATCCTGTATTTACAGATGTAAGTACCATAATGGTCCCTGGCCCTCCTTCACGGGTCTGAGGGAATGCCTCTTCGGGACAGATTGCTGCAGCATTTTATGGCTTTAAGAACTGACAATCTCCCAGAGACTTTTACTTTTGTTTTCATTTTTACTAACATTTATTGAGCACTGACAGGGGTGAGGTAAGAAACTGAATAGAGAGGAGGGTTAAGAGGACACAGTCTTCATCCGGTAGGAAGTTAGATTCTGTATGGGTGACAGTGACTATGGGGCTGCTGTTTTGGAAGAGCCGATGGGGCTTCCTTTGCAAGGTTGCAGGGGACAAGCTTTAGGCTCTTTCATACTCTAGTGGCTGAGCCCTTCCTCCTACATTTCTGCTGGAATTACCCAGCGCTTACGATGTCACCACCAACCAGTGGGTTTAATGAAATGCTTGTATTCCTGGTTCCTAGAAAGATAATGTAACTGACCAACTGATGAGTTTCCAAAAGTCTGTTACACCTCTACTCCAGGGAAGGGAAGGGCCTGGATCTCCAGGGACCATGCATTGAGTTAGGCATTGTGGATATATCATTATAGTGACTGTGGACAAAAATTTCATTCCTGTAGGCATTTAAGAAACCTTGGCCTTTGTTCTTAACAAGATAGATGGACCCTCTGCGTGAAATTAGGAAAGGAGTTAAACGCACTGTAACCTAAACCCCAACAATCAGAAAGCTTTCTTTCTAAGGAAATCATCCAAACAAACAAAGAAATGGCTAGCCACCACCAAATCCCAAAGCGTTTTGAAAGTCATTCCATTTTAATCAGGACGCTGTGTCCCAAACAGCTTATGTACAACAATCACTGAAAAGGTAACCTCTTGTTTAAACAGCAGTCTGTACTGCTAAAACCAGGCATTTGTTAAACTTTGTTCCTGCATAGAATTTCTTGGTCAACAAATTTTGTTCAAATTCCTAAAACACATCCACATCCAAATTCTTACTGCCCCCTTGTGAGGTTAGTGCTGCCTTTGATCAAGACATTCTTGGAGCTCCCCCCTGGGGCTGCCTTCCTATGCAGGACCCCCCCTCAGCTGATGGTGGATTTGGTGTTTAGGAAAAATGAAGACTCATCAAGTCTGGCGGGTGAGGCAGGAGAGGAGGTTGGTCCTGCAAGGTGAGGTGTGGCCGAAAGACAGGAACAAGTCATTCCTTGGCTCATAAGAAATCAGTTTTTATTTTAGGATACGAGAACCCAGGCATCAGAACCTGGCTCTCCTGGTTACTGCACAGTTGACCTTTTTGGCTTTTAGTGTTCTTACCAATGAGAAGTGGAAGTTGAATTAAGAGGATTTCCAAGGTTTCTTGCCAGTAAGGGGGGGGTGTGACAATTATTAAGTGCCTATTTTGTGCACTGTGTTACTTGCTTAATGCCTGCTATCTGAGTTCGTGCTCATCTTAGCTTTATGAGGTCAATAGTAACCCCATTTTATGGATGGTGAAACAAGCTCAGAGAGGTTGAGTAATTGTCATGGATGACACAGCCAGAGGATTAAAATCAGGTGCTCTCTATTTTGAAACTAGTGTGTAAAAACGTTTTAGAAATAATAGAAGCATATGGAAGAAAAGGAGTTCAACAGTAGAGGTGGACAGTCTCACTTCCCAGCAGTAACCACTACATTTCTTGTGATATGTCTAGCAATGTTTTACTCAAATTCAAACAGGAATCTGTAGGCTTTTCTGTAGTTAAAGCTGTCTGTCTTTAATTCCTTAAAAATTTTAAACTGAGATATAATTGACAGGTAACATATTAGTTTCAGGTCTATAACATAATGGTTCAATATGTATATATACTGTAAAACCATCCATCAACACACATAGGTACAATTTTTTGTGATGAGAACTTTTAAGATCTACTTTCTTAACAACTTTAAAATATACTATACAGTGTTATTAACTGTAGTCACCATATTGTACATTACATCCCCATGACTTATTTATTTTATAACTGGAATTTTGTACCTTTTGACCCCCCTTTCACCCACCCTCTGCCTCTGGCAACCACCAGTCTGTTCTTTGTATCTACAACTTCATGGGGATTGGGGGAGGAGGAGCTGGATTCTACATATCAATGAGCTCATGCAGTATTTGTCTGACTTATTTCACTTAGTGTAATGCCCTCAAGGTCCATCCATGTTGTCGTAGATGGCAAGATTGCCTTCTTTTTTGTGGCTGAATAACTTTCCCTTGCATACATATATACCATATTTGCTTTATCCATTCATCCATTGATGAACACGTGGGTTGTTTCCATGGCTCAGCTGTTGTAAATGATGCTGCAGTGAACATAGGGGTACAGATATCTTTTCAAATTAGCATTTTCATTTCTTTCGGGTAAGTACCAGAAGTGGAATTGCTGGATCATAATGGTAGTTCTATGTTTGACTTTTCGAGGAGCCTCCATCCCATTTTCCATAGTGGCTGCACCAGTTCACATTCCCACCATTCTTGGGCAACAGGGAGGGTGCTTTGCTGTACTGGATTTCTGCTGTCATCTACCTAGAGTCCGGAGACATGATGGCAAAGATGAGATTATCAAAAAAAAAAGTGCCTTTGAAGAAGATGGTGGAGGGAATGTGAATCGGCCAGTTCCAGATTCTAAATGATGAGGTAATCACTGTCTTGGACAAATACTTGAAGTTGGGTGATGGAGAGAACGTGGCCGTGAGGCACATTCACTGCTCTCAGTCACCCATCCACCGGTCCCTGGCCAGCAGCTGAGGGCACATGTATCACCTGTTTTTGAAGAATCCAGGACCAACTGCATTTAATAACTGTAAGGGCATGTTTTACTTTCTATAAATTGTTTAGTGAGTTTTTTTAGGGACTATTTTCAGTATCTTTGTGCCTGTGAAAGGGGGATGCTTTTTGATCTAAAAGCTTCATTTTATAAAATTGACTTATTTTTCTAGACTTAAATTGTATATGCTTATGGTAATTAGAAACTCTGAGAATATTGGCTGCTGATGGTTGCCATCGTGTTCTGGCAAAATTATTTTCCGTTTTTCTGAGGAATGTTCCAGCGGCTAGCTATGTCATAAGGTGCCATGGAGTTCAACCATATATCCCTTTGCAAAGGATCAGTAATATTTAGGGGAAGATTTGTGGACTTAAACAAGAAACTCAATGCCAGCTAATTGATTTAAAATCCTTTACCAATTAGAATTAAACTTAGTGATGAATCCTTTAGCTTTTGTTTAGGGATTTTTCTCATGTTCTTTTGTGAATCATCTTTGCTAAGTAATTCTTTTCTTTTTGTGTCGGTGTTTCAGAAAATAGTGAACTTGATTCCTCTGCTTTCTCTTCAGCTGTGACAAAATCTAATTTGTGAGGTATGATTGAAAGGTTACAGAAATAAAATTAATGAAACCTAAAAAAAAAAATCTTCCCATATCTTCATTTTAGTGGCTATCTAGTTAGTGTTTCATTGTAGGACTGTATTATAGCGTATTTAATTAATCCCTAGTTCCAACATTTCGTTGTTACATTTTGAATAGCATCCTTTGCATACATGTAAGAAAAATTTCTATAGTAGGGTGACTTTATGTCACAAAGAGTTTAGGCTTTTTTACTTTTTGAGAGGTTAAGTTGTTCAAGTTCGTGCCAGTGTTCACTCCTACCAGATGTTTCTTGGATTATCTGTGTCCTAGGCTTTCAACAATGTGTATTTTATCTATTTTGTTTCCAACGTGGCCAGTGTGATGGGTGGAGCATCCGTCCTCCTAGCACCCTGGCTCTCTCTGACCCTACAGTTCATCTCAGCCAGTGAATGATTGCCTCACACCTCAGGTTGTGGTAACCAGATGCTGAGATGAAATCCACTTCTTAGCCCTTCTTTGATGCACCTGGATTTGCAAAGTGTGGTTTCAGTGATACTTTTGAAGGACTGGACACATTTTGAAATAAAAATTATCATCCCTTTGTAAAACCACACTTCCACATGACATCAGGTTGTAGCAAGCTTCTTATTAAGATGTCCTTCTCCTGAGGGGACCGCCTACACTGTTGGTGGGAGTGTAATTTGGTGCAGCCACTATGGAAAACAGTACGGAGATTCCTTAAAAAACTAAAAATAGAGTTACCGCATGATCCAGCAATCCCACTCCTGGGCATATGTCCAGAAAAAACTCTTAACTTGAAAAGGTACATGCACCCCAATGTTCATAGCAGCACTATATACAATAGCCAAGACATGGAAGCAACCTGAATGTCCATCAACAGATAACTGGATAAAGAAGATGTGGTATACATACGCAACGGAATACTGCTCATCCAAAAAAAAGAAGGAATGAAATAATGCCATTTGCAGCAACATGGATGGACCTAGAGATGATCATATTAAGTGAGATAAGTCAGACAGAGAAAGACAAATATCATATGCTATCACTTATATATGGAATCTAAAAAATATATAAATAAACTTATTTACAAAACAGAAACAAACTCACAGACATAGAAAACAAACTTAGGGTTACCAAAGGGAGGGGAGAGATAAATTAAGAGTTTGAGATTGGCAGATACTAATTATTATGTGTAAAATACATGAACAACGAGGTCCTACTGTAGAGCACAGGGAAGTATATTCAATAGCTTGTAATAACCTATAATGAAAAAGAGTATGAAAAGAAATATATATATAGATGTATAACTGAATCCCTATGCTGTACACCAGAAACTAACACAACATTGTAAATCAACTCGACTTCAGTTAAAAAAAGAGATGGCCTTCTCCTGGTACTGCTGCAGTGGGTTGTACTTAGTAACTTGAACTTCTGCTATTTCAGGACACGATCATTGGGGAACTTACGCCAATTTTAAATAAGGTTGAACTCTTTATACATTTTCTCTATACTCCTGAGAACCCTCTTCTGTTTTGGAGGAGGGGATGGAGGGCAGAAGTGCTCATTTGCATTTGTCCAGGCAGGATTCAGAGGGTTTTCAAAGAGGTTTTTTGAGTCTGGGCAGAGATTTGCTTCCCATGAATACAAATGTAATATAAATAGTTTGGAGTGATGCTTTTAAAAAACATTTATAAGCAGCTGGCTTAAAATTCCCCAGGATGCCTTCTCTCAGCGTGCTCTCAGTATAACCAGCATAGAAAAGACTGGAACTAAAAAAAGCTCAAAGGGCCTTGCTTTTTTTGTGTCCAGTTGAACAAGGTGACTGAGAAACGAACTTTTGTCTGTGTGGGGGTCTCCTGGCCCCTCATCCTCTCGCTTCATAGTGGAACCCCAGGAACTTGGCTCTGTTGAAAGAACCACTTCTGCTCAGGTGCAGTGTAGAATAAGAACAGCAGGAAAAAAAAGAGGGGGGAGGGTATAGCTCAGTGGTAGAGCACATGCTTAGCATGCACAGGGTCCTGGGTTCAATCCCCAGTACTTCCAATAAAAAAAAATAAACCTAATTAGCTGCCCCTCCAGCCCCCCCAAAAAAAGAACAGCAGGGGCTAAGAAACAGCTCTGGCCCAAGTTCAAGAACGCAGGGAAGTGGAGAACTCTTCGGGAGCTGAGCAGGAAGCAGTTTCAGTGGGAGCAAAATTGCTGAGCTCAGTGATGGCTTCATGGGAACATGGGCCGGGAAGCCTTCAGCTCTGCTCCCGGCCCACGGGCACCGAGCCAGCAGCCGGGTCTGGACATTTGGGGCAGCTGGCCTTTGGTCTCACATGAAAGGCTGTCATGCTGGATGCTGAGAAGAAATTGGAACAGCAGCTGATAGTCGAGTGTTTTGAAATTAGGGTGTTAAGAGGCTGTGGAAGAGGACCACCACGTTTGACTTCAGTGATGACGGTGTTGGATGTGAACCGACTCCCCTCCCCCGAGGTGGATGCCCAGTGGAGGGGAACTTTCCTGGAGAGTCACATTCCAAAAATAGCCCTGTTAGCAGATAGAGAGACCCCAGATTGGAAAGCTCACCAAATGGGTGGACAGGTTCCCCCTAAACGTGTGGGTCCTTGCCTGCTGATTGAGAAAGAATTCTCAGTAGAGGCAGATGGACAAAGTAGAAAAAAAAAAGCTGCTTTATTGTTCAGAGAGAGAAGGGAAAAAAAACCCCACTGAAACAGGGAGCCGTCAGTCAGGTAGCTGGTGGAGACAGCTCCACCCACGATCCCACCGCAGGATCTTTTATTGGAAGGCTCTGCCTTTGTTATCTTCATTCGGGTGATGCCAGTCACCTTCTGTTACTGGCTCTTTCATCCTGTGGAGCTCAGCTCTAAAACAAACTTCAACAGGGAAGAAAGGGAACAAAGAGATAACTGGGGTATGTCCTTGGGACCGAGGAGCCAGCTTCGGGATAAAAGAAACAATTTGTTTTTTTGTTTTTTTGTTTTTTTAGAACAGCCTGACACTTTCTTTCCCTTGCTAATCAGCCAGGGTCAGTTAGCCTGCCTTATCACCTCTCCAGACTCAAGATAGACTGGATTTTACTCATGGGAGCCCTTTCTGTTAAGTGTTACCTCCAGGCAGAGGTGTTAGAAGGAGCCCCGGAAGGCACGCGGAGAGTCATGAGGATGGGGTTGGGCAGGGGGCAATCTCTAGGTCCTGCCAGCAAGAAGCCTCAAATCTGGCCTGAAATCCAAACGCCTAGAAGGCCGGCTTGGAGAGATGAATATTGTTTGATTAAGAGCGTTTGGTCATGGTTACCAGTAGGCTGGAAGCAGAGAAGCCAGCCTAACTGAAAGGCTGAAACAGACCATTACAGAAACGTTTGTAAGGTCTGAGGAGTGGGTCGGGGTGTGAGACAGTTCTTTTGTAAAGGTGATGAGCTGGGGAAAGCTATGAGCAGCCCCCAGCATGAACAGGGAGGCTAACTGAAGCTGTCCTGACCTACATACAGATCAAGTGAACAGCAAGGACAAACGTCCCAGGGACTTGAGGGTCCTTTTCCCCATGACAGAGACCAGACTTTACCAAAAACTGCCTCAGAGAGATTCTGGGAACAGTAAGCCAAAAATATTCGTCAAGATAATGTTTTAAAAATAGGACTTCCTTTCAGACAGCCTAGGGCTGACCTGTGCTAAATACACAGATTTTAGAAGCAATAAAATAGATGCTGTCTCTTCCTTGAATAAAGGATGTCACTGGCATGAATGGGAGAAGGGAAAACAATACATTTTGCAGGTTCTGCAAACAAAAAAGTTAAACTCCGATACCTTTCTGTGCACTCCACCCCTCCACCCCGTCCCCCCAGCTGGGGAGGGCAGAGGGGATGATTTTGCATTTTAGAGATGGTTGGCTGAAAATAAACATACGTAGACCCTCCCAAAGCACAACAATTCTGGAATTATGGAATGCCTTTTAGATTTAGTTTAGTTTAATTTCTCAACAGTCAAAGGGGAAGCAAAATTGTTTTTGAGCTCAGGGAAAATCCATGTCCTGGTCCTAAATATAGCAATCTCTGGCAATCCTATGGGCCCAGGAGAGGGCTGGTGTACTCGCTCCGATGCTCTGCGTGAACGTGAACCTGCTCTTGGCCGTAGGGCCATTTTATCCCCACTGGCATGTGGTTGGGGCTAGGAAAGGGTAAAACGGACAGAGTGGCTCGCTGTGCAGGGAGGGAGGACCTGAAGTGACAGGCTAGACTCAGGCTGACGCATAGACTCTGTACCCTGACTAGCCATCCTGACCTGTGAATCCTAGAGCTGGTGGGGAGGGGCGGCCCCAGTGCCCACCACCCCACCTTCAGCCACTCCATTGATGCAGAGCCCCGGTGGGGCCAAAGGACCACCTGAATGGCAGGTCCAAGCTCCAGTCACTTCTATAGCTCCCTGTTCTCACTAACCCCTGCCACCCCCACTTGGTAGGTGGCAAACATCTGCAAGAGGGCAGTCAAATACATATTGTCAAATACTAACTCCATTGCTTTATTTGAGTTCAGGACGACTTTACTCACAAAAGCAATCATGTTTGCCAATTAAAGTTGTATCTGTAAGCAGCTCAATGAAAAGGAAAACCAAAAGTCAACTAGGGAAACTCGCCTCTTTCTAAGTTCTATGAATACTGGTTTGGAGCACATTCATTTTATTCTGAAGGGAGCTCAGAAACCTGGGAAATTTTTTAGCCGGGGGTGGGAATGGTAAGATTGGAAACATATTATGACTTTACTCTATTCTGTTGGGGAAATGGAATGGCCATTGCGTTTTTGCACTGGCTGACTCTGGGGCTTGACTGATGAGTCACATGGAATGAGGTTTGACTCTGAATTCCGGAAGAAGAAGTGAGTCCTCTTCTCCCACTGGGGGCAGGGAGGGGCGGGGGTGCGGCTCAGCTCTGGACACGGGCTGCCCAGGGCCAGGCAAGCAGCTTCTCCCCCCCTAGATTCTGCCCCTCCTCCCCAGGCAAGAGTTTTGTGTGTGTGTGTGTGTGTGTTTTTAACTCAGTCTCTGTTTTCACCTGAAGCGAGGGTTGTTTCATGTATTAAATAGTACTGAAACTATTATTGATTAGTGCAAATATCCCGGTGCCCCGTGCCACTGGCACTTAATTTTTCAGCTTGAAAGTCTGGAAACAATTTATAACATTTATGCTGCTTAAAGAACATTTCTAGGCTATTTGGGGGTGCAGTTGTGTTAGCAAACTCAGTGTTCCCTATTACAATTTGCTTCAGAGTCACAATGAGGGAATGCTTGCACTTTGACATTTCTGGTATTTCGAGTATTATTTTAACATTATCCATTATCCATTATCCCTCCGCAGCTCCCTTAAGAAAAAAAAAAAGACAACTTAATGGCTCTGTTGTCGCAAACATTGTCAATCATTTCCGTTTTCCTTGGCACTGCATTTCACTGATTTGAGGTGAAAACAGGAAGGTGAAGAAAGCTTTACCGGGGTTAACAGATAAGCTTGGGTGGGAACATCACCCACGGAGGGCGGTTCCAGGGTAGGATGGTGGCAGAAGACCTCACGAGAACACATCGCCCTTGAAAAGGAGCGTAATGCCTGTCCTCAGCCCATTTGTTCTGCAGTGGGTCAGGGAGGAAGGCTGTTACAATAGGCTGCAAAGTAATTCCCCCGTGATAACGGGGCTGGCTGAATACCCGGAAACCTCACCCCCGCAGCCCAAGTGCCAAGTCCTGGCACCGACTTTTAGCATCTGTGAAGCAGCTTCAGGTGGTGAAGCCGGGGTGCCTCACCTGGCACAATGTGTGGGCAGGGACAGGCGACACCAAGACAAACCAGAAGGAAAGAAGGGCGGGCGGAAATCTACAAGTGCAATTCGAGGAGGGGAGTGAGGTGCCCGTGCAGGGTCACAGAGCCACCTGGGGGGGTCCAGGGCTCAATATCTGACTTGGAATGGGCCACTGATAGAGGCAGACCTGCAAGTTCATTTGGTTAACCCTTCTGATCTCAAACTTGAAAACTGGCAGGAAGTTGATTCTTCCTCCTCCTCCCCCATCCCAGCTTCGAAGGTTGAAAAAAGTATGATTAAAATGCTGAGAGTGTGTCTTCCTGAATTATTCCGCCACCGTAGCCGGGGGAGCCTCAGCCAAGCCAACTGCAGGCAATCACAGCCTGGAATGAAGTTTCCCTTTGATGGCGGTGAGGCTATTAGTAAGTCGGCCAGCTGCATTTAGGGCCCTGGCTGGTTATTTAAATACCCAGGGGAACTGTAGCAAAGTAGATAAAATACACCCAACTCGTGGGAGTATGACTTTGAATTTTTAAGTTAAACAAGCCGTTTTTTTTAAAAGTGCAAGTGAATTTGTGAATCATTTGGGTTTTAAGGAATGACCTCACATTTCATTGCCACATGTTTTAAAAGCCTTTTACATATGCTTCACAAAACAATATACAGAAATCTCTATAATTCTAAAAATTAAATACACTAAGAGTTTATAAAAACTATCTGTTGTCTTATTATACAGGATAGGTCTCTTTATTGAAGTAAAGTAGATTTACAATGTTATGTTAGTTTCTGGTGTACAGCATGGTGATTTATTTATACATATACATATATATATTCTTTGTCAGATTTTTTTTTATTACAGGTTATTACAAGATATTGAATATAGTTCCCTGTGGTATACAGTAGGTCCTTGCTGTTCACCTATTTTATATATAGTACTGTGTATGTGTTAAACTCAAACTCCGAATTTATCCCTTCCCCTACCCCATTCCCCTTCAGTCACCGTAGTGTGTTTTCCATGTCTGTGAGTCTGTTTCTGGTTTGTAAATTATTTCATTTGTAACATTTTTTTTTAGATTCCACATATACGTGATATCACATGGTATTTGTCTTTTTTTTAGGTCATTTTTCCTTTATAAGAAATAAATTTTACAAACATAATAGAAGCTTTTATCCCCATCTTATTCCCCAAATATCCAACATTTGTGTGTGTCCATGTGTGTGTGTAGCCATAAACAACCTGTGTTACCACATGTGCTTTTACATTTCAGATAAATTACACCATTTTTAGCATATTTTTGGTATCTGCTATTTTTTCACTCAACATTGTTTTCAAGATTTATCCACACTGATCCATATACATTCAGATATTTGTCTCTCTTTGTCTGACTTAATTCACTTAATGTGATGATCTCTAGGTCCATCCATGTTGCTGCAAATGGCATTATTCTTTTTATGGCTGAGTAGTATTCCACTGTATATATAAATATATATACCACCTCTTCTTTATCCATTTATCTGTTGATGGACATTTAGGTTGCTTCCATGTCTTGGCTATTGTAAATAGTGCTGCTATGAACATGGGGTGCATGTATCTTTTTGAATTCATGTTTTCTCTGGATATATGCCCAAGAGTGGGATTGCTGGGTCATATGGTAAATCTGTTTTTAGTTTTTAAAGGAATCTCAGTACTGTCCTCTATAGTGGCTGCACCAAATTACATCCCCACCAACAGTGTAGGAGGGTTCAGGATAGGTCTTTGTATAGTTTTGACTTAGGAATAACCAGGAGAGTCTACACCATTTCAGATGGCACAAGCAGTAGCAAACCTTTTCATTCTCCCCAGACTCTGGGCAAGTGGAAATTGTCTTAATCAAGGAGTTTAGTAGCTTAAACTTTAAGTCTGCGTGGTCAGACATCTAGCAACTGGAAAAAAGGGCAAAGCTAGCTATTTGGTGACTGTAGCTGGCTGATAAACTAAGAGTTCAGTTTTAAAATATGCATGCAAATTTGAATACTTTATAGCTCCAAGTGAATAGGGCCCCGTAAGTATTAAGAAGAGTGGGGTCTGGAGTTAAATTCTTAATCCTGTATCTAAAGGGCTTAAGAATTTGAGGGAACATCACATTAAGAATTCATGGACAAGTTTATGTTTTAAAGACAACCAAAAAAATAAGGGAAAATGGTGGGAAATTAACTGATAGTTTTTAAGGATCTCCTTGGAGGTTAAGTCAAAACTGGAAGGAAGGCAATTGAGCATCCTTGCCTGGTCAGTGACATTCAAGAATGGAGACCAAACCAGGAGGATGGGAATCCATTTAGAGTGTGGAGAAAGGGCCTTGTGAGGTTGCTGCCTGTGCACTGTGGGGTGCCCAGCCTGCTTAGCAGGACGTCAGAACTGTTCTTCAAATACCCCAGGGGCAGTAATAATATAATAATCTTTCAGAGCACCTGTCTCTCCTCTCCTCCCCACCTTGTACTGCTGGATGATTTGATAAAAAAAATTTGAACTTATGAAAAGCAGCTTTTCAGGTAGATTAAAAATTTTTTTAAGAAGTTTTCTTTATTGAACTATAGTCAGTTTACAATTGACATTTTGTCAATTTCTGGTGTACAGCATCATGTTTCAGTCATACATATATATTCATTTTCGTATTCTTTTTCATTATAGGTTACTACAAGATATTGAATATAGTTCCCTGTGCTATACAGTAGAAACTTATTTATCTGAGCTCCTGGATGCCTGTGAGAGAGGATTAAGAAGATTTTTAATAAAAAGATTTAAAGAGTGCTTACGGGGCTACAGATTGGGTCCAGAGGTTATAGTATCTCCATAAACGTTTGTTGGGACGTGGGATCTGACCAGGCAACATTTAGCACTTGGTTAGTAATTGATAGAAAGCCGCCCTAAGTTACTGCCAAGTTGTTCTTGAGTCTTTAAAATGACCCCAATGGAGAGTTGAACACATTGCACAAAGAAACAGTCACAGAGGAAAACTTTTTATTTGGAAATAATTATAGACTCATGGGAAATTGCAAAAACAGGACAGCAAGGTCCAGTGTACCCTTCACCCAGCTTTTCCTGAAGATAACATCTTACACATAAATCAGTATCAGCACTAGGAAGTTGACACTGGTACAATCTACAGGCCTAATTCAGTTTTCAGCCATTCTTATATACACACATTTTGTGTGCATGTGTGTGTGCATAGATCTATGTAGTTTTATCCTATATGGATACATGTAAACACCACCACAATCAAGATACAGCACTGTTCCATCAGTAAAAAGAAACTCTCTTATGCTACCCCTTTATAGACACATAGCCCACCTTATCCCACCCCTTTCCCTAGCAAACACTAAAACTGTTCCCCATCTCTATAACTGTTATTTCAAGATTGTTGTATATATAGAATCATATACTGTAAAACCCTTTGAGGTTGTCTGTTTTCATTCAGCATAATTCTCTGGAGTTCCATCCAGGTTGTTGTGGGTATCAATAGTTCGTTCCTTTTCTTTGCTGAGTAGTATTCCATGGCATGGATATACCACAATTTGTTTAACCATTAACCCATTGAAGGAGATTTGGATCATTTCTGGTTTTTGACTATTACAAATAAAGCTGCTCTGAATATGTGTGTATAGGTTTTAGTGTGGACATAATATGAGATGAATGCCCAGGAGTGGTATATGCTCATGTGATATATGCATGTTTAGTTTTATAAGAAACTACCAAACTTTTTCAGGCTGGCTGTACCATGTTCCATTCCTACCAGCACTATATAAGAGAAATTTCTATGCAGCCTCACCAGCATTTGGTATTGTCGCCACATTGTATTTTAGCTGTTCTAATGGGTATGTAGTGGTATGTCATCGAAGTTTTCATTTGCATTTTCCTGGTGGCTAGTGATGTTGAACATCTTTTCATGTGCTTAGTTCGCCATCCGTATCTCCTCTGGTGAAATGTTGGTTCAGGTGTTTTGCCCATTTACTAATTGGGTTGTTTCTTACTGTTGAAGTTTGAGAGTTATTTGTATAGTATAGAAAAAAGCCCTTTGTCAGATACGTAGTTGCAAATATTCTCACTCAGACTGTAGCTTGTCTTTTCATCCCTTAAGATCTTTTACAAAGCAAAACTTTAAAAATGATGAAATCCAATTTGTCGTTTTTTCTTTTGTGAATTGTGCATTTGATGTCATGTCTAAGAACTCTTTGCTTAGCCCTAGCTAGGGTCCTGAAGATTTTCTCCTGTTTTCTTGTAACATTTTTATAGTTTTTTAAAATTTTGGCTTTTTTAAAATAAATTTTAGGATACGCTTATCTATATCTACATCGAATTCTATGATTCATTTTGACTTAATTTTTGTATAAAGTATGAGGTTTGGGTCAAGGTTTTTTGTTTTTTGTTTTTGTTTTTGTTTTTTTGCGTGGGGACGTCTAACTGCTTTATCACCATTTGTTGAAAAGACAATCCTTTCTCCAGTGAATTCCTTTTGTACTTTTGTCAAAAATTAGTTAGCTATCCACGTGTATATCTCTTTCTGGGCTTTTTCCCCCCTCATTGAGCTATGTCTGTTCCTCGCCAGCATCACACTGCTTTGATTAATGTAGTTAGATGTAGCTTAACACTGAACAGAGAGATTATTCCTACTTCTTTTCCAAAAAGGTTTTAACTATTCTGGTTTCTTTGCCTTTCCATGTAAATTTTAGAATAAGCTTGTCTATACTTATAAAAGGCATTGATAGAATTTGACAGGAATTTTATTAAACCTATAGATAAATTGGGGAAAGATGACATCTTTACTTGAGTCTTCCAATCCATGAACATAGTTATGTCTCTCTGTAGGTTTAGATTGTGATTTCTTTTGTTGGTGTTTTCTAGGTTTTGGCGTACAAGTCCTTTACTTGTTTTGTTAGGTTTATATGTGAGTATTTAATTAGAGTGATTATAAATAGTATGAGTTTTAAAATTTGGTTTCAAGATGTTGGTTTCCAGTATATAGAAATAGAGTTGATTTTTCAATATTGATCTTGTAGCCTGCAAACTTGCTGAATTCACTTATTAGTTCTAGGAGTTTGTTTTGTACATTCCTTGGGATTTTTCTATGTACATAATCATATAATCACAAATAGGGACAGTTTTATTTCTTCTTTGTCAAGAAGTATGGCTTTCGTTTCCTTTTCTTGCCTTATTTCATTAGCTAGGACATCCAACACTATGTTGAATAAGAATGGTGAGTGCAGATACCTTTGTGTTCTTCCCAACTTAAGAGGAAAGCATTCAGTGTTTCATCATAAAGAATAAGGTTAGATGGAGGTTTATGTAGATTTTTTAATTAAGTTGGGAAAGTTGTCCTATCCCTCGTTGCTGAGAATTTTTATCATAAATGAGTGTTAAATTTGATTTATTTGTTAAATTCTGTCAACTTCTTGAGGTGGGTGGCTTAGATAATTGATTTGAGACCTTTCTCTTCTAATATATAAGCATCTAATACTGTAAATTTCCCTCTCAGTACTGCTTTGGCCATGTGTCACAAATTTTGATATGCTGACTTTTTGTTTTCATTCAATATATTGTTGTAGTTTTTAACTTTCTATGGATTATTTAGAAGTAATCTTCTTTAATTTCCAAGAGTCTGGAGAATTTCCTACTGTCTTTCTGTTATAGATTTCTAGTTTGATTCTATCAGGGTTAAACAATGTGCTCTGCAATGAAAAAAATTTATTTTTTGAACCAGGATACTGTTTATGTTGGGAATGTTCCATGTATGCTTAAAAAGAATACGTTTCAACTGTTATTCGGTGGAATGGTATAGAAATGTCAATTCAGTTGTTTGGTTGATGGTGGTGTTCTTCTTTATCATTGCTGATTTTCTGTCTAGTAATTCTACCAATTGTTGAGGGAGGTATTGAAGTTTCTAGCTATAAATATAGAATGTCTATTACTTCTCCTTTGTATTCTTTATTTTTGCTTCAAGGGATTTTAAGTTCTGCTGTTTGCCGCACACGTACACATTTAGGATTGCTATTGTCTCGCTGGTGGGTTGAACCTTTTACCATTACGTACTGTCCCTTGATGTCCCCGGTAATTTTCTTTGCTCCAAAATCTAATTTAATCTATTAATATAACTACTGTTCCTTTCTTTTGATTAATATTTGTATGGTGATCTTTTTCATCCGTTTACATCCAACCTACCTACATCATATTTGAAATGAAATTTTTATATATTTTATATCAGCATATAGATGGGTTATGTTTTTAAAACCATTCTGCTGGTCTCTTTTTGTATACTAAATTTGTGTATTTAGATCAATTATATTTAATGTAATTATTGATAGTATAATAGGGCTTAGGTTTGCCAGTTTAAAAACTTGATTTCTGATTTTTCCTTCTGTTTTTTGTTCCCTGGTCTCCCTTTTAATGTCTTCTTATGCATTACTTGAACATTTTTTAGAATTTCATTTTGATTTATTGCAGTGGGTTTTTTAAATTGAAGCATTGTTGATTTACAATGTTGTGTTAGTTTCTGGTATACAGCATAGTGATTCAGTAATACATTTATATGTGTATATATATTGTTTTTCATTATAAGTTATTACAAGATACTGAATCTAGTTCCCTGTACTATTCAATAGGACCTTGTTGTTCATCTATTTTATATATAGTAGTTTGTATCTACAAATCCCAAACTCCTAATTTATCCCTCCCACAACTTTCCCCTTTGGTAACCATAAGTTTGTTTTCTATGTCTGTGAGTTTGTTTTTGTTTTGAAAGTAAGTTCATTTATCACTTTTTTTAGGTTCCAAATATAAGTGATATCATATGATATTTGTCTTTCTCCATCTGACTTACTTCACTTAGTAGAATAATCTCTAGGTTCATCCGTGTTACTACAAATGGCATTATTTCACTCCTTACGACAAATATTCCCATTGTATATATGCATATATATACATGCACATGTATCTCTCATATCTTCTTTATCCATTCATCTGTCAATAGACATTTGGGTTGCTTCCATCTCTTGGCTATTGTAAATACTGCTGCTGTGAACATTAGGGTGCATGTATCTTTTTGAATTCGAGTTTTCACTAGATATGTGCCCAGGAGTGGGATTGCCAGATCATATGGTAACTCTATTTTTAATAGTTTTTTAAGGAATCTCCATACTGTTTTCCACAGTGGCTGCACCAAATTACGTTCCCACCAACAGTTTAGGAGGGTTCCTTTTTCTCCACACCCTTTCCAGCATTTGTCATTTGTGGACTTTTTAATGATGGCTATTCTGACCAGTGTGAGATGATACCTCATTGTAGTCTTGATTTGCATTTCTCTAATAATTAGCAACATTGAGCATCTTTTCATGTGCCTATTTGCCCATCTGTCTGTTTTCTTTGGAGAAATGTCTGTTTAGGTCTTCTGCCCATTTTTTGATTGGGTTGTTTGGGTTTTTTTTTTTCTGTTGTTATTATTAAGTTGTATGAGATGTTTGTATATTCCGGAAATTAAGTTCCTGTCAGTCACATCATTTGCAAATATTTTCTCCCATTCTGTAGGTTGCCTTTTTGTTTTGCTATGGTTTCCTTTGCTGTGCAAAAGCTTGTAAGTTTAATTAGGTCCCATTTGTTTATTTTTGCTTTTATTTCTATTGCCTTGGTAGACTGCCCTAGGAAAACATCACTATGATTTATGTGAGAGAATGTTTTGCCTATGTTATTTTCTAGGAGAGTTATGGTGTCCTGTCTTATGTTTAAGTCTTTGAGGCATTTTAAGTTTAGTTTTGTGAATGATGTGAAAGAGTGTTCTGACTTCATTGATTTACATGCAGCTGTCCAGCTTTCCCAAAACCACTTGCCCTAGAGATTGTCTTTTCTCCATTGGATGTTGCCTCCTTTGTCAAAGATTAATTGACTGTAGGTGTGTGGGTTTATTTCTAGGCTCTTTATTCTGTTCTGTTGATCCATGTCTTTTTTTTTTTGTATGTGTGCCAGTGTCACACTGTTTTGATTACTGTAGCTTTGTAGTATTGTCTGAAGTCTGGAGGGTTATGCCTCCAGCTTTGTTCTTTTTCTTCAGTATTGCTTTGGCAATACTGGATCTTGTGTGATTCCATATCAATTTTAGGAATATTTGTTCTGTGAAAAATGTCATAGGTAATTTGATAGGGATCACATTAAATCTGTAGTTTGGGTAGTATGGCCGTTTTAACAATATTAATTCTTCCAATCCAAAAGCATGGTGTATCTTTCCATTTCTTTAAATCATCTTTAATTTCCTTTATCAATGTTTTATAGTTCTCAGCGTATAATTCTTTTGCTTCCTTGGTCAGGTTTATTCCTAAGTATTTTATTTTTTTGTTGCGATTTTTAAAGGGATTTTTTTTTTTTACTTTCCTTTTCTGATATTTCATTGTAGTGTAAAGAAATGCAACAGATTTCTTTATGTTAATCTCGTATCCTGCTACCTTGCTCGATTTGTTTATCAGCTCTAGTAGTTTGTGTGTGGTCTTTAGGGTTTTATATATGTCAACTGCATAAAGGGACAATTTCACCTCTTCCCTTCCAATTTGGATGTTTTATTTCTTTTTCTTATCTAATTGCTGTGGCTAGGACTTCCAATATTATGTTGAGTAGCAGTGGTGAGAGTGAGCACCCTTGTCTTGATCCAGATTTTAGTGGGAAGGCTTTCAACTTTTCATCACTGAGGTTTTTTTTTTTTTTTTTAGTATTTCTTCTTTTCTACATTTCTTTTTTTAAAAAAACCATTGAGTATTATGTTGGCTATGGGTTTGTCATAAACAGCTTTTATTAGGTTAGGATATGTTTCCTCTATACCCACTTTGGTAAGAGTGTTTTTTTTTAATCATGAATGGATGTTTAATTTTATCAAATGCTTTTTTTGCATCTATGAGAAGATCATGTGGTTTCTGGCCTTTCTTTTGTTGATGTCGTGTATCACGTTGATAGATTGGTGTATTCTGATCCAGCCTTGTGACTCTGGGATGAATCCAACTTGATTGTGGTATATGAGCTTTCTTTCTTATGTGTTGTTGGATTCAGTTTGCTAATATTTTGTTGAGAATTTCTGCATCTATATTCACCAAAGATACTGGCCTGTAATTCTCTTTTTTTGGTAGTGTCTTTGTCTGACTTTGGTATCAGGATGATGGTGGCTTCATAGAATGACTTTGGGAGTGTTCCCTTCTCTTCAGTCTTTTGGAAGAGTTTGAAAAGGATCAGTATAAGTTCTTTGTGTGTTTGGGAGAATTCCCCAGTGAAGCCATTTGGTCCTGGACTTTCGTTTGCAGGGAGTTTTTGTGTTTTGTTTTGTTTTTGTTTGTTTGTTTTTACAGATTCTATTTCACGTCTCGTGATTGGTCTATTCAAAGTATCTATTTCTTCTTGATTCCGTTTTGGTGGAGTATATGTTTCTAGAAACTTGTCCATAACTTGTAAGTTGTCCAATTTGTTGGCATATAACTGTCCATAGCATTCACTTACGGGTTTTTTGTGTATCTGTGGTATCAGTTGTTGCTTCTCCTCTTTCATGCCTCAGCCATGGGAATGCAGCCAGTCTGCCCTGCTGTCCCTCAGATGCTGGGCTGACAAGGCCATCAGGGCAGATCCACTGTAGTGTGGCACCAGCACCGCCACAGTCGTGCATCGTGGTGCACTTGGATCCGCCATGGTCAGCCCAGCCTCTGCGTTGCCTGCTGTTAATGCCAGAGCTGCCCCAGCTGCACACCAGTATTTTGCTCAGATGCCCTGCATGCGCTGAGCTCATAAAGGCACTAGTGGTGTAAACCCACCAAAGCCACCTGGGACAGACTGATTTCAGCCCTTCGTGCGCCTGTGTTAACAATGGGGCGTTTATGGCGAGGCCGTGCCCTGTGAGTGTGCTGAGAAAGAGGCTGCCGTGGTGGGCTCCTGCCCCTCCCTTTGCTCGAGCGAACAGTGAGGCTGTTTGTGGGGACTGGGGCTCCGCTGCACACACCTCCAGTCTCAGCCTGTACCACACTCCATCCCCACCAGGGTGTCTCCGTGTAGCCAGCCTCAGTCCTCTACCTGGGTCTGTCCTCTGAAGCCCGAGTTTCAGCGCCCGGCCCCTGCACACGCCAGCAGGCTCACATCTCAGCCTGGGGACTGCCGCAAGGTGGCAGGGACCCTCGGTGCGGGTCTGTCTCTCTTCTGTCTGCCTGGGAGTGGCTGCTGGCTCACCTCCGAGTCTCTGAAGCTCCCTTTCTGCCCTGGCTGATTCCCCCGCTGGGGAAGGGGCTTCCCAGGGTGAGGGAGCCTTTCCTGTTTCACCTCTTTCTCCCAGCGGCACAGGTCCCATCCCACTTTTTTTTTTCCTCTTCCTTCCACTACATGGAGAGTTGTTTTTTTAAGCTGTGCTTATATAAGGTCTTCTGCCAGAGTTCAGTAGTTCTGTGAGAACTGTTCCACATGTAGATGTATTTTTGAATATATTTGTGGGAGGAGGTGAGCACCGCATCCTTCTATTCTGCCATATTGAAGCCTCTCCTGGTGTGTTTTTAAGTGTCTATCTTTGTGTACTTGTTTTAGTGGCTTCTTTAGATTATCCATATGTTAACTAATCATAACCTACTGATCTCAACATGATACTGTCTCATGTAGGAGCTTTATGTACATTTAGGTTCCTTTCCCCTTTATGTATCTCTTACAGTATTTTCTCTATAAATTGAGAACCACATCCTGCAGTGTTACAATTTTTGCCTCAATTATCAAACATAATTTTTTAAACTCAAGAGAATAATCAATTAAATTGACTTGTATTTTATCCTTTCTGTTCTTTCTTCATTCATGATGCTTCGGGTTTCCTTCTTTCATCATTTCCTTTCTGTTGGAAGAATTTCCTTTAGCAGTTCTGTTACAGCAGTTCTGTTGGAGACAAATTCTTAGTTTGTTTCTTTCTTTCACCATCATTCCTGAAGGATATTATCATGGAATATAGAAGTCTGAGTTGACAGTTTCTTTCAGCACTTGAAAAATGTGCCACTTCCTTCTGGCCTCCATGGTTTCTGATGTGAAATCCACTGACATTCAAATCATTGTTTCCATAAGTAACGCATCATTTCTCTCTAGTAGCTTTCATGATTTTTGTCTTTAATTTCCTGACGTTTGATTGTGCTGTATCTTAGTGTAGATTTCTTTGGGGTTTTATTGGGGTTCACTCAGCTTCTTGAATCTGCAGGTTTATGTCTTTTGCCAAATTTGGGAAATTTTTAGCCATATTTATTCAATTACTTTTTCACCCTCAGTCTCTTTTCCCTTTCTTCCTGGAACTCTGATGAAGTGAACAGTATATCATTTATTGTAGTACCAGTAAGTCCCTGGGGCTCTGTTCATCTTTTTCCAGTCTATTTTCTCTCTGTTGTTCAGATTGGGTAATTGCCGTAGTTCTGTTTGCAGACTCACTGTTTACTCTGTCATCTCTATTCTGCGATCAGGCCCATCTAGTGAGCTTTTAAAATTTGGGTTATTGTATATTACAGTTCTACATTTTCCATTTGGTTCTTTTTTCTTTCTCATGTCATATTTCTTTGCCAGGAATTTCTGTCTATTTGCATCAAGTGTGTTCTTAATTGATAATCATTTTTGTGATAGTGGCTTAAAATCCTTTTTGGATAATTTCAATGTCTGTCATTTCTGTGTTGCCATCTGTCAGAGGTCTTTTCTCGTTCAAGTTGAAATTTCCCTGCTTCTTGGTTTGACAAGTGATTTATTTTTATTGTGTCTTGAACGTGTGGGATACACTCGAACATATGTTATGAATGTCTCCATTTTATTTAAATCTTCTATTTTAGCAGGCCTCCACTTACACTGCACTGGTGGCAGAAGGGGTGCAGCACCTGGTTACTGCCAGGTGGGGGTGGTGGTCCTGAAGGCCTGGCTTCCCACCAGGCCTCTGCTGACAGGAGGGGAGAGTTTTTCTGAGGTGCTTGGTTTCTGTCTTTCTAAGCTGACCCCTTCCCTTTCCTTTGGCTGGAGATAACAGGCTTTTCTCGGGGCTTTTACGGCATATAGCCATTGGTATTTCTGGCCGCTGGCTTCTTCAGCACCCATTCTAGGTTATAGAGGCAAAAAGAAAACCCGGGCAACTCACGGCTGTGTTGTTCCTCAATTCCCAAGGCCCCTAGTCAGTCCGCCTTCTTTTCTCTATCTTTGTTTTATATGTCATGTTTGGAAATTTTAGTTACACTCTGTGAGAGGAATAAGGACAAATGCATCTATTCCATCTTACCTGGAAGCACAGTCAGTCCATCTGGAAATTGGCTTTTATTAAACTAAATTATATTGCAATTTGACGTGGCGGCTCTTTCTTTATGTAAAAAACCTGTACTAACAGATTGCTAAAGGTCACTAGACAGGCCTCAAGGCATTTACGAAATTAGCTTTTTCTTAATGCTTAATGTGAATCTTTATTACACATTTTTAATCATCTTGAAAGTGCTTCTTATGCAGACTCTGCCTCAGTAGTTCTGTTAAGCTGATGGACAGTTTCACCACATTAGAAAATAATGTCCAGTTTGGCACAGATCCAGGATCACATGACAGCCAGTGGCAGAACTAGCACGAACGGACATACTGAGTCAGCCAACCCTTTGCTGCTCCCGTACAGTGAGACAGCAGTGTATTTTAATGAAAGAAGGGAGAAGCCCAGATCCCACAAAGGTAGGAAGCTGGACTCATCACTTACATACACACAGCCTCAGTTTTACCGAACAGCTGATCATCGTTGGCATGATTTATTTTGCACGTACAAACCGGTACACAAGTGAAAGGTGGATGGTTAACGTGGCTGGTGCCTAAAGGTACAGCTTCAGTCCCACCCTTAGCCCCACTCTACCCAGCAGGTCTCGGAAAGTTCTGTTCTGCTCAACAGGCACCTCCCAGCAGCAGCTGCAGAAAGCACAGTCACACCAAGGGAGGTGCCCCCATCTTTATCCTCACCAAACACCTCTTGGGTCACAAGCAGAGAGGATAGACTGATTCGGCATGGACTTACAGCGTTGCATAATGCAGCTTAGGGAAAGAAGATTCTAAGTTTCATATTTAAGAGGTCTTCCATCATCAGAGTTCAGCAGGCTTTTCCGTCTGTGGATTCCTGTGTTCTGAAGTTCAGGCATCTTTTGTTCCTTCCCTTCCAGGTCAGTCCCCACGAACCAGGGCACTCAGCACGTCGTCCCAGCACTGGAGGAGCCACGCTGTGGAGGCAGTCTATCACGCTGTCAGAGACTGGGACTGGACTTGGTACCAACTGCTGTGCAATTCTACAAGTAGCACTATCTTGAGCTGTTAAATAATGACTGACACATTGCTCGAAACGAAGTCTCCAGTAAGGAAGTGACGATGCGATGCGGTTAATTATGGCAGTAAAACAGGACAAGCTTTTTAGTTCCCAGCCTGACCCTGCCTCTGCTGGAGCCATGTCAACAAGGCGTTCTCAGAACAAAGAAGAGATGTGATTTGGTACCATTTCCCATCAGCAAGTGTCCGGACCAGTCATCAATGTGAATAAGGGCCAAGTGCAGTCCTGTGTAGCTTGATTAAATCACTCAATATTAAATAAAAGGTCTGGGTGGTATTTTTAAGAAATCTTTGACTCATCCAGTTCTTCCTCAAACAGCTCCCCTCGCCCCCACCCTAAATGGATTTTTAAAGGGTAATTTCTGTCCCTGAGGTGGGAGAACCCTAATGAACTGAAACAGATCTTGGTTTTTAAATTTTCCTATCTGGTATTTTTGTAATTATACTATTAGATGACTCTGGAGTCACTGTTAATGACAAGATTTGTTTTGCTAGGAAGCAGATTTTATGATGCAGTTCAATTGCATGGTTTAGGGAGCAGTCCACCTACAGAGGAATGACTACAAAGAAAAGGAAAGCATCTGAGCCATTAGCCAATGCTCAAAGCCTGTTAAAGATGGTTGCAGGCCAGGAGAGGTCACAGGCAGAGACCAAGTGTTTCTTTTAACCCAAAGGCACATTTTTAAAATCTAAAAAAAAAAAAAATCTGGTGCTGTGATTTTTTTTTTCCGATCTGATTTTAAAACTACATCTTTTTCAAGCACCTAAATTAGGAGTCGTCAAAACCCCTTTCTGTCGGGAATCAGACAGACAGCAAGTAGTTCCAGCTTTCCCAGCAGCTCACTGCTGTGAGCAGCGCCTCAGCTCCGCACAAAAGCAGCCACGGACCATATGCAAATAAATACGCGAGCGGTGTGGATGCCAATACAACTTTATTTACCGAAACAAGCAGTCAGCTGGATTTGGTCCAGGGGCCGCCTGATTTAGTAGTCTCTGGTCTCCATGAAGCTGCAGAGGACCAGCTTCCACCCAGAACGGAACCCCTCCGGATGGACTTTTCAAATTCAAAACAAGAGGAGCTCAGCCAGTTAATCTTTTTATTTTGAGTTTTGTTAAAAAAAAAAAGCTTTGAGAAAAATGTGTTAAATATCAGTATATCAGTAAAGGGCAGGAAAACATGTAGCTAGCTTTACAACATCAGTCGCAACTGATACACGAAGGCGAACATTAAGGAAAAGGCCAGGAAAGGGAGCACTTTGGGGTCCTAACTGCAGTTTTCCTTATTGCACATAAAGGTTGCCGATAACGCCAAGTCGTCACTTTTTCACAGTTAGACATAACTTTAATATTATTTTCTATAACATGTTTATAGAACATACTCTAATGTTACTTTTATAAAACCACCAGTTTGCTACTGTTGAATGGAAGTAGAAGACAAAAATTGCCCGAGTTACAGTATGTAAGCTCTCTATAAAAAAAATTCCCCAGGAGGTCACATCAGCCCATAGTAAATGCATCCTATTCTATTTAAAAAACTGCTTTTCAGCTAGTAAATCAATCTTGGTGGCCTTCCCATTTAATCATTTTAATGGACATTGTAAAACTTCCTAAGTAAGATGTACCAGATTATTTTATGTAAAAAATAAAAACCTAGGAGGTGACCCTACCATGAAGTCATACTTTGAGTGATCTCAGTGACAATTTCCAACTCCACAGACTTAACACTTCCGTGACTGAAACTCATTCTCCAGAGCCCGCAGCTGGAATAGTCACAACTGAAGTCAACCCCCGAATGTCCATGCAGTTAGACAGTCACCCAGGAACACTGGGACCTTAACTTTTTGAAGTGCTCTAAACAGCAGATGTAGAGTTCTTCATGC
The DNA here is from genome assembly GCF_048564905.1 of Vicugna pacos. Lineage (NCBI taxonomy): Eukaryota > Metazoa > Chordata > Mammalia > Artiodactyla > Camelidae > Vicugna > Vicugna pacos. The sequence continues at coordinate 38,081,850 of NC_133023.1, forward strand.
TGCTTGACACATCTTTTTCTAGCTGAGTTCCTCCAACACATACAGGCCCAGATAATCTTCCACTGGCCAAGAATTGAGCTGACCGTGACCCTTGGCCATTCTGTGAACCCTTTTGAAAAGGTGGCCATCGGGATGAGGAGGTGACCCCTCCCGCGTGCTCCCGTGTCAGTTTCAGACCTTTCCAAAGGGCCGCAAAACAGGCAGCCCTTCCTTCTCATCTTTTCCGAGGCGCAAGTAGCAGTAAACTGGCTGCCTGGGTGCTCCACGGGGGCCGTGGTTATAGTATACCCTGCTTACAAAAATAAAACATCAAAAACTTTGGTTTTGCTCTTTGCAATTTCTGCTAGCACTGGGTGACAAGATATGTTTGGTAATTGACAAAAAACTCTGCTTATGAAACTGGAAACTGGAAAAAATGGTTTCTTTCTAGGTTTCATTTTGAAAGGATTGTCAAAGAGCCTACTTGCTTTTCCTCATTAGACACTGGCATTGGTTACTAGACTATTTCTCTGTAGATTGTCCTTATTAGATTTTAGAAAGAGGGAAGGTCTTTTCCGATATCAAAATGGAGGAAGCAGCATTCAGATGGGTTATTCCTAAACTCTTTAACTCTTGGCCACTGGATTCCCTCAACTTACTGTATCAGAAGGCAGCCACTGACACTGGCCAGCCAGATCCTCACTCAGAAAACAACAGAAGAGATCAGAATTCAGTGAGACCAGTCTACTGTACTTGACAGACTAGCTCCTACACTAACTCACCTACAGAATCAACGTCAAAGGGCAAGCACGAAACCTGTCAAGTTCCGCATTTTTGAAGTGGAATAAGAAGTCACATACTTATTGAATCGGCAAGCATTCTAGATGACATTTTATGGATGGTAAAATCAGCTTTCGGATACGTCTCTTAGGACTTGCAGTGGGTACCAAGGTAGGTTTCCAAGTGGATGGTCTTCCCCTCCGATGAGTTCCTTGTTTGCCCTATTAGCAGTCTCCCCTCGGTGCATCGGTGCTGTTTCAACATTTAGAAATCATTCTGTTCACGTAAATAGCTGACATGGTAACACTAACTTCCACTGCAGACAGAGAAAGGGAGAGAGATGATGGAGGGTGGGGCGGGGGAGAGTGTGTGTGAAACAGACTTCTGTTTTAGAAAGAACTTCTTTGCCCGAGACTGGAATGCTCATGGAGAGCTGAGAGAACATTTTTCACATTTCCTAAAGAGATGGTGTTTGTCAACCGGACCGTGGAGGATGTTCTCAGGTCTACAGAACACAGCCTAAAGAGCTCCTTGCTATTTGCTTGATGAAACATCTGATGTCCCGGTGGGATTTCTGGCTGCAGGGCATCAGTACTTATTTGTGTGGTTACCCCAGTGATGCTCAGAGTCCATTTTAATCGCAATATGCTCTTCCTATGCCTGTTTCCTTGGAAGAAATGCAGACTTAACTTAAATTCCAAATTTCCTTCTTTAGGAGAGAAAGTTCAGTTCTCCTTGTAGCCCCCACAGGAGGGTATTAGAAGGAATGGCAGGCTTTGCTGGCATCCCTCTGTCGGTGCTGTACACAAGATCACATCTCCTACTCACCTGCTACCGACGCCACCGCCACGCGACAGCAAAGTGACCACACTTTTCCACGTCACGCGGCCCAGCCTCGTTCTGAGGAGCCCAGCGTGGATGCGGGCACAGGGACAAGCAAAGGGTAAGGAGGGAGAGCGCACCTGACTGCAAATGGGGCTGTTCAGATAACCTCAGGGGAAATGGCAAAGACAGCTTCTCGGAAACCTTCACGTCTGGAGTCAGCAGCTCAGTTAAGACAAAACCCCCCTTTTCTCCACAAATGGGGGCAAAGATGACAACTTTTTAATCCCCCCATGCATACGCTCAAGTCACCCTCCTTTCCTTCACGAAGTACATTCCTCAAAGTGTTCTGCAAAGATTATTGGCACAGAACTCTCACAGCTGCCCAGTCTATTATCCATCAACATTCAGTTTTTGCCACACAACTAACAATGAAAATAAAATGTACTTTGCTAGGCCATTCTTGAAGGCTCCAAATAGGCTTCACTGCAAGTTCAAGGCTAAAGGCTCTCAACCAGAGCTGTACAGCAGAATCCTTGAGGATCCAGAACAGAGCATGGCAGCCCGGCCCCACTCCCAACCTACCGAATCTGAATCTTGGAGGGGAGGGCCCTCATAGCAATACTTAAAAAAAAAAAACAACTAGCCAGGTAATCCTAATGTGCAGCCAGGGTTGAGAACCTGTGCTCTAGAACATTTGACTACTGAACCGTCATCCCCACCAACCCAGAACAAGTATGTTTATAAGATGACTTGGGACTGCTCTCTCAGAGGAACTTTCTTTAGCTGGATGTACCATTACGTAGCAGTTTCAATCTGATTTCTCCCAGACTGGCCTTGGGTTAGATGGTGTCTGGCCTTTGTGGCACCCGAATCCTCACGGCTCGGCACAGGCATGATGCTTGTAAGAGGTGGACGCATGCTGATGAGTGAACTCACTTCCCAGGACCTCTGGTAAGGTCAGGATTAATCTCCACATCTTGCAGACAAAAAGTAGGACCATAGATCAATGACTTACTCTGATCTACTGAAGGAAAAAAAAATCCCCCCAAATAACTACCAACCCAGCTAAGTGTTGGTCTTAGCAAATCTCCATTTACTTACATTTAAGTGGGTGAGAATAAAATGTTTGCAGTGAAGACTACAAAGCCCATGAGTGACCACAAAACCAACATGGACTTCCGTGTAGACAGAAAGAAAAGAGGGGAAGAAAAATCATTCAATTATATTACATTCAGCCATATGATGCTGCCATTTCTGCATTTTTTTAATGGTTGAATATCAGCAACTTCATATGGCTCAACCTAGTAATACGTTTTTCCGGGTTTGCACAAATTACCAATGCAAAAGCAAAATGTGAAGCAACGTCTTATTTAAAAATTAACCATTAAAAAGGGAGTTAAGAACATTAAATGGCTGATTGCATTATGGGTGTCCTAGGCTGGGCCACTATTTTGTCTGCCATGAGAAGAAAAATGCCCACATTTTATGAAAGCAGTTTTTAGAAATTGGGTTTTCAAATATACTAGCACTGAAGCACAGAGATGTGGGGAGAATCTCATGGTTGGTTTCCAAGAGTTCTCTCAGTATTTCACCGACTATGGGTGTGGGCAGGTAGGAGAGCTCACCCATGACAAAACCCAAACTAAAAACCTAAATTTTAAATCACACTTACATATTAAGCTGGTATAAGCTTCCCCAGTACCATGAAAGTGATCCTTCTCTACGTGGCGTTCAAGGTCAAGACATGTGGATTCTTAACCTTATAGCAGACAGAACCCTCCGCCAGGCTGAACAGTGCTTAACCATCCATTGACTTGCCTCAGGTTCCTCACGTGGCCACTGAAATCCCAGGCATTTTTTAGCTCCAAGTTTGGAACGCTACTCAGTTGTGTATTTTCTTTGCAGTGAGATTTCTTCCCTCTGAATACTAGCCTATTGCCTCTTCTTCTTGCTGCCTTCTCTTCCCTAGATAACACAGCACCCCACACATTTTGGTGTTATTCCTAAACCCATAGTAGGTATCTAGTCCTATTCCTGTCCCAGGCAGGCAGCTCATACGGGGGCCCTCGAGAACTGACTTGAGATTTGCAGTGACGTCACCATCAGTTTCTACACAGTTTCTCCTGTCCTCCGATTTCATTTAAAACAACAGTATAACACTATTTTACCTTTGGTTTTTAAACATTTCAGGACCTTCTTTATGGAGAGTTCCAGAGAAGGGACTAGAATTCGTTCCCCCGTGTTGAAATGTTCATGGACATATTTTCCAATCTTCAGTTTAAAGGAATCACAGGAAGCAAAAAAAAAAAAACAAAAACAAAACAAACAAACAAAAAAACCCGGCAGGAGTCTTGCTAGGAGGTTGCAAGTCATGCAGCTTTGATGCTGGAGCCTCCATTCCCAGACTGCTGTTTCATGTTTTCTGTCCCATCTGATTCCGGCTTCCCATCGTCCTGGGAGGTCCAGTCTCAACTGCCTTCCTTCATGATCTTTTTTTATGCCTGTTCTCCCCGTAACCTGCTTTCCCCCTCAGCCAGCTAGACTGGCCCCACTGTGTCTGGATCCGAAGCCTCTCCTGGGAGGGACCCCCAGCACCTGCCACACCTTGTTTAGATCCGCAGGTGAATGAATGAAGAGACCATTAAAGCATGCTATTTGTTTGTTAACGCTGAACAGCGCACTACTGTGTGAAAAAGAGGGAACAGGTCTGCATTTGTCGTGGTTCAGAGACACTTTAGCCCCACCAGCTGCGTCTGGGGTGAAATTTTAAATGTTAAGATAGCTTCCGACCCCCATCAAATAGAAGTGTTAGTTCCATTCAGTCAGGGCCCCGCCCCTCCGGCACTGGGGCTGGCGGCCATCCTCACCCCGCCAGGGCCCCGCCCCGTCTCTCGGGGCTCGGGGCGGAGTCACGCGTTATCCTCCAGGGGAAACACCAGGCGGGTGCCCCGGCTGGAGACCTTCTGGTCTCCCATCCCCAGGTCTCGCTCCAGCACCTCCTCGGAGCTGCTCTTCGTTCTCCGACCGCCCTCGAGGCTCGTGGAGGCCGGGTGGGAGCCTGAGGAGCCGTTCGCAGTCACCGTGCTGTCCCCGTAGGTCAAGGTGAGGTCGCCCTCGGTCAGGATGAAATCAGAGTCTTCTTCTCTCAGAGGCTCTTGGTTCTGGAAAGTGCAGCAAACAACAACAACAACATCACAGCAAATGGGAGACCGGTACCCTCCCGGGCTGGAGCCCACCCAAACCCCAGCTCCTCATCTGCAAGTGGGCATCATAAAACATGCCTGCCTGGAGCCTCCAGCGTGAAAACTGGATGTAAACTGTAGAGTGCTAGTCAATCCAAGGCTGTTGCTGGACTAGGACTTTGAACACCAGAAAAGAGTTCTGATTTTAAACGCCTGACCGCCTGGATTTTCAGCTCCAGTCCATGAGGAAAGAGGGGTACGGTCCCTGGGCAAACCTGCAAATAGGTTTTTGGTCCTCTCTTCTTCGGAAAGGTCTTCTGGGTGGGCCTCCTGCCCTATGCACACCATCCTAAACCCACCTGGCTTTCGTTTGAGCTACTCTTTGTCCTAGTCAGCATCTGTTATCTGCCCGCCAGGAAGATCACAGATGCTCTCCTTTGATCTTCATCCCTCCCCTGTGAAGGGCGCACACACTCAGGTCACAGAGAACAAAACCTGAGCTAAGAGAGCCCATGACATTTGTCTGAGGTGGTCCAGCCACCAGGAAGCAGAGTGAGGACATACACTGCCCCTTGGCTGGTTTTACCCACATGAATGATGTGCAAAATCACCCGGTCGGTCAGAAGGAGGACTGGTGGGGCATCTTATGCGAAGCAGGGGTGTTAGCACAGCTAAGTTAGCCAAGTGGCAGCCTTTCAAGACTACGAGACGGCGGGGAGGGTGTCAGGAAGCAGCGTGAGGTCAGACACAACCCTTCACCCTCTGACAGGTTTAACAAGCAAAGAAGGGACGCCTGTCAAATGCTGGGAACTTCTTCCTTGAATGGCAAACATAATGGTTCTCAGCCGCTCTGGGTAAATTGTTCTCTCTCTCCTATTTCTCATCTACCTTCAGAGCACATCTGAGGTCCTATGGCCTCGACATGACGGATGTCCTTGGTGCGGGACACACAGAACCTGCTCCCTGACAGCCACGGGGCCCTGACTCAGTCACGCCGCCCGAGGCCGCGGCGGGTCCTCCCATGGAGGGGTCTGGAACCCCCATCAGATGAGACACCACGGAAGGGCAGCAGCCTGCTTCTCCTGGTCCTGGCCCCCTTCCTTGACATGCTTAACTCACAGGAGGTGCTGGATGAACGCCTGTTAAATGCAGCGGCCGAGGAAGGGCCCGTGGGCTCTGCCTGACTGGCTTCTCCTATCCCAGCCCATCTCTGGGCACGTTGCGAGGACAAGCACATGCTTGTTTTCGGCACTGTTTCTCACTGATGTCGGCTTCTCCACACGCCACGATGTGACTCTACTGAACCAGGGGCCTGGCTGTTCTAACAGATCGGCTTGCCAGCCCTCCTGCCTGCTGCTGCCAGTCCTCACTGGAAGGAGGCACTGTGCAAACACACAGTTAAATCAAAACCCCCGACTCAGGCAGAGCGTAATTCGAAATTCTGAACTCACCCCAAACTCCCCAGTTTCCTCCTCTCCGTTAGCGTTCAGAAAGTCCTGAAGCTCAACCTGCTCCGATCTCGTTTTCTTAACAACAGATGACATCACGTAGCCTGTGGCAGCTCGTCCCCCTCGTCCCATTCAGATGTGTGCTAAGTTCTTTTGCTGTTCATCTCTGTCAAAATCTCCCTCCCAGGGCTCCTTAGCTCCCCGTTTTCAGGAGGAGACTCTCCTGGCACATATTTTGCTGTTTCAAGGTTTGGAGCCACAGGGGGACAGAGAAGAATCCAGAACAGCTGCCTGTGAGGGGATTTCTGGCTGATGGAGCCAACTCCCCGCCCCCAGCAGCACAGAAGCAGCCCGGAGAGGAGCCCTGGCGAGGCCGCTCTGACCCCTCCTGGTGGGGAGCAGGGCCGAAGTTCACCGACAGGAGGAAACCAGCCTGGATGCTGACCCCTCCGTGATGAATCTCACAGGCCCGGACAGAGAGTGCCCAGGGAGAGGGCGCTCAGAAACAAGGACATAGGAAAACCAAGCGGAGAGCGATTTCCAGATCGAAGAATAAGGAAGGTTCTATGCAGATGACAAAACCACCCCCCTCCCTCTAATTTCAGATGACAGGATCAGCAAAAGTTTTGTGACGCTGGAGGTTTGTATCATCACATAACTAACTGTCCAGTGAGGGCTGCTGTGAAAATTCAGTGACAGAGCCCTGCAAACACGTGCTACCAGCAGGAGTGTTGTGGGGACGTGCACATTTTCAATAACCACAGGTCCCTGTCATTAAGCGGAGGAACACTGTTTTCTAGGCAGATATCAAACCTAAGTTTTGTTTAGGCTTAGTGTAAATAATGAATAATAAACATCTTCCGTATCTCCCAAATAAACTTGGTGGAATATAAAACACCCTACGGGTGAAAGGGGAGAGCCACACCCCACTGTGTCCAACAGCCACGAAGACGGCTCGGCCTGAGGCCCCCACCCGGCACCAGACTCCCCAGGGAGGCCGCTCCACTCTCTCACCTTTGGGTCCCTCAATTAATTTTCCAGGCTCTCTGCTCTCCTCCTCTCAGCAGCAGGCTTCTCTGCGCCCGGAGCTGCCCGGGAGGCTGGTCAGGACCCCAGCCCAAGGCAGGAGCGGCAGTATGGAGGGTGGTTCCTGCCTGTAGCCCAGGTCACCCCATCTTGGCCTGGCTGTGGGGAGTCCACGGCCCCAATGCTTCCCCAGGAAGCAAACCCTGAGATGTCTCCGGAACTGGGGAGGGAGGCACTTTCAATTTCAGTGCCTGGAAGGATACTGAGTTTATGCTGAGTTCAAAGTAGGCCAGATATCCCCTAACTGATGTACGTGCAGGGGAACAGTCCGCGAGCTTCTGATGAGATCAGGTTTTTATACAGTTTCAACAGTGGGTGAGTCATTTTACTAGTATAGAGCCATGAAAAGTGACTCTTGTAAAACTAATTAAGGAAGGCTAGAGAAATTGCTCAGAAGAGACTAGAGCTAGATGGCAAAGAAGCGTGTAAGCCCAGAGGAACAAAACCAAACGGCAGAAGCAGCTGGAGTTTCTTTGGTGGGAGAAGTGACGATGTCGGGTCACTATCCTTTGTCTCTGATGACAAAACACATCCACATGGCCCACGCTGTCACTTTAGACAGAGCTCCAAACTGAGCAAACTCCTCAGCCATTCAAAAAAGGGCAGACATTAAATAAAACGGGATGGCAAATTATAAAGCTAACTTTTTAATCTACTGGTCTTCTGTATCCTTCCAACATAAAAGGTAATTAGTATTATTATCTAGGCTCTCAATACGTTAAAAACTCACCATCAGCATTAAAAATCACTTAATAAAACTGGGAGCGGTGCTGGGGAAATGGTGTTCTCGGCATCCTACCCACTGTTTGTAATTGAAAAACCATTTACCAGAGGTGGCGCGGGAATTTCATTTTTATACAGGCAGGGGCCGGGGAGGCTGGAAGGCTCCACTATCTTTAAGAGAAGGAGACAGAGATGCTGTTCTGTCACGTTTGGGGGAAATTCAAAGAGGAGGCCGAGGCAGGGTTCCCCGGGCAACCCGGCCACGCTGTACTTACGTCGTACACCTGGGGACTGGTCAGACACCGAGCCAGCAAGCCGCACCAGGCCGGGAGGGTGGTGGTCAGTGGGGGGCCACTGTGTGTGAGGATGGGCTTCAAGTAACTTGAAAAAGAGAATTAAGGAAATAGAAAACACAAGTCCAACAAAACGCGTTTAGAAATCCCAAGGAGAAACTCAGCTGGCATTCTACCCACAAAAAGCCTCTTTGCCCTCTTTTACACATCCAGTACAGAGAACACTGGGAGTTGTCGACAGTCTGAGTCAAAGATTAAACTGTGCTCCATTGGCCTTGAGTGTTCACTGTTAACTTTCAGGTTGGTGAGTCCCAATTTCCAGTTAAAAAGATTATCTGGTTAATTAGAACAGCCTTCTCCCTTCTTGTGCTGAATGAGGATTTGGGTTTCCATCAGCATTCCAGCTTTCGACACACAACTGGCTCATGTTTTGGAAACGGAAGATCGTGGATCTTGAGTGGAGATGTTCCAGCCCCTGGGTCCCCTCTGCCCGGAGGTCACATGGTGGAGATGTCTGAGGCGGTCAGGACCTTAGAGGTAACCTCCTAGAAAGGAGGAAGCACACTTGGCGAGAAGTGGTTTCACTAAGGCCACTCAGACCTAAATCTGCCACCTTCCCACACAGGACTCTTCTTCCCTCCGCCTGCTGCCTCTCTCCCAGACTCTCCAACAGTTTCTCCGCCGCAACACTACCGACATCGTGGGCTAGGTCATCCCCTGTTGTAGGGGACTGTCCTGCATTGGAGGAGGTCTAGCAGCGTCTCTGGCCTCTATCCACGAGACGCCAGCAGCACCCCCAACCCCTCCCTCGGGTGTGACAACAGTATCTCCAGACATTGCTCATCGTCCCTGGAGAAGCAAACACGCCCTCGGCTGAGACCCCTGCTCTAATCTGAAAGTCACCTATTCTGTGAAGACCAGCTCAGGGGGTTTGCCAATCTCTAGATATCTGTGCGGTTAAGTGCACAGCCCTGGGTTAGAAGCATCGGGAAGCACGTGTCACGTGACGATGGAGCTGGGACCATTTCTGATACCTGCTGCCTAAGCGATGTGGAGAAGGTGGAGACCTACAGGGCCACCTCAAATGCAAGAATGGTCAAGAGACTTTAAAGGAAGGTGACAAGGAGTCACAGCGGTCTGTATCCCAGAGGATGACCACTCCCAGCACCATCACTTCCCATCTTTGTGCAGAGCAGGTCGAGGGCAGGAAGAGATGGAGGGGGGACCCTGGGGGATACTGCTGGCTGGGAATTACTCAACAGAGGAGGATGGTGGGCTCTGAACAGGACTCTTTATAAACAGAACAGGCCCCCTTTCACCACTGTCCTCTAACCACATTCCTAGAAGCAGCTCCTACAAGCCTATCAGTGATCTGGTGTCTTTAGCTCAGAAGTGGCAGAGGCTGGGTTCGCAGAATGACTGATACAAAACAGTTCCACGGAACCCAGAGGCTATCTTTCAGTTCCCCCTCTCGGGCAGTTCAAAGACGCCTTCTTCTCCAGTACAGAAGGCCCTCTAACAACTTCCTTAAAAGAGAAAAAAAAAATATTTACATAGAGATTTTAAATATTCAACTCGTTGGGAACGCAAAAATGAAATATCAAGCCTCTCTCCCACTCAGCTGTTCTGGTAATTACCATTACAACCTTAGAGAATACATTTTTTCCCCCTATTTCCTGATTTATGACCTTTAGTCATAGAAGCTTTTCACGCTCTCTTGTGAAGGATGCTAAACTGAATTCACTTACGTTCCTGCCTCTTTTCAATTTTTTTCTAGTTTTTTAACGATAATTTTACACTATAGAAATGTAACACTTGCATTCTATAACTAATAAGTAAATCTCTGCTTGGTCTATGGATTGAGCCTCATGTTAAGGTCAACAGGCAGCACTTGTAATAAAGTTATAATATGAGTATTATTTCCTGTAACCAAGAAGAGTGGTTGGAACACTATTAAAGGACGTGGAATACAATGCCATTTAAACTTTATCAGAAGAGAACATTTGAGTGTCTTGCAAGAAGAAAAGGATCTTCTTTTAATTTCTTTTTGATCTTACTCATTTCTTCCGGGTTATAACAAATCACTGCTTATTCAATGTTGTCTCCTTAGGTGAATTTTATTTTGTTTGATCCTTATGTTATAGGGCTGTTTTTTTTTAACCCTTTTTTTGCTCATTTTTGATGAACAGTTTGGGTGTAGAATTCTAAGCTCAGAAAAATTTTTTCATCCTAGAACTCTGAGGATGCTCGATGGTACTCTAATATCCAGTGTTGTTTATGCCACGTCTGAGTCTTGCCTCTGGGAGGCTGCCAGTTTTTCTCTTTAGAAGCCTTGAAGAGTCCTGCTTTTCCTCCTGTGGTTGTGGAATGTACAAGGTGTCCATTCAGCCTAGTCACACCCCGAGAAGGGGGCGGGGCTTGTACTCTGGAGACAAGTGGCTGGGGGGGGTGGTGTTTGCTCTGGGGAAAAATATCTTTGATGGCCTCAAGCCCTGTTTCTCTCCCAAGCCCTCCCCAGGCACTGTCTACTTTCTTTAGAGAGCTATGGCCAGAAGAGAAAACGAACAGCTCCGGGCTGATCTGTTGACACAGGAAGTACCTATTGCAGCTAATCCTCTCAACATTCCTTAATAAGTCACCTGGACAAACTGGCCCAAGACGTACTTCTGTCTTGGACTACAGTTTTCTCTGCTACAATTCCCTCCACCTTTGCTCCTCCAAGTAGTCAAAAAATATCTCTTCTGTGATTGCAGTGAGCTCTGAGGAGAGAGTAAGAAGGTATGTGTGTGCTGAGCCTCTCATTTTAAGCTGGAAGACCCCCTATTCCATTTCCAGCCTTTTTCATGGCAGGGAGCACCACCCTCCCTCTTGCTGGCCTGCGGGCGTCTCTCCTGTGATGCAGCCAAAGCCCACTTTTTCCTGTTTGATGATCTACAGAGCTATAGAATGAACCAGTCTCTCCTCCAAAAAAAAAAAAAGTAGAACTCCTAAAGTCACAAAAGTCACGTAAGACTTTAGAGATCACTCCTGTTACTCTTCAAAAGTCAATTTCTCGGGGGAGGGTATAGCTCAAGTGGTAGAGCACATGCTTAGCATGCAGCAGGTCCTGGGTTCTATTCCCCGAATTGCCTCCCCCACAAAAATAAAAAAAAAATCAATTTCTCCGCCCACCTCCAGCTTTACTGAAATGTGACTGACAAGAAGTATACATATTTTAAGTGTTCAAGATGTTCTGATCTAAGTATACATGGTGAGATGATTACCACAATCAAGCTAATTAGTTTTTTGAGGCCAGCATTGCCCTGATAGCAAAGCCCAACAAGGACACTACAAGAAAGGAAAAACACTTAGGAATAAATTGAACCAAGGAGGTGAAAATCTCTATACTGAAAGCTAAAGAACATTGATGGAAGAAATTGAAGAAGACGCAAGTAAATGGGAGATATCTGTGTTCATGGGTTGGAAGAATTAATACTGTTAAAATGTCCATACTACCCAAAGTGGACTACAGATAAAAACTGAGTCTGGGAGTATTCCTTCCTCTTCAATTTTTTGGAAGTTTGAAAAGGATTAATTCTTCTTTAAATGTTTGGTAGACTCCACCAGTGAAGCCGTATGGGCTTTTCTTTGTTGGGAGGTTTTTGATAACTGATTCAATCTCCTTACTTGTATTGGTCTGTTCAGATTTTTTTTTTTATTGCTTCATGATCCAGTCTTGGTAAGTTGTATGTTTCTAGGAATTTATCCACTTCTTCTACGTTATCCAATTTTGGGTGTATAACTGTTCACAGCGGTCTCTTATGGTTCTGTGTATTTCTGTGGTATCAGTTATAATGTCTCCTTTCATTTTTGATTTTATTTATTTGAGTTGTCTTTTTTCTTAGTCTAACTAAAGCTTTATTAATTTTGTTCATCTTTTTAAAAAACCAATTCTTAGTTTCGTTGATCTTTTACACTGTTCTTCTAGCCTCTAATTATTTTTGCTCTGACCTTTGTTATTTCCTTCCTTCTGCTATTTTTCAGCTTTGTTTGCTCTTCTTTTTCTAGTTCCTTGAAGTGTACAGTTAGGTTGTTGAGATCTTTCTTTTTTCTTAACGTAGTCATTTATCACTATGAACTATCCTCTCATAACTGCTTTTCCGACCTGTAAGTTTTGATGTGTTGTGTTTCCATATTCATTTGCCTCAAAGTAATTTCAAAATGTCTCTTCTGATTTCCTCATTGACCCATTGGTTGTTCAGGAGTGTGTTACGTAATGTCCACATATTTGTGAACTTTCCAGTTTTTCTCCTGTTATTGACTCCTAGTTTCATACCACTGTGGTCAGAAAAGATACTCGATACTATTTCAGTCCTTTAAAATTTGCTAAGACTTGTTCTGTGACCCAGCATGTGATCTATCAGGGAGAGCATTCCATGTGCACTTAGGAATGGGTATTCTGCTGGTGGATGGGATGTTCTGTATATGCATGTTAGGTCCATTTAGTCTAAAATGTAATTCAAGCCCCATGTTTCCTTATTGATTTCCTGTCCAAATGATCTATCCACTGCTGAAAGTGGAATGCTGAATGCAAGAAAGAATCCATCTCTTTTCATTTTAGTATTTTGTCACTTTCCTGTGAACTCTCTCCAATTTTCCCTACATCCTTTCCAGGCCTAGTGAGTAACATGCATTCTAAATTACAAAGTAGACAAAGTTCATATGGCTTTAAAAAAATCCCTGGGGGTTCTATTTAGGTTGATAGCAAACAAGGAAATTTGAACCATCTTTTCCACTGAGAATAACTAGAAAAGTTGGGCAAAAAAATAAAAAAGAAAACAGCAAGATAGAACACAACAAAATCTTCTGTTTAATGGCATCGGAAAGCTACCATGTCAGTGAAGAGGGCCAGAATCTGGAAAAGGAAATCCAAGAAGTGAGCCTGGCACTTGGTGAGCCACATTTTCCCTAAAAGCACCTGAGAAGCTAAGAAGAGCATCTGGCAGACTCACAAAGATAGAGTGAATCTGACAAAAACCGGAGTCCAGGGCCTTTTGAGGAAGTCTGTGTAAACAATCTAGGCTCTAGGTTGGAACTCTGGAAAAAAGGGCAAACAGAAAACAGACTAACCCTCACAGGAACTGAAGCCCAGCTTCAAATCACCTTTATTCCCGATTGGTTTAAAGTGATCTGGAAGTGCCAATGCTCCTAACCTAGCCACTGACTAGATGTAAGGTAAATCATCTCTGAAGGATGATAACTTCATCTACAGCATCTCAGATGATCTCTGTATGTTTTCATTGCTCATGTCTGTCACTCTGTGAAAAAGCAGATGCCCAGAAGGTAAACAACAAAGCTCCTAGAACGTAACATAGGAAACTGGCTTCATGACTTGGCAGTAGACAAAGATTTCTAAGACAGGACACAAACATGATAACCAGAACAGAAAAGATCAATAAGTGGGATTAGACCTTTTGTTCATCAAGATTCTATTTAAAAGGGAAAAGGCAAGTCACAAGTAGAGAAGATATTTTTATCACATGGAACTAGCAAAATACTCATATCCAGAATGCATAAGAAACTCTTAAAATAAGTAATAAAAAAAAAGGCCCATGACCCAAATAAAAAACGGGCAAGAGACTTGAATAGGCACTTTATAAAGAACATACCAAAGGGCCAGTAAATATATGGTAAGGTGCTCAACCTTATTAGTCACTAGGTAAATGCAAATTAAAACCACAATGAAATGGAGTATGATCTATAAAATATTGACTCGCTATGTTGTACCCTAAAACTAACATGATATGTAAATCAGCTACACTTCAATTTATGAAAACCACAATGAGATACCACTATAAATCTACCAGAATGGCTAAAGTTAACAAGGCCGACAATACCAACAGCCAGTGAGGATGGGGAGCAAATGGAACTCCCATACGCTAGAGGCGAGCATGAAAAGTGGTCCCATCATTTTGTAAAAGCTGTTTAACACCATCTTCTAAAGTTGAACCTTTCATGTCCTGTGATCCAGCAATTTCATTCCTGGCTATATTCCCAACAAAAATATATGTAAACAGGCACCAAAAGACATATGTAAGAATGTTCACAGCACTATTTTCCATAGTAGCTCCTAATTAGAAACAATGTCCACGTTCAACAATAGGATGATAAATAAATTATGAATGTCGTGAAATACTATACAGCCATGAAGACAGATGAACTAGAGCTACACGTGACAACAGGGATGACTCACGCCACAAATGATGTCAAGCCAGGCAAACCAGACACTAAAGTACATATACTCTATAATTCCATTTATACAAAGTTCAAAAACAGGTAAAATTATTCAGTGTTGCTGGGAGGTAGGAGAGTGGTTACGTTTGGGAAGGAGAAAGAGGTAGTAACTGGGCTGTGGCATGAGGGGGAACTGGTAATTTTGTGTTTCTTGACCTGTTTGGTATTAAATGAGTGTAGCTATTTTGAAATAATGAGTGCTGAGCACTTATGAGCACTCATGATCTATGTACTTTCCTATGTGTATTTTATACTTCAATAACAATTTTTAAACATTTTCGAAGTCTCCAAAGACCATATATAAGCTACCTGCCCATTTGATCACTATGTCAATTTAAGAAACCATGAACGGTTAGCTTTTTTGTTTTTAATTTTCACCTGGGACCAAGTGAATCTACTGGAACCGAGTCTGGCCTGCATGTGGTCCAGGTAAGGCCAGGATCAGACTTAGCCAGACTTGGTTTAGCCAATAAGAATTATTCTCCCCACGTGGATGAACTGGCCAAGCTCCACTTCCCTTCCTGACCACAGCTTGGTTCAAGTGTCTTTTTAACTAATTCACCTCCATAGGCTTATTTCCCTTGGACACAAAGCTCTGAAGAGCCACATGAGTCTCCCAGGCTGTGGGCTGGCTGTCCTAATGATGTGCAATCTTTCCTCTCAGCCAAAGAGCTGCTCGTCACAGCTACCTGTGGTTGAATGATCATTGCACGTGTCCCCAGAGAGGACCGACGATACCTGCAGCAAGCACACGTCTTTCCTTCCTCATCAGAAGTCATTCACTGACAACTCAGCAAGAGGATTCCATCACCGACGTTTCACAAAGACAGGGAAGCCACTTAAAAGGATACTTGTGGTCAAAGCTGTACCACAGCCTGAACAGCCACGCGCTCTCCTGCTTCATCCGGTTTCCTCCCGCAGACTCTGGACCATCCTAAGAACAAACAAGAGGACAGATACTTAGTTGCAGAAAGGGGTTTGAAATAAGAGGGGAAAGCTTCCCTTTTAACCATAACGTTTAGAGAGATTTTGAGCTCAGAGGCAAACGTCCTGTTATCACCAAAGTTTCAAAGATATATTGGGAGGTAATATTTTTAAAGAAATTGAATACATCCAAAAGGCAGACCAATGAATCCCCCAAAGGAAAAGGCTTGGTTATGTCTGTGGGTAGATCAACTCAGAGCGGTCCAAAATTTCTTTTGGCATTTTGACTGTAATTTTCCTCCAAGTGCCTCTGAGCAGATTAATTACCCTAAAGTAGTCTCGATCCTAACCAGCCAAAATTGATTTATAGGGAATATTAAAGAAAGCTGCTGTAAAACCAACTTCCCAGGCCCCCTTACAGCCGGCCCGGGGAAAGCACGCTTGGTTGAGTTTCCTGACGTACCAGCCAAGGGCTCTGGGTGGTCCTTACCCAGGCACCTGCATCCCGTTCCAGGCGGTGTAGTAACTCACTCTGCCAGCCTTAGGGAGGTGAGGTTGATGGGCAGGGGAAAGGGAGCCGGGGCTGGCATCTCTGTTATCTTCTCTGCCCTCAAGTAGTAAGTTCTTTTAACACTTCTCTCATGCCTTTCCAACTCAAACATCCCCATCATTTCATTTTCAAAACAACTTGCAAAATCAACCATTCACTTGAGGTTTAGGATATCTGTGCAGGTATTAGAAGCTGCAGAATTAATATTAAAAAGTGGACTGACAGCAGCAATTTGGTGGTAGTGCTGGGGTTCTACGTTGCTGGATAACAACCTCTGAAAGTACAGACTGCCTGTGAAGCACCATCATTGTTATCATCATCCTCTTGAATGTCACAGGGAAAGGCAACTCTACAGGTGAGGGACGATCAACAACAACCAAGTAAAAGTTGAGGCACAACTGCAAGTATGTGGCTCTAAATCTTGGTGGGTGTAAATTCTACCTGTAATAGACATACCAAGGATGAGGCAGAAATCTCTGAGAAAGTCAGATATAGACAAGTAGAGGGAGGGAAATTAGCAAGTGCTATTTAAATTCCTAACGTTTCTAACGGCAAAGATGATTTTTAAAAACAGAGTCCCCCGTGGTATCTGAGGAATGTCTAGTGACATATATGGAAATGGCTTAGTTAAACGGGTCCTTCTGTGGAGGAGG
This sequence comes from Vicugna pacos, assembly GCF_048564905.1. Classification (NCBI taxonomy): domain Eukaryota; kingdom Metazoa; phylum Chordata; class Mammalia; order Artiodactyla; family Camelidae; genus Vicugna; species Vicugna pacos. The sequence continues at coordinate 38,098,566 of NC_133023.1, forward strand.
AAATAAAGAGGAAAGATCCCAGAGACCAACTTTATTGCACATTTTTCTAAATCATGTGGACAAAAGGGGGCACAGAAATGTCTCCATTTGCAGAGAACAATCATTCATTCAGGTAATTAATTGCTAACCCAAAGACAACTCTGAGATTTCAAAATGCCAAAACGACTGCATGGAAAAGTGGTAGATGACTGACAGGTTTGAGAGGCAAATATCTTTATGAAAACCTTAAATGATTCTTTATAAAGTGATAAGCTCTTAAGCTCTGGGGTCTAAGTGCCTGTAGAATTTTATTAAAGAAAAAATGAGCAAGATGATACTATAAACCACCCGGCGCAAGACAGGTTCCCCAAAGTCAGTGCTGTCTGCTCCTGCACTAAAACAACAATGACCACGGCAAACCCCCATTCTGTCACCCCAGCCTCTGCAGTGGCAAAGCATAATGCATTGCCATCACTGGGAACACCGAAGTTCTCGCCATCTCACCGCGACGAAGCGACAGCAGATTGGCTTGTATCAGCCCCAAGAGGGACATTTAAAATGAGTAAAACAGGAGAAAGGCTTCTTTTTGAAGGCAAATTAAGGCAAGGTCTTCTCAGGCTACAGAGAGATATGCCTGCAGTCCACAAACAGGATACAGGGACCTCAGAAATGTTAAGACCCTAGCAGCCCAACCTGAAAGGTTACAAGTTCAGGGTAAATAAAAAGTGCAGCTCTGTCACAGGGCTGGTAAACAACTTCTTACTCCAAGAGATGGGGCCAGAAGCCTGATTAGGTACAGGAAGATCGTGGATAAGTCCACATATTAGTGGCTTTGGGGAAATCGGGGAGGGTCGGTGGAACAGGACAGATTTTTTTAAGCTGACCCACAAGACAGCCAGCAACTGCTTCCTGGCATGGTCTGGGGGCTATCACGGCCAAGCCGGCCAGCCCTTCCCGTGGGCCCCGAGCAGGGGTCACTGGGGCTGCCGGCGATCCTATGACTGCCTGCCCAGGCCACATGTGCAGACCCTTGGCTTTCCGTTCCAGTGCCGCCCACAGAAGTGGGGACCCGCTCCCCGACCACGCCCTCCTCCACACCTCCATCCCCACCAGGAGGGTTCACAGCCCCATGGCTTTAGTTCAGGCTGCTTCTAGAACCTGGAACACCCCTACGAACGCTCACCTTTTCCCACCCACAACACCTACCTGGCCGATCCCTATTCACCTTTCAAGGCTGTGCACAAGGTCGGCATCTCTGAGAAATGTCACAAAGGCAACAGAGCGCTCCAAGAGGTGAAGGTGTAGCCATCAGAGGCTTTCTCAACAGACTCGCTGGGTCCAAATCCTTGCTCTATTCCTGATTGTGTCTTTACCTGGCTGCGTGACTCCAGGCAAGTTTAAATTGAGACACAATTGACATATAACGTTGTGTGGGTTCAACGTGCACAAGTTTGCTTTGACACATTTATATATTGCAATATGATTGCCAGCTAGGTGAGCTAACGCCTCTATCCTGTTACTTAATTACTGTTTCTATTTTGTGGTGAGAACAATGAAGATCTAGTCTCTTAGCAACTTTATAGTTTATAATTCAGTATTGTTGACTATATTCACTCTGCTGTGCATTAGATCTCCAGAACTTAATTTATCCACTAGTTACAAGTCTGTATCCTTAAACATCTCCCCAAATCCACCCCTCAGCCCCCAGCCCCTGGTAACCAGCATTCTACTCTCTGTTTTTATGAATTACACAAGGGATTTTAAAACTTTTTACTGACTTTAATAGAAAAACCCCTTCAAGAAAATAAATACCACCAGCTCTTCTTATCACCAAATTTTGAGCACAAAACAATGAGTGTCTATTTCTCCTGCATTCTTTAAGCACCTACTGTGTGCCAGGCACCGTGCCGGGTGCTGGAAACACGGAGAGAAATGAGATCTGCACCTGCCACTAGAGGAGCACACTTCCAGATGGGGGAGACAGACAGACATGGATATAGTGACAAATGTCATGAAGAAAAAGAAAGCAGATTGAAGACCTGAGGAGTGGCAACAGGTCCTACTTTGAAACAATTTTTCTAGAAATAACGAATAATGATTTCTGGGTAGAGTTCTATTTCTTTCTATTCTTATTGTTAAAAGATTTTTTTTTATGTTAAGGTTATTACAATAACGAGAACAGTTCATTTTTTTAAAAGACGGTGTAGAATACTGCTTCCCCCTACCCAACACCCCCGGCAAAGATTTCTACGTCCTAAGCCCTGCAGCCTGAGTATGTAACGTTACACGGCAAAAGGGGCTTTGTGGGCGGACTTGAGGTTTTGCAAGTGGGCCCAATATAATCACATGGGCCCTGAGAAGTGGACACCCTTCTGCTCTGTCACACTGTCATCAAGCCCTTAAGGATGGAGATTCATCTATCTTGTTTGTAGACGTATCCCCAGAGCCAGAAAGATTGCCTGAAATAAAACAGGGGGGGTCAATAAATACTTGTCAAATGAGCAAATAAGTTCATGTTAATTTTGAACTTCTAAGAAAAAAAAATAAAAGAATAGCAGAAAAGGAAACCTGAGGGGCCACGGGAGGCCATCAGAAAAAAAAAACAAGAAAGTGTGGTGGTGGTGGGGGGGGGTGTGTGGTCAGAGAGCAGGAATCTGAGGCAATGCACTTCAGCAACTGTTTGAAGTTACAGATTTAAGGGACTGGGGATCAGATTCCAGCCTGGCGGGAAACGTGGGGAGGACCCAGAAACAAACAAATCCGCACACATATGCAAGCACCGGGAGCCCAGCGGTTTCCCTTCCTCCACATTCCACGAATATCCTGCTTGTGACCTTGTCCTGCCGAGATGACAGGGGCGCGATACATTCCGAGTGGTGCTGGTCGCTACTGGGGGAAGGAAGTGAATGATGTGCCTGCGTGTCCGGCCAATGTAAATCTCAGCTGTGTCTGGCATGAAAAATCCACCCCCCGCCCCGCAACGGGTTGGGAGGCCACCCCCAGGCCCGGGCAGCTTGCCTCCAGCTGGCCTTTGTTTTTGTTTTGGTTGCAAAGTCACCAGGACCTCCAGAGAAACAAAGCAACTAAGTCTTTTGTTTTTGTTCGAATGAGTCAAACTTGCCAGGGATGTGAAGCTGAAGTCTGTCCACAAGATTCTTACGCTTCCTTCACACAGAGCCAGGAGTCCTAGCCAGCTGCTCCTTTCCTTCGCCCACATGAACTAATATTCTGTGGCTCTGCTTATGACATCCTCAGGCTTCCAGGACCAACGGAGAAAATCGGGCTTGGTCTAAAAAAAAAAAAAAGGGCTTTCCCGGCCAGTGTCACTTGTTTGTTCGTTTGTGTTTAGGGAGATCAGTTTAGAAAATGAGGTAAAGAGAAAGGCCCTTTCTTTTCTAATGGGGAACAAACATCTGGACTTTCCCCACCTCTGACTGCAGTTTCATGACAACACTGAGCATGTGACCTGGACCCATTTCAGGGGAAGCTGCAAGAACCCAGGGTTTCACCCCAAAATGGGAAGCCCATTTCTTTCTCTGTTTTGCTGGGCTCTCACGACCGCTCAGTGCTCCAGCCCTGTTCTTGATGGCTTGCAGGACCACGGAGGTCGGGGGAGGAGGGTTCGGAGAAACCAGGCTCTTCCAGCACGAGGGCATGAGTCATTTTTCAGAAGATGTCCTAGGGAACCGGGCTTAAAGTTCGCCTTTTTTCTCCCGTCTGACAGCGATCTTGAAAGACTTTCACAATGCAAACAAAGCTGCCTTTGAGGGCCCTCTGCACGACCACGTATGAAGCTTGGAAGGAGCGCTCCTGGCTAGGGCTGGCCAACCGGCACCACTGGGAGTACAGTGGAAGTGGCTGACACCTGCCCCCAATCTGGGGTCAAAACTGGCCCAAAGGGCAGTTTCCAAGGCTCACCCTGCCTGGGGCTGGGGGTCTGACCTTAGCTATCAGTGCGCGGACTAAAGGCACTGCCAGAGTCCTTAGCACTTAGGACCCACTGCTTTTCAGACATTTCCACGGAAAGGGGACAGCACATTTATTACTAAGTCTAGTTACAAGCGCAGTGTCTCCATGTGCAGTTCTCCTGAGACGTCCAGTAAGTTCAGATACATGAAACCAACCACCCATTTCATGGATTTCCTTTCACAGACACTTGGGTCCAGAGGCAGGAGCAATGGAAAAGAGCAGAAGGGCTGGGGCTGGGAGTTGACAGGTCTGGAACTGTCCAGATGAAATCAGTCCAAACCCTGGCTACCCAGCTGGTCGTGACCTATTTTCTTGACAAAATTCGCCCTGACTGAAAGCAGGTCTGTGGAGGACGTGTGTCCTACCAGAGCCGTGACTTGCCTTTCAGGGCAATGAAGATGTCCATCAGAAATTTCACCCAGGTTTCCGCATCTCCCCAGTTTGGGGAAACCCAATCCATTATACGCTAAATTAGCTGCTGGGTGCACAGCTCCTGAACCCCTGTTTTCTAACGTCCTTAATCAAAGCTCAAGTTGAACAGCCATTTTTCCAAAAGAACCTCTCATTGGAACCCCAGGTTCCCAACTGGCACAACAGCCAATTCAAACATCATCAAAAGCACCATTTAAGTGGGCACCAAGCGGGGAGGGTACAGCTCAGAGGTAGAGCGCATGCTTAGCATTCACGAGGTCCTGGGTTCAATCCCCAGTACCTCCATTAAGATAAACAAATAAAGAAACAAACCTAATTACCCCTCCCAAAAAAAACCCAAAATAAAATAAAACACACATTCAAAAATAAAAAATAAAGTGGGCACCAAATCTCCAGTGAAGCTCACTAAACGCTCTTTCCAAAATGCCTAGAACTTTCAGAGGTCACGGCTTTGTGTCCCTTAAGGGGTATCAACTCAAGACTGCCTTATCAGGCTGTGAGCACCCTCACAGAGACCTCAGAGGAAGCCATGGCGGCACCCCTGTCCCCACAAAGCACCACATTTCTCGAGACTCGTTAAAGCAGGTTTGGCAGATGGAGTCATTTAGAAGGTCCCGCGGAATCTGACACAGGCAGACTGGATTTAGGATTGAGCCCAATGATGAGTGCAATTCAAAGCTGACTGGAAGAAAAAGAAACACTCGATGTGGCTTCGCAGACGACACACGCATGCGTCACTGCAGCTTCCCATGCCCTGTGCGGCTCCCCTGTCTTCCCGTCAAATGCCAGGCAAGCCACACCACGTGCCAGCCGCTGCGCTCAGCACTGGATCTTCTATGCGGAACAAAATGGTTCTTCACTCCCAAAGCCAAATAATAAGATTCTGGAAACACATTTCTGCTCCTATCACGACTCTCCTTTCCCTGGCTTTGCCTGCCCAGGAAATGCCAGCCTGGAGAAGGAGCAAAACCTGGAGGCAGGATCACCCCACCATCCTACAATGGGGGTGAGAGGGCAGCTTTAAAATACAGATGCCACTTCACTGATACCCTTCCCGTCCAGAGGCTATGGTCTCTGTCCTCTCCCGTTGAATCTGGACTGGCCCCAGCAACTCATTGCAACCAACAGAAAGTCACGGAAGTGATGCTGTGTGTGTTAGGTCAGGAAAGGCCATGTGGCCACCACCTTGCTTGCTGGGACATCGGCCCTTGGAAGCCTGAGCCCTCACGTAGGAAGTCCAATACCCGGAGGCCACAGAGAAGCCTTCAGAGGCATTCTGGCCACCAGTCTTAGCGTGAGTCCTCCCAGCCCAGGCCCCAGATCAATGAGCCAATGAACCCTTTGATGATTCCAGCCCCCAGCTGCTGAGTTCCCCCCTCGCACACGCTCCCAGCTTTCTTCATGGAGCAAAGGCAAGCTGTCCCTACTGTGCCCTTTCCAAATTCCTGACCTGGAGAATGCATGTGGATACAAAGTTGTCGCCCCCTTTCCTGTGTTGGGGGCAGCTCGTTATGCTGCAAGAGTGACTGGAGCAGAGGGCAAAACCGAGGGCCAGCACGCCCCTCCCCCCACGGGCTCCATCAGGATTCCCTGCAGCAACAGGAACTCCTCCCTCCCCCACCCCTTGCACAGGAGGGGGCCCTAGGGCTATTCCGCTCATTGCTCCTCCCCAGTTCCCTCCCTGGCGCTCTGCTCTAGGCTGTCACGGACACCGCGCCCTGCCCAAGCCTTAACTGGAGGCACAGGAGGGCCTGCAGTCACCCAGCATCCCTCCTCTCTTCCTCCGACCCCCTGGGCTAGAGAGTCGGGTCACATCCCTCTCCTTCCCTTGCCCATGCACTGGCGAGGCTCAGAACCAGTTACTGTGAGCCAATCACCGACGCCTCCAATATATCCATCCTTGGAAGGGAGGGAGTCCGCTTAAACACTCTTTCAGACCAGCCCGCCCCCCTTAATATGTTGTTTAAGAACAGAGGCTCTGGGATCAAACCCTGGCTCCATCACTTTCTAATTCTCTGAACTTAGATGACTCCCTTCATCTCTCAGACTTTAGCTTCTAATCTGGAAATGGGGGATGACGCTTCCTACGTCATAAGGTGCTTGTCAGGATCACAACAAGGGAATTTGTCGAAAGTGCCTGGAATGTAGTAAGTGCTCAATAAATTTTAGCCATTTTTAAATAGCATCTTCCTGGGAAGAAGCATCTCTTGTGACTTACCCCTTGAAGGACTTGGAAGCTGTCATTGTTGGGTGGTGGGTCTTGATCTGGGTCAACGCCAACTCTGTCAGGCACCGGGGAGAAAGACAAGGAGAAAAAACAGAGACCGTTAGCTTGGACCATGGCGGTCATGCTGGCTGAAAGCAGCCAAGAAGCTGAGCATCTTCCCGAAGTGGAAGGAGTGGTTAGCTACAAGAAGAGGGAGGCTGTCATGCAAAAGTCGTGAGAAAGAGGTCACACGCCACCTCAGATCCCAGGGAGGAGGGGGAGGGTGGGCAGTAACTCCTGTGTGCTTACTCCTTAAGCAAGGCCTCTGGGAACGGCACCCGCTGGCAGCCGTCGGGCTGCCTTCCCGCCCCAGACGGTCCCGGGCAGCCTCTTCCTCACTGCCACCTGACCTGCTTTTAGTTCCCAAACCTTCTGTTACGGAATTTTTCGTATATCCAGGGACATTTTAAAAGAATTTAAAGCGAACACCTGTATGCCTTCCACCTAGATTCTACCATCACATTTTGCTGTGTTTTCTTTATTACATACTTATCCGTCTGTCATCCATCTTATTTTTTGGATAAATTCAAATAAAGTTGCAGACATCAGTACACTTCCCCGAACCATCTCACCACGCACATCATTAACTTTACATCCTGGTGGCCTTGCATCCCCTGGCGGTAGAGATGATCGGAAAACTCACATGTGTGGGAGCAACAACAGACAACAGAAAGAACAGCATGGTGACAAAATCCACGTATAAGGAATCCCAGGAAAGCACTGGGGTAGTTGGCTTGGCTTGGCAACATACCAAGTCGCTCTATGTATTTGTTAATTCTTTATCCCTGAACCTTCCTCACTGTAAGGCAGAGAACTGGGACATCAATGACATTGATAAAGGGGAAACAGAAGACCACACAGAGGTACCCCTCTCTTAAAGCCCCCCCTCTACTCTGTCTTATTCCAGACTTGTCGGGCACTAACTTGTGTGTGGCCCCTGCATGGGGGCGGGAGGATACAGAAGGAAAGGGAACAGTTACCCCATATTTTGCTGAAGGCAAAGTTTAAAGCCACAAGAGGAATGCATGTATCCAGCGAATATTTACCGAGTACCCACTATGCCCGGCCCCTTTCTGAACACTTAGTTAAAACCCATAGCATACCTGGTACCAGGTTTCCTCCCCGTGGGCCTGAGGTTTGATGGGGTCTTCCTCACAACTGGACATTATTTGGGGACTTTTGAGCAACACATTTTCACAGAGATTTCTTTTTTTTCTGCCATGAAATCCACCCAATGCCGGGGCCCCAGGGCTACCCACGAAGGTCACCCCAGAGCCTCAGTACACCCGAAGTGTAGAAATGTACCAAGAGTGGTAGAGGAGAGGGCACATATTAAATACTACTCAGAATTCAGTATGTGCCCTCTTAATGTACGTTATGCAGAGAAAAGTCCTCTGTATGGTGTCAACACCTATAGGATCAAAAGCTAGGAATCCAGTTTTAGGCCCCGTTCTGTGGATTCGACAACAGCACGAAGCCACTTCATGGCAGACTGATTTACTTGGGTGAGCTCCCCAGTAAAGACTCTGGGGGGGGGCAGAGCACTGGTTACCAGTTTGTCTTCCAGACAGCCTACCAGAACGCCAGGTGAACGGCACCCTCCTACCTAACCACAGAGGGGCTACCGGCGGGGCAGAGGCGCCCAGACCGTGTGATCTGAGGGGTGTGACATGCAGTGTGGCCCAGAGCACAGCGGTTCAGATCTGCCACGAATAATCTCTCCTTTCTGTACCGTGAATTGTGAAACAGGAGTATGTATTCGCCTTTCTAAGAAGCGGCTTCCATGTCAGGAAAGATCAAACAGATTGATTTTCTGGGCCCAGATGAAACAGGAAGCCTATGGGTAGGCGAAAAGGCTTAAGCGTGCCTTGTACCACAGTGAAGAAAATAAAGTCAAACATAATAAAGGCGGCCGAAGGCAATCTAGCCCCCTCTGCCCTTTCAACTAACCTCTGCTCGGAGAACAAAACTGTTTAACAAGAATTCACATAAATTCCGATTCCCAAGAACTGCTTATAAAGACCAGGTTTCGACTGTTTTCAGTCAAGTCCTGGCAACGTCAGGGGAACTCACCTATTTACCCCAGGCCCACGTGGCCAGGCCAGAATGCAAAACAACAGAGCACAAAACACTGGAATAACCTGATCAACTCTCAAAATTTCGGGTCGCCCCCAGCCTCATCCCAGGCTTGTTTGACATTTTGTTTAGGGGAACGTGAGGGAAACTGAGACTGCCTCTAGATCCGTATCGTCCAACAGAACTTTCCGCCGTGATGGTACTTTTCTAGATCTGGGCTGTCCAACATGGTAGCCACCAGCCATATGTGGCCACCGGGCATTTGAAATGCGGTTAATATGACCGAGGAACTGCAACTTCAGTTTTACTTCATTTTAATGAGTTAAAATTTAAATTTGAATAGCCACATGTGGCTAGTAGCTACCGAACTGGACAGTACAGATTCCAGAAAGTACTCATTCCCGCCATGTCTCTCTAGCATCACTTTTCTCTCTGCTGGGACAACTGTCTGCTGCCTTCTGCCTTATCAACGATAACACCTGAGATTCCTGCTGGGATCCTGCAGAGACCCAACTCTTTCATCCCTTAAATATTACGTAAAATTTTGCTTGAATTGATCACTTAGACAATGGCTAGATTTCTCACTTCATCAGTATAGAAAATAAGATTTAAAACTCTATGAAAGCTCTTCTGTACAGATAATTGTCATAAACGTGAAAGGAATGACAGAATTGAAAATCACCATTTTCCACTCACAGTGTAATAACTGTTTCAAGCAAGGGTCATCAGAGGATCATTATACCAGTGGGTAAAAGGTTGTTGGGAATCTGGCTATTCACATGATATTGAAGCATCATGCTATAGGTTAGTTTTTAGTTACAAAGGGAAAACAGTGCTTTTACATTAGAGAGAGTAAAGGGATCAAACTTAACATCACTAATAAAGGGAGGGCCTGACAACGTGCATCACCGGATACGATGCAACAAGAAATACATAACATCACTTTTACAGTATTTTTGGCAAGAAAGAATGACTATCTCTAATCAAGAGGAAAAAAACGAATCAGGAAAATCCAGATTGTAGGGCATTCTGCAAGACAATTTTCCTGAATACTTAAAAAAAAAAACAACCCGTCAATGTCATAAAAGGCAAAAGGGAGTAGGGGAGGATTGTTCTAGATTAAAAGAGACTAAAGATAGAATAACCAAAGAGATAACAACAACCAGGGCCTAAACTTTGATTAGATCCTGGATCCAGGGTGTGTGTGTGTGTGTGTGTGTGTGTGTGTATAAAATTCATGTTACTTTTCTCAGTTGCAGTAAAGGTACTGTGATCACGTAGGAGACTGGGTTCCAAGGAGATACATGCTCAAGTGCTGAGGCGTAGACAGTCATGATGTTTACAGTGTACTCTGAAGTACTTCGAAATGATTAGAGAGAGAGACACACGCACAGAGTAAAAATGACCCCGAAATATATGACAAAATGTTAGCAATTGGTGGGTGTATCCAGGTTAGAACTCGGATATTCACTGTTCTATTCCTTCAGCATTTTTTTGCAGATTTAAACTTTTCCACAATTTCAAAAGGATACTTAATTATATCCTTGGTGAAAATGTTTCACAAATCCGTGAGCACGTTTTCCCATCTCTCTAATTTAATCTAACTTACTAATAATGATGATTCAGGATCTAATTTTATTCCAGGGTCTGAAAACCACAAGTCGTAGAGATTCACGGACACAAGGTGCTATTAGAGGTTAATTATAGGTAATAGGTAGATATAGAGTCTAGTAATTACATGGTTTTTTTTTCCCCAGACAAATCCTGGAACGTTTTGTTGAGACTGTCCTTCTTAAAGTGAGGGCAAAGAGAAGGGGGAGGGTATAGCTTGGTGGTAGAGCACATGCTTGGCATGCATGAGGTCCTGGGTTCGATCCCCAGTGCCTCCGTTAAAAAAGTAAATAAATAAACCTAAATGACCTCCCCCTCCGGGGCCCTCCCACAGACAGAGGAACGTGGGTGGACCCCTCGGAAGGTCTCAGAGGTCCCTACCGATCAAAGTGCTAACTAGGAGATTTCTGAGAAAGGAAACAGAGACTTGCTTCCCAGCTTGCTACCGTGTTGTAAATGCCAAAAGAAAACAGATGAGCGGCCTTGTGACACAGATGGTGTTCTGCGATTTCTTTCCCCATTCAAGGCTGTTTATTTCAGGACAGTTTCATTCTGGCAGGGTTGAGGGCCCCATGGACCAATTCCCAAGGATGATGCTGGACCTCTACAAAGGGCCTCAGCCTTGGGGCAGGGCGTTCAGTGGTGTGCTGGGCAGCAAGAAAGCCCAGAGACAAGAAAGACCACGTACAGTATTTTAAGTGTAACGACTCAGAAGACTTGGGGTTCCCTAGCTTTCTGAAATTCCTAGTTTCAGACAACTGTCCACAATATATATTTCCTTCTTGACCTGTTATAATGCTTTTGATCTAAGTCACTGTATCAATCTAAAATTTTTGTGCTGTTTTATTATATCATATTTTAGCATTCCCCTGATACACTACGGCTGAGCTCATTAGAGCACAGACAACAGCCTTTTCTTCCAGAATGAACTGAATTATCCTTATTTTCATTAAGAATGAGACACATGTGGTAATCCCATTCCAAATGAGAAAATAAAGCAGTCACACTGATGCGCTCCTTCTGGAATGAATAAATACAGAAAATGAATCATGTCCCTTTTGGTATAATACGTACACACACTGATTAACCACCAAATAAAATGCCAGGAAATCTCAGAAATTTTAGAAGCATTCTACTTTAATCAATAGTTTTTTTTTTAATTTGAATGGCTGAGGTCCTAAATAATTTGGGGACTGTGAGACACACACAGTCATATAAAACCTTGAACAACAGAGCAGAATTCGAATTCTCTCATATCCCAAATGCAGTAACTTGCACTATGCCTGAAGGACCTTCCTTCTTGAAGGTTGGATATTTCAAAGGAAAGGGTTTCCTCTGCAATTTCACTGGTACCTACAGTCCGTCTCTGAATGTGAACTTGTGTGTCTGTGTGTAGATTTTAAACAGTAGAAAAAAGTGTGAATCCTGGAAACTTAAATGCTTCAATTAACTGCATGCATATTATAATAGTTTATACCCAGGACCTGGCAACATCCCAAGACTGATGCCCCATGACAGGTATTGCTTCTTTCACCACTGTCCTCAGAGAGTGAAACACTTTCACAACGAGAAGAAGAACAGAGTTCAAACCTATTTTGCATCTGATTTATCCACTAGCACCCAGAACCAGATCAGGAAGAAAGCATGCCAGTTACAGATACAGTAAAGATACAGAAAGGAAAGAAGAAATGTTGAAAGTCTTTACTCTGCCCAACATCGGCACACTTACGCACAATTAAATCATAAACTTGGGTGGACACTGAGAAACAAATTACATTAGAATAGTCTTTCATTATCTTCTGGTTTAAAAAATTTTTTTTGTATTATCTGATTCACCAAGATAAGATACAAGTACATAAATACATACTTAAAAAACTAAAATGGAATTGGTGCTTAATTATGATGGTATAAACCATACCCCAGTCACAGCTGACATATAAAACTCTAGTTCTCTCTCTGAGTTAAAAGCTTTGTTTACTAGATCACAAGCAGGATTTTGTGGGGAAACGTGTCTGTGGCTTTTAACACTAAACTCCGTCGTACAAGGAGACACTCGCCAGCTCCGGCTTTGGTGCGGACACACACTGTCCAAAATGGGGGGAAAGGGGCCAGACTCTCAGGAAGCCCGACACATTCATCAGCCCAGAGAAGGGGAGAGAATGATTACACTTGACTGGACCTCTTGTCCGTTTTCTAGGGGCAGCGGGGTGGCGCACACAGGAAGGAAGCAAGAAACAAACAGCGTAAAGAGAAACGTCTCAGGTTAGAAAGAGGAGCAAAGAGGAGCGGTTACTTTGTTTCTGAGGATGCCCTGTATCACCTGAAGTACTGCCAGCGGTGCTCGCTCTGGTCCTCTTCGGAGGGCTCCTCGACGCCAACTCTGGGCAGCAGAAGAAGGGAACGTGAGTGTGATGGGGACCACAGGGGCGCCGGGAGCTCTGGGCATGTGACCTGGGCCACGTCTATCAGAGAACAGGGCTGTCTCACTTTGAACACAAACCCGTACCCTCTCTTAAACTGTCCCCATTCTCGAAAATGCAGGGAGGCTGCTAACTTTACATCGAAAGCAGCGATGTTAGGAGCCAGGTCAAAATGAGGAGTCGCTGGGAATGAAGACAAGCCTCTCGCAATAGAATGTAATGAAATCTGAGGCATAAATGCAACTCCCAGAAAATGGCTTTACACAGTTCTTTCAGAAATTCGTCTGTTTCACAAAGCAAGACACATCCATACAAAAAATAGAAAACAGAGCTGTTATTAAACATATATTTGAAGTGTTTACATACATTTTTACACACATTTGACAGAAAGAACAAAGAACATTATCACTGAAAAAAGCCACAACAGAGGATGAAGTGGCCTTTTTTTCCTGGACAAGTACATCACGTTGTCCATGGGTTCAAGCTGAAGGCCAGAAACCCAATTTCTGCTATTCTCTCTATCTTGTGGCCTCAAGGGTTGACACTGTCCTTTTTCACCTTCCTTAGTAAGTGCTGGATTATTCAGCGTCCACTTGAATCTCACCATCACACTAAGAGCAGGGTTTCTCAGCCTTGGCACTACTGACATTTTGTGCCCTGGCCTCGACCTGCAAGATGCCAGTAGTGCCCCCTCCAGCTGAAGCCACCGACAATGTCTCCGGACACTGCCAAACGCCCCCCAGGAGGACAAAATTGCCCGCAGCTGAGAAACCCTGCACTGAATCTTGCATTCTCAATGGGGGATGGCATGTAGACCCCAGGCGTGTGAAAACTGGTTCTTATGGGACAAAAAAAAATGTTTAGATATTACAGTGGTTTGTAGCCCTCTAAAGCACCACAGTACATAAACAGATACACAGATCTGCAGTATTAAGATTTCAATGGAAGCGGTAAATAAAAAGAACATTTTTAAAGGTTCCTTAGAGGAGCAATGATGAAAAAAAAAACAAACCAAGGTTGAGAAGCACCAGGCAAGAGAATGCCCAAATTCTCATCCTACTAATATCCCCTGAGACATGCAGGTGAGGGCATGATGCTTCTTAAGGTGGTACTTTTAATTAGGCACGTGCTCGGAATGTGACTTAAACCAAAGTACTGAGAAATTATAACAAATTCCAGAGAGAAAAGCAAGCTGGATCCCGCTGATGTAAGATTCACTGATAATAACAGTAATAGCAAAAAGTAATAATAATAGTATTAGCAGCAGTACTAAAGCTATGACTCGCCATGATAACGTCACAGCTAAAATACCCTAAGTGCTTACCTTGTGCTAGATGGTACTTTTAAGAGGAGAATTCTTTATCACATTTATTTAGTATCACATTTCATCCTCACACTGTTGTCATCCCTGTTTAATCAGCATGGAGACTGAGAGGTAAAATAAGTTGCCCAAGGTCAAAAAAGTAGAACAGGATGGAATCGAGATGGCAGCTGAGGCAGTTAGAGCCTCAGACCTACAGGATACTGCCTTCGACTGCAAGGTGGCGACTTTAAACTCTTTAATACTATCCAGTTACAAATGCTATTACATAAAGAGCTCAGGGCTTCTCCTTGCCTTTATTCCTTACATTATCTTACCAAGAGCTTTATCTTAAACTCTCAGTGAGACAGGATTATACGGAGCAGCGCCCTTACTTGCCCTTGAGGGACTGTATCGCTGCACTCCAGGGTATGAAGGTTACCTGTGTATCTGGCCGCCCGGCTGCATGCCATTAACCCCCTACCATCACCACCACTTCATGGCTGTGTCACTTGAAGCTGGGCCCTTCAAGAGGACAGCCACCATGCCGCCAAAATGTGCTCAGGACACGTACAAGGCTCATTCGCTGAAATAACCCCGTGATGGGTTTTTTTTTTTTTTAAGGTTGCCAAAATTACCACCTTTGTGAATGACAACACTTGCTCAAGAGACTAAAAAACATATTATGCACTTTCTATATTACCAAAAAAAACCAATTTGAGTGTTTTGTCATTATGTTTTAAAATGGCAATCACAAAATTCCAATTTAAAAAGGTAAGTTGGAGTTCTGGAAAGCAGTGGCCTGGCTTTGGATTTGTGGTTATATTCATTTTATTTTACACACAGACGAGAAATTAGCCATGGTTCAAAAGCACAGCTAACTCCTAATTATTTATGGTAGAACTCCAAGTCCTACCCTGGGTTTCTGACTTTTGAGCAGCAGCTTAGCAGCTTCTTGGGCACTC
This sequence comes from Vicugna pacos, assembly GCF_048564905.1. Taxonomy (NCBI): domain Eukaryota; kingdom Metazoa; phylum Chordata; class Mammalia; order Artiodactyla; family Camelidae; genus Vicugna; species Vicugna pacos. Next base: position 38,113,584 of record NC_133023.1, read on the forward strand.
TGTCAGCAGCCTAAAGAAGTAAGAAACAACCAGATATAGATCTCACTGAGATCGCAGAGGTCAAAATATCACACTGAACTTCAGGGTGTTTCTGAATCATTTTAGAATAAAACCCTGGTTCACATAAATGATTTGTGGCCATTAAGCAACACCACAAGCCACAAGCCAGAAAAACCCATCAGTCTCATTACCTTATTTCTAAGGGAATTTCTTTTGATGCCATCTCTCTAAATGTCAGTTTCTACCTCTTACATAATCGCTATTTATGCACATCTGGAAAAATGCAATGAACTGACACCATATGTATTTTTTTTACCAGTGACACTTTGCTTCATTATGCTGTTTGGGTAGACCTGAACAGAAAGAAAGAACTAATAAAGATAAGAGCAGAAATCAATGAAATTGAAAACAAAATCAATGAAATAAAAAGCCAGTTCTTTGAAAAGATCAATAAAATTGATGAACTTCTAGTAAGACTGAAAAAAAATAGAGATGTAAATTACCAACTTCATGAATGAAACATGGGCCATCACTAAAGATCTCACAGATATGAAAAGAGTAATAAGATTATGCTACAAACATAAACTAGACAACTAAGGTGAAATGGACCAATTTCACAAACTGTCACAAGTCACCAACATGAAATAGATCATGTTAATAGCTCTCTAATTATTAAAGAAATTGGCTTCATAATTTTTAATAATAAAACTCGTGGGAAAGAAGCCTCAGGACCAGATGGTTTCACTGTAGAATCCCATATAACCTTCAAAAAGAATTAATACCAATTCTACACAATCTCTTTCAGAAAACAGAAGAGTAGGGAACATGTCCCAACTCATTTTGTGAGGCCAGATGACCCTGATGCCCAATCAGACAGAGGCAGTAGAACAAAGAAAACTACAGACCAATATCCTTCATGAACCTGGACACAAAAATCCTGAACAAAATATTAGCTAATAGAATTCAGCAATATATATAAAAAAAGTTACACACCACTACCAAGTGCGGTTTATTTTAGATGAACAATGCTGGTTCACTATTTTAAATTAATCAGTATAATCTACCATATTAACAGGCCAAACAAGAAAAATCCTATGATCCTATCCATTGATGCAGAAAAAGCATTTGCTAAAATTCAACATCTGTTCGTGATAAAAACTCTCAGAAAACTAGCAATAGATGGGAACTTCCTCAACTTGATCGTGAACATCTACAAAAACCCTACAGCTGACAACACACTTATTGGTGAAGGACTGAATGCTTTTCCCTTAAGATCAGGAACAAAGCAAGGATATCTGTTCACATCACTCTTATTCAACATAGCACTGATACTCCTGGCCAGAGCCAAGAAAATCAAATAAAAGTCACACTGGTTGGAAAGGGAAAAAATAAAACAGTCTCTATTTGCAAATGACTTGATGGTCTACATAGAAAATCTCAAAAGACTATATAAAAACAAAACCAAAAAAACAAACCTTCCTAGAACTAAGAAGTGAATTTGGCAAGGTCGCAGGATAAAAAACCAATACACAAAAACCAACTGTATTTCTATACCCTAGCAATGACTGCATGGAAACTGAAATTGAAGATAGGATAACATTTAAAATTGCTCAAAAAGAAGAAATAGTTAGATGTAAATCTCACAAAACAGGTACAGGCAGTGTATGCTGAGAACTATAAAATACTGATAAATCAAAGGAGATCTAAACAAATGGAGAAACATGCCGTGTTTATGAACTGGAAAACTCAACTGGGTAATCCCCAAACTGAAACACAGGTTTAACACAATTTCTACAAAAATCCCAGTATGATTTAAAAAAAATATGCAGACAAGCTTATCCTAAAATATATATGGAAAGGAACTAGATAGCTATGACAATTTTGAAAAAGAAGAAGAAAGTGGGAGGAGCCGCTCCCCTGATGCTAAGGGTTATTATACAACTGCAGCTGTCAAACCAGTATGGTACTGGTGGAGGGACAGACACATAAATCAGTGGAGCAGAACAGAAACAGACCCGCACGCATACAGCCAACTGATTTCTGGCAAAGGAGCAAAAGTAATTCGATAGAATAAAGACAGCCTTTCTAACAAATTATGCTGAAACAACTGGATAGCTAAAGACAAGTAAAATAAAACCTTGACCTAAACTGCATGTCTAATACAAAAATTAACTCAAAATAGATGACAGATTTAAATGTAAAGCAAAAAAAAAAAACCTGAAAAAAAATTTAGAAGATAACATAGAAGAAAATCTTTGGGAGCCAGGCTTGATGAAGAGTTCTTAGACGTGACACCAAAAAGCATGATGCGTTAAAAACAAAAAAAGAAATTGCACTTCATCAAAGTGAAAACTTCTACTCTATGACAGAGTCTGTTAAAGGAACTGTGGTCTAGAACACACTGTGGTCTAGAACAAATACAGAACTTTCAAAACTCAATGGAAAAACAATCAACCAATTAGAAAATGGACAAAGACTTGAACAGATATTTCACCGAAGAAGATACATGAATGGCAAATAAGTACATGAAGCAATGTTCAACATCATTAGCCATGAGAAGAATGTAAATTCAGACTACAGTGAGGTCTCTCCACATACCTATCAGAATGGCTAAAAGAAAAAAATGACAACACCAAATGCTGACAAGGAGGGGGAGGAACTGGATCAATTATTTCCTGATCCCCTCGGTACGTGCTATTATGTTCTAAGTGCTGTCTGTATGTTACATTCACATTTTCACAACAACCCAAGTATCATATTTGTACATATACAGCTTGTATGTATCAGGGAAAGCGGCCCATGCTCTCAGCTCCAGGTAGGACTATTCGATGGCCCACTTTCTGAAAAGTGTTGTGAGAAGTGCAAAATGTCACAAGTCAACTCTCTACTCAAAGTCATCTGGTCCCGCATATGTTGAGAGGGGTTAGGCAAGGACTTAAGAAATAGCATGAGGAACAAACATGATTTAACCAGGCTTTGGGCATCTAGGGTGATCAGACCCAGTAAGATTAGGCAGGCATCTCAGAGAGGGTAGCAAAGGTAGGGATTCTCAACTGGGTGCAGGGTAAAACTCTTTTCTTGTTCTTATTCTGCTACAGCCAACACAGATGATACCATCTTAGGTCTCAAGTTTAAAGCCGAACTTTTGTCAGTTTTCTTTTTCAGGTTTCTATTTCCACAGATGAGTTATTTTCCTTAATACGGCCCTTGAGATTCGGGCCAGGAAATTGAAATTTTAATCATCCCAAATCTTACAACATCAAAACAATCCCTAACACAGCAAGCCTTTCTATGGGCAAGCACAGCACAGTAGCTAAGGGTGTGGACTCTGTGGCAAGACTGCCTGGATTCAAATCCCAGCTCGTCTGCTTAAAGTTTTGCGACCTTGGGCAAGTTATTCCTCTGTGCCTCAGTTTCCTCAACTCTAAAATGAAGATTTAGTAGTTCCCTTCGAGGAATGCTGTGAGGAGTTTCTTAATATACACGTTGGCATCTCAAGCAACGGCTGTAGCACAAATGTTAGCTCTTATATGACTGTTACTGACCAGTTCTGCAGACCCACCCAGATCTAAGACATACTAGACCTGAAATGGTGCGGCTGGCAGTGGCCACACCCAGGAATCCCTTCCTTCCATCAATACAAGAGTTCCAGAGCGAGGAGACTATGTTCTCAAATCCCGGTTTCCTCCCTGACCCTGAGGATGACTGTGAGATCCTTGCAGGTTTGCTTTCCTCCAAGCTGGGTGTGCTCTGCTGCTGTCAGCCCCGCGCATCCTATATTCTAGAGAAGGGAATACAAACTAACAGCCAGCAGAGAAAGAAAAAAAAACACTGCCATCTTGTGGCTTTTCTGAGAATTCTTCACACCTCTGCGCCACCCCAGTGCCTTCTCATTCCCATCACGTTCACCCTCTGCAGATCTGAAACTGAGCAGGTGGTGAGACTGCTTCCAGCAATGCAGAGCACACACTTAGAGCTGCAGGGACCTGGAGGAAATCTGACAGCACGCTTTCATTCAATGTGGAGGGGTACTGAGGCTCAAAGACACCAAGAGCTTGTCTTAAATCAGGGTCAGACTTAGGCTGTGGGTCCTGTTCCAATGTCCCCTTTACTGTACGGTGCTGGGGCTCCCAAGCACAGTTTGGAATTCAAATGCTTTAAAAAAAAAATTCAAACTCAAGTCAATGCCCCTCCATCCTGACACAGCTGCAAAACCACAGGCAGGAGATGACCGTGGGGCTGCAAGAAATGAGGGTTATGCAGGAAATGTCACCTCTTCTGTGCACCCCAGCACAGAAGACATAGCAAACAGTTTCCTCCCAAACCAAAACTCTGTCTCCCTTTATTTCTGGCTGATGAGCTTATTCTGGAAGTCCTTAGCTTTGATTTCAAAGGAATGTGAAATGAAATGCCAGATGTTGCCAGCAGCTATATTTACTCTCTCTCCTGCAGCTTTTAAGACGTTTGGAATTCTTGCCCCCAAAGTCGCTGCTCTAGTGAGGTCCAGGTGTTTCTAACTCCTTGTGTTTTTGTACCAACAAACATTTTAATGACATTTTTTCCTCGTGGAAAATTCAATCCTCTGAATTTTTATTTATTGTTTTTTTTATTTTTAATCCCTCCCCAAACAGAACAATAAACTATAAAAGCCCTCCATGCGCTAAGCTGTGCGTAGCTCCCCCTGCATGGACGGAGAGCATAGTTAGACACAAAACTGGCCTGGGTTTCAAACCGACCTTATGTCAAGCCATGACAGCATGGGTGTCGTGCCTCCACCAATGATCCAGACAGTGAAGAAGACGATGAGGAGGGTGGTCGTGAACATCATTTGGCGCGCGTAGGATGCCGTGTCTCGGATGGCCAGGGCAAATGCCATCGCTCCCCTGAGGCCTGCGGGGACCAGAGAGGAAGATCTCCTGTCATAAGGACAAATGACAAGGTGTCCTCAAATCCTCTTGCTGCCACTCAGGGCTGATAAACTGTATCTGCTTCTGCCTCGGGAGTCGAGTTGCTTTATTCAGAAAGAAGAACTTTCAGGAATGGGGTTTCCTCCCATTTGAAGATTCCTTTTGCAGAATGCCCAAATGCAACAAGGAAAACACTGCACTGCTCTGTACAGCGCATTTCAGACTAGTAACACTCTTTTATTACTGAAATAATTCTCCCGCTAGTCACATGAAATAAGAAATATCAATAAGAAGAGATGCAAGCACTACCCAAGGATTATAGTCATTAGAAACTTAAGAAATAGGCTAAGTATAATATGTCAAATGCACATTTGTGGTTCATGCATCACGAACCACAAAACAGCTCAGCATTTCCTTAGCAAACCCAGGCAGAGAAGCAACAATATAACCTGATCTATGTCAGGGTTTGGTGATGTTTTCCATAAAGGGTCAGACACTAAATATTTAGGCTCTGTGGGCCAAGAGGAAAAACTCAAGGATATTATGTTGGTACTTACGTCAAAGAGAGAAATCAAATTTCCACAAAATTTTATTGACCAAAAGCAAGAGTATAAGTACTATAATTTAATTGATTAGCACCTATTATAATACTATATAGAAATGCAACAAATAATTATAATAATCAGTAATGAGTTCAATTTGTTGCAATTCAGGTCTACTAGTGAAGAGAATGGAATTCTGGCAGTGGGATATTTCAGTTAACTGGGCTCCAAAGTTAGTGTCCCCTGTCACCAACTAGATTGTAAAATATTCATCTGTAAAAGCCATTCTTAGCCCATGGGGTGGATGAAAACAGGCAACCAAATTTGGCCCAGGAGCTGTAGTTTGCTGACCCCTGACCTATGTTAATGGGTGTTAAGATTAAGCACCCCCATTTTTATGTTTTCGAGTTTCTCTTTGTAAGCTCTTTTGTTCTTTCTCCATACCACGCTCATAATTTGTTCAATAGTAAAGGCTGACATATGTAAATCTCAAACTCCCAAATGTACCCCTTACAATTGTTAGCCACTATATATAAAAATAAATTTCAGAAGTTTCTTCTGTATAGCACAGGGAACTATGTTCAATATCTTTTAACAACCTTTAATTTAAAAAAAATGAAAATGAATATATGTATGTATATGCATGACTGGGACATTGTGCTGTACACCAGAAAGTGACACACTGTAATTGGCACACTGTAATTGATACACTGTAACTGACAATACTTCAATAAAAGAAGAAGAAAATAGTAAAGGCTGAATCCATGGTCTTTAAAAGCTATCTAGTATCAATTCCTATTCACCCTGGGTAAGACTGAGTGTGCATATTAGGAGAATGGAAAATTATACCCAGTATCTGTATATTTTCCCACCTTTCCCAACAATTTCACAATTCCACTAATCTCAGAACTTCACTACAATTCACTAAAGAAGAGTGGCTCAACAACAGTTACACTAAAAAACAGCAAAGTTAATGTTCTCTATTAATTTGTCTGAGTGAAATGCTGATTCACATCTAGGTTACCCTACAGACAGCTGTGTCATCACTTAATAGTTAAGCCTTTAAATGGATGTTGTCTCAAAGAAGCAAACTTGAGGGTCGGAGAGAGACAACGTGTGCTGCATTTTTATTAGGTAAACATTAAACATTGTAAACAACATGAAAATGAAACTTCAGGTATTTCTTTCATAGCCTTGAAGAATCACTTCCTTTCGATAGCCGGATTTCTCCCAGCAGACAATAATTTTGATGGGAAGTGTCTTTTAACAGCACTGCCTACTGCTTAGTCTTTTAGTACAGAAGGTAATGAACACACTAAGTTTATCTAGGTGGCTGAGTTCTCTCCAATTCAACGTTCTCTTTTCCTTTGGCATTTCCCTAATATGCAGGAGAGATCTCATCTGTCACTGCCCTCCTCAGAAACCTCTAATGTTTCCCAGCTGCTCTTCAGTAAAAGCCCAAACTCTTTGGCCTGGTATTGGAGCGTCTCCGTGGTCTAGATCTCAACGTGCGGTCCTCAAACCACCATGACCAGCAGCAGCGGCTGCTGCCAAGAACACCCTAGACATGCCGATTCTCAGGGTCCACCCTGGACCCTCAGAATCACACTCTGGAAGTGGGGCCCAGCAATCTGCCCAACAGGTGATTCGGGTGCAACCTGAAGGTTCGCACCCGTCCACAGGCGATTTCCCTTTCCAACCTCACCCTCGCTCTGCATGTTGTCCTGCCCTTGCAACCTGCTGCATCCTGAAACGCCACTGCATGCGAGCCCAGTTCAAAGGCTTCCCCCTCGGCCAAGACGGCCCGGGGTTCTCATCTCCTCCACATTTATGCCTCACCTCTTTTGTGCAACTCACCACCCTCTTTGTACACCTGCCTCCCAGCAGCGGACTGTGAGTTCCTTGAAGGAGGCTGGTTTCTGTATCCTCCACAACCTAGAAGTGTGGCTTCTATAAAGGAGACACTCCACAATCATGTGTCAGAGCGAAAGGAAATCATTTGGGCAGGCTGTGGGCTTCAGAGCAGACGCGAGTACCAGCCAAAGCAACGGCTTTGCTGAGCGGTGACTGTTGGTGTGATTTCACTATGACTCTCTGAGGCCTCCAAGAACTACTCTGTGGCAGCAAAGGGCTGCTACTCACTGTCTCTTGTACAGCCCCGCCCCCTCCCCCTCACGGGGCAGAGGCACCTTTAAGGGTCACAGTGGCCTTTCGCCCCACCATCTCCTCCCCCTGCTCTGCAGAGACGCTCTTACTTCGGTCTCATCTATAAAGTCTGACGGCTACCACCCTCACTGCACCATCTATTCACGCCAAGTGCTCTCTCCTTTCTTTACCTCCACATATTTCTTTATTGTCCCTTATCCCCTCGGTGGCTTCTCCACACTGCTCAGCTCTGGTGAAGAGGGAGCATCTGGGAGACGGTGTAAATCAAGCAGAACTATCACAGCTGTTATCTTCCGCTTTGGGGTTCATCTTGCTAATGTGAGTATAATTTATTTCTTGCACTCCAGAGAAAGTTACAGCTAGGAGGGGGCCTCAATTAATTATTCCCATTTCATTATTTTAGGAGAGGCTATTGAAGCTGGGAGGTGTTGAAGCACTTGGCCCCTGCTCTTTCTCATTAATGACCTATCTTCCTTCTAATTTTAGATCCGAGGCCCTTCTGGAAGATTAAAGGTTATGAACATCTACTAGAAAACAATCAAGCACTTTAAATACTTATATACCTCCAGGTCCCTTGGGTGGTAGAGAAAAAAACAAAGATGCAACTATTTTGGGGAAAATGTTCACATTTTGAAGTATGGTTTGCAAAATCAACACTGACTTCACTTAGCATGTCTATCTGTCTCCTCCGCACTGCAGGGGATACCAAATAACCAGAAATTTGAATTTCTGTCTTTCTGTGAACCTCATCGATTATATTTTAATCGTACTTACACTGGCTGCTGAAAAAAAATTCATTTTATTTACATTAATTTTTTTTTTACCTGAAAACATCATCATGTGTTGAAAATTCCAGCCAATCTTATGCCTTCTGCCCAAGTTGAGGAAGAAGGAGAGCGGGTAGATATGTGCAGCTCTGCCCAGGAAGATGGCAACCTGGCCACCGGGTGGAGGTTAAGGGCCCAACGGGTTTCCAGAATGGCACTTTCACACAACCTCCAAGCAGAGACTTTGAGGAACGGCGCCCTGTTAGGATCGGGAGAGTTGCTCAGAGAAGGTAGGCTGTCTCATTTCCCTCCACACAAGTCTCAACAGCAAGAGGGATTCAACTGGCCACCTTGCCCAGCATCCTGGCTCACAGAGATCATGTCTAGCCTGTTAAACACATTGTTGTAACTTCTTCATTGGATCAAACTGATATGGACCAGGTCTCCAATCTGGCTAAAAATGAGTCCAGAGATAAGCTAAGGTACCATGGCTGGGGTGGGGAGTTAAGGGGAGCAAAGAGCATGTTGGGCTCTATTGGAAGGAAAAAAAAAATATCACGAGAAGAAAAAAAATCACTAACCCGAGTCAAACTAAAAAGAGAGAGTTTGCTGGGTAAGCTTGTAAGCTTCGGCTGGAAGTAAACACCAGGGGGTTTGAATGACCAGGAAGATCCCACAAAGAGGCGAGGGAAGTTACGGTCTTCATTCCACGAAGACACATTCATATTCCTCGCAAGAACCAACCTGGGGAGATTTCTCTACCTAAGAGGCTAACGTGTGTTTTGGAGAAGATGGAAGAGGAGGAGTGTGGAGGAGGAACTCTTGCTGTGGAAAGCAAAGAATTCAGGGAAACGGGTCATTCGTCACTTGCTGAGTTTAGAACAGAGCCCCGCAGAGAGATGCACACTGCCCTGCTCACAGAGGAAACCAGCGTGGGAGCCAGAGGAACAGGGAGCTTCCGTTTCAGCAAAGCACCAGCTGCCGGAGCTGCAGCTGTTCCAGACAGAAGCGAGGGAGGGGCTCTCCTCTTGCCTTCTCCAGGATAAAATCCTACTTTTCTTCTTTAATCTCTGTCTCTCTCTCTCTTTTTTTTTTTGTGTGTGTGTGTTGTTTTGTTTTGCTCTTAACAGAAGGAAACAGGTCATGCTTATAACCTCCTATCCCAGGAGTCATGCAAGGCTGCTTCCTCAAGTTGGAAGCAGCCTTCAGGATTCACAGAGGCCCCGGCTCAGCCCTGAACGAGGCCCGCAGCTGTACCCGAGGGCTGCGCGCTCACTACCTCTCACAGAATGCCGTGCTCAGGATGCCAATCAAATGACATGCCAGGTCTCCCCTAAGAATAAAAACACTGATCTCCCAGATCTTGAGCTCTCAGTCTGTAGCGTGTGTAAATCTAAAAAAATGAGACCCAGGTGAAGCAGAGAGCACTCGAATTGGCAAGATTCTGGTGGGGCCTGCTACCCTCTCTAGCTGTTCAGTGGGTGTCAGTTATCCCTACACAATAAACGGAAGGAGAGAAGGCACGAGGGACCAGCCAGCCAGAGTGGACTCCTGCTCAGGATTTGGACACCCAGGCTGAGCGGAACTGAGTTCCATGGCTCAGAAGAGTTCACTGGGCCTCTCTTTCCAAAACTGCGCTCATGATGGGACTAAATCAAGGAACCATGTATTTTTCCATTGTATCTTCCCTTCCTTCCCTGAGGGACACGACTCAGTTCTGCCAGATGGGGAGCCTCCTGGACTGACAGTGAGAAACAAAACACTTCTGGGGACTGTCATGGGTCGCCGATTTTCAGATCTGCCAGGAAGGGGGCTTTCCAAAACAAACTACCACCTGCCAACCACCGGTGTAACAGAAAGGCCGCCTGACACACAAAATGCGGAAAGGGCAGCCTGAGAATCAACGCCCGTCCTTGAAATCAAAGACGTTTAGCGTTATATACTGACCACTGAAGCCTTTCTTTTTTCTCGGCATAAAACCCCCAGGAACCAGCGCTGGCTCAGTCACCTCCCCGCCAGACCAGGAGTTACTGTTGTAGCTTCCCCAGCCACGGTCATCTTCCCGTGCAGAAAGTAGTGGGACCAGAAAAGGATACAAAAGCTCCAATGATGAAAACGGGGCTGAAAACGTGCTTCTGGAAGGTAAACAGCGCCAGGCCCATGTAGGAGAAGATGAAGTTCTCTGCCAGGAAGTGTAGCACCTCAAAGAGCTGTACAGAAAGGAAAGAGGAAGCTGTCAGCCCCGCAGGTTCCCTCCCTTGTATCTGCAGGTCCCTTGTGAGGGGCCAGGGCGCTCTCTCACCTGCTTTGTTCGACTTCTTGATTCCACCGACAGATTGTTGTAGGTGTAATGAGCCTGTGTGATTCCACAGAAAAGCACAGCTACCACGCCTGGCAGGAAGAGTTTAAAAACAAAAATCCATGGGAGAGAAAAAGCAGCAGGAAAAATCTCCCCCGAAACACAAAGTTCAGGTAGGCAAGCCCAGAAAGCCAACTTCCTGAATATTTTTGAAAGTTTCCTATCACTGAAAGTTCCCTCTGCCTCCACTTCTCATGTTAACCTTTCCTTCCTCCCAACCCTGCCCTCCTTCAAAGCCAAGGCCCCAGATTTCCCATCTTGCTCCAGTTTTAAGGGCAATTCTCTCCCCTCTTTTAAATTCCAACTGAACTGACTGTCTCTATGTGGCATTTGGTGTTCATTCTCCCAGAGTTGTGCAGTGTATGCCCGTCGCACACTTTTGTCATATTCCTCTGTCCACTGAATGACTGAATTTAATTTCAGACCAATGCTTTATGTTTCTGCTTGGTCCAGGGCTTCAGACAAAATGGATCCAGAGTGCTAGTCCACTCATCCAAGCCCTGGTCGTCTAGATTTCTGCTCTTAATGGTGACTATTTTGCTCTGCAAGACAGTTAATACACTTGGGACTTTTCCTATATATCTACAGATAATTATCAAGTTTTAAACGAGGTGGGACATTTTCTAATGCTGCATACAAAACTATGCTGCAGTATTCTGAAAAGATGATCAAAGGACTTCCTAATCACCTGGATTATGGATAGTAATTGTACTTGAGTTTTCTAATGGAAAAAAATCAGCCATTTTTTTTAAGGAGAGAATATGAAGAACTAAAGCCACATGATCCCTCACATTAACTATCTATGAAGCTGGGACCATTAAAAACATGGTCTTGAAAAGCAATGATTAAACAGACCGGAGACAAAAGAAGGAAAAAATTGTGCTCACACTCATCTGAGTAGATGCCAAATTACCTTTAAAAGGATACACGTTTTGCTTGCTATTGCTACTGTTTGTAAAACAATGTAGCAGTCCAGGGAAGGATGCAAACAAGGTGTTAATGCATTTAGTGACTTCCGCAGCGGAGCATCTACTTATATAGTTAGGATGAGAACTCACAGATATAACTCAGTTTCAAACAATCAAGTTTAGCCTCAGAAAAGATGGAGCTTTGGGAAACTCAGTAATTCATAAGACAGGACACCAGCCTTGCTCAGCAGTCCTCCCTGTGGATCCTCTGTGAGCGGTTGATCAACTCGGGGCAGCTGCTGTTTGAGAATTCTTCCCTGCCCTCCAGAGCTCCTCCTTCCCACCTGGCAGCTCCCACACAGTGTGGGGAAACGCACCTGTAAACCCGCAGGCTTCTGCCAAGAGGAACGTGCTCCAGGACATCAGGAAGAAGAGCGCGGTCTCCAGCAGGGGGAAGCAGTGCAGCTTGGTGAATTTGGTCACGTCCGCCCCGTCAAGGAACTGGCTCCAGCAACAAGCATTAGGCTCGCGCGGAGAACCGCGCTCTGTGAGCCCGGGACCCCCGCCCTCGGGCTTTCCCCTCGCCTCTTCCTCTGCGGCCCCAAGGGCCGATGCTGGGTTTTTTAAGCAAAGAAAATGAAGCTTTCTGGTAGAACAGAGGTTACCAAGGATGGGGAGGAGGGGTGAGGCAGGAGAACATAGCTTCTGTTGGGGATGATGAGAAAGGCCCTGGAACTAGACAGTGCGGATGGTTACACAACACTGTGAATGTCCCCAGTGCCACTGAATTGTACACTTAGAATGGTTAAAATGGCAAATTTTACGTTGTAGATATTTTACCACAATTTAAAAAAATTATAATGTAATATACCAAAAGCCACTGAATTATATACTGCAAATGGGTGAATTGTACGGTGTGTGAATTTTGCCGAAGGTGTGACTGGCAGGTTAGCTCTGGCAGCGCTGGGAGCGCCTCGGGCAGGCCCGGGAAGACCAGGCGGTAAGACTCTGACCCCTGCGCGCTACTAAGGCCTGAGTCCACAGCAGGTGCCTAATCAATGCGTGAGAAAGAAAGGAAGGAAGGAAGGAAGAAATGCGCAACCCAAGGGCAACTACAAGGTGCCGGTGTCACCTTTGGGCCCCATCCTAACACTGCCATTCCACGGTGGGCCAGCACGGAATCACCTCATGAGCGGTTTCACTCAGCAATATGACTCCCCAGGGCATCACAAGGGCCTTTACAAAGAAAGCAGTCTAAATCTGTGTAGTCTGGCATGGTAGCAGCTAGCCACATGTGGCTACCGAACACTGCTAATGTGGCTAGTCTGAACTGAGACGTGCTGTGAGAGCAAGACACACACCACGTTTCAAAGATTTAGGACCACAACTGAATGCATAGCATCTCATTAATAATTTGTATAATAAGCTTTGTTAATAATTTGCATATTGATTGCAGGCTGAAATGCTGTGGCTCCTATCTGGGTCTCGAACTACATCTGTTTTGGACAGCGGTGATCTAAAGGCCACTGCAAAAAGCTCAGATGAAGCACTCAGCACACCTGTGGAAGGGTTGCCTGCTCACTCCACACTTTGTTTTTATGTTGGTTGGTTGGTTTTTAACTAAATATTCTACAGTCCTTCACTTAAGGAAGGCCACCTTGCTGTAACTCCTACAGATGGTCCGTGGCTAGTTACGGCCATGGTAGCCCCGGATGGCCCAGAACAGCGGACAGCTGCAGCAAGGCTGGGGTTAAAGTACTTCACAGCCTGCTTCCTCCCTGCCCCCTGAGAGGTGGTCCCGGATTCCCAGCCTCCTCCTGGCTCTTTCACTCTCCTTGCCCCTCCCTTACGCCTTAAAACAGATGCTCCCCCTGAGCTCCCATCTCCAACTGGTTCATAGAAGGAAGGGGAGAAAATCCAAAGGTGAGGACACAGCTAAGCTGAGAGTTACATTCTCAAGCATTTTCTCAGCCTCTCAGCTAGGTCATCGATGGTCATGTCCCACCAAAGGGTGACATTTCAGGAGCTCCCCACCCCCAGTGGAACAATTAACACAAGATTCACTTCTGAAAGGAAGAATTGAGAACTTTCTTTCCACAAGTGTAATGCCACATCAGCATACTCGGGCAGGGGTGGAAGCTTCAAAAAGGATATTAGAGCAGTCACAACACCAGTCACAGCTCCCATGGTGAAAGAACCACTAAATATACCCAGGAAAATGCCAACTGACTTAAAAAAGGCAGCAGCATCAAAGGCGTGAGTGTTCAGCCCAGCTGGCTGGTAGGCAACAATAGACCTGGAGTTTAAAAAGAGAGAGTTAAAAGATGCTGGGCTAGTTTTACACCACGGTACCTAAATACACCAACAAACATAGGTATCTGCACTCTGCCGAGCACTCTCCAAGGTATATTCATTTAATTGGATCTGCAGTCACCATGTCATGCTGGGTTCGGCTTTCAGATCACGGCCGACTAGACAAAGCAACGTAACTTTCCAACAAAGTCAATCAACCTCATTCAGAAAAACACCCCATTCAATATATAAAGCTTTTAAGACGGGCCTCTGATTTTCACCCAGAGCATCCAGGAGGCCACGGGCTCTCTCCCCAGACAGAGAGATTGTCACTTACGAGGACAGCACAATGGCAACAGCATCATTTAGGACGCTTTCTCCAAACAGAAGCGCATAAAGGTCCACGTCTGCATGCAGTTCATTGAATATCGCCAGTACGGTCACTACAACAGGGGCCAAAAGCATAGAAATTAGTTGCAGTTTCTGACTTCAAGCCACTGATGACAAATTGATAGAAGCAATTCTTATCTTTGGCGGGATGAGGGGTTTGGGAGAAACTCAGGGAGTCAAAAATGGGCTGTCCGTCTATGGCAGAAATGAAAACGGCCATCTTTCTCATCTGAACAAAGTGTGACATGATGCTCAATTCTGTTAACACTGCGCTTTCCACTGTAATCCCATCACACTTTGAAAATACCCCTATTACAGAACTTAAAAAATAATCACAATTAATGTGACCTGACATCTCCTTGAAGACAGAAACTCTATTTTATTGATCACTGTGTCCCCAGATCCCAGCATAGAGTCGGGGCAGAGAGAAGGTTTCAATAAAGGTTTGTGAAATAATGGAAGCCTTCACTTACGACAGACTATACATAACTACACTTCTCACAGATTTCATATTTCATAGACATTTAAAAAATCAGCTATTCTCCAGACCAGTGGTCATACTTTGGGTCTCAACTCCTTTACACCTGTAAAAAATTTCAATGCCCTCCATAAAGCTTTGGTTTTATGGGCTACAGCTATTCAATATTTACTGTATGGAATAAAACAAAAATGTAAAGATTTCTTCATTTAAAACTACTACTAAACCCATTATATGTTAACGTATTTTTAATGAGAAATAATTATATTTTCCAAAACAAACAAAAAAAATTAGTGAGAAGAGAACCATTGTTTTACATTTTCTCAAATCTCTTTACCATCTGAAGTAATAGAAGACAGATGGTTCTCAGATCTGTTTCTGCATTTGCTCAACAGAGAGTCAATATCACACGTCATGTAGCCCCTGGAAAACGCCACTCCACGGTACACTTGCGAAAGAATGAAGGTGAAAAAGATCAATAGTGTATTACTATTGTGATTCAATCAGTTTTGACTCTCTGGACCCCCGAAAGGGTTCTGGAGTTTCTCGACTTGGGTTCTACTGACATTTGGGGGCCAGATAACTCTTCGTCGTGGGGGCTGTCCTGCGCACTGTAAGATCAATAGCATCCTGGAAGCATCCCACATGATACCAGGAGCACTGCACACTCTCCCCTGCCAGGTTGTGACAACCACAGATGTCTCAAGACATTGCCAAATGTCTGCTGGGGGAGAAAAATCACCCCCAGTTAAGAACCATGCTCTAGCTGCATACATGCAGCCAGGGCTCTCTCTCAGTGCTCACACCCAACTACCTTCTGCTTTGGTAGTTTCTGCCAAAAGGACTTGAAAAACTAAACCCACTTCCCCAGCTTCCTGTGCAGCAGGTGCCATGTCTTCCTGCCTGGAAGAGGGCAGAGACTGGACGCGGTGCCCTTAGTCGCCCTCTCTGTGGGGCAACTAAGGTGTGTCTGAAACCCCGGGGAAGGGCACGAGAAAGACCAAGCGCCTGGATGCCTCAGTGTACGCAGTGGGAGTGGCGGCACCAGCTCGGGGCAGTCAGCCAAGATACACAGCTATCTGTTTAAGCTAGTATTAGCCAGATTTTTCTGTTATTTGCAGCCAAAGGCATTACTAACAGATACAATTAGAAAACAAAACCAAACAAATACTTAGCTTAGTAAATTACTATAAGTCAGCCACTCTTGTAACCATCATCCAGTTCAAGAAATGGAACTTGGCCAGCTCCCCCCAGAAGCCACCCCCCACCATGTATTCCATCCCAGTGTCAAGCCCCCTCCTTCACTCAAAAGGAACCAGTAACCTGATGTTATAGCAATCATTTCCTTGCATTTCCTTACAGTTTGATCACCCAATGTATACTCCTTGACACTATCATTTTGCTTTTATCCATTTAAAATTTTTTTCTAATGCTTTATACCTCTTTTACTCCATGGTTTACCCTTTCCATGCCTTTCTGTCAGCTCTCTTTTCATAGCGCCCTATTGTTTAGTCCTTTCATTTCTGAATTTTCCAATCCTGATGTAGACAGTTCTTTCATAACTTCTATCATTGACTTAACTTCCTTTAGCTTCTACTGTAGTTTAATGAAGTTTCTTCTGCTTTGGGACCCTCTTCTTCCGCTATGACTCCATTATCTGTAACTTTATTATTCAGAGGCGTTATCCCCATTTTTTTCTTATATTTACGTGAAGTTCAACCTCAGTGCATTTCTGCTGTTCACATGAAGTGAAGTGGATAAGGGGGTAGACCCACAAGAGCTTGCCTGGTTTCACGGCTCTAGGGCTCCCTCTTCTGGTTTCCCATTAAAGTATTACAAATACGGCCTCTGGGTGTAGCCACCTCTCCCCAGTCCTCTCTGAGGTCTACTCCCTCTGGTCTCCACCACCAGCAGTATTCGAGCTTTCTTTCTCCTTTAATGCCCCGCCGATCAAGGTCTGTGGTCCTAGCAGGTCATTTTTAGGGAATGGCTCTGTCCTTGCAGAGAGATCTTCCGCAAGGGATTTCCTGAGAGTCCTGAAGGCCCAGGTCACTCCAGCAGCCTCACATCTCCTCCAATTTCCTTGCCCTCAGCCACAAATTGGAGCCTGTCAAACCCCCTCCCAGTATGAACTGTTGTTGCCTGATAGGCCCATAAAATTCTTTACTCCCAGTGGGGACCCCTCCTTCTGAGTGTGAACACTGGTGGGAAGTGCCTGGGCTCCCCAACCATCTAAATGATCAGCAGCCCCTCCTCCCTGTGCTTCCTCCAGCACAGCTGCTGCTTGTACCCCCAAGTCTCACTGCTGCTAGTTGACTGAGCCCACCAGGTGATGTCTGGGCATTCACGGGGATCCTCTGTCAGCTAGCTGAGTCTCTGTTTTCTCTTTTGCCATCCTGCTTTCTCTATTTATGTTAGGGATTAAGGGGGATTCCAAAACTACCCCCCATCACGCCTTCCTTTTCAAAAAGTTTAACTCATTTATTGAGAATAAACAAAGAATAATCTGGTGTTGGAAAATGGCAACTGTATCATGAGGTTGTCCCAGATCGTTATGAATCTAGGCAATAAAGTCACTCCTCCAAGCACTCCAGATGCTAAGCAGGCATCAACAGGGGGCATCCCCAGCAGATGTACTTTCTAAAGGACAGACAGGTCATCTTTGTAACAAGCACAAGGTCAATCTCTTTCTTCCACCCTTAAAAACCGTTTATCAAGTTATACGACAGGAACAATCTTTGGGGATTAGGCTGAAAAAAAGTTCTTATTTTCTGTTATTTATTACATGAACGATATGTGCAGCTCCTTACATAAAACCCATGATGGTTGATTTTACTTGTCAAACTGACTGGGCCATGGGGTGCCCAGATATTGGATCGATCATTATTGTGGATGTGTCTGTGGGGTTCTGGATGAAATTCACATTAGAATCAGGAAACTGACTAAAGCAGCTGCCCCTCCCCGGTGAAGGGCCTCATCTAGTCTGTTGAAGGTTTCACTAGAACAAAAAGGTGGAGTAAGGAAGAATTCATTCACTTTCTCTGCCTGCCTGCCTGCCTGCCTTCGGAACTACAGCATTGGCTTTACTGGTTCTCAAGCCTTCAGACTGCAGATCTTGGGATTTCTTACCTTCCATAATTGCATGAGCCAACTCCTTATAATCAATCAATCAATCAATCAATCTCTCTTTCCCTCCCCATCTCACCATGTATATACACACAGATATCTATGTCTCCCATTTGTTCTGTTTCTTTGAAGAACCCTGACTAACACAAAACCTTTACCCTAGTTTATCATTATACAACATAAGAACTGTTTTGTTTTGAACCCAATGCTGAAGAAAAATGAACAATGACAATAACAACTCTTAAGGTCTTACCACAAAGCAGGCGCTACGCTAAACATTTTACAATCTCGTTCAGTCCACATAAAAGGCCTAGGTGAGCAGTATGGCCACACCCCCCAAGTTAGAGATGAGAAGTCAGGCCCTGTATAACGGGCTGCTTTCTGCTGCAGTATCACACTTTCCCAAATCTCAGTGGTTGAACCTAAGAGGAGTTTTATCTATTACTCATACACTATGTCCCCTGGGGTTGGCACCAGAGGCCTCTGTTCACATCTGTCACTCAGGGACTCAAGACTGGTGGAGGCTAGCCTCAATGAACAGAGAACAGGGCTGGCAGCCCAGGAGACCTGGTCCCAGGACTTTATCAGCAAGGGTGCTAGCAGGAAACAAAAAACACCCTCAAACTGAGCAACGTGAGAAGCATTTATAAATGGATTATTTACAGAAGTGTGCACAGAGGATGGGAAAGCTACAGGGGAGGCTGAAAACAGGGAGCTTTCATCCTGTCCCTCGGCCCAAAGGGTCCAGGGAAGGAGTGATCACCAGAACCAGGTGCTGTGTGGTGAGGGTCACCCAACAGGAGCTGTGACCTGTGATCAAGGGACACAGTCAGCCCACAGAGACCCTGCCCAGCTACCCTCCTTCCAGTCTCCTACTGGCATGCCCCTGCGTACAAATCCAATGGGAAAGTGGAAGGAAAAGAACCTTTGAAGTCTTGCACACAAGCAGTCTGCCATGCCCCTCCTGAGCAAGATGAGTGCTGACGAGCAGAAGATGATGGGGGCGGGGAGGCGGGGAGCGGATGGACAGGGGATGACAGACTGGGTGAGTGGCTTCTGAAGGCGGGCAGTAAACAGACTGCCCACCCCCCAGCTGGACCCCTACAATCAGCGAGATCAGGGTCACAACAGCTGTTTCCAACTGGACATAGACTGGGAAATTACAATTAACTGACTGAAGCCTGCTAGTACAGGTGTCAAAAAAGCAGTGGGAAAAATTAAAAGAACAGTCGAAAGAGGAAGCAGGCAAAATCAAGAACCTGAATTTGTTCATTCAGCTAACTTTTCCTGAGCACTTCATCTGTGCGCAGAAGAGTACTTAGCACTTACGAACACTTGGTACTAAGCGGTGACTAATGTTTATGTACAAGACAGATCTGACTCAACAGCTGTGGGGCCAACTAACTGGAACAGTCAAGGAAGAATCACTAGGCAGGTGGCGGGTCTGAACTCAGTCTCAAAGGCTAAGCAAAAGACTGACCGCCTGGGTGGTGCGACAGGAGAATTCCCTGTAACACAGATCACAGATTTTGAAAGGTGTGACTAGTCTGCAGGACTCGAGGGGTGTAAAAGTGACAGGATTACAACCAGAGGAATCGCGGCATGATGGTTCTTAGGCAGGAATCCCACTCCTTTTCCCGGGTAGCTGCTCAGAAATGTACTGCGGGCGGAAACATATCTTGTCTCCCGAATTGGGGGTCCACTTAAGCAGCAGTCCACAAAGATGGCGCGTGGCACCCATGACACAAAGCCACAAAATGAAGAGGGCGCCAGGTCACAGAGCAGCCTGCACCACCCCACGCACATGGTGTCCCCTTCGACGGGAAGACCGAAGAGTGGAGCCAAGGAGAGTGTCACCAGGGACAAGGACTCTTACTCTTCCATATCCATCAGTACCACCGCCATGTCCTGATACCAGAGTTGGTGTTTGATGCACCCGGCACAAGAAGTCAACGCAGCCTTCTGGTCCCCTTTAACCCTGCACTGAAGTTTTTTCTTTTATGGCCCAAGTTTCCAAACAACGGATATTTTTTTAGGAAAAGCTGGTTAAAAACACGTCTAATTTACAAAAACAAGTCTACATTTCAGAAAGATTTCCATGAAAAAGCAGTTCATGTTCTGATGTTTAAGGAGTGTAAACTTTCCATTTTCTAAAACTTTCTTTTCTGTAAAACCCTTACTGTCCCGATCTTCAAAGGCCAAATAAAAAAGGGGGTGTCATGGTAATGCCTTCCATTATCTTCTACCGCAGCACAGACACATTAAAGTGAAGTGAACAGTTGCAAAGATAATCTGGAAAAATAAGCTTTTCTAGCCAATTAAATGAAGCAACACTAATAGCTCAGAGAACAGTATCAGTGATCTTTACGTTGCATGAACCTCCCTTGGCTTATGGGCGGTACTAGTGACAAGTCAGAAATAAAGTTACAGAGGAGAACTGTTAGTAATGTATTTTCAGAGAGACTAAACACCTCTCTTAGACTTACGAAGAATCATTTCTCAACACACACACATTTGGAGGTATCACAGACATCATAATATTACAATAATAAAGCTATTTTTCCGAGTGCTCTTTACAAACGTACCTAGGTTAAGTGATGATTTGTTCTTTATTAAAAAAAAAAAACAACAACACAGGGAAAACAGAGAAATCTCTGCCTGAATCAGATGTGGAGAGGGACCGACATAATTAGCAGATGCTACACTCAGGGCTTTACGTGCATTACCTGATGTAATCTTCACAAAAGCCCTAAGAAATAGGTACTGTTCTTCCTACTTTATAAATGAGGAAACGGCCACGCAGGAGATACGGTGTGTCCAGGCCCCCCAGTCAGTGACTGGTGGGGCTAGAACTCAAACTTCCACCTGCAACTCCACAGCCCACATTCTTTTCACAAACCAGGGCGCTCCAACCAGCCAAGTCTTCAGTAGCAACTTACTGAGAGTGCATGTAAGAAAATATGGGGGCCCTGTTTGGGGAAAGCATCTTAGGAACTTGTTTGGAAAACTGGGGACTTTTGAAGAAAGTACGAACCACCCTGACTCCGGACTGCTGTTCTCATGTGCAGATCCTGGCCTTGAGCTGTAGCGCTTCCTGCCTCCAGCCAGCCCTGCGCGCTTCAACTGGCAAGAGCTAATTCTTTAATATCGATCCTGTTGCTACTTTTCTGAATTCAGTGGGGTTTGTATGCTGACAGACTCCTTGGTTTGTCTCCAGTCTGAAGGCAAGGGGAGATTCTCTCAGCAACCAAGGGCCTCTGTTCTGAACAGGTTTTTCCTCAAATTGCAGGGCTTGTCCCTATACTTGTGCTACTAAATGTACACAGGTATAGCCCACCACCTGGATTTTTCCTAACCGTGGAATACATTGTGCAGCATTTAATACATTGAGCCTTTAAAGCTGTCTGTCCATTTATCTTTATTTCAAAAATCTGAACATAGGGCCAGCATATACTTGAGCTCAGTGTTCGATGGTGAAATTTAAATGTGAATAAAATAGTATACCCATGTTTAAAAAAAAAAGAAAAAGAAAATACGAGGATGGGGGGAGGGTGTAGCTCAGTGGTAGAGAGCATGCTTAGTATGCACAGAGTCCTGGGTTCAATCCCCAGTGCCTCCATCATAAACAAACAAACAAACAAACCTAATTACCCCTCCTCCCAAAATTCAAAAATAAAAATAAAATAGTCCAAATCATGGAAGCAGAGAGTGAAATGGTGGTTGCCAGGGGCTAGGGGGAGGAGGAAACAGGAAGATACTGGTCAAAGGGTAATAAAAAGAAAACGGAGAATTAAAAAAAAAAGACAGAAAGAAAATACGAGGGTAAGAGAGGGCAATGGTTTTTGAAATATTGAGGTTTTTCAGAGCCATCAACTTGTCTAGAGCTGTGCAATCCAATGTGGTGGTCACTAGTCACAAGTAGCTATTGAAATTTAAACTATTTAACGCAAAATGAAATTTAAAATTCAGTTCTTCAGTTGCACTACCCCACATTTCAAGTGCTCAAGAGCCACATGTGCCTACTGGCTACCATGAAGTCCTGGGCAGATTATGAGATGTACCTAACACCACAGAAGGTCTACCGGTTAGCACTGCTCCACAGGACCCCCAAGAGGCACAGTGAAGTGAGGGAGCTGGGAATCTTATTATGTTAGAGATCATCACTGCCCAGAATGTTAGAGGGCGTCAGAGACATTGAAAAGACCTTTCCATCTGCACCATGAAGACAGGGAATCAGCCTTTTCTCCATAAATCCTTTCCCTACAATGCACTTGCAATAGCTGGCATTACAGAAAAGAAGAGCTGTAACTCTTCTATGTGAACTGATTTAATTACAGGTTCCAACTTGGAGAGGAGAGCTTTTTGGTTTGTTTGTTTTGGAGCTGCAGGGGAGGAAGGTTACATAATAATTCCACTTTTAAGAACTGGTTCAACTAACACTTGAAAAATACAAGGTAAGAGATTTACAAATAGGAACCACATCACAGTGTGCAGGAACATGACACAAAAGGACTTTACAAATTAAATTACATCCACTGCAGGCGCTGGTGCATATTTCTACTTAGCAGAGGTATTATTTAAACCAAATGATATGTTTCCTGAAAGAAGGCAAAAGCGCAACACTGAGAAAAAAGACAGTCTAAGTGGAAAAAGTGTGAGCAAATTAGACATTCTGAAATGCAAGACAGAAGGGTAATACAGGTGGAAGCAACTCAAGTGCTCGTTGGCAAATGGATAGATAAACAAAATGCGGGATATTCATACAATGGAATGTTATTCAGATTTAAAAGGAAGGAAATTCTGACACATGTTACAAGATAGATGAATCTTGAGGACATTATAATGAAATAATGAAATAAGCCACACACAAAAAGAAAAACACTGTACGATTCCACTTCTACGAGATAGCTACAGTAGTCAAACTCATAGAGATAGAAAATAGCATGGTGGTTGACCGGGACTGAGGGGAGGGGGACATGAGATGCTGTTTAATGGGCATAGATTTTCAATTTTGCAAGATGAAAAAATTCTGGAGATTGATTGCACGACAGTGTGAATATACTTAATATTGCTGAACTATACATCTAAGAATGATTAAGATGGTAACTTTTATGTTATGTGTTTTTTACAATAATAATAATATTAATATTAATAATAATAATAATAAAAAAAGGGAAATGCAGGCCCTTCTTAGAAAAGCCATCTAAGTCTGTTAGACCGCTTCCTGGTCTCTGCCTCCATGGTTCCACGTTGATACTGCAGTCTCCCTAACGTAACGCAAGTTAATGATTGCTCTGAACTTTGTAAGATTTGAATAGTGGAATATCATAACGTGAAGGCCAAATTTGCAAATACCTGGGTCAGTGGCAGAGATAATTGCTCCGAAAAAGAGACAATCCGTGTAGTAAAATTTATCCGAGAGCTGCCCCACGATCTTCATGAGCTTCACCACACCGTACATGAGATTTCTGGAAGAAGGAAAGATAAATTATGCCAGAAGGGGAAAAAAAGAAACTTGCTTGCAAATACGCAAGCAGCGGAATACTAGAATACCATCTCCAAGAGGGGTCTGTGAAAACATCGGGCAGCCGCGGTGCTTGGACGCTCACCAGGAGCATGTGCAAGTAGAATTCTGGCACCAAGCAGTGGTTTGCAGTTAACGTCATCTTGCTGAAACATTGGAACATTCCATCTTTTAAAATTGTGCTTACTTACAAATATAAAGTATAGGCCTCAATTAGCAACAAAGTTAGGCATTTTAAGCAACTGGGTAATAGGGGAGAAGATAAAGAATCCTGTGTAATGTATAATGAATTGTTACAAAATTCCCAGGATTCAAAGACAGTACATTTCAAGTCATGGAAATGAAGGGACAAGATGAAGCTGGAGAGGAGAAAAAAAAAAAAGGATTGGCCACAAAGATCCAACTGGTCAACCTTCTCTGCCAAGAATGATTTCAAAGAAGGGAAAGGAGGCAAAATTCTCTGAACATCCCATTAAAATATCAGCATTACCCACTGGCCCATCTGGCTTCTCACTCTTTGCATGAGCCAGGCAGGCCAGCAGCAGTCCTTATGCCGTACGGAATGTGATACGGCCCGAGAAGGATCACTAAGTTAAATATTTCAACTTGGCCAGAGCACATTTCCAACAGGACAGCTGACAAACTGGGAAGAGTGAGAAGTGTTAAAAGGCCTAGTACGTGTTATTAAGGGTGTGTGGGTGGGTGGGTGTGGGTGTGTGTGTTGGCAGCAGCTGCAGGGATTAGGGGAATAAAAATAACCACAGAATGAAGAGAAATTAAGAAAAGAATCCCATTTACAACAGCACCAAAGAGAATAAAATACTGAGGAATAAATTTCACCAAAACGTTAAATAAACAGCTGCAGAATAGACTCACTGGACCCTACGGCCAACCCCCAAGAATAAGATTCTTGATGGTGGTCAAGACCACGCGACTGCTCATCTTTATCCCCTGGGCGTCTAGAACAGTGGACTGACTAAGCTAGGAGTTCAGGAACGATTTGCAGAATTAAATCCTTTTAAGGATAAACAGCTATGACTTAATGGCAGCCTACTGTGTGCTGAGTATACTTAAACAGTTCTATTTCAAAGCACTAACTCTGTGATACAGTTTTGATTTGCTCTTTGTTGCTTATCAAAGGCTTCTCTCATCTAACTTTTAAATATTCGTTGAAACTAGACCTTTCTCTCCATTTCCTTTCATCATAAGCTTAGACCTGGGCAACAGACTTCTCCCTGGCAGCGTTCTCCCCATCCTGCCTCCCACCGCCGCCAGTACCAGTTGTCCAACTGGTCCCTCTTCCATGGCTCGTCTCTCTTAAAGGACAGAGTCCAAGCCCCTCCTCTTTTTGATGGCATCAGAGCCTCCTGCTTTCATCTCCACCTTTCTGGCTAATTTTTTTTTAACTAACTAAAGTCTGTATTTCATTCCGATTTCCTCAGTTCCTACCTCACATCCCTTTTCTGTTCCAGGATCCCACCCAGGGTCCTGCGTTACATTTATTCATCTCCTCTTGGCTGTGACAGATTCTCCGACTCTGCTTGTTTTTGAAGACCTTGGCAGTTGTGAGCAGGACTGCTTGGGTATTTTGTAGAATGTGGGACTTGTCTGATTTTTTTTTCCCTCATGATTAGACTGAGGTTTCTGGGAGGAAGACATCACATCACAAATGTTGAGGGTACGGAGGATCAACGTGATCTACCATATTTCTGGTGTTAATCCTGCTCACCTGGCTGAGGTAGTGTTTGTCAGGTTTCTCCACGGTGAAGTGACTCTTCTTCCTTTCCATGCTGTCCTCTTTGGAAGGAAGTCACTATGCACCGCCCACAATCAAAAGGGGGGAAGGCTAAGTGTCATCTACTTGAGGGGGAATGGATCTGCATAAATTATTTGGGATTCTTCTGCACAGATTTGTCACTTCTCCGCCATTTATTCCTTCATCCAATCATTTACTTTTATCATTATAGACTCAGAGATACTTGTTTTATACTTTGGGTGATAATCCAAAACAGTGTCATTATTTTTGTTGTCTCTGGCCATTAGGGGAGCTTTCGGGTTGGCTCTGTGTCCTTTTGACATGCTTCACATCCGTTTGTTTGTTTTCTGAGCACTTCCTTACTTCCTGGCACTACAAGATGCTCCATTGTTATCCAGCATATTTGTTGCCCCAACCCTAGAACCAGCCGTTTCTACAAGGGACCCTGGTTCTTTTCGTCAAAGAATGATACTGGAAACCAAGATCTGAGAACTAGGTGACATTTTATTTCATGTTAATTAATCTTAATTTAAGTTTAAATAGCCACATGTTAATTTAAATTTAAATAGCCACATGTGGCTAATAGCTACCACACTGGACAATGTAGCTCTGGATCTTAATTATAATCCTCATAACATCAAAATACTGGACTCTGGTAGTTGCCAGGGGTAGGGGGGTGGGGAAAATGGGAAGATGCTGCTCAAAGGGTACCAACCTTCCGTATAAGATTAATAAGTGTGGGGATCTAATGTACAACGTAGTGATTATAGCTAATGATAACTGTATCATATACTTGAATGTTCCTAACATGTTCTCACCACAGAAAAGAAATGGTAACCATGTGACAGGATGAAGGTGGTAGCTAACACTATGGCGGTAATCATTCTGCAATTTATAAATGTGTCAAATCAACACACTGTAAACCTTAAACTTACATGATGCTATGTGTCAATTCTATTTCAATAAAGCTGGGGGAAAACACTGGACTCTGTGGACCCACGTGGACCTCATCTCTTTGGAAAGTGTAGTGATTTGGTTCTATGGCAAAGAGCCACTTACCCAATAATGAAGCAGGAAACGGCAGTCCCCAAGAAGGCATAAGCCAGTATAGACCCAAGATTTCTGAAAAAGTGTCTCTAAATAAAACAAAGAAGCAGGAATCACACTGTGAATTTTGACAGGGAACATTAGAAACACTACAAGGCTCTAAAAAGTCGAACTTCACTTATGCTTCCATTGTATCAAGTAATAACTGAAGTTACCAGAATAATGCTATTTAGCCTTAGAACATCATGGTTTTAACATATTGTTTGTGTTACCAATCACTGACAAGCAAGCAAGGGCTTAGCAAATTTCAGAAAAAACCTACTCTGGCTGATTATACTGAATTACATTAAGAGTGTGTGTGTGTCTGTGTGTCTGTCTGTGTTGCATGCATGCACAAATGTATGTATAAGTAGACAAATCATTCTCACAGATTTAATCCAAACCATTTTACCCTAGTGACTCAACTAGTCACTTCCAGTTTTGGTGGTACCTTAGAAGAACATTACAGATACAAGTTTGCAACTAATAAAGTAGGAAAGTGCTATCTAAGGAGCCTTCTGCTTAATTCAGCATCAGAAAACAGAGTGTCCTAACTATCTGCTCACGACATCTGAGGCGTCTCCTGATACTCATCTGATTTAATCTTTGGAGTGTAGGAAAGAGGGACAATAGAGAGAGATGTGGAGAAATGAGAAACGGGCAGCTCCATTTAAGACGGGCAAATTTATAAGTGTGTGCACACACACACAGACACACACACGTATATACACAACATATAAATATATATATACATGTTTATATACTTATACCAACAGAAGACCTAGCAATTATTCAGGAAAAGGTGGCAAAGCTGCAATCATCCCAATGCTTCTGCACATTCATTCATTGGTTACCATAAAAAACAACACACACACACACACAAGGATTCACTTCTCATAAATCATTGGGCCTGTGGATATTCTGATGGGGAAAATCTCTGTTCTGGGAACCCGAACCATGATTCTTACCTCTCAAGGCCTAAAGCTGTTCTCATTGGACAATCAGGACTATTTCAACAAAAACAAACAAAATCCCCCAAACGCCCTAATTAAAGAGGAGCTAGTGCTACCTAAAAATTGCACAAGGCAGGTGGGCCCCAGCCTGTGAGCTGAGCAACGTCAGAGAAAGACAGGATCTGGGAAGAACTCAGCCTGCATCAAGCAGCCACCACGAAGTCTGACTGGACAAAAGGCTGTGGGTGGCCCCCGGCCTGCATTCCAGACGGAGGACCTAAGGCCTTGGCTTCAGCCTTCTCCAAAGCCTGCTCCTCTCTGAGACTGTGAAGAAGGTGGCAAGGAATCCCTAGTGCCCCTAAACCACCTGCTCAGAAGCGAATTCTTCAAGAGATTTCCACACCGACCATTACAAATAAAGAAACTGCTTGGACATATTACAAACATATTATGTTTGCCTCCTAAAATCATTGTCCCCGGTCTTTTTTTTTTAATGCTAATGCATTTATCTTCCGATGTTTTGAAAAAATCGATTTCAAAAAAATCAACAATTGTGCGCCTCCTTGCCTTGAAAAGCTCCATCAAGTGCTTAAACCAGCGCAGGCTAGGAGCGGATCAAGGGTAAGACATGAGACCAATGAAACCCATGCCAAGTAGCCAGGAGCAAAACTGGAACCCTGGATGTGCTCGCCCTGGTTACTCAACTTTCTTCTGGGTCACCATTCCTGTGGTTGGTTTGAATATATTAAGTAAATTAATATTCATGATATATTAGCCAAAGCAAAATAATTAGAAACGTAAATCCACCACAAAAATGCATTCATGATCTATTCTCAAATCACACACACACATGCGCATAAATTACCCATCCCCATTCCTATCTGCTGATATGAACTGGAATTCTCCTGTATCTTGAAAAGGTATAACATGCCGCTTATACGTGTATTATTATTACACCTAATACTTAAATATATACTTCATAGTTTACAAAGTACTTTCACATATATTAGCCCATCCAATTCTCACCAACAACCTCATCATGAAGGTGTTCTTTGGACCCTTTTATATGAGAGACATCTAAGGCTCAAAAGTGTGATGTGAGCTGCCCGAAATCACGTCTGGCAAGCTGCAGCACCGGAACTGGAAAGCAGGTCTTCTGAGCCCAGGGCACTGCATTCTCACTGCACAAGATACCCTTCTTGATTCCCACCACATCCCTTTAGGGAAGAAGGACAGGAGGTGTCTAGTGGAATCCTCCATCTTTTGTCCTTTTCCTATTTGGTCATAACAGTTCACAGTCATGTGTGGGTCACATGGCCATGACTGGTTCAGCCTCTGACTTTTCCCTTCTCTTACAGAATGGCAAAAAGAGACAAAAGGAGATGACACAGCCTGGTAAAAAGCCTTCAAGAATACAAGCCTAAAACATAACAGGATGAGAAGGTTTGCTTTCAGTGAAAATCCAGCCCGATTCTTAGTTGTGCCATTCTAAGCCTTACATTCCTACTCCATGGGAAACCCATCATCTCCCATTCCCTGGACAAATTTTAACACGGTTGTGTGTGTGTATGTGTGTGTGTGTGTGTTTGCTTGGGGAAATTCACAAAACATGAAGGCTTCTATAGGTGAATTCGTTCCCTGCCAATGCCCTGGAAGCGAACTGTCAGCTGTAGCACAAAAGTCAAAGCTAATTCCAATGGTACTTTTTTCAAGTTAGAAAAAGAAGGTCCAGTGGGGGAGGGTATAGCTGAGCGGCAGAGTGCCTGCCTACCATGCACAATGTCCTGGGTTCAATTCCTAGTACCTCCATTAATTATTAATTAGTTAAATAAAACCTAATTACCTCTCCCATATCCCCCCCCCAATGTATACAGTGCTGTATGTCAATTATATCTCAATAAAACTGGAAGGAAAAAAAATTTTTTTAAGAAATTCTTAAGAAAAGAAGAAGACAAAGAAGGTCCATGTCTGAATGACAAGTACATGCACATAGGTCAAAGAGTGTGAATATATCTGTTTACATCCCAGTAGGTAAATGGTGAAACATTTATTACACATTCAGCTGGAAACAGATTTAATCAGAGATAGCAACCACAGAAGAACCAACTATTTTGGTACCATATTAAAAACAAAAGAGACTAAACTAATAATAGCCAATAATAACCTTAAGGACTAGCATTTCAAAAACAACTTAAATTCATAACTGGCAAAGCCTGTTATTTGTTTTTCTTCGGAGAAAGTGAATCTGACAAAGGGAAGGCTCTGCAAACAGTAAGGTGTTTTTCAGCCATCACAGTGGCTTTCAGGACCAACGATTTGGTTTCACTTTAAAGCAACCCTGACCTTGATTATACATTAAGATTAGTTGGTTAAAATACCAAATTTTTCCTCACCCATTTGATCTGAAGAGCAGTCCCCAAATTCTTCATTTAGAGAAAGAATAATATTATTTATACCCATAAAATCATCTCCTACTTGTTACACGTCAATTGCTGACATATGGATTTGGATTACTTTGGCAACCCCATAAATTAGTCAGAAAAAGGATCCTTTTTTTTTTGGTACAGAAAACCTAAGTCTGGAGGGAATATATATAACACAGAGGACCAACCCTAAGCCCTCCAGTCAGATAGACAAGTCATAATCTTGACTCAGCCCTGTACCCCCTACGTAACCTCACACGTGTCACTTCATCATTGTGAGTTCAGCTTCAACAGCAGTGAAACACAGGGCATTCTATACACGTCTGTGAGTGCACAAATGTGTGTTGGGCTGGTGTGCAGCAACACAGCCTCCTGCGCCTCAAGCATCCACTGTGGGTAAGAGGACTTCAGTTCCATCCTTCCCTCGAAGGTGATGCGGTAAGGAGGGGCCATTTGATCTCTGAAGGGGGAGACTGGCCTGACCTTGACTTGTAGCCTTGATCCTCCTGTGAAAAGTGGGGGGGGGGTTGCTCTTACTCCTACAGCCTCCAGGTTATGAGCAAAAGAGACAGTTCTAGCAATTTCTAGGATCTCTCCATTTCCACCTCTCTACCTGTGATGGTGACCCACCTGGTGGCTAAAGGGCATCCATCTTCAACTCATGATGTACGTAGTAAGTAGCCCCATTACCAAGGGCTAAACTACATCCTCCAGCATGTGTTACCAGGGACTCCAGGTCATAAATTCATCATTCAATCGCCAGTTAGCTCCTTGTGTCTGTTTATAAATGAGTTGGAAACCTGAGAAGAAGGGGTGTGAGCTACCCACCACCCTCACATTCGTACAGAGTTTCTGTGATGATTAGAAATAATGTATGTAAAAACAGAAATAAAGGATATGTGCAAAGCTCCTAACACATACCAGATCCTTCATAAGTAACTATATTTACGTTGGCTGGAAATAGCTTAAAAACCTGAAAATGGCCGTTGTTTTGACAGAAGAACCAGACTCATGGACAGGCACCCTCTCATAAAGTGAGTTGGGACTGTTCCCTCCTCTATGTTCTGAAAGATTTTGTGTAGGACTGGTATTCCTTCCTTAAATGCTACGTAGAATTCACCAGTGAAGTTTTCTGGGCTTGTATAAAGGTTTTTAACTATCAACTCAATTTATTTCATTAACAGAGAGCTGTTCAGGTTTTCCATCTCTTCTCCAGTCACTTTTGGTAATTTGTACTTTTCAAGAAATTTGCCCATTTCACCTGGGTCGTCAAGTTTACTGGCACAAAGTTGTTCATATTATTCTCTTATTGTCCTTTTAATGTATGAAGGGTCTATAGTGATGTCCCCTCTTTCATCCATGATAAAGTAATTTGTTTCTTTCCTTTTTTTTTTTTTTTTTGGCTTCATCGATCTATTCAGAGGTTTACCAACTTGGAAGATATTCTCCACTTCCTAAAAGAGTGTTGTTGAGTTTTATTGGCAACCAAGATCTCTCTTCTCTAGGCTCACTGAAAAGGTTTCTTTTAGTCCCCACTCAGAAAGACAGCTAAAACAAGTTCCTCGGCTATTACCTGAAAGAGGCCTTTGTGGAAGCTAAATTTTCACAGAACGTTCCCACAATGGGGGAGGAAGGGAACCACTCACGCTATGTGTAAAGGTATTTGGTATTTTGAGTAACGAGAGGCTTAGGTCCAACCATGCTACTGAACACAATGACCCTCTCTCAATAATAAGGATAGATTGTTTTAAACTTTCTATTTTAGAGTAATTATAGATTCACAGAAGTTATAAAAAAAATAATACAGAGAGGTCCCGTGTACCTTGACACGTTTCCTCCCCTGGTTCTATCTTGCATAACTGTAGTACAATATCAAAACCAGGAAACTGTCACAGGCAACCATGTGTGTGCAGACTTCTATGTCATCTGATCACATGTGTAGATTCTTGTAACCACCACTGCAATCAAGATACAGAACTGTTCCACTGCCACGAAGATCTCCCTCATGCTACCCGCTTTATAGGCACACCCACCCGCCTCTCATCCCCACCCTCCTTAACCTCTGGCAAACCAC
Organism: Vicugna pacos; assembly: GCF_048564905.1. Lineage (NCBI taxonomy): Eukaryota > Metazoa > Chordata > Mammalia > Artiodactyla > Camelidae > Vicugna > Vicugna pacos. The sequence continues at coordinate 38,145,335 of NC_133023.1, forward strand.
TAATTTGTTCTCCATCCCTATAATTTTGTCATTTCTAGAATGCTATATAAGTGAAATCACATAGTATGTGGTCTTTTGAGATTGGATTTTTTTTTTCCACTCAGCATAATGCCTTTGAGCTCCATCCAGGCTGTTCTGTGTATCAGCAGTCTGTTCTATCTTATTGCTGAGTAGTATCTCATGGTACGGATGTCTGTTAAACCACTCGCCTATTGTAGGACATTTTGCTGGCTTCCAGACTGGGGCTATTACAGATAAAGTTGCTATAAACAATCATGTACAGGTTTTTGTGTAAACAGAAGTTTTTCACTTTTGGGGGCTAAATCCTCAGGAATAAAACTGCTGGGTCGTATGGTTAATTTCAAAGTTAGTTTTAAAAGAAACTGCGAAAATATTTTCCAGAGTGGCTGTACCATTTCACATCCCCACCAGCAACGCATGAGAGAGTCAGATTTTTCAAACAGAAATGAGTCACTGACGGTGAGTCAACTGTAGTCTCTGAGTGGGTGCAGAACACAGTAATAAGCCATGTGGGAGAAGGAAAAAAAACTAGGAAATTATGCAGGTAAATTAATACAGAGATTCCCATGCTTCGAGAAATACTGGCAAAAATCTCTTACCTTCTTTAAACTGTATCCAGCATGGAAGATAATTGGAGGCAGGAGAATGTTGAAAAAGACCTCTGGATCAAATGTTACCTAAAGGTTTAAAAAGAAAAAAAAAGCCAATTTTTAGTTTAATATCAACCGGTGCCATAATATTTGCTTAATATTTTAAGCCACAGACTAAAGTTTGAATATTTAAAACAAATGACATAAATGGGAAAGGTCACAGACCCATCACAGGAGAGAAGCCACGAGCATGAGCATGTCCTTCTCCACAAAGCACTTCTGCCTTCTGCTCTTGCCATGTTGTTTTTATGTTTTGTTTTGTTTTGTTTGGGTGGGTTTTTTTTTTTTGGCATGTTGTTTAATACGTATTCAGTGCAACTTTGAGAACTCACAGAAAGCTTCTGGTCAATGTTCTTACACAAGAAATCAAACTCTCTTATTAAACCTTTATAAAGGTTCAACTGCAATAAAAGATGCAGTCATGATCCTTTATTAATGTTCTGGGTCCTCCCCACAGAATGATTTATAGACATCATTGTAACGAATTTAAGCCTCTTCTGAGTGACCAGTCTTCTGTGATGTGTGATGTGGCCTAGATCAAAGTCTCTACTGATGCCAACGTAAATTCATCAATTCTGAGGGGACTAGAATTACCTGTAGGCAATTAGGGAAATCACTCTGAAACTATTAGACAGCAAAATCTTATCACATCCAGAAAAGAATTAAGCGTTCTCTAAGCCTCCTAACCTTTTTAAAGAATTTGTTCACACTGGGAGATTAACTGGCTCTGATTTCAATTAATTACTTTAAATCTCCGTTTGAATGATTAAAAGTAAAGTTAGCATTTTCTCTTTAGAAACTGGAAATGTTGACCGCCCTAATTAAAAGTATGTTTTAATTCAAATTATGTTTTATTCTTTCTTCTTGCTGAAGATAAAAGTAGTCTGAAAAACAGAGAATGGCCCAATGAGAAGGGGCCTTGGACACACACCTCTCCAGTATGAGGACACTGGGGCCCAGGAGAGAGGGACCTGCTGGAAGTCCTGTTTGAATCAGCACAGGAGTTCTCTGACACCCACTTCAAGACTCTCTGCATCAACCAAGCCGCCTCAACATGTCTCTTCTCCCCTCAATTAACAACTATCATCTCAGCCTCATTTGTCCTCCCACCTTTGCTTTGTGTGGCAGAAGTTGAAAAAGAAAGGAATTGAATTAACACTTTTTCTAAAGATAAGAGGGTAAAAGTCAACTTCATCTTCTATTATGAACGAAAAGATGAAAATGGGCTGACGTCTTTCCTTTTCCCCCCGATCCTACTGAGTATGAAGGATGCTGGTGGCCATTTCGAAACAGCCCTCAGTGTGGTATTTATACTGGGTACCTTTCTCAGTCACATTTAATTTCACAAATGTTTACGGAAATCCCGTGCGTTCTTATGAAGTAGTTGAGCGCAAAGAGCTTGCTAGGACTGCCATTAGGGACTGAGAGATGGGCGTGTTTAATGCTCCAGGTTGAGAATAATTTTCTTTAAAGATGGTGGTAGATCCCGAGAACAGCAACAATTTAATTCTGGAGCACAGTCTGCACTCTTTGACTGCAAGCCTTCAGATATTACAAGGGGCTCCCACAACTTGGATCCCTTACACAGAAGTCTTCCTGCTGATACGCCCGGGTCTATAAGGTAATAGAATATATGTGGATAAATACAGATCTCATGCTTATCCTGGAAATCACCCAAATGAAGAGATATAGAACCCCGTGATTCGTGGAGTATTTTAGCTATCCCCAACATCAAATGGCAAACAACAGTTGGACTCAAATTCTAAGACAACAAGACATTTTTCCTTGGAAGATTCAGTAAGCATTTGGCATCAATCACCAATGAGAGTGGGAAACCCAATCAATGTTTGTAGAACCATGAAGAACTAAGAACACTTGTGGACACTGAATACACAAGCTAAAAGAAAAATAAGAAACGAATCTTATTTTGAGAAAGACATAATCTCATCCCTGAACCAGGACAAGGATAAGAGACATAGTCAAAGAGATGGGAGGTGGAGAGAGGAGCTGAGTGGGGACTACAAACCCACTGCATCACCGGTGGTCCACATCAGTCTCACAAAGTTAAAAGGCTCAAGTTCAAATCTGGTTCCTTCTTCTCCCCATCACAGTCCAAAAGCTTCCTGGCCAAACTGGGAGCCAGGCATGTTCCCGATATTCCAAGAGTTTGAAAGGATTTCCCTCCACAAGGTCGAGACAGAATCAGAAAACTCCAAGACCATGTCAGGACAGCAGCTGGCACACGGTCCGAGCTCACCTTCCTCAGCATGTCATTCTGCTCCACGCTGTTGATCTTGCCGGGGCTGATCTCTCCTTTCAGGGTGTATTCGAAGAACTTCCCGCTGACATTCACTAATAAGGTGCTGAAGGCCCTATCTTCCTGAGTGCAGCTGAGTGACTTGTCATGACCACTGGTGGCAGGGGTGCCGTACCTCAGGATCACCCCGACGATGAGCCCTGAAACAGAGTGGAAGAAAACGTCAGGCCTGTGGGAGGACAGAGAGAGCGTGGAAGTAATGGCAACGACTAAGAAACTCAGAAGGAATCTTAGAGACCAGGCAGAGGGTGTGCATTTCAGGAACAACTACACAGTCCTTCAGAGGGGTTAAGCTTCTATCTATTCCAGGGTGAGTCCTGCAGCCCCCAGGAGGACGAGGTAGGACTGTACCTTTCACAGTTAGGATGGGACTCTAAGTAATTTTAACCACTGATCATGTCTCACTTCTCAGGCTTTTGGCGGAGGAGGATGGAGTGATCAGAGTGAGACAGGAGGGAAAGGGGCAGGGCACAACCACTGATGGAATGACAGCAACTGAGGACAGGACAAACTGATTAGAACCAAGATGGCGGAAGATTTGACTTCCAGTAGACCTTGAGCCCCATGGGGCACCCACAGGTGTCATGACAGCTCCAAGGCTGACCATAAAAGGCCCCAAAGTGGGCGGGGCCCAATTCCTGGGAATCCCCGCCCCTTCCCCAACATAGTTGGAATAATCATCCTACTCTTAAGCACATGAAATTACCAAGCCCATAAAAACTAACAACTCCACACCTCATGGTGGCTCTCTCTCTTGCCTTCTGAGACTGCCCGCACTCTGTCTATGGAATGTGTATCTCTCTAAATAAACTTGCTTTCACTTTACTATGCCTCGCTCTTGAATTCTTTCCTGAGTGAAGCAAGAACTTGCTCTCTAGCAACAAGAGGCCAAGTTTTTTTTCTGCCCAGCACAGCACACGGCAGAACTGCTGAGCTCTTCGATTTGCACCAGCAGCTTCCCTCGGGCCAGTCCTGCCACCATCCACCAGCGATGGCAAGGCCACGGGGATTTCTAGTTGCTACAGATGCAACTTGTTTTGCCACACACCAGAGGAAGGAAAAAAAGAAAAAGAAAAAAGAAATGCCTTTGCTTAGGTCATTTCAAGTACTGGGTATCATGGAGAAAAACAATTATATCCCCTAGGCAGCTAAACACCACAGTGCAAATTTTCACAGTCATGATTCAAGGACTGTAGAGCTGGCTGCTGGGGACTGTGGCATTGATACAGCTAGCATCATTAGCTGCAAGTCTTAACATTTCATTCCATTCTTAGTAGTGTTTTCTCTTTAGGAAAAAAAAAACAGCAAAACGATGTGTAAGCTTTCAATTCCATGAGTGAGGAGGGAGGGTCGCTCCCCTGGTCCTGGACGTGAGTCACACGTGCCCAAGTAAAAGTGAGCGAAATGTAAAAAAAAAAAAAACATAAATAACCACCAGACTCTTTCTACAATTCTCTCTTAGGAGGAAGATTTCAGACTTCTTTGTTCGGTTCTTTGTTAGCAGTATTGAAAGACAGAATGGTAAAATGCTCGCCCCTCCCATTTTGCCATTAATGGAGAAAGTTATATGAGAAAAAGAACAATGTCTATGTATAACGTTCTACAATGTCACCAAGACATATGAGAACTAACAAGACATTGTTGAAGAACAAATAATATATAAAATCCTTCTAGCTTTTATATATTATTTTTCTAAATACAGTTCTTTAAGCCAAACTTTGTCTATATTGCATTATTATTATTATCAAAGACTTGTGTTAACATACTTTAAACTATGTTGACTTTTGTGAAAAAATAAAGTTGTAAAATTTTACTGCAAATTAAAAATGAGGTTCTTAATCATCGCAACTTGAGAGCTTGGTCTCTGCCATCTGGAAGCTATATATATGGTGTACATTTGGCAGCCAGTCGAATAGACTGGGATTCCGAGCAGTCTGGCTTGGCTGTTGCCAACTCTCAGGGAAGTTTGTCATAAGTGGTCCCAGCCCCTAAAGGACCTCTGTCATCTTCACCTTTGTTGCGTCTGCCTGTACAACGAAGGCTCTTTATTTTCTCAGACTATTTTGGGGAGTAAATGTTCCACATCTTGTGAAGGCTGCATCCTTTGCACTCTCCTGTGGGGATGCCTCCTGCATCTCATTCTTTGAGTCACTAATAAGATATAGCTCATCAATGGCCAGACAATGGGTCCTTTAAATTGGAGAAACTTCCAAATTGGTACATTTTCAGAGAGCTCTCATTATTAACAGCTGTTTTATTGGTACTTATGAAAAAAACAAATGAGAAGGTGAATAAAATACATATATATTATATATATGTATATGCCAACCTAATGAAACAGAAAAGAAGGGGGCAGGGCACAGCCATTCGAAGAATGACACAGCAATTAACACCAAAATGGTGGAAGATTCAACCCCTAGGAGGCCTTGAGGCTCAAGATGGTGGGAGCTTTGACTTCTAGTAGACCTTGAGCTTCATTATACGCTCATTGTAATATTAACATGGTAAGTGACACTCCCACAGGGACCATGACAGCTTCGAGGCTGACCATAAAAGGTCAAAGAGTGGGCAGCGGCCCAATTCCTGGGAACCCCAACCCCTTCCCCAGGGTAGTTAGACTGGTCCTTCCACTTGTTAAGATATGAAGCTACCGAGCCCATAAAAACGCAACACCACGCCTCATGGCCGCCTCTCTTGTTTCCTCCTCTTCAGAGACGGCCCGCACTCTGTCTATGGAATATGTACCTCCTTTTACTTTAATGTGAGCACTCAACCCCCACACCCCGTGGCCTTTCTCTCTCCTTCTGAAACAGCCTACACTCTATGCAGTATGTATCTCTCTAAATAAATCTACCTTTACTCAACTGTGGCTCGCTCTTGAATTCGTTCCTGTGTGAAGCCAAGGACCCACACTTGGCGGGGCTCCTCCCAGGGACTCAGTCGAGATCTGGGACACGGCCCTACTCACGCTCCACATTCATTTCTCCTGTATTACTAAGAACTCCCTTAGTTTAAAACAAACAAAAAAACATGGTTTCGGAAGCCTTACTTGTGGTCTCAACTTCCCTTCTATGGGTCTTACAGATGCTAATGATCATTAGATTAATTGTTAATTAGGTTGATTAACAAAAAGAAGAAGCTGAGAGAAAGTCTAGATTTCTTTCCAGCAAGGTAGAAATTTTAAAGGGACTCATCCCAGAAGGGTCAAAATCTTAAGATGGTTGTTAAGAAATGGGACAAATAAAAACAGACGTTAATGAGATTAAAGCAAAAGGTTTTGACACAACACTACCTAAGGCTGGATGGGCCAAAGGGACCCCCAATTGGTACCCAACATTAAAGAGACCCAAACAAGCCCGCTCTATTTACCCCAGTTAAATATATATACATGTGTTTTACGTAATTGTAATCCAATTTTTACCCAATGGGTCACCAGGCTTCTGACAAAATTAATAATGGCTAAACATCTTGAGGCAATCCATCATACATTTAACTCCACATAAAATAATTGTAATAATTCAACACTAGATATGGGTAAAAGCAACAAAAGAAAACATTTCCTGAATTATAATAGACTAGGAACATACACTAGTAAGATACAGAGAATTTTAGGTTATCAACAGCGCTTAACCTAAAATTAGCACACTGAGTGGCCTGTCAACACAATCCTTGTCTGATCCATGAATGAGCCTTCCTAGCACCGAGGGACAAATTGGTCATGGAATGCCTCCCAAACCTTGGTCTAATTTGTGACCAAGAGGAGGCGCTATGGACCAAAGAAAATGTTGCCTGCCTTTCCAGTAAACGGAACATTGCAGACCATCAGTTGCCAAAGTAGCCGCACACATCCCCAAGGTGCGCTATTGGGAAAATTCGGATGGAGAAAAACAGTCTCCATTTAGAGAGTCGTACATCAGAGGAATAATTTCAAATAGCCCGGACTCTCCTATCTTCACAAACGTAGAAAAGCACCAAATTCCTTAACTTGAGAGGTCTGGTTTCTGTGATTAGCAGTAATCTTCTGATGTTTGACTACATGACTGGGTTTTTTTCCCCAGCAAAAACTCCTATAAATCCAGGGTCCTCTCTTACCTCTTTGGAACAATTTCTCAGAGCTGAGAGACCGTCTCCTGGGCTGGACAGTCCTCAGTAAGGTCCCCTAATAAAACATAACTCACAGCTTTTAGGTTGTGCCTTTTTTCTTCAGTTGACAATGTCTTCATCCGGAAACCAAAATAAGTCATTTACAGAAAGCTATCCTTCTCCCACATCAATATCTGTTTCACAGAACTCACTGTTTCTTTACTGCACTAGCCACATTATTAGCAGAGCTAACTAATAATACAGCAGAATCCTCACAATGACTGCCAGTCTTACAAAAGAGGCGGTGTGAGATTGTGATTTATAATAAAAAACAAGTATTTGGTCTTCATCCCAGTTTCCCGGTACACAGCTCCTAAAACCCTCGGAATCTCAGAAGTGATGTGTCCTTTTGTACGCTAATGAGATGACTGATGGCTGGGGCTCCTCGATTAGCCTCAGAATGGGGGCTGGTTGCCAGGGGAACCAACCCTGTGATTAGAGAGTTGGAACTTTTAATTCCACCCCACCTCCTGACCTCCGGGCAGGGAAGAGGGGCTGGAGGTTGAGTTAATCACGAGTGGCTAATGATTTAATTAATTGTACCTATGTAACGACACCTCTATAAAAATCCCCAAAGTACACAGGTTCAGAGAGCTTCTGGGTTGGCGAACACATGGAAGGCCGGGGAGCCTACCTTACCCGAAGGGGGCATGGAAGCTCCCACATAACTTGTCTTATGCATCTCTTCCATCTGGCTGTTCCTGAGTTATATCCTTTTATAATCAACCAGCAATATAGTAAGTAAATGGATTTCCTGAGTTCTTTGAGGTCTTCTAGCAGGTGATCCAACCCAAGGAGAGGAACATGGGAGCCTCTGATTTATAGCCAGTTGGTCAGAAGTTCGGGTGACAACCTGGACTTGTGACTGACCATTGAAATGAGAGGGGCAGGGGTCTTGTGAGGCCCGTGGGATCTGACGCTGTTTCCAGGTAGATAGTGTCACAACTGAGCTAAATTGTGTGATACCCAGTGGTATCTCCTAGAGAGCTGGAGAATTGCTTGGTGTGAGAAAACTCCCACACGTGGCCACAGAAGTGTCTAGCAGAGAGCAGAAGGGAAACAGATTTGCTCCTTGCAGGAGGTTTATGTTTGCAGACAAACTCCTCAACTACAGGAAATGCCCTCGCACTTTCTCTCAGTAATCATCACCGTCATTCCTAGAAGAGTTATTAGATGATGAATATTGTTTTTATAAACTTAAGAAATCTTTCCCTCCCTACCTGGGTCCAACGTGCCCACATTAAAGATGTTATGGAGACAGCGAAGGTGATGGTGCTGCCCCCTTGTGTTAACATATGACAATAAAAAGCACCACAGCAAAGACAAAGGTTAAAACCGTCCCGAAACTTTTGATCAAAAATGTACTATTCAGCCATAAAAACCGACAACATAACGCCATTTGCAGCAACATGGATGTCCCTGGAGAATGTCATTCTAAGTGAAGTAAGCCAGAAACAGAAAGAAAAATACCATATGAGATCATTCATATGTGGAATTAAAAAAAAAAGAACATAAATACTAAACAGAAACAGACTCACAGACATAGAATACAAACTTGTGGTTGCCAAGGGGGCGGTGGGTGGGAAGGGACAGACTGGGATTTCAAAACCTGTAGATACTGACAGGCATATATAGAATAGATAAACAAGATTATACTGTACAGCACAGGGAAATACATACAAGGTCTTGTGGTAGCTCATAGAGAAAAAGAATGTGACAACGAATATATATATATGTTCATGTATAACTAAAAAATTGTGCTCTACACTGGAATTTGACACAACATTGTAAACTGACTATAACTCAATAAAATAAAATGTACCGAGTAACAAGATATGCTGCTAATTCAAGGTAGAATTTGAGTAGCTTCTCAAACATTTAGATATATGTTTATAACCATCATAGTCCATGGCACAAAGAACAGAGTCATTGCTATACGAAGTGCACATGTGGCGTCTTCCACTTCAAGAAAGAATAAGAAATTAGGACTGTAGAAGGGGTATTTTAGTGAAAATATAATAAAGACTTGGAAAAAACACGAATGGCATATTTTCATCTTTTAGATATGGAAGCCATCCTTGGACAGGATAAAATCTACAACTATAAAAATGTCATAACCCCCAAGGAATTAGAATGTGACATCAGATTTTTTTTTCAAAGCTCAGAAAGTTCAGTACTCACAAAAAATAATGATGGAGAGCAACAGAGGCATTAATGGTTTTACTGGATCAACAGCACAGCGTTCCAGACAACAAAGAGCAATAACCGACAATGCACGCGGGTCAGAAACACAGCACGTAAGACGTCAGCTGGTGAAAACAGACTCACTGATTTCACAGGTATATGACTAATGCCAGGAAAACTTTAATTCTCAACTTTTACAGAAAGCAAACATGGAGGAAATTCTTTTGATATCTGATGTGGCTTAAAGCAACACGAGGAACTCCAAAGGTGCAAAAATTCAAAACTTTTTCTGGAAAAAAATTTCAAGACTTTCAACTTGTATGAAAAAAAAAAACTCCTGTGTTTGCATACTGTGCTGATGGTATACAACTGCAAACATTTCTAATGTTTAAAAAAGACATGACTCTCCCCCACCAAACCTCCTATATACAGTTTATGCATGTGCCCATCCTAAAATTGGTGGTATCAGGAAGGAATTTAATAATGGACAAAGCGTGGCTCAAAAATTCTATAAGGTCATTAAAGAAACTAGCCCCCATGAGTCTGGTGCCAGTGTCCATGAGATTGTTGGGAGAACTGTTGAACAAATCGACGCTCAGCTGTAATTCTAGACAGCCATCCACCTGCTGCAATAGTTCAATGTCTCTATTTATAAGCCTTTGTTAAGGAGTTGGGGAGCAGGAGGCTTGATGTACTGTTCCCTAACGGGACTTCACCTTCCCTTATGGGAGCTACTGGGAGCTCAGTTGGGGCACTACTCTGGGGATATTTACAGCACTGTAGGAGCTGTTCTGAGTTCGAAAGCTTCGTCTGAAATTCAGAGAAAAGAAAGCATTCCATTCCACATCCAGTCACACAGAGTGTCTGAGGACAGTGATAACTATTTCTAATTGAGTGAACAAAGAGAGAGCAGGGGCAATGACTTTTCAGGTTTGGGGGTCATGTAAGGGACTCCGGTTTTGAGAAGGTGTTACAGCCTTTCCAATATCCTTGTCTACTTGTTCTATTACATATTATGCAGCTGTGCCATTCACCAGTATAGTTTCAAGGAGAATTCATTGAAAATATGATTGTCACTTGAACACGGAGTGAAATATTCACTTTTAAAAACTAATTTTATTGAGGTGTAATTGACATACCATAAAATTTGCCCCAAATTTTAAGTGTACAATTCCATGATTTTGAGTATATTCACAGAGTTGTGCAACTACCACAATCTAAGTTTGGAACATTTCCTTTTGCAGTCACTGTTTCCCACTCCCAGCCCCAGGCAACTACTGATCTATTTTTCTGTCTCTGCAGATTTGCCTTTTCAAGACATTTCATACAAATGGAATCATACAATATGTAGTCTTTCATGCCATTATGTTTTCAAGGTTCACCCATGTGCCAAGAAGCTACTAGTACTTCATCACTTTTTACTGCTGAACAGTATTCCACTGTATGGATATACCGTATTTTGTTTATCTATTCACCAGTTGAGCATTTGCGTTGGTTCCACTTTTTTGCTATTATCAATAACGCTGCTGTGAGCATTTCCATCCAAGTCTGTGTGGACATATGTTTTCATTTCTCTAGGGTAGAGACCTAGGAATGGAGCTGCTGTATCACATGGTAAATCCATGTTTACTATTTTAAGAAACTGCCAAACTGTTTTCCAACCATTTAAGGAAACTGTATACCATTTTATACGGTTTTTATCTCCATCAGCAAAGTATGAGAGTTACAGCTTGTTTATATGCTCCACAACACTTGTTTTTGTCTTTTAATTTTATCTACTTTAGAGACTGTTTAGTGATATCTCACTGTGGTTTTAATTTGCATTTCCCTAATGCCTAATGAGGTCAAGTATATTTTAATGTGCTTATGGGCCACCTGTATATCTTCTTTGGTGAAATGTCCGTTGATTCAAATCCTTTGCCATGTTTAAACCAGACTGTCTTAGTGAACTGTAAAAGATCTTGATGTATTCTGATACAAGTTCTTTATTAATATATGATTTGAAAATATTTTCTCCCAGTCTGTGGCTTGTTTTTACTTCTCTTTTTTTTTTAAACTTTCTTGATGCTGTCTTCTTAAATTTTTTTTTTTTACTTTTTAAATAAAATGGACTTTTTCCCTTGGGTGTACAGTTCCATGAATTTTTACATTTGATTTTTTATTGAGGTAACATTGGTTTATAACATGTAAGTTTCAGGTGTACAACGTTATATTTCTACTTCTGTATACACGACAGCATAGATTCATGTAAGCACCACCCCCATCAGGATATCACACAGTTCTGTCACTCCCAAGAAAACTCCCTTGTACTATATCCCTTGAGAGTTATAGCTTCACCCTATCTGTAACGCCAGCAGTCACTGATTTGTTTCCCGTAACAAGAGTTTTGTCTTTTTATATAGTGTGTGACCATATAGTATGGGACCTTTTGAGACTGGCTTCTCTCAGCCTAGCACCTTTGAGATTCACCCAAGTAGTGTGGGAGTTAACACTTCATTCCTTTTCACTGTTGAGTAGCATCCCATTGCATGAATATACTAGTTTGTTTATCCATTCACTTGTTGAGGGACATTTGGCTTGTTTTCAGCTTTTGGCTCTCACAAATAAGGCCGCTATGAACATCCATGAGGAGGGTTTTATGCGAACATGTTTTCATTTCTCTAGGGCAAATACCCAGAATGGGACTGCTCAGTCATTGGGCAAGTTTATGTTCAGTTTTATAAGAACCGGCCAAGCATTTCCCAGTTACTAGAACCATTTTTGCAACAATCCCCCAACCCCCAAGCAATGTATGAGAGTTCTAGTTGCTCTGAACCTGATAACTCTTGACAATACAACAGAAAATGTGTGAATCACCTATCAGCCGGCCTGGGAGTGATGCTGCTCTGATTTTAATTAAAGAAAGAAAATGAGTCTGTAGCTTTTCAAGACAAAAGTTCTGTCTTGTTTCCATCAGTATATGAGACACTAAAATAGTGAAAATCAGGGCCCATCAGCCAAGAGTTCAACCTCCAATCCAACACCCCTCTTCTTCAACAGCTGAAATTCCAAAGATTTAATCAAACCCAACATGGAACAAATTTATATGATTTAAACACACCATCAATTCTAAGTGTTTCCCCAAATATGGAATGTCATCGTTAAGAATAAAAGGAAGAAAATGACTTTAGGTCTTAAATATCTACTTGGAAAACTAGACATGGGAAAGTTACTGTATTGTCCCATGAAGTTCTTGGCCGAGACACCAGGAACATCTTCCCATCACTGCTGTGCTGCACAGCATTTGTCTATGGATGACCAGATACCACATGCCTTCTGACAGTCTTTACAAAATGAAGATGCCCATTCTAATATATAATGGAAGAGTGGGAGAGTCTTTCATTGAAAACTAGGAACCAAGGAGGCAGACTTGGGCTCAATGATTGAACTTCTAACTAGAGGAGACCAATATGGTACCCAAGAGTAAGCTGATTTCACTTGCCTCATTCTAGTCAGGGCCTCTGCTGGCTCAACATCTCCAGGGCCTGGAGAGATTATTTCCATCTAATCCAGGACTACAGCCTCAGGAAATCATTGTTGCCACACACCTAAACCATGTTCTCTAAACTCCATCCACCTAGCTCCTTTAGCTCCCAATGGTTTCCAAATTTTGATAGCAGAGAGAGCATCACTAATTCAACCCCTGAAACCCCAAACAACATGGGATGACCACTGAAATTCTTAAACATTTTTTCCTTAAAATGCTTTTAAAATAAAATTTATAGATATGTTTGAGAAGCTGATGGGAGGCCAGCGGATTCTTGGATTAGGTCTAAGGACCTTTCAAATCCTACCATCAGTTTTCTATTTTAGATCAGGTATATGAATATTTATTTGCTTCTGCCTCATAATATGACATTTCCCAAAATCAAGGACAGTGCACCTGTGGCTGAGTCATCACTTGACACATTTTAATTGCTGTTTTGTGTATTTCTCCTTTAATTAAAACACATTAATCAAATTCAAGTCAACTGCCAAAAGACTAGACTACAAATGTTACTACAACAGATTATCACACACTCTCCTGACGTGTTTGCCACTCTTCAAGGGTCCAGGACAAGACTTTCAGCTAAACATCAGCTACACTTTGAAATAAATTAATCAACCTTTCCTCTGAGCCTCTGCCTGGAACTGTCCTCCCACTCTCTGCTCCCTAATGGCCTTCACCGACTCAACTCCTACTCATCCTCCAAGTCACAATGTAGATATCACTTCTTCCAGGCAGGGTAGCCCTTCCTGATATCTCAGGACTGGGTTGGATTCTCCACAGTCAGGGCCGTTCTCACAGACTTCAACAGGAAAGAGGCTCCCTGGAACTGTTCAGGGCACCGCATACACAACCATATGTGGTGGACCAGCTCATCACGCATTTCCAGAATAGTCTCTGATAATGACTGTGTTCTCAGAACAATGACTGCACTGCACTGTGACTGCCATTTAAGTGCCCGTCCCTCACCCCCAGGGCTAATTTTCCTGAAGGCAGTGCTCAGTGAGGACTCGCCACCCATCCCTGCATCTGACCCACCACAGCCACTCAATAAATGACTCTAGACTATGGAGACATTAGCCAGTAGCCATCTGCTAATAAGGAATTATCCCATTTGAGTTATAGGAAAAGAGTCTTAGTTCTGACCCCTAAGGAACAACTACTTCTCTTCAAACTCTTACCTGCCGTTAAATCCAAGGATACCCACCTTTATCAGCCTTTATAATTTGGCTCAAATTAAAGAATAAAATTCAAGTATTTTCATAGGTTAAAAAACTTCCAATGGCTTTATGAGGCATATTACAAAATCTACTTCTTAGATGCCCTGAATTTAAGCAACATTGAAAAGAAACAAATGCACTAATCAGAGTTATCTTAGAGAGCGATGAAACTGGCACACACAACAACAACTGGATTTGCTGATCTAGTTACCCCAACTAAGGGATGCTTGAGTCTTAAACTGAAATAAATGCAAATATATAGATAACACACAAGTGAAAAGGGAGGGTTTTGAGAACACATGGTAAAATGAACAAAGCAGAGCTTGTATGTAATTACCAATTTTAATTTATGATGGTATTTTTTTTAGTTGAAAAAAATCTATTTAAGAATTCACCTGAATTCAAAGACTATCAACCAAAATAAAGTATCTGCAATAGACTGACTGTGTCTTCTCAAACTCCATATGTTGGAGCCCTAACTCCTCAAAGTGACTTTTATTTGGAGATCAGGCTTTTAGGAGGTAATTAGGGTTAGATGAGGTCATAAGGGTGAGGTCTTAGTCCAACAGAATTAGTGGCCTTATAGGAAAATGAAGAGAGATTTCTCTCTGTGTGCACATGCACAGAGGAAAGGCCATGTGAGCACACAGTGAAAAGGTGGCTTATCCACAAGCTAGGAAGAAAGGCCTCACCAGAACTCAACCCTGCTGGCACCTGATCTCAGACTTCCAGTGTCCAGGATTGTGAGAAAATCCATTTCTGTATTTAAGCCACCCAGCCTGTGGTATTTGGTGATGGCAGCCCAACCTGACTAATACACCACCTTTTTGAGGAACTGCAGGTGGCTTCTCTGGACCATCAGCAATATCTCTACAGCCAATTCACATCCCACCTCTCAACTAGGAAACATGTCTTTTACAGATTAGAAGTTAAGATCCCACTGCTGCAACACAAGGTTCCAAAACCCTACTCCAGAGATGCTTCTTGCATTTTTGTTTTTCCTTTTCCCATACCACCATCACAATGAGTTTTCTTAATGTTCCAAAGGAGACTTTCACCATATTGACTTCCTGGCATGAAGTCCCACTTCTGTAGAAAGTATTATCCTATGGCACTAACCAAGCAATTACCATACGTCTGTTCTCCCCAATCAAACCTGATAGGGTGAGACCCAAGTTTAATTTTCATTAATGCTTTTAAAACATCATATCCTTGGGAAGATGTTGAAAATATATTGTGTTTAGAAATTTACTCATGGCACACAAAATATACTTTTTTTATTTAGCTGATCAATACAACTATGCAAAAAAGGGGGACAAAGATTTAAGTTCATACATTTATCTTAGCAATGTTCTCCTAGGGCAGTCTACCCAGGCAATAGAAATAAAAACAAAAATAAACAAATGGGACCTAATTAAACTTACAAGCTTTTGCACAGCAAAAGAAATCATTAGTAAAACAAAATGACAACCTACAGAATGGGAGAAAACATTTGCTAATGATGTGACTGACGAAAGTTTAATTTCCAGAATATATAAACAGCTCATACAACTTAATAACAAAAACAAACAAACAACCCAACCCAAAAATGGGCAGAAGACCTTAACAAGCAATTCTCCAATGAAGACATGTGAATAGCCCATAGGTACATGAAAAAATGCTCAGTATCACTAATTATCAGAGAAATGCAAATCAAAACTACAATGAGGTATCACCTCACACCAGTCAGAATGGCCATCATTCAAAAGTTCACAAACAATAAACGCTGGAGAGGGTGTGGAGAAAAGGGAACCCTCCTACACTGTTGGTGGGAATGTAGTTTGGTGCAGCCACTGTGGAAAACAGTATGGCGATTCCTCTAAAAACTAAAAATAGACTTACCATATGATCCAGCAATCCCACTCCTGGACATATATCCAGAGGGAACCTTAATTCAAAAAGATGCATGCACCCCAATGTTCATAACAGCACTATTTACAATAACCAAGACATGGAAGCAACCTAAATGTCCATCAACAGATGATTGGATGAAGAAGCTGTGGTGTATTTATTTATACAATGGAATACTACTCAGTAATAAAAGAGAATAAAATAATGCCATTTGCAGCAACATGGCTGGATCTGGAGACTGTCATTCTAAGTGAAGTAAGCCAGAAAGAGAAAGAAAAATACCATATATCACGCATATATGGAATCTAAAAAAAAAGAAAAAAGAAAAAGAGAAAAGAGGACACTAACGAACTCATCTACAAAACAGAAACAGACTCATAGAGACAGTAAACAATCTTATGGTTACCAGGGGAAAGGGGATGGGAAGGGATAAATTTGGGAGTTTGAGATTTGCAAATGTTAACCAGTATATATAAAAATAGATTAAAAATAGATAAAAAAATTCTCCTGTCTAGCACAGAGAATTATATTCAATATCTTGTAATAACCCTTAATGAAAAAGAATATGAAAATGAATATATGTATGCATATGCATGACTGGGACGTTATGCTATACACCAGAAATTGACACATTATAACTGACTATACTTTAATAAATAAAATTTAAAAAAAAAGATTTCAGTTCAAATTGATTATTACATATACTAGTAAGATAACTGAAAGAAGACTATAGGACATCCTTTTAAAATCTTTTATTATGAATTAAATCAGATACCTGAAAGTATAGGTATAGGATATATAAGGGATAAAGAACAATATAATTGGGAAGGAATATACAAGGGGGTTCAAAGGTCCTGGTAATTTTCTGTTTCTCACGCTGGACAGTAAATACAGGTATTTCTTCTATTTTTATCTGTATATAAGTTATATATATATACCATTTCATATATTTACTATATTTCACAAGAATTTGTTAGGACAAGAATGGTCTACCAGTCACCTGCATGGCTATCACTCAGTTTAATCAACAATGCATGACCAAAAGAGCTAGGACTCCTTTGTACCCTTCCCAATCAAGCCGACCACTTCCACCCCACTCCCTGGAAACCGCTAGCCTCAATTTGGTGTTTATTATGCCCTTAGAGCTTAAATTGCAGATATATGTTGTTTAATTTTGCATGTGTTTAAATTATGTATGGTATGAATTATTCTGTAAGTTGCTTTTTCCACCCCACAATAGGCTTGAAAGCATCATCGTATTGACACGTGGCTCCGGTTCACGTGGCCTCACTGCTGTTGTCTATTCAGCATGTGGATATCTTTTCCTTCTGCCTCTCTGTCCCCCTTCCTGGATAATGCTTCAGATACGTCGTCTGGTTTGCCAATTCCATCTTCAGTTCTCTACCTAATCAACTGGGATTATAGTTTCAATTGCTATTTTTAATTTCTTAAAATTCTATTTGGTTCCTTACCAAATACGCCTGACTTTTTGTTTGTGAACAGAATCTGGACTAAAAGTTGAAAATCGTATTTATAACCCTCGGCTCTGCATCTTGTGGCTGCAGCTCATATATTCCATCTACTTCCTGGAATGGAGAGCAACACATTATTATAAAAAGCTTGAAGGTCTCCTTCCAAGAGTCCTGGCTAAATAAATTGTGGCCCCCTCACAAAGTGTGGAACATGGTTATCACTCAATAAATATTAGCTGAAAGAATGAAATAATGAAAATCAAAAACTATAATTTGAGTACAAATAATATGAACCGATTATATACCTATGGAAGAATCAGTTCCCTAAATTATGAGGAGAACGCCTTTTTCCTCTGCAATTTATGCCTGGGTTTTGGCAGGCAACAAAACAGTATCTGGAAAGATTAGAGGTTTGTTATTTTTGTTGCAGTTTCTTGAGTCATGAAATTGGTGTCTGGGCAGTGTCCAAAGTCAACCACCAGAGTCAACATTAAGGACACAACAAGAAACACTTCACACCATATAGCCAACAAAATCCTTTCTGTTCATGAGGGCGGAATGAAATGTAATTACTCACTGGTTTCAGTTCAGTCCAGCTCAAAACGCTATCATCTTTAACACCCTACGTGATAAAATTATTTTCAAACAAAATACAAAGCGGAGAAGCTCTAATGGAAAATCTGTTGTTCATCCTTCTAAGAGTTGGTACCAAACAGATACGCTCTGCATTCCAAGAGGGGAGGGTTCTGAGGGGGAGGGTATAGCTCAGTGGCAGAGTGTGTGCTTAGCATGCACGAAATCCTGGGTTCAATCCCTGGTACCTTCATTAAATAAATAAATCAATAAACCTCCCCACCACCCCCACAAAACAAAAGAAAAATCCAATGGTGGGGGTTGGGGGGGTGGCTCAGGAGCTGTGCGCTGAGGAGACGGTGAGCTGGCCAGGACACAGCAGCTGCCCGCAATAGCTCCCCAGCACCCCCCCCCCGATACACACCCCTGACTGCCCCATAGAACACTTAATTAACAATGAAGTCAAACTGTAACAAGCACCACAAAACAGAGGCATGACAAAAAGGTGGCATCGCGAGGAACGGAATGAATAATTCTTTCAGATGAAAAAGTAGTTGAGGACAACGTCCCAGAAAAGGTGACTTCTCAGTTGGGCCTTTCAAGATGAGTCAGACTTCTTACTGAGGAAAGAAGAGGGGGTGTGAGCCGTACTGCAGAGAAAGGCCTGAGCATGGGGCGGGAAGGTGAACAGTGATGGAGCAGCAAGGCTGGGGAGAAGGGGAGGGTGGAGGCTGAGTGTCAAGGAGTCAGGAGAGCCCTTTCCTCAAGCTGAGCTCACAAGGGCAGACGTTATCCCACAGGAAACAAGGGCCACAGAGACTTCTGGGCTAAGAAGGAGCAGGATCAGGCCTAACTTTGGGAAGATCCCGTAGCAGCAGCCCGGTGAATTAACTGCCAGAGAGAGAGGCTACAAGGACAAGAACTTCATCAGGCTTTCCTAAAAAAAATCATCCCTCCCGGGGGAAAAAAATCAACATCATTCCTTCAATTAAGAAGATCCTTACATTAGTCCATATTCCTCTACCTCTTACTTTTGTTCAGACACGGGTTATAATTTGGGTTCACACAAACAGGACCCAGAATGCTCTGAAAAGTCACCCCCCCAAAACTACAGATTAAAACAGATGTGTGAGCTATAGAGACGTATGAACCAAATGCATTGTAGGGACCTTTTGTGCATCTTAAATCAAACTGAAAAAAAAAAGAGTCAACTGGGGAAATGTGAACTCACTGGACTCTTGGCAAATATTATGAAATCACTGTCATTTTTGAGGGGTGATCATGAATTGTAGCTATATTTTTAATAGATTCCTTATCTTTTGGAGATGGATACTGAAATGTTTACAATTGAAATTTGGAATTTTATGTCAATGACGTGGGGAGGGGTAGCTGTAGGGGGTAGAGATGAAACGCGATTGACCATGAGTGGTAATTTACAATGCTGGGTAATGGGTACATGGGGTTTGGTTTATTACACTTCTGTGCATGCGTGTGTTTTACACACCACCAAGCAATTCTCCAGTACCAGCTTGGTGTCCTACAACTCAACTCAATTCTGACACTATCTACCTAGAGACAGTATCAGGTCCCACAGGTTGAGAGTTCCATCCCGTGAGACCGCCCCCCACCCTTCAGATGTCAATCACAAGTCCAGGTTGTCACTCGCGCTTCTAACCAAATGGCTATAGATCAGGAGTCCCCACAACATCCTCTTTGGGTTTGATTAATTTGCTAGAATGACTCACAGAACTCAGAGAAACATTTTACTTACAAAATTACTGGTTTATTATAAAAGGATATAACTCAGGAATAGCCTCATGGAAGGGATACTTAGGGCAAGGTATGTGGGAAAGGCTGCAGAGCTTCCATGCCCTGAGCACAACACCCTCTCAGCATCTCCACGTGTTCACCAACCCATCCTTTTCGGTTTTTGTGGAGGCTTCATCACATAAATGTGATTGACTAAATCATTGGCCATTGGTGATTGAACTCAGTCTCCAGCCCCTCTCCCCCTCCCCAGAGGTCGGGTAGAGGGTGTGGGGTGAGACTGAAAGTCCCAAGGCTCTAATCACATAGTTGGTTTCCTTGGCAACCAGCCCCCATCCTAAGGTGCTTTCCAAAAGTCACCTCATTAACATGTACTCAGGTGTGGTTGAAAGGGGTTTGTTATGAATATCAAGATGCCGTTTCTAGCTCTTATTACTTGGGAAATTCCAAGCCTTTCAGGAGCTTAGTACCAGAAATAAAGAGACCAAATATATATTTCTCATTATAAATCATAATATCATAATTTTTGTCATACTGTGATTTCTTGTCGACATTTGTGTGTCGACATTTTTGAAAATTTCCACAATAAAAAATTTTAAGTCATTCATCCACCATGAAGCTTTACAGCAGTGATTCTAGTAATGGCTGTTCCAAGAGAATCTTCTCCCCCGTGCTCGAGAACCTTACATCCAAATTTCTGCTGACATCTCCTTAACATCTATAACTCAGCAGGTCTCCCTCCTCCCTATAAACATTGCTTGTCGTCCCATTCCCTGTCCCTGCGAGACCAGACACCTGCAAGTCATCCTCGTCTCCTTCATTCACAAAGCAGTCATCTCGTTCTGCACAGGCTGCAACAATTCTTCTCACACTAACTGGTTTTTTGACAACCTCCCAGCCTCCCTGCACCCATCTCATGCTCCTCGGCAGTTCACCTCAAAACCGCTGCAAGGAGCGCAATTCTAAAATCAACATCTCTGCTGAGCTTCGAGTCTTCCAATAGCTCCTCGCCATCTCTGGGACAAAAGCCTCCACTCCTGAGCAAAGAAAGCACACTCTGTTGATGTCTTTGTGTTTATAAAGTCCTGAAGGTTTTGCTGGTACTGTCTTGATGAATCTAGTTCTCTCAAAGGACACGAAGCCCATTTTAGAGCTAATCGTCTGACTAGTGAGGTGGCACAGCCAATTCACATCTGACACCCACGGTCACAGTAAGGGACCTCCTGAGGCGGGGTGGTGAGGCAGTCTTTACTGGAAAGCCAGTATCTCTATTTGGCCAGCATCCCCCCAGTTCTGTATTCATGCCAAGGCCCCATGACTGCCCCCACAAGAGATGGGACGCAAGGCTCACATATTCACAGCGGCTGGCTGACTGGATGGGCAAAATGTGGCCACAAAACAGAATTTTTCTCTGTAGGACCAAATGATCTCTTTAAGGCTCAAACTCAAACCCAATCAACTGTCCTCCTAAATATCAGAGTGACAGCCCCCAAGCAAAGGAATCCAGATATTCACCATCAACAGGGGAGAAATTAAGCCACGAAAAAGGACATACTCTATGGTAAGAGTACCAAACAGGCATATGAGCCACCTTTATTAAAAGTACTCAAAACAGGTTAGCGAAATGCAAGTGTGGAGTGTTTGGAGAATATGCCAGCCAATGGAGAGCAGAGCCCAAGATATCTTTTTCCGGGACCATCAACTACATTGTCTATTTCTTCTTTCCACATGCCTCTCAGTCACTCAGCCCCAAACTATAGCTTTTGCCTGCAGAGAGGTGAAAAATGTCTCCCTGGCCTCAAAGCACTGATACTAAGTAACACTGAACAGAACAGAGTGAAATCTAGGATTGATGGCCGGGATCAACTGAATGACAACACACACAACTGGTACCCCTCCAGGTTATACACTTGACAAATATTTATTGAGCAGCTTACTCCCGGGCCCTGGGAGTACTGCAGTCAACAAGAGTCACAAGAGTCCTGCCCTCATCAGGCTTACATTCTACCAGGGGAAAGAATGTTTTCAAAACAAGAAAATATGGTAAATTGTACACCGTAAGTACTAAAGTAGAAATAAAGGCAGGAAGAAGGCACGTGGTGGTACGGGAGGCCCTGGGTAACAGCGATGCGATAGTACAGAGCAAGGGAAGAGAAAGCTGGAATGAAAAGCAGGGGTGATAAAACATCATGAATACGGCAGGTTATCTGCTCACCTTCTTGCCATTATATACTCTGTCAATGATTTTTTCCCATGATTTTAAAACCCAAGTGCCCACTTCTTAACTACTTTAACAAAAGACAGTGTTCATCTCAGCATTTGACAAATGTAACCGAGAGCCCATGCCGTGTGTAAGACCGTGTAAAGCACTAGAGGGGGGACACCAGGAGTAGTTCACGATGATTCCTGCCCTCTGAGGGTCCACAATCCAATTCAGGCAAATTGTAGAAAAGAAAAAAAAAAGAGAGAGAGATCGGTGGAGAGAGACTCCAGCTCATGGTGCTCAGAAGAATCACAAGGAGGTTGAATATCGCGTGGAAGGGAGGCCACCTCACTGTGTAGTGGGGTGCTGATGGCAGTCGAGTGTAACAGAAAGGTCTGCTGCAAAATACAGCGTGAAGAGTAAAGTCGATGGACCACGGCGATTAGGAAGATATGAAGGAGGCAAAAGGATGAGAGAAGTAAAAGAAAACACCAAGGCTTTGAGCTTAGGTGGTTGGAAAGATGTGGATAGCATTTACAGAAGTGAGACCGTCCAGTGGAAAGCTGGTATTAAAAACGGAGGTGTCGACACTGTCATCACATACACTGATTTCAGAGCCTGGCGCGTTCAGGGGGAAATGGCCCAAATGATAAGAGCGCTTTACCTCCAAGGAAGAGAATGGGATAAATTTCTGTCCAGTGACAAGGGTGGGCGGGTACTATTTTTCAGTTGTTTTCTCTTGGAAATTTTAAATTTTGTACCATGATATATATTATCTTACCAAAAAAAAATTTTAAGGGGTGAGTTTCAGGGTGAGGGTATAGCTCAAAGTGGTAGAGTGCATGCTTAGCATGCAGGAGGTCCTGTGTTCAATCCCCAGGACCTCCCCTAAAAAAATTAAAAATTAAAAAAATTAAAAGGGGTGAGTTTCAGGACTATATTGTAGGAATTACACACAGGACTGAATACTAGGACCTGCAAGGCAGCTATGCAAAAATGCTATCTGAAGCCACAGATCAGAGAGTGAAAGAAAGTTATCAGAACAAGGCCTGGCCCTTGGGCACCTCCACACTTAGGCAAACAGACTGAAGGCAGGGACAGTGAGACAGACAGAGGACTGGCCTGTAGGAAAGGAAGAACCTCATTCAAAAATATGACTAAATGCATTGCGAAATGTACCTGGAATAGGGGAGCAGAAGTGAGGGGCCCCATGGATTTAAAGGTAAGAGAATGAAAGCTTTCCTCAGGGTTAGCCAGCAAAGTTGTCAAATGTTGGACGTGACCGGCAGACTGTGGGAGGAAAGCAGGAGATGAGCTGTTCTTATGCCCCGAAGAGCCTGGGAATCCCCAGACCACAAGGGGCCACACCTGGGATGCACCTGAGATTCATTTGGAGGAAATCCAGTCCATCGTGTGGTAGCCAGTTTGGAAAAACACTGTGGGGAAAAAAAAAAAAAAGAGGAAGAAAGGCAAACCTCCCAAAGTCAGATGGTGAGAGCATCCAGGCAACCACCGGCAGACAGAAAGGACACAGTGCCTGCCCTGGACCAGCAGGGGGAGGGGACAAGGCGATCCCTACCAAGGAGGTGGGCTTGGCACGCTCTTCCAGTCTATCTGTAAGCATATCGTGACCAATTGCCTCTGTTCTTATTCTGTCCCAAGCAACCTTCTGCCAACAGCCCAGGGTCCTCTGCTGCTTGTCTACACAGAAAAAACGCTTGCTTTGCCCGAACGTACATTCCGCTCTGCTGAACAGTCAAGTCCCTTATCGTAAATAAATAAACTGGCACTCTGATTTAGGTGCAGGCTTCTCTGAGCCCAACTAACGCAAGCCTGGCCCCGAGAGATACAGTCACTCAGGTTGCTGACAATTTCAGCTTTTGAGCAGGCAACATCACTGTCTAGAGTCTGGGCCAAGGTACATGCTACTTGGCATCAAACTGCAAAAGCGCCTGTTTTCCCAGTTCTATTTCGCCGGTCGCCCCTCTAATGACAGTGATGGCTGTGTGCTCCATGTCTGTGTTCATGGGGATGGGATAATACCATTATTTTCTGCTGATCCAGTCACTTCACACAGGGGTCAAAGTCGCTGTTACAAGCCACTGGAAAACAGCTTGGCATAAAGCAATCACAGAAATCTCAAACACACAGACGCTTCATCCTTCATTACTGAATTAACTGTCCTGCTCCGACGTGGCTGACTGAGCAGTGCACACAGAGAGAGAACCCTTACGGCTCAGTGTACACAGAAAGCAGCTGCCGTCTCCCCTCCCCCGACCGAGTCCCATTCTCTCCCTTCTGATGCCAAGACAACCATCACTCATCTTAGTTTATATCCAGTCTGAGGTTTATGAAATATCCATAAATACATAATATTCTTTTGCTTCTTTTATATAGTCTCCTATAGAATTGGGAAACACTTTCAGCTGCTGGAACAAAGATGACAGTAATAGTGGCTCTCTTGAGGCAGGAGTTTATTTTTCTCTCACCTAAGAGCCAGAGCATAAATATTCCTGGGGTGAAATGGTGGCTCCCCTGTCTTATGGTCTATCTTCCATGGGGTGCAGCCCTCACCATCAGAGAGAGAGAAACGAGAACAGGACAAGGGAAGGCTCTCCCTTTTCTTTTTTCGGGGACAGCCTTTGAACTGCACACACTACTTCCACTCACACCCCACAGGCCAGGACTTGGTCATGTGGTCACACCTGGCTGCAGGAGAGGCTAGAAAAGAAAGTCTTATTTCTGGGAAGCCATTCACTATGAAGAAACAGAAGGCAGATCCTGGGGGACAAGTAGCATTTTTTGGATGGATTCTGTTGCTTCTCCCTTCTTTCATCCAATATTACATTTCTGAGAGTTACCCATGTTCGAAACATACAAGTTCGTGTACGTTCATTGCTGTTCAGTTGTATGCTGTGCACCTTATAAAGGCTCATGTGACAGATCTGCTTTAGCATTTAGGATCTAAATTCTAAATGTGGTGTATGAATGAATACATGACATTTATTAAACGAGGCTAGACACCTGAGTCTTTTAAACACACAAATTAGAAAGTGTTTGGATGTTAAATTAGTTAAATGCTAAACTATATGGGGATCAGTTTCAAGTACAGTCTGGTTGTTCCATAAAGCCTTTAAGGCATCCTGCAGCAAGACAAATAAAATTGAAACTGATACTATTAACTACACTGTATATAAAAGAAGGAATGAAATATATCATCTTTCTGTTACTGTGGTCAAGCATCGTATGGTTTCTGGGTTTCTTGAGAACTGAAACAAAAAGGAAACTTATGTTCCCTTTGATTTGCATCATCTGATAAAAGGAAATAAACCAGTTAAGTGAAGTAAATGTTTGCTTAATCCAAATTCTAAAACAAATTTGTCACAAGAGCCCCTATCCAAGGCTCAAATAGCAAGAAAGGATAATGTCTTTAACAACCAGTTATGTAGAAAATGCACAAGGCTTCTCCAGGAGAATGTTTCTTTGGTTGACCCTTAACAAACAGAAGACTTAATATTAAAATTTTCTCCACAGAGGGTCATGGTAGTAACCCAGGTTCAACATGAGATTCCTGCCTGGAAGGGGACATCCACGAGGACCTGGCCACTCCAGTTCTCCCCCCAGAACTGGGTGGCTTCCCTATGGTTTGGTTCTTTTGGAGATCATACTGTTAGTGACTCTGGTATAATTAGGGGATTTTCCTGTCTCCTGCAATTTGCTCAAGATTTCAAACCGTTTTGGAGAAGTGAAAAGATACTGGTTATTTCTGTCTGGGTTTTTTTCCCATGATTGTAAAAACACACAAATATAGTATCTTCCTTTTCATTTTTGCTCGTATTTCTATACCACAGTTACAATACACTACCCCAATGTTGTTTGCTTCTTCCCATTACTCTTAATAACTTGCCTCAAATAGAAAAGGTATGCTTTCATATGTTAAGAGATAATAGTTTCAAATCAATCAGTGCAAGATAAGAAATACCTAATGAATACCCACTTTGTACTAAGGGTTTTACTTACAACATTACCTCTTAATTTTCACCGTAACTTTATGAGGTAGGGATTATTAACACTACTTCTCAGTTAAGAAAACTAGATCTTCAAGAGTAAATAATTCACCTAAGGTCACACAGCTTGTCTAGTCACAAAAACTATAAAGCTAGGATTCAAACATATATTTCAATTCCAAAGCCAGAGTCCTTTCTATTTCCTGATGCCTCCCAGATGACAAGCGAATTATAGGCAAATTTTTGCTCAGCTTTATAAGTAATGTACCGTCTATTTTATTGAACCACGAAACCTCCCCTCAACACAAGCTACTCTCCATAATCTGGCCATAATGAATGTGCCCCATGCATCTCATTTCCTACTATGCTCTACAAGGACCTCCTTCCCTCAGTCTGACCTGATGGGTTTCATCATTGCCTTCACATTTACAGACCACACATTCATTCAACAAATATTTTTTTGAGCTTCTACTATGTCCCATGGACTGTTCTAGTCTTTGGGGGTATAGATCAGTGAACAAAACAAACAGAAATCCCTGCTTTCATGGAACTTTACAACCTAGCAGGGGGAGAAACACAAGAAACAAAATAAATAAATTATGTAAGTAAAGAACGTGGTTAAGTACTATGGCAAAAAAATATTGCAGAGAGAGGGTTAAGGAGAGTTGTGCGGGGTGGAAGGTTACAATTTTAGAAAGAACCAATCGACACTCTAGAAAAACATGATCTTAGAATTGTGTATTTCGTTTTCAAGTTCAATAGCAGACTAGACACAGTGGAAGAGAATTGGCAAACTGGAAGATAAACATGTTGAACGTGATCCACTCGTTAAGCAAATTAATATTGATTGAATATCTACTATATATTAGACATTGTGCTAGATGCAATTACTCCACCTTTGTACCTTCACAAAATTTCTTTTCACTTGGATGATATTCCCAGGTTTAACCTCGACTTTCTAAAGCTTACCCAAATGAAGATGTTTCATTTCTCTAAATAACTACCATACTCATCATTTTTAAGTAATAAATATTTATTTGTAGCACAGATCAGCCCAGTTCTTAAATTACTCCATATCCCTAACTAGACTATAAACTCCTTAAGGTCTAGGTGTATAGATCAGATTTCTTTCACATCTCCAACACATGGAACAGCATAGTTCCATGGCATACAGTAGGCTTATTCAATAAACACTTAACTGTCCAATCACTACTAATTAGCTAGTTAACCTTGGGCAAATTGCTTGAAACCTCTTGGACCTCAGTTTCCCCCTACTTGGTAGCCAAGGTTAAGTGAGCTCTATTTGCTTGAGTAAGGTTAAGTAGGTGAATTCTGGCCTCAACCCACCTAAGTTCAAATCTCTGCTTCTCAATTACAAATGTGATGGCTGTGGGTAAATTACTAATCATACCTTGGCTTCCTCACTTGGAAAGCAGATGTGTTCATCCGAGTATCTGCCTGATAATGTTGAGTTACTATTTGTCACCAAGGACACTGCCTGTGACCGAAGAAAATAAGAAGCAAGCTCAGAACGCACTCATATCAAGGAAACAAATACCAGAGGCTCTGAGGTAAGTGCAGACAATAAAGAACCAATGGGGTCAAATACCTAAAAGTACTGAGCTCATGTAAAATGTCCTATCAAATAGTTCACTATGAATGCCCCTTGCTATCTCTGCTTTCTTTTCAGTCTCCAATCAAACCTACCTGTTATCAAAATGTCACTTAATACGAAATTCCTTAATATGATCTTTAAATTGCTGTGATTACAACAGCCTAATGTTCTAATGTTTAATTGTATATTATACCAGCTACATCATGGACTAAATCTATTTGCGGAGTGGGTGGGGATTAACTGCAGTACATACTATTTCTAGATTCTCATTTTTGTCCAAGTATGAATTTCAGAGTAAAAAGCAAGATTCCCATTAAAATAAATAGCATGCCAATGTTAAAAATATTAAACTGCTTAATCAGGGAACAAGCAGAATGGTAGAACACTGATTTCAAGGAGGCAAGGAAAGATCGCTATATACAGTCAAAGAAAGAAAGAATGTTGGAAAAACACTGCTAAATTAGATTTTACAACACTGATTTCTATGGTCTGAATGTTTGTGTCCCTCTCCTCCCGCCCCTGCGATTTGTATGTTGAAATCCTACCCACCCCCCAAAGGTGGCGGTAAACAGGATAAAGACTTTGGAAGGTGCTTAGGTCATAAGGATGGAACCCTCATGAATTGGATTAGCATTTTCTAAAAGAGGTTCCAGAGAGACCCCTAGCCCCTGCCACCATGTGAAGATACAACAACAACAACAACCAATTTGAGCAGCTTATTCTCTATGATGGCTCAAGTGCAGTTAACTCCTGGAAATGGGAACAATACTGTTAGTAACTAACAGTTACATTGTGATTCAGTGATCCTAAAATTAAAATACGAGTCCAGTGATAGCAGGTTAAGTTCCAGATCTAATCAAATTTTTGTGAAGGTGCCATCATCCTTGGTTAACAAAGAATGACAAATGCCACATGAAGTGTATTTTTCAGTCTTGAGAAGTCTTTACACATACATTACTTAATATTATTCCTGGCAAAAGCCCTCTAAGGTTGGCAGCTGCACAGATTAGCTTCCTTCTGTACATCAAGATGCTGGAATCTAGAGATAGGAAGTGGTCTGCTCAAGTACTGAAGAGTGAAGCAATGACTCAGACTCAAGACTTCTGACTCCTAAGCTAGTGCTCATACCCATAGAACTGGATGCACAATACATCTTCAAGTTGGTAACTGGTGAAGTGAACATTTGCAGGGCCTTGGAGGGCTCTGCTGTCCAGCAACATCTGGTCATTTTTAGAGTCCCTAAGCTCATAACAAACAGAAATCAGCCAAGAAAGGACTCCCTGTTGACTGCAAGATTCAGCCACTAGATTCTGAGAGCCCTGAGATGACTAAGGCAGGAATCTGCTAAGACAAGAAGCTCCAGCACAGAGCAGGAGTGCTGCAGGAGAGGCGAGTGCTAAGGATGCACAGAGGAGGGGAAGTAATTCCCTTGCCCAAATCTGCTCTCAAACCCTCCACTGACTCGCCCTGAAAAACACTTGAACTACAGAACTGTAAGGGATCTAACCCTACAGTGAAGGCACTAATTCTTCTCATTCAAAACACCCAGCAACAGCAAACTGAAGGTCTAACTGATTTATACCCAAACAGGAAGGGATGACTCTGGTATCAACAGGCAAATCATTCCCAAATAACTTTCCAACCCTATTGGAAGCTGTTTTGATCATACTTCAGTTTTTCTTAATTTCTTTTTCTTTTTGCTTTCTGTTTCTTATGCCAGTTCTTTGCTGTTTGGGGAAGGGAGAACCACCCTGTCCTGAAGTCAGTTGGCTTCCAGATAAAGCCAGAAGTCTGACCAGAAAGATAAGGGCTGCCCAGAACAACAACAACAAAACCCTAGGCCTGGATTCCCCTTACTGTACATTTCATATCTATGGTTCATTTATTTTGCAACTGGAAATTTGTACCTCTTTCTCCCTCACCTATTTCTCTCTTCCCCTCACCCCTCTCCCTTCTGGCAGTCACCTATTTGTTCTCTGTACCTATGGCTCTGTTATGTTATGTTATGTTTGTTCATTTGTTTTGTTTTTTAGATTCCAAATTTAAGTGAAATCATTCAGTATGTCTTTCTTTGACTTATTTTACTTAGCATAATACCCTCTAGGTTCATCCATGTTGTTGCAAATGGCAAGACACCATTCTTTTATGGCTGAGTAGTATTCCACTGTGTGTGTGTGTGTGTGTGTGTGTGTACAAACACACACGACATCTTCTTTATCCATCAATAATTATATAATATCTTTGTATGGTGACAGATGGCAACTAGACTTATTATGGTGATCATTTTGAAATGTATAAAAATACATTAAAAGCTGAAAGCATTCCCTCTAAGATCAGGAACAAGACAAGGATGCCCACTCTCGCACTTTTATTCAATACAGTTTTGGAACCCTTAGCCATAGCAATCAGAGAAGAAAAAGAAATAAAAAGAATCCAGATTGGAAAGGAAGAAAGAAAACTCTGTTTGCAGATGGCATGATATTATATATAGAAAAACCCTAAAGAGGCTACCAGAAAACTACTAGAGCTCATCAGTGAATTCAAGTTGCAGGATACAAAATTAATACAGAAATCTGCTGCACTTCTATACACTAACAACAAACTATCAGAAAGAGAAATTAAAGAAACAATCCTATTTACTATCACATCAAAAAGAGTAAAATATCTAGGAATAAACTTACCCAAGGAGACAAGTGACCTCTCGTCCGAAAACTGTAAGACACTGATGAAAGAAACTGAAGTGAACACAAACAGATGGAAACATACACTGTGTTCTTGGATTGGAAGAATCAATATTGTTAAAATGATCGTACTACCCAAGGCAATGTATGGATTCAATACAATCCCCATCAAACTACCAATGGCATTTTTCACAAAACTAGAACAAAAAGTTTTTATAACTAGTATGGAAACACAAAAGACCCCGAATAGCCCAATCAATCTTGAGAAAGAAGAACGGAGCTGGAGGAATCACACTTCCTGACTTTAGACTATACTAAAAAGCTAGAGTGATCAAAACAGTATAGTACTGGCACAAAAACAGACACATAGATCAATGGAACAGGATAGAAAGGCCAGGAATAAACCCACGCACTTATGGTCAATTAATTTACGACAAAGGAGGTAAGAATATACAATGGAGAAAAGACAGTCTTTTCAATAAGTGGTGCTGGGAAAACTGGACAGCTATCTGTAAAAAAAAATGAAATTAGAACATTCTCTAACGCCATACACAAACTCAAAATGGTTTAAAGACCTAAATGTAAGACCAGATAATCTAAAACCCCTTGAGGAAAACATAGGCAGAACACTTTTCAACATAAATCGCAGAAATAGTTTTTTTGGATCTATTTCCTAGAGTAATGGAAATAAAAGCAAAAATAAACAAATGGGATCCAATTAAACTTAAAAGCTTTTGCACAGCAAAGGAAACCATAAAGAAAACAAAAAGACAGCCTATGGAATGGGAGAAAATACTTGCAAACAATGTGACTGACAAGGGATTAACTTCCAAAATGTACAAAACAGTTCATACAGCTCAGTATCA
Organism: Vicugna pacos; assembly: GCF_048564905.1. Taxonomy (NCBI): domain Eukaryota; kingdom Metazoa; phylum Chordata; class Mammalia; order Artiodactyla; family Camelidae; genus Vicugna; species Vicugna pacos. The sequence continues at coordinate 38,176,470 of NC_133023.1, forward strand.
AAACAAACAAACAAACACCACAATCAAAAAATGGGCAGAAGACTTAAGTAGATATTTCTCCAAAGACATACAGATGGCCAACAGGCACATGAAAAAATGCTTAACATTGCGAATTACTAAAGAGCGCAAGTCAAAACTACAATGAGGTACCACCCGACACCAGTCAGAATGGCCATCATCAAAGAGTCTACAAATAATAAATGCTGGAGAGGGTGTGGAGCAAAGTGAACCCTCCTATACTATTAGTGGGAATGTAAATTGGTGTAGCCACTATGGAAAACAGTATGGAGCTTCCTTAAAAAACTAAAAACAGACTTACCATATAATCCAGCAATCCCACTCCTGGACATATATCCGGAAAAGATGGAAACTCTAATGAAAATATACATGCACCCCAATATTCACAGCACCTCTATTTACAGTAGCCAAGACATGGAAGCAACCAAAATGTCCATTGATAGATGACTGGATAAAGAAGATGTGGTTATGCCTACCAAAGTGGGAAGAGGGGGAAGGGATAAATTAGAAGTCTGGGATTAACAAATACACACATTACTATATACAAAATAGATAAACAACAGGGACCTACTGTATAGCACAGGAAACTATATTCAATATCTTGTAGTAACCTATAATGAAAAAGAATCTGAAAGAGAATGAATATGTGTATGTGTGTGTAACCGAATCACTTTGCTGTACACCTGAAACTAACACAATATTGTAAATCAACCATATTTCAATAAAAATTACTTATATATTTACCATTAAACTATATATATATAATCTCAAATCACTACATAGTGTTAACAAGAACTAACAGTGTTATAGGTCAAATATACTTCAAAAACAAACAAGCTCATAGAAAATGAGATCAGATCTGTGGTTATCAGAGATGGGCAGGGGCTGTGGGGAGGAGGAAGAATTGGATGAAAGTGGTCAAAATTTAAAAACTTCCAGTTGTAAGATAAATAAATACTAGGGATGTAATGTACAACCATTATTAATATAATTAACACTGCTGTATGTTATATATGAAAGTTATTAAGAGAGTAAATTCTAAGAGTTCTCTTCTCACCACAAGGAAAAAATTTTTTTCTATTTAATTTTGTATCTACATGAGATGATGAATGTTCACTAGTCATTTCATGATGTATATAAGTCATCATGTATACTTTAAACTTACACAATGTTGTATGTCAATTATATCTCAATAAAACTGGAAGATAAAAAGAAAGAGCTTAAAGCACAAAAAATAAACATTAAAGATACATGGATATAATATTTAACTCTTTATGTAATTATAAAATAAATGATAACTTAAAAAAAAACTAGTCCTGGTTCTCCATCCTGGACATTTGGTCACTTGAGTTATGCCAAAATGCAGTCACTAGAATAATCTAATTGCATTTTCCCAAAGAAGTAATGAAATAATTGGGAAGGGGTGTCACATTCTTGAGCGCTGCAGTCAGGAGCTACGTGATAAAAATCAATTTGCAACTGCAGTCTGTGTTCCTGGAAAATACTCAAATGGTGCTCCAAGTCCTATAAAATGGACAAATATATTACAGATACTAATTATACAAGGGGTCAAGTGACTAGAAGTCCCACTTAGTACCACAAAAATTGCCCTAAGATTTCTCTTGTTAACTTTTATTATGTTTGAGTAATAAAGTGTTACTTTAAAGCTGTTAAGAAAAAAAAATACTGTTCAAGTAAGTCTAAGCAGTCCTCTTCTTTTTCATATAAATATATGTTTTATCGACATATAGTCAGTTTACAATGCTGTGTTAATTTCTGGTGTACAGCACAGTGATTCAGTTATACATGTATATATATATTCCTTTTCATATTCTTTTTCATTATAGGCTATTACAAGATATTAAATATAGTTCCCTGTGCTATACAGTAGGACCTTGATGTTTATCTAGTTTATGTATAGTAGTTAGTATCTGCAAATCCCGAACTCCCAATTTGTCCCTCCACTCCCCTCTTCCCCACCAGTAATCATAATTTTGTTTTCTATGTCTGTGAGTCTGTTTCTGCTTTGTAAATAAGTTCTTTTTTTTTTTTAGATTTCACATATAAGTGATATCAAATGGTATTTTTTTCTCTCTCTGGCTTACTTCACTTAGTATGACAATTTCCAGGTCCATCCACATTGCTGCAAATGGTATTATTTTATTCTTTTTATGGCTGAGTAATATTCCATTGTATAAATATACCACAGCTTCTTTATTCAGTCATCTGTCGATGGACATTTAGGCTGTTTCCATGTCTTGGCTATTGTAAATAGTGCTGCTATGAACACTGGGGTGCATGTATCTTTTCAAATTAGTTTCCTCTGGGTATACGCCCAGGAGTGGGATTGCTGGATCATACAGTAACTTGACTTTTAGTTTTTTAAGGAATCTCCATACTGTTTTCCACAATGACTGCATCAAATTACACTCCCACCAAAGGTGTGGGAGGGTTCCCTCTTCTCCACACCCTCTTCAACATTTATTGTTTATGGACTTTTTAATGATGGGCATTCTGTAAGCAGTCCTCTTCTTAAGTATCCTAATAAATACTGATGTAGAGTCATCCAAAATCTTCATCCTCCTTAGAAACATACTTTAAACATCTAATTGATTAAAATGATTTAAAGTAAAAATACAAATCAAGTTAAAACATTAATAAATACAATAAAAGGACAGAAAACAAGCCAGAGTCGAAAAACAAAAAAAGTTGTCTGAGGAAAACCATAGGAAATAAGCTTAAAATTTCATGCTTTTTGCTGACAAGAGAAAAGTGGAAAACATGAGAATAAACGGGAGCTTCCTATACTGGTCTAAGAGCAGATAAATCAAGAAGTTACTCTGTTGATCCTGTGCTCTATGAAGAATCTGTCTCAGGGTTTTTGTGGAAATTGAAAGGAAGAAGGCCACTAAGATAAAATAGCTTTAATAACATTTTTCTCCAAAATGCAAAGGCATTCCACATGTAAGTAGCCCTCGGAGAAAAGTAAAGATATAATGTTAGTTTGATTCTACAAGGGTGATTCTGGGGGTAGAATACTGGAGGGCAAGATAATCTTTGGTCCAATTCTTTATTTCCTGATGTTTGGGGCTTAAATTATGTTTTGAAGAATTAGTAAGTAGTACATTCCTTAAGAACATTCCTTTCTCAAATCGCAAAATTTTCAGCAGGCTTCTGACATAAGCAGGATGAATGACCAAGGTGACTAAGGTCATTACTCTAGGCCTCAATAGCTGGTTATTTAAAAGCTCTATATTTCCAAGTGTGTCTCTTATAAAGATATTTGTTACTTAAAGAAAATCTTGATTTGTATCTTCTTGCCTGCTAAAGAGAGGTTTTAAAAGCGCAAGATTTTCCTCAGAAAGCAACTTTGATTCAAGCACAAAAGCTCGGTACCACAGAGGGGCACCCCATCACCTCCACATCCTGCCCTCTCCCAGTCCTGCCGACGCTGCTTCTTGCACACTCCCTTTTTCTGCTCACCGTAATGAGTTAGTAGTTCAACTTACTAACAGGACTTTGGTTCAAGTCTCCTGCCGAAACTTTCCACAATAATTTCATAACTTTCCTCTCTGCTTCTCACCTGGTTCCCTAATCACCCATTCTCCAATCACCACCAGACTAATTTCTCTGAATCACAAATAAGGCTAGTCATGCCACAGCCATGCTTAAAATTTGCTATCATCCTGGCAATATTGTCCTCCAAGACCTCCCTCTCAGTATTGGAAGAGAAGAGAAAAAGGTAAAAGGGGGGGGGGAGGACAAGAAAAAAAGAAAAGAAGGGAATCTCAGCAAACATGGCCCATCATCCAAATAAACCCCGGGGATCTCTGAGATGATGCATAAAGCAAAACCCCTACATTCAGACTGCCAAGACTATGTCTTGAATTCCCGGAGTATAATCTCTCAAAAAAAAAAGATAAAGCATCAAATGAGTGGATATTAAAGGTGAGGTCTCCTGGTACAAGGAAACCCAAACTTAAGAACAATAGATTGAATAAAGGACTTCAAATCGCATTCCCACAAGATGATCAGCTCTGATCCAAATACACACAATGATATTAATAATGGTTTTAAAATATATTTTCTGACTGTGTTGATTATCTTACTGATCCTATTTAAAGATATAATTTGATTTAACTTTGAGTTGATCTTAAAAACATTCTAGGAAATAATTTTTAGCCTTAAGAGGGTTTAATATAATAGCCTGCTTAGATTCAAATGCTCCAACAGATAATGCTCTTTTCACTTCTAAAATTAAATCACTTAATGAGCACTGCCAGAAAGAGACTTTATTAATAATTCTCCAGAATGACAGAGAACACACAAGATGTGTTTCCATTTTACCACTCTAAGCAGCTAGCGGAAGAGTGGAATTTTCAAAGATGCAAACAGTTCACCTCGGTCATGTTACCCTGGATAGAAATCAGAGCTGCAAGAGAACAGGAGACTGAGGGGGAAAAAAGCACATCCTTCAGCCTCTGGTTTCTCTGGCTTCCAAAGCTGGAAGCAAATTGTTCTCTTTCTTTATATTCATCCATTAAGCTTCCAAGAAATAAATAAGGTTGCTTCAAAATTCAATTTCCTGTACAGCCAGCTTCAGATGCTTCACAGGTTTAAATTATTGTAAGTGTCACAATGCAGCTTGGCTTCCAAAGTGAAGGGCCAGGATTGAGAAAAGACCCTCCTCTCCACTCATCACCATCCAACCCACCGAAGACCATGGAGACTCTCAGGCAGCCAGTACCAGGCCACCGTGAACAAGGCAACCAAGAGCCTTGCCTTTATGGACCTTGCGATCTAGTGTGGGTAGGGAGGCATAGCCAATAAAAAGGTAAACAACAAGAAGTGATGAGTATGTACTGTGGTGAGGGCAGTTAGTGAAGGTAGTTGGTAACATTCACCAGCAAGGGGCATTTTTTTTTCCATTTTGCCTCCTACATTTTCAATCAACATATAACTTTACGGTTTGGACTATTAACTGTGGAAACCATAAAATAAACATGGATTTCCTACTCTAGTCTAAGGGTTGATAACCCAAAAGTCTATTTTGATGATCCTCTGCTCTGAAAAATTTGCCTCTGGGTTTTCGTGGAGGGGTGGGTGACTGGGTACCAGGGTCAACACCAGTCTTAAGAGCACTTTGCCGCAAAATGCAAAGGTGTTCCACACAAGAGTAGCCTATGAAAATGGTTTCAAAACAAGCATAAAGCCTTAAGTTAGAGTTTAATTATGTTTTAGAATCATCACTGCCTTAATGTTTAAACATCTGAGTAAGTCCTCCTAATAAGGGAGAAATGCCTGTTTGTTTACGGCTTTTGTAAATAGAAATGCAATGATCTGTGGCTTTAAAAAAACACTTTGTCCCTGCGATGCTTGTTAATCTAGCTAATCAGAGTTATTTGCAGCAAAAAATGGAACATTATAGGGAGTAACAGTTTTTCACGTACAAGTAAGGACTGTTTCCTCCCCAAATCTTTAGTTACCTGAATTATTCTAAGATTATCTGTAAAAACTAACATTCAGCGAGGCAACAAAAGAGTTTTATCAACCCCATTAGGACATTTAATGTAAGCATTACATAAAAAGAAGTGGATATTAAAGAAAGTAGTCAAATAAGAGATGGATGCTGTTCACAGTCTTTTCAGAGGCAAGTATACCAAGAAAACCACTAAAAATGGCATTCCATTAGGTGATCTGAGCGCTCCAAAACTTTCTGACAAAGTTATTCCCCATTTGTGCATGCAGGACATTGTAACAATGGGACTGCAATTTACCAGATGCCATACCCAAGTTCTGCTGGGTGCTCAAAGCAGAGGTGTGGGTGTAATCTCCAGATTTTTCCATAGTGAGCAGTAACCTGTCATTTTAGGCCACCACACAGGAACAAATGTCACTCACAGATTCAGTCAGAGAGTGGGACGTGTCATGCTTCATTCCATACAAAATATGACAATGAAAATACCAGCAACTTGATCAATATTGTGGACAAAAATAAATGTCACCTGCCATTTCAGTAAACCAAGAGTGTTGCCTGCCATTCCAGTCCCCAAATGCGGCCGGCCATCAAGCCATCAGCCACTGCAGCCATCTCTGAAAGTGAGCCCTGAGGGGACTTAGGGGGGAGGAAAAGCAAAATACTGGCCCAGATGGTTACGATGCACAGCAAAGGAATAATTTGATGTTATCAGTGAGCCCAGACTCTTGCATCTTCCCATACACAGAAAAGCACGAAAATCACTACTTTGAGATGTGTGTGTGTGTGTGTGTGATTAGCAGTAATTTTTTGATGCTCGGCTACATGTTTATTTGGTTTTTTTTTTCAGCAAAACTCCTATATATCCTGGCTCTTCCCTTACCTCTGTGGAACAGTCCCTCAGAGCTATCAGTAAGACCCCCGAATAGAAAGTAACTAAAAACATTTAGGTTGTGTGGTTTTTTTTTTTTTCCAGTCGACAATATGTTTCAGCAGCGCCTGCTCAGCCAGCAGCGAGAGGAAGTGGGAGTGCTGTGATGAAACATCAGGCTGTCGACCTAGAAACCAAATCACTGCTTTGTAGCAAAGACTAAAAATCATGCTGAAAAAGCCACAGTCAATCTACCCACCTAGCAAAAGACAGATGAATAAAATACATAAATCACTAGCACATGTAATTAGTGGACTTGATGTGAGAGGTAAAATAAAAATTCACGTAGTATAAGGTTCATCTTGGGAAGAGACCGATTTGCTTTCTCTGCTATGACGAAAGGGCCTGAGTGGGGCAGCGCATGTATTTAACAATGAGATTTCTTGCAAGAAAAGGCAGAAAAAAAAAAAAACCTCAACGGAGCAATGTGTGAACCCCTGAGCGAGCTCCAAGTGCACACACGTTCCTCAGACCTTGCCCGGGTTTCCTCGCAAAGCACACACCCTCTCTCCCCTGTGAAGCGGCGAAGCAGGAGCCCGCAGGGGCATCACAGCCATGGGCCCTGCAAAGGATGCCAAGAGGAATTTTGAGGAAGGGGCTGTCTCAATAGCAAAGAGGGTCAACATATGTGAAGTGAGGCCCCTCCACTGTAGCACAGGCCTTCCCTGGTAGCAGGGCAGGGGTACAAGGGTTAGGTGCTGTCCTCACCCAGGCCCCAGGTGAGGAATCCCTGCTCCCTGGAAACCACCCAGCGACATACCCCCGTGCGCAGCTGTAATCTGCACAAGGGTTCCAACTCAGTCATCAGCGATGATACTTTTTAAAAATACAAATTCCATTCATCTCCTATGAGGACAGATGCAGAAGAGAAGCTAGAGGAACTGAAAGAGTTCAGAGCAGCGATTCTGGAGCCAGACTGCCTGGGTTCAAAGCTCAGCTTCGCCATTTACAAAGCTGGATGGTCTCAGGTGAGTTACTCTACTTCTTTGTCCCTCAGTTTTCTTATTGGTAAATGGTAAGTCGTATTGTGTTGTTATGAGGGATTCAATGAGTTAATATTTATAAAGTGCCAAGAACAGTACTTGGCACATCTCAAGCACTATTTATTAAAATTTTAAATATTGAAATAAAAGAAATTAAATTGTTGACACAACTAGTTAGAGCCCCTGACCCCATTCAGACCTCCCATCAGAGCTGCAGCTGGGAGTTCTGCGTTCCCTTCCACCCCAGACCACTCACCAGAACTGCTGACAGGAGTCTTGGCGCCCACCATGAGTACTGATATTCACGACTCTCATCTTCTTGTTGTTATAACCCTGATTCAGGTCCTCCTCGTCCCCAGCACAACTGCTTGAAAGGGATCTCCCCAGCTCATACTGCTAACCTTTCACCCCCAGGCGGCGGTGCAGCCGCAGTGATGGGTTCAGGCTGCCAATCAGACTCCCCAGCACCGAAAAGGTTTTCAGTTACTACATTTACTTCACTTTAGAGAAGGATACGGGTCAGGAAATACATCAGGGACAGCAGCTTCACCTCCACGGAAGACCCAGAAGGCACCCAAGTACAAGGTTCTTCTGTCCATCCTCTCACCCACACTGCTGGTGTAATGACAGCCACGGTGGGAGCCTAGATGCCTGTGAGTCTCGTTGAGAAGCCACAGCCCCTTTTCCCATCGGTCTTTTACACCATCCTCTGCAGGCCAAAGGCCACACGCCAAGTGACCACTCCCCAAGCCAGGGGCAGCTCCACAGAACAACCAAGGCGAACACAGTATCCCCCAATTATTTTAACTCTACTGTTTTCAAAGATGCAGAGTATGCGAAACCAAGCTCATTCTTCAGGCAGGTCTAAATCAACCCAAGCCTTCACTCACAAATGCCAACCCATCTCTTAACAGAATGGAGCCTCAGACCTCTAGGTGGGCAATGGAGGCCCACGATCTGTTCCCTCAATGCCGTGTTCTCTCCCTGTGTGACGTCCTCCAGTGATCTGCCCCAGTCCTAACCTCGGCCACACGGCTTGACCTGGCTTCCCGTGCACCAGAGGCAGTTAGTTGTGTTCCACTCAGTGTCAGCTTCTTTATTTCCTCTTTATTTCCCCAGCAGAGTCTCTTAAACACGAAAAACTCAGCAAAACAGTAACTGTGTTTAAGCAACTCATAAAGCAGGGTCACAATTATTCTGCTATACTGAAGGAATGCTACAGAATTTTGAAAGTCTCAGTGCCTGGACGGCAGTGAGGACACATATGAAATGTTAAAGACCACAAGCCTAATCCAAACAACTTTCTCGATTCCCAGAGGAGGAAGAAGCAGTTCCAAAGGGATCATAAAGCTAATTTCTTAATAACCCCTCCCACACAGCATTCCCACAGCAGCCCTGGTGAGCAGGGTCTGCGTTCCTGTACGATAAGTAGCCACAGGTGCTTGGGTATTCAACGTATGTCTTAATTCTGTGAAAATCATGTCCCTTTGTGGAAAGACTGAAATCTGTAATTAATTTGTAACTAATGACACAGCAAAACAAACACAAGGAACTAATCCGTATAAATGAGGGATGTCCCAAAGTTTGACTTAGGCAAAAATCAGCTTCAGTCTTCAGAAGTAACTGGACATCTCCCACAACGTCATTTTTGGTATTCCTGAACTGTTAGTGACCAACGGCCATGTGATAGCATAGACTGTCATCACATGGTGACCAGCATATCAACATAAGTAATAGAAATAAGGCATGCTATTTGTTTTTATTATTCAGTGTATTTGTAACTTGGAATGCAGATGGCCTTATGAGTTTAACATGGAGAAATTCTATCAGTCTGTTAAGTGAGATATTCATCTTTATTACTGTAAGAATAAATGCTAATCAACAACTGTGAGAGCTGCTGATTTTATATACAAAACAGTTAACTTATGAGGGATGTATTAAGATGGACATACAAAGTACAAACCATAAAGGGAAAAATTGATAAGTTGGATTTTATCACAATCCGAAACTTCTGCTCTCCAAAGGACACTGCTAAGGAAATGAAAAGACAAGCCACAGACAGGGAGAAAATACTGCAAACCACTTATCTGACAAAGAGTTTTTAATCCAGAAAATATAAAAGCTTAACTCAATAAGGAGAGCATAAGAGGAGAGAAAAAAAAGATTAAAAATGGGCCAAAAATATGAACATAGCACCAAACAAGGTAAATGGATGGCAAATAAGCGTAAGAAAAGATGTCCCACATCATTAGTCATTAGGGAGATGCAAATTACAACGATAACAAGATACCACTTCACACTAGGATGGATAAATTTTAAAATTCCTAAATGACAAAAATTGGTAAGGATGTGGAGCAATCTTCCACACTGCTGCTGAGAATGCAAAATGTTCAGTCCCTTTGGAAAAGGTTGCCAGGTTTTTCTAAAGTTAAACATACACTTACCATACAACCAGAAATCTCACTCTTGGGTATTTATCCAACAGAAATGAAAACACATGCCCACACAAAGACGTGTAGGCAAATGTTCATAGCAGCTTTATTTATAATACCCCAAACTGAAAACAACCCAAATGTTCAACGAATGGTGAATGTGCAAGCAAATCATGATGCAGCCATACAATAGAACAGTGCTCAATAATAACACAGGAACAGATTACGGATGCCTGCAACGACATGGATGAATGGCAGGAACCTCATGCTAAGTAAAAGAAACCAGATGCAAAAGATTACCTAATATATGATTTCATTCACTTGAAGTTCTAGAAAAGGCAAAACTATAGGGACAGAAAACAGATCAGTAGTTGCCGAGGGCTCGGGTAGGTGGAGGGCATGGTCTGCAAAGGTGCATAGGACTTTGGGTGGAAAAAGATGATAGATTGATTTTGGTGGTGGTCACACAAGTGTACACATGTGGGAAAACTCATTGAACTGTATATGTAAGAGGAATGAATTTTATTGTATGTAAATCATAACTCAATAGACCTGGCTTTTAAAAAGGCAGATGTTAAGAAATAAATTAGGCACAGACAGCGAATACAGACTTGTGGTTACCGGGGGGGTGGAGGGTGGGAAGGGATAGACTGGGATTTTAAAATTGTAGAACAGATAAACGAGATTACACTGTATAGCACAGGGAAATATACACAAAGTGTTATGATAACTCACAGAGAAAACAATGTGACAATGAGTGTGTATATGTCCATGAATGGCTGAAAGATTGTGCTGAACACTGGAATTTGACACAACATTGTGAAATGATTATAGATCAATAAAAAATGTTAAAAAAAAAGAAATAAATTAGGTAAGCAGTGAATATTTGAATGAATTAATGAATGAACAGTGCAATTGCTAAGTAACTTAAGGAAAAACAATGTGCCTGGTTGAATGAACAAATATCTAAAACTTTAAGTAACAATACAAGACAGAATAACAGATACTAGATTATAACATAATTCTAATCTTTGGTACATTAACATTATAAAACAAACTTGTAGAGTTGTATTTAATTTCTAGTTATCTCTTTGGTATCACATGCATATGACCTAATGAACTCCCATGCAATCTAGCAGCTGACAGTGATGAGAAATTACTCTCTGTAATGTCAAACTTTAAAAATATGACAATGGTGGGGGAGGGTGTAGCTCAGTGGCAGAGGGCAGGCCTAGCATGCATGAGATCCTGGGTTCAATCCCCAGCACCTCCATAAAAAGATAAATAAATAAATCTAATTATCTCCCCCCCCAAAAAAAACAACAAAAAGAAATTAACAAAAAATAGTTTACATTATGCTGTACGCCAGAAATTGACACAACATTGTAAAATGACTATACTTCAATTAAAAAAAAGAAACAGGATTTTTTAAAAGTTTAAAAAGAAAATACGACTACTACCATTTTTAATACAACTGCAATAACAATGCATCCCTGAGTAAAAGGGGCTGATCTCCCTAATGTATAAAAAACTACTAGAAACAAGAGAAAGACAAGTCCGCAGGAAAAAAATAGGCAAAGAATATAAAAAGGCAATTCACAGGAAGAAATATAAATGGCTCTTAAGCTTTTGAAAAGATATCCATCATTATTTGTAAGAGCAAATTAAACAATACTGAGACACCATGCTTTATCTCTCAAATTGAAAAAAAATCCAAAAGTTTGACAACACCCACTTGGCAAGACTGGGAAAACAGCCACTTTCATTGCCGGTTAAGAGTGAAAAATTCTTACAACTTCTAATGAGAAGAATCTGACAATATCATACAAAATTGCAAATGTATTTACCTTTTAAGCCAACGATCCTACTTCTAGGAACCTATTCCACAGATAACAACCACACGTGTAAAAGATACTCAGGGTTATCCAGTGCAGTACTGTTTGATTACAGTAAGACCGGAAACAGCCCTATTGTCCACCACCAAAGAACTAAATTATGCCAAGTCCAATAGTCTTTATTTCCTTATGTGGATCTGCGTTATTGTGCAGCGTCATTTCCTTTTAGCCTAAAAGACTTCCTTTAGTTTTCTTGTAAGGTAGACCTGCTAGAAGTTCTTTCAGTCTTTGTTTATCGGGGAATATCATTATTTCACCTTCATTTTTAAGAAAAAAACAACTTTACTGGGTTATAATTTACATCCCATAAAATTCACCCAATTTAAGTGTACAATTCAACCATTTTTAGTAAATTTACCAAGTTATACAACCATCACCACCATTACCTCTGTAAGATCCCTGGTACCAGCTTACAGTTAATACCTGTTTTCCCACCCGCAGCTCCAAGCAACCATTAATCTACTTTCTGTTTCTATACATTTGCCTTTTCTAAACACTTCATATAAGTGGATTCACACGGTAGGCGACCTCTTGTGCATGACTTCTTTCACTGAGCATAATGTTTTTGAGGTTCATTCATGCTTTAGCATGAGTCAGTACTTCATTCTTCTTAATCACCAAATAGTATAAACAGTCTTGCATGGTAGTACTGACTACAAAAATGTGTAAGCCGAAAGCAAGAAAAGCAATTTTAATAATCAATGGGAAAAATCTAATTGTTCCATGATCTTTCTAAAATGTTATCAAAAAATGTTGTCAAAACATTCAAGACTTGCACCCAAGCTGCCACCACAAAAACAGAAGTAAAGTGCACTGGACCGGCAGACTGACGGTCCTGAGAGTATGCCTACAATGTCCCCGCGAGCGTGGAAGGCAGCGTGCAGAATGGCTAGCTGGGTGGTAGTGAAGGACACTCTCGGAGTCGAAGGGCTTACTCAGCCTACAGAGAGAAGTAGTATGACCCATCCCAACAAGATGGCAGTGATGCCTGTAGCAGACTTCCCAAAAGCGGCAGGAATTTTGAAAAGCCTGTTTCAACCAGTAGTAAAAAAAAAAAAAAAGATGGATTAAGGAAGCCAATTGTGGTTGAACTGGAAGGTCAGGAGAAGTCTTATGGCCTCAACTTGGCCATTCGGAACAGACCAATCAAAAGCAACGGACAGGATGGACCCTTGCTGGGTACTGACAGCACAGGCAATGTTAGGACTGGATTATGGAAACAGAACTACCGTGTAGAGCTCGTGAGCTTCCTAGGCAGAAATCCACATAAACTGTGAAAGCCACATTCCTCTAAGCCACGAACGTGTGAAAAGAAACTTGTTTACAGCCGTCTTAGGGATTCAGAAGAATTTTGAATAAACTTCTAAGTTTGGGATTTTATGTATTTTATATCCCTTAAGTGTTGCTTTTTTATGAATAAAAAAAAACCCCTCTAAAGCATTGTTTTAGTTGTCAAAGTACCAGCAGGACATTTTGGGAATCTGAAATGTAATTTTCTTGGAATCCGTAATATCTACTTAACATTTCAGGCTTATATTTAATACAATAAATAGGTGTTTGAAAAAAATTAATGATATCACTTATATGTGGAATCTATAAAAATGAGACAAATGAACTTATTTACAAAACAGGAACAGATTCACAGATAACAGAAAACAAAACTGTGGTTACCGGCGGGGTGGTGTTGGAGGAATGAATTGGGAGTTCAGGATTTGCAGATACACACTACTATTTGTAGAACAGATAAATAGCAAGGTTCTGCTGTACAGCACAGGGAACTATATTCAATACCTTGTAATAGCCTATAATGAAAAAGAATATGAAAAGGAATACACATATAACTTAATCACTATGCTGTACACCAGAAATTAAGACAACATTGTAAACCAATTGTATTCAATAATTATAAAAAAAATTAAAGACTCTTACTCCTGGCTATAAATGTAAAGGAAAATGAAGATAGTAAAAGTAATATTTATTTAGTATACTGTAATTTAAAACACCGGAAATACTGAGAATTAAAGGAGTTTTTTTATCTTTGTAAAAAACTTATCAAGAATAGTTAGAACAGTGTTTGCTTTCTTTTTCTCATTGTATAAGTTCCGATACAGAGTGAGCATCTTCTCTATGCCTTAGTGAATTGTCACACTCCTTTCTATGTTGCTTCAATGCACCCTGGTTGGTTGTCCCCATGGTTGGTCAGCTCTCCCCATGCCTTGGTTCACAGGAGTTTCCTACTCAACTACCTGCCTCTTTTTTCCTGAGTGGACTGAGATGGGGACTTCGTGTAACACATCAGAGCTCCACCCTTGATCAAATTTCCCCACAGTGAATAAAAACCACTACTGTAAAGAAGAAAAATGTTGCCTGGCATTCTAGTTCTACAAAGATCAAGCCATTAGCCACTGCAGTCACCCACCAGTTCATATCTATCTATTGGTTCCTCCCTTACCTCTCAGGAGCCGTTCAAAGAGACTGTCTCCACGTTAAGGTCCTCAAATAAAACTTAACTCACAACTTTTGAGTTGTGTTTTTCTTTCAGTCGACACAACAGTATTACCATCTTGTCTGCGTCTCTCCCCAGTGCCACATCATAAACACTCTGCACAACACTGCCATTGAAAATAGACAATCCTCTCATTCATACCACTGAAGAGAATCACTCTGGCTCATTCATAGCCTACTCTGTTAATGAATGCAATTGTTTCATTCCCCAATTCTCTCGGCAGCAAAAATGTCCAGTAGCCAACAGATCCCTAGACTGGAATAAGGTAGCCCACGGGAGGCTTGTTTTAAATGGGTGTCGGTGTGTATATAGAAATGCATAACTGCATAAACACATGCAAAGAGTCCACAGTTTGAGAAAAATAAAACAAAAAGAGTGTGTGTGTATGGGGGTTATGATGACCAAAAAAAAATAATAAAAGACCAAAACTCCTTTATGGAATTAAGGCTTCCACTTCCAGACAAGACAGAGAAGGAGGGACTGGCATTATCTTCATGCCTGAAACAAAAGCAAACAAACGTTAAGTACAGGAGATAATGGTTCTCAAGACACTGGACATCAGGCAGTGAACAAGAGCGACCCCTAAGAGACAGGAGGAAATGAGGTGAGCCCTGATTGCTCCAGCTTATTGTCTGGAGAGAGTTTCCAAGCCACAAAACAGAGGATGAAGTCTAGGTGACTCCCAAAATTGACAAAGCTGGAATTCTGGATACAAAGGCAGCTGAAGTTCATAGGACTGAGGACCAGAGAGGAGATTTGAATAGAGAGAGAAGCCTGGAGAGACACAGGGGGTCTCTCCCTCAGGTATTCAGAAGAGATCAGTGTGTGCATACGAGGGCAAAGAATAATTGGAAACAATTATTGGATACAGGGTTTCTTTTGGGAGAGGGCCATTAAAAAATGTTCTAAAATTGTGATGAATAATTGATAGAACTACATAGAAAATCATTAAAAATAAAGATTTGAACTAGAACAGCTAAAACAATTTAGAAAAAGAATAAAGATGGAGGACTCACACTACCCAATTTGAAGATCCGCTACAAAGCTGCGTTAAGCAATACTGTGTGGTATTGGCAAAAAGCTAGATACAGAGACTGGTGGAACACAAGAGGAAGTCCAGAAATATACCCATACAAGTATGGGCAATTGATTTTGGACAAAGTTGCAAAAGTAATTCAATGAAGAAAAGATCACCTTTTCAACAAAAACATTGGAACAATTAAACATACATATGTAAAAAAAAATGAACCCTCAAACTAAACCTCATACCTTATACAAAAACAAACTCAAAATAAATCACACATCTAAATGTAAAATGCAAAACCATAAAACTTTTAGAAGAAAACATAGGAGAAACCCTTCTTGACCCGGGGTTAAAGGGAAGAAGTTTTAGACATGACATCAAAAGACATCACAATCAATAAAAAGGAAAAGTTGATAAATTGGATTGCATCAAAAATGTAAACTTTTGCTCTGAAAAAGACACTGTAAGATAATGGAAAAAAAAACAAGCTACAAACTGGGAGAGAATATTTTCATATTACGTATCTAACAAAAGACTTACATCCAGAATATACAGAATTCTCAAAATTCAAAGAAAACAAACAATACAATTAGAAAATGGGCAGAAAAACCTCAACAATCACTTCACCAAAAAGGATATATTAATGGCAAATAAGCACATGAGAAGATGTCCAGCATTAGGAAAAATGCAAATTAAAACCTTTTTACAATGAGATATCACTACACATCTACTAGAATGGCTAAAAATAAAAATATTAAGAATACTAAGTACTGAAGAGAATGTGGAGCAACTGGAATGCTTACACATTGCTAGCTGGAATGTACAGCTGATCTAGCAAACAGTTTGGCGGTTTCCTTATAAAGTTAAACATATGCTTACCCTATGACCCAGCAGTCCCAGTCCTGAGTATTTAGTGTAGAAACACAGAAGCTTACATTCACACAAAAACCTGTATGCTAATGCTGATAGCAGTTCTATTCATAATCACAAAATAAAAAACTAGAAAAAACTCAAATGTCCTTCTACTGGCAAATGAATAAACAGACCATGGTATAAACATAAAATGGGAACCAACTCAGCAAAAAAATGAACTAACTGTAGACACATGCAACCACATGGATGAATCTCAAAGGCCTTATGCTGAGTGAAAGAGCTACTCCTAAAACATTGCATATTGAAAGACTCTATTTATGTTGCTATTTGAAAAGATAAAACTATAGTGATGGAGAACAGATCAGTGGTTGTCAGAGTAGGGTGGTAGCATGAGAGAGGTTTTTCGGGTAACTAGTGTTCATCTTGATTGTGGTGGTGGTTACACATATCTATACATGTGTTAAAATTCATAAAATTACATCAAAAGTTGATGTTACTTGTGATCATTTTAAAAGTAAAATTATTAGATCTAAAGAAGTAATGATTTTCAAATGACCGATAGGCACATGAAAAAATGCTCAATATCACTAATTATCAGAGAAATGCAAATCAAAACTACAATGAGGTATCACGTCACACCAGTCAGAATGGCCATCATTCAAAAGTCCACAAATGACAAATGCTGGAGAGGCTGTGGAGAAAAGGGAACCCTCCTACACTGCTGGTGGGAACATAGTTTGGTGCAGCTACTGTGGAAAACAGTATGGAGATTCCTCAAAAGACTAGGAATAGACTTACCATATGACCCAGGAATCCCTCTCCTGGGCATATATCCAGAAGGAGCCCTAATTCAAAAAGACACCCACACCCCATTGTTCATAGCAGCACTATTTACAATAGCCAAGACATGGAAACAACTTAAATGTCCATTGACAGGTGACTGAATAAAGAAGTTGTGGTTTATTTATACAATGGAATACTATTCAGCCATAAAAATGACAACATAATGCCATTTGCAGCAACATGGATGTCCCTGGAGAATGTCATTCTAAGTGAAGTAAGCCAGAAAGAGAAAGAAAAATACCGTATCATATCACTTACATGTGGAATCTAAAAAAAAAAAAAGACAAATGAACTTATTTACAAAACAGAAACAGATTCACAGACATAGAAAACAAACATGGTTACCAGGGGGGAAAGGGGGTGGGAAGAGATAAATCGGGAGTTCAAGATTTGCAGATACTAACTAATACATATTAAATAGATAAACAACAAGTTTATGTTGTATAGCACAGGGAACTATATTCAATACTTTGTAGTAACTTATGGTGAAAAAGAATATGAAAACAAATATGCGCATATATATGTATGACTGAGACATTATGCTGTACACCAGAAATTGACACAACATTGTAAACTGACTATATACATCAATAAAAATATTTTAAAAATGAATTAAGAAACAAGTTTCTACTGTATACCACAGGGAACTATATTCAATATCTTACAGTAACCTATAATGAAAAAGAATATGAAAACAAAAACCAATTGATGTAGAAAAAATGTTTGACAAATCTAACACCTTTTCAGTATAAAAGACCCAAAAAACTAGAAATAAAAAGGAACTTCATCAACATGATAAAGGTCATATGTGAAAAACCCACATTTAACATCATAGTCAATGATAAAAGACTGAAATCTTTTCCCTGAAGATCAGGAAGGAACAAGACAAAGATGCCTGCATTCACCACTTCTCTTCAACATAGTACTGTAAGTTCTAATCAGAGCAATTAGGTGAGAAAGGGAAATAAAAGGCATTCATATTGCAAAGGAAGAAGTAAAACTGGCTGATGACATGATCTTACACATATAAAGCCCTAAAGAAAACACACACACGTGTACACACAACTGTGAAATATAAGAAACAAATTCAACAAAGCTGCAAGATATAAAATCAACACCAAAAAATCAGCCATACTTCTAATATACTAGTAATGAACAACCCAAAAAGGAAATTAAGAAACCAACACCATATACAAAAATTAACTCAAAACGCATCAAGGATCTAAATTAAAAAGCTAAAACTCTTAGAAGAAAAGCTCCATGGCATTGGATTTGGCAATGATTTCTTCTTGGATGTGATACCAAAAGCACAAGCAACGAAAGAGAATAACAGAGAAACTGAACTTCATCAAAATTAAAATCTTTTGCACAACAAAGGACACTATCATACAGCAAAAAGGCAACCCATGGAATAAGAGAAAATAGTGACAAATCACATATCTGATGAAAGAACAATATCCAGAATATATAGAGAACTCCTACAATTCAACAATGGAAAATAATCCAATTTTTAAAACAGGCAGAGGCTTGAAGGAACATTTCTCCAAAGAAGATGCACAAATGGCCAATAAGCCCATGAAAAGATACTTAACATCATCAGTCTCTAGGGGAGTGTGAATCAAACCCGTAATAAACTACCACTTCACAACTACTAGAGTGATTATTTTTGGAAAAACAGAAACTAACAAGCATTGGAGAGGATGTGAAGATACTGGAACCCTTGCGCATCATAGGGGGAATGTAAAATATTGCAGCCACTTTGGAGAACAGTTTGGTGGGTACTCAACAAGTCAAACATAGAATTACCCTATGACCCAGCAATTCCACTTCTAGGTAGATCCTCAAAAGAATTGAAAACAGGGACTCAAACAGATACTTGTATGCAAATGTCCATATCAGCATTGTACCACCGATCGCCAAAAGGTGAAAACGGGTCTGCGAACTGATAGACGGATAAACAAAATGTAGTGTTACACACACAATGGAATGTTATCCAGCCACAGAAAGGAATGCAGTTCATATACATGCTACGACATGCGTGAACCCTGAAAATATTATTCTAAGTGAAATCACTCAGATCAAATATTGTATGAATACACTTATGAAATATCTAGAATGGGCAAATTTGTAAAGACAGAAAGTAGATGAGAGGCAATCAGGGGCTAGGGAGAGGGAGGAACGGGGCATATTTGCTTAATGGGTACAAGGTTTCTGTATGGGGTGATGAAAATTTGGGGAAACCGTGGCGACGGTCACACCGTTTTATGAATGTTATTAATGCTGGTGAATTACACAGTTAAAATAATTAAAGTGACAAATTTTATGCTACGTATATTGGGTCACAATAAAAAAGGAAAAAATAACACCACCATGTGGCTTATCAGCTAAATATATAATCTTCTGCAAACATAGACTCGCCTATCCTTTCATCCTTCTTTAAACAGTTCGCTGTGATTCAAGCAGATGTCTTCGCACACAAAGGTTTCCTTCTCAGAAACGTCACTCTCGGTGTGAATCTCAGGGAAGCACAGTGTTACGGCGTCTTATTTTTTGTTAGACAAAGTAGAATCCATTAAACAAATATTTTCATAGCACCTACTATGTGTTAGGCACTGTTCTAGGGGCAGAGAGACAGCAGCGAACAAAAGACAGACACTCCTGCCTGCGCTGGCCTTACTTTCTAATGTATTTTGGAAAATCTCTCCGGGAGACTATGATATGCTTGTGACAACCAGCACAGTAAGAGCAGAAAGATCTAAGAGCTTGACCGACCCGGCGCTACCGGCCTCCCCCACTCCGTAATAGTGATGTCTAGAGATGAGAAAACTTTGAAGCAGCTGCTCCCACCTGAGAAGACCTTACTCATCTACTCTGAACATCGCTTGCTGATTTTTCCCTGGTAACTCTGGGAGCCTTCAGTCACATGGTCTTCGTCAGTTCGGGCTGCCATAACAAAGTACCAGAGACTGGGTGGCATATGAACCAGAGAAATTTTTTTTTCTCCCAGTTCTAGGGGCTGGGAGACCAAGATCAGGGCACCAGCATGGTCAGGGTCTGGTGTGAATCCTCTTCTGCGCTGCACACTGCTGACTTCCCATTGTATCCTCACCTGGTGGAGAGCTCTCTGGGGTCTCTTATAAGGGTATGAATCCCGTTCAGGTGGGCTTCATCTTCATAACTTAATTACCTCCCAAAGGCCACACTCCCCCCCAATACCATCATCATCCTCGAGGCGAGGATTTCAACAGATGGCTTGAGAGGACACAAAGATTCAGTGCATAACACACACCAGTGGAGTAACATCTGGAATGTGGCCTTCGGGGTACAAATGAGCAGGTTATTTTAGCTCCACTGGAATCATGGGCTCCAGGCTGATCTAGGACAGGAAAATTGATTTTTCCAAACTGGCCAGCTTCCCCCCCGTGCAGTGGTACACTGGAGTTTGGAGCCAGAGCTGCAGCTGATGATAAAGAGTCACTTTGCTTTGTTTTATACTCTGGGCATAGATTCCCCTCAGAGACCTCCTGGGACCCAGTAATCAGGGCAGGATTCAGGTTCTGCTCTATCCAGGCCAAACACATCCCCACCTACTGCTCTCAGCCTTTAATAGACCCCCACTTACCAACCTCAATGAGGGGAACCCTAAGCAAATGAGGTAGTAGACCTAACTTTCAATTTCTTCATCTGGCAAGATGGGGCCAATAATTCTTCATACGTTTGTATGAAGTCTTCGTATATTTGATGTGAAGGTTAGATGGCTTAAAGACTGCAAAATACTCACCACAGTGCCTGGCTACTACCGCAGCTGCTCAAAATACGGTTGCTATTTTTTTTCCTGCAATTACTTAATTACAAGCAACACAGTGAATGTATTTAAAGGGTGAAAACTGAAATATTCTATAGCAGTGAGTTTCAAACTGCAGCATTTAAAAGAAAAAAAAAAACCCGATAATGTATCAAGTCGCAGATTTCTGGGCCTCACTGAGACATTCTAAGTCAGTCTGGAGCCAGACCTGCTAGCTGTAACCAGCTCCCAGATAATGTTGACAGATCTATTGAAACAACTTCATAAACTCAAGACGAATGCCTTTTTTTCAAATCAGATTACTTAAAATTAAAACAAAATCTAGTTTATCAACAACCAAGAACAGCACCCCAAAATTCATGCAAATCCTACTATGACTCTTTTCTGGATTATGTATGACAAAGTAGTCATCAAAGAATTCATCAGAGACTGGCCAGCTGCTTTTCAAACCTAGTCCTCTTATTCCAGCTAGCCTACATTTCCCTGCCTCCCTTCCAGGTAGATGTGGCCTCATGACCAAATTCTGTCCAACAGAAGCAGCAAAACAAAGGGCAACACTTCCAGGTGTAGCACGTGAAGCATCCTCTTATGATTCTCTTTCTCTTCCCTCATTCATTGGCTGCAAGGAGAGAATTCCAAGGTCCCCCAAGGGATGGGGAAGCCAGAGGATGGAAGGCACCTGGTCCCTTAATCACCACATGGAGAGCTACCTGCAAGACCCTTGGCATGGGCCCATTACACAAGTAGAAAAAATGAACTTTTCTTATGTTACGCCGCTGAAATGTAGGGTTGGTCTGTTACAACAGCTAGCATCACCCTAATGCCAACATCCACATTGATCAAAACAGAGGTAGCATGCTTTAACCAAAAGATCTCCTAACATATATTCTCTTCTAAGTGGAACAGAGGCCATTCTTCAAAAGATATGGGAACCTGAAAGTCAAACCAAAAACTCGAAATGAAAAAGAACTTACTGATTCTCAAATCATGTCAGCCTAACAACATCTCGTGTCAATGAATGTCAGTGCTACACAGCGTCAGAAAGAGTTTAATGAGAGTAACGGATGGCCAGGCTGTATGCAGCCTCACCTGGACGACATTTGAGGCAGGCAGGTTAACAGGTTAGCCAGCTCACAAGTTAACAGGAAGGTGAACATCTTCCCCAATGTTCCATTTTAATGAAAATTTCATGACGTACAAAAAGCTGGAAGAATATAAAGCACACCCTCTCAACCACCACCTAGATTTAACAATTGCTAGTATTTTGCCGTATTTTTTTTCTCTACATATGTGGGGGGGGGTGTGCTTTTTTAACTGGACTGTTTGAACGCTGCATACATTAGGACTCATACACTTTACTCCTAAACACCTCAGCCTGTATCTCCAAATAAGCACATCCTCCTATGTGAATAACCTCCATTATCACACCTAAGAAAAATAAGAGTAATTTCCTAATAGCATCTAACACCAAGTTCACGTTCAAATATCGCCGGTTGTCCCCCAAACAATTTTAGAGCTCATTTTTATAAGCCAGGGGCCAATCAAGTACCCTGTGCTGCCTTTGGTTATGTCTCTTTGGGCTCCATTAACTGCAAACACTGTTTTAGTCTGCTCAGGATGCTAAAACAAAAATATCATAGCTGGGTGGTTTAAGCAGCATTTCTTTCTTTTGGGGAGGGGGTGCTTAAGTTTATTTATTTTTCATGGAGGTATTGGGGATTGAACCCAGGACCTCGTGCATGCTAAATACACACTCTACCACTAAGCTATACCCTCCCTCTCCCAACAGCATTTATTTCTCACAGTTCTGGAGGCTGGGAAGTGCAAGACCAAGGTGCTAGCAGATTCAGGGTCTGGTTAGGACCCTCTTCCTGGCTTGTAGATGGCTGCCTTCTTCTGTGTCCTCACATGGTAGGAGAGAAAGGGAGTTCCAGTCTCTTCCGCTTCTTAGGAGGGCACTGAGGGCACTCCATCGTGGAGACCCCATCTCATGACCCCATCTAAACCTAATTTCCTCCCAAATGCCCCACCTCCACAGGTCATCACATCAGGAATTGGGATTTCAACATATGAATTTTGAGAGGGCACAATCCAGTCACTTATGCTGACTTTTTGTCTCCCTTGGCACTGACTTTTTGAAGAAACCAGGACAGTTGTCTCATAGATTGACCCATATTTTGGTATGTCTGTTTTCACCTGGCATTTTATAACTTACTTCTCCATCCCCTGTATTTCCCATAAACTGCAAAATGTGCCTAAAATCACAATTCGATTCAGATGAAACATTTAGAGGACGAATACTCCATAGGTAAAGCTGTATGCTTCCTCTTGCAACACATCAGGATGCACATAATACCAGATAGTTCCATAAGCAGCAAGGATAAATTTGATGATGTGAACAAGTTTCTACTATATAGCACAGGGAACTATATTCAATATCTTGTAGTAACTTATGGTGAAAAAGAATATGAAAACAAATATATGTACGTTCATGGATGACTGAAGCATTATGCTGTACACCAGAAATTGACACAACATTGTAAACTGACTATACTTCAATAAAAAAATATATATATACAAAAAAAATTGATGACATGGTTATAAGATGGTGACTGCCAGACCTCGCCACTGTAAAGGTACCTTCTTTCCTTTGTGATAGGTAAGTATTCTGTGGGGTGATATTCAGAACCATGCAACTACCATGTTCCCCAACAACCTCAGAAGAGTATAAAGGGAAAAGTAACACTGTCCCTCCCTCTCTTCCAACACCTGGTTCCCCCGTCAAAGGATAACTACTGCTAAGTTTGTACATCCTTCCAGAGAAGCACACATGTCATACATAAACATATATACATCATGTTTATATACACACATCCCATAATTTTTTAATAAATGAGATAATACCATATGTGCTGCTCTGTGCCTTGTTCTTTTCCACAACACTATGTGTGGACAGCTGTCTTAAAAGGACATCTCAAAACACATCTTTTTACCAGTTGCCTAGTATTCCTTAGTGGGGATGTGCTGTAATTTAACCAGTTCCTTCTTAATGAGCATTGCAACTTGTTATTGCTGCAGCAAATATTGCCATCTATATAATGTAACATGCTTGTGCAAGTATTTCTGGAAGATAAATCCAAGAATGGAGACTGCTGGATAAAAGAGTGAAACAGCTACATTGTAAATTTTTTCTAGGTATTAGCAAATATCCCCACAAAAAAATTACAATTCTCATCACCTCCACTAACTGTACCCTAATGCATTTTTAAATGACAGCAGTTCTCTACTGAACGAACCTCAAGTAGCAATGCTGGCTAAAGAATCACAAGCCTAAAGTGAGAATGAAACCTACTATTTACCAAGTGTGTAAGTACCAGACACTGCACTTGACCTTTACAATATCTCAGTAATACAAAAATTCTGTAAGGTGAGTGACACTGTCTCCATTTTTGAAAAGACGAAACTGAGGCTCAGAGAGCTTTCCCAGTGTTATAAGCAACAGGGCCAGCATTTGAACCCAGGGGATCTGGTACCAAACCAAGACTAACCAGTGCTTCCCCAAACTAAGGCCAAAGTGAAGGGCTCTTAAAAAAAAAAAAAAGGTTCCTGCTTAACCAGGAAGAGGGTGGTTCTGAAATGTTTGCCCACAGGCTCAAATGTTAATTTCATGCTACTACAAAAAGTCGTTATTTTCCCCTTTCAGACTTTGCCCATGAACCGACTCTCAGCCTGTGCTTAGCAATCCAGCTCCAACACAGCAACAGTGAGCCCACGGTCCACAGAACCTAGAGGGGCTGGCCAACGTGTACTTGAAAATTTGACAGGCATGGAGGAGGGGGACGCAAGAAGCAGGTGGTAGGCTAGCGTGGCAAAGTCAGATATTTTGGACCCGTATCAGTTGTCACAAAAACATTATGGGGGAAGTGGAACTACTGTACACATGAGAGAGAACCACAGTTAACGGACACAGTCTGTTTATACCACCTTTCCCTGCCTCCAACACTTGCTATTTCTGCTGCACAGACACGCGGGGCTCAGTAAGTTTAGGATGGCACTTAATCACCTACCGAGCTGGACAGCTGGGAGCTCCCTGCCCTGACAAAACAGGTCAGACTGGTGCCAGGCGAGTGCCTTACCAGCTGCCCTGCAGATCCCATCGCAGGGTCTGGGGGCTGCTTTCAACATCCCTGGAGAGTCTAGTCTAAGGGCAACTTCCCTAATAACTCCTGGGTCAGTGGTCAGGAAGGCATGCTTCTTACGGTCCCTGGGTAGGTGGGGGAATTCCTTTCGATTTAAATGCTAAGCATTCACAGTGCGTCTCTTATTGTCCTTGAGTCCCTTGGGATCCATTTCTGCACACCACTCATCAACTATTCTTTGGGGATAATGAGAAAAAAGGAGGGAGGAAAGGGAGGGGAAATCTCTTCCCCTTTCCCTGTTTTGTCTCCATTCCAGGCACAGGGCTCCAGAAGTTCCGTGGGTACAGTTAACAAGCAAAAGGTCACAGAAAATTGATAATGTGATTTAACTAGGGAGAAGTGGGTACCAAACTGGATGATTTAAGGAGCATCTTAAAATGCCGTCACAAATGCTAAAGAATGGAAGCAGGGATGTGCTCTTAGGTGATTCCACTTCCAAAGTTCAAAAATCGAAAAGCACAGAAGGTTATATACAGTGATGTCTCCTTCCCATCCCTACGTCCCACCCACCTCGTTCCTCCTCCACAAGGAAATCAATGTTACTAGTCTATTGTACATCCTTCCGGAGATATTTTATGACTATACCAGCAAATACATACGTTGTCACAATTTCTTTTAATGTTATTATATATTAATAAATTGTGTTATATATATATATATCCATTTATTTTAAATATTAAAGCCTTCCCTTTCAAAGCACCACTTAAATACTTTTAAAGTGGTAGGAATTAGATTTTTTTTATTTCAAAGTAAAGAGTTTTGAAATTTGCAGTTGAACTCTTTCACTCATAAAAACGTACCGACATTTAAAAGTTAAATTGGTTACCTCCATAAATGAAGTTGGGCACACAGCAGAGACTTAAATGTTTCCTTAGGTCTTTCTGTCCTTTATTACTCAGAGGCAACAGGACAGTTACTCACTTCCTCTACTGATATCAAGAAATGAAATCTGATTTCTTACTGTCAAGAAAGAGAAGTCCTGAAATCTGTACTGCATTCACTTAAGTGTTAAAAGATTTTCATACTGAATTTTTTTATCAGAATCCCTAACCCAATAGTCTTAAGTATATAATGGATAGTTAGCTAATCAAATGACATTAGAATTCAGACCGGGGGAGGGGACTTGAAACAGAAGACCAAATATCCCTGAGAGACAGAGAAATATTTTCTCACAATTACAGGCAATCTGCATCAAAATATTAATATTTGGGAGAACCCAGGACATCACATATTGACAAAAAATTTCTTAATGCATGTCAAAGTCACAGAACAAAATTACGGGGAATGCTATGCACGGATGTTGCCTTTTCGGAACATTATCATCAATTAGACCAGATTTTCGTAACACAAAATGAAACAGTACACTGGTAGCACAATCCCAATGACTAAAAGATTGAGATGAGTTTTAAAAGCACACATCAGCCAAGGAAAATTCCACTGTTGTTCTCAAGCCGTAAGATAAAGGTGACTGAGCTCCTAAGAACATGGAGTACTCCTCAGAAAATACATTTTTAAATCCCATTTTCCATGCGCTTAAGCACGCATTTATGAGCCTGTCAAATCTACCTCTAAAAGTATTTCACACTGTACTTTAATGAACTGGATCTAACAGCTATACAGTAAAAATATTTTCGTGGCTATCTACATAGATATAAAGGCAACGTTCATTTGCATTAGGGCTCAGAGTCAATCGCCTGAAATGACAACATCTTTCAACTCCCCACTCTGCTATCTGCTCAGGAAACCTAGCTTACCTGCAGCCCTGGCATCAGTCATTTGTCACCGACTGACACAAACCACAAAGCTCAAGAATAGCCAAGTATGGAGGCTAAAGTTCATATTCACACTTGTAATCTGCAATAACCAAACTAGGTTTTAGACCTGGTCCTGTTTCAATTCAAGATCTGTTTAGGCCACTACTCCTTTAAAACAAGAGGGCTCCCCGGCAAGCATTTCATAACCTTGGTGGCCACGAGCCCGGGCTGTCAACAACTAATCAAGAACCATGAGAAGCAGGGCCCAGGGCCAGGGGTAACTGTCACATTAAAGATTCAGGTGTCTGCTTTCCATTCTCTATCAGGGAACCCTGAATGGAAAAAAAAAAAAAGAAACAGGAGAAATCCCTCCTGTTTAAGTCATGAAGTAAAATGTTCCCTACTGGGAACAGTCATGAAGTGGGCTCATTTATTTCACATGAGGATGCCAACCCGGGCCTTAAATCCACTGAATTAATTCAAAAAGAGAATACTTGGTTCCAGTTTGGAGATAGGTCATGGTGGGTGCGGTGGGGGCGGAGTTGGGGGTGGCAGGGGAACAGAGATGATTCGGATCCTGGCCAACTGACATCCACGTAGTAAGGGAAGATGTGTGCTGCCCACTACGCATGTAATACACCGTGTGCCATGAACTCCAGAAAAGGATGGTGGCATTAGCCCACCTTTCACAACAAAAGAAGGTTGACTCCGGAATCAAAACCAGTACTTTTCCTCTCCATACACCCTTAAATGTATCTTCCCGTCCTCATTACAATCTGAGGAATAGAAAAGCTCTTCGCTTAGAGAAGGCAGGTAACTGGGTACAACTTCCCACCTGGACATAAGGGTGGGAGGCGTGCCCATCTCCCCGACTAGGCCCGCCAAGGCGGTGCACCACTCTGGGTGCTGGACCACGCTCGCTTTTCACAGGGCTTCATGCTCTGCCTTGATTAACCAGAGACCCCAGAACGTCGATCTCAGAAGTGGGCGCCCACCCAGGTAGATCATGGACGTGGTGGCATCCATCAGGCCCCGTCAACCCATACCCAAGCTGAGGAACGCTCAGCACTCGCCCCGACCCTCCCGGTGGCCTGCCTCCGGGGGTGGCGCGGTCCCCGGGAAGTCACTCATCCCGTCACCGCGCACACACCCCGCAGAGCTGAGCGAGGCGGGGGCGCACGGTGTAGGGGCGAAGCCGAGACGGAACCGGCTGGACAGAACCGGACCACCTCGGTGCCCTTCCTTTTCCGGATTCTCCTGGAAGAAACGTCGAAATGGGGTGGGATCCTTTTTAATGGTAATAGGGAGCCGGAAAATGCAGACAGTTGACCTTGGGAACCGAGACCGTCGCAGCGGGAAACGGAAAAGAAACGAAACACGTCGGCGAGTGAAGGGGGAGCACCGGGCGGCGCGAGGGGCGGGGGGAGTGCAACGGCCCGGCCGCCCGAGGGGAGTCGGGGAGGTGGGCGCGGGTGGGGGGTGCTCACCGTAGATCATGGCCAGCCCGGTCTCGTGCAGGAAGCGCACCCGGCGGTGCTTAAAGAGCCAGATGGTGAGGATGGTGAGCGTGAGCAGCAGGATGAAGGTGAGCAAGCTCACGCTGTCCTGCCGGTGGCTCTCCTCCGCCTCCTTCTCCGTGGCGAGCTCCTCCATGGCGCTGCTGTCCTCGGCCGCCGCCCCAGAGGAGGAGGCCGCGGCCGCCGCGCGCAGCCCCCGACCCAGCAGCAGCGGCAGCAGCAGCAGCAGCCGCGGTGGCAGCGCCCGGGCCGCCCGCCCCGGGCCGAGGCGCGCCGCGTCACCAGGCTCCATTGCCCCGGCGCCGCCCGCGCCTCCTGCGCGTGGGGACCAGCAGCCCGCGCCGTCGGCGGCTTCCCGCGGCGCTGCCAACCTGCCCGAGTGGCCGCCGCCGCCGCCGCCGCAGCTCCTCCTCCCGCTCGCTCTGTGGGCCGGGGCCGCGCCGGGGAGCCGCGCTGGGGGAGGGGCGCGCGCAGTGCGCAGGATCCCCAAGCACCGCCCCCCGCCCGCGCACCTGTCCGGCCCCCCGCCGCGCCGGGCGTCCGCCCCGCCGCCCGGGAGCGGTCTCCGGTCGCCCTCCCGCCCGCGGGCGGGGCCGCCGGCCCCTCGCCTCCTCGCGCTCCTCGCCGCGTCCCGGCGTACCTGGCCAGGCCGTCTGGGCTCCTGGGGCCGCTTCCTGAGCACTCGCCGCCGCGCTTCCTAAACGAGACGCAAGAGGGCGCCCGTGCCTGGCAGGAGCATCCGCTTGGATTCGCGCGCTGTGCCGCCGTCTCCAGTCCTGCTTCTGGGGCCACGCCAAGTGTTTGATCTCCGGCCAGTGTGTAGCCGCCCTGGGCCCAGTCAAGTGGGAGCTCCGGGAGGAGCCGAGGAGCCTCGAAGCCACGTGACCCCCTACATCTCGCTCCCCACATCTCTCAGAGTGCCTTGCAGCATCCCGGGCTTCCCAGGATCTGCCAGGCTTCATTCAAACCATCTGCTTTAGTCGGATCCAAAGCGGGGACCGATAAAGGGTTGAAATGAGGGAAGAGCGTCAAAATAGCTCCTTCACCACTTGGCGAGTAGACTGACTTTCTTATTCTGGACTGTGTAACTAACTCAGTGGGAAGCGGGTTGAACCAAAAGGAATTGGAACACCTGCTGTTCCAGGCAGATGAGCAGCAGGTGGGTGGGGGGAGGGATTACCCTGGTGGTCCTTTGATGTTGATCTTCTGGGAGCCCAAGGAGTTTTTGGTGATTCTTAAGACCAGGCCCAGCTCTGGGAAAATTAAAAAAACTATAAAGTGGACTCTGGATGATAAAGCCTCTTTGGAACAAATCCTCAGGAACTAGAATTTTCAATCTACCTCATTCCTCTGGTCAAGGCAGAAAAGAGATCAAATTATTCATCACTGAATTCCCAGTGCCTAGCACTGTGATCACACGTGTTTATCCTTTGAAATTTGCACCAACTGTTGGTGTTTTCTCTCCCAGAGGAGTTTGCAATTTTAAGAGGAATCATTGGAGAAAGCAACACTTAACTAAAAGGAGTAATAATAGAGTAGAGATGGCATTAGGAAAGAAAGATATTTGGAGCACTGTAGCCTTCCTGGTTCCCGTCTAGCAGACCACTCTGCCAAGCCTGCTTAGTACTTTCTTGGCAGCCAGAGAATCTCTTCATCTAGATTTTAGCTAGCATCTTTCCCTGTTCCTGCAGGCTGTCATCCAGCCACTACAAAAATCCATACACTTTGAAGTTCCATGCAAGTTCCCAATGAAATTGCAAACACTAAAAACATGGTTAGTGACAGAGAAAGTTTCAAAAAGCAATGGGACAACTTGATCTAATTTCTGGAGACTCACTAAAAGCCATGCTTGCTGAAAATTGTCCATATTGAGCATAGTATTGAATATTACAGCGTCATGAATTCCCAGAAGTCAAGGAAAGAGATTTTCTCTGTAGCTCACACAGAGGACAACTCAGGTGCTACCTTAAAAGTAAAAGTACAGATTTTTTTAGGATTTAGGGCAGGTTGTATTTTCCAAAGTTGCCCAAAACCATGTTCCCAATCTCACATGTTCATCCAGAACCTTGCCAGTCCCCCATCAAGAGGTGGCATCTATGATCCCTCTCCCTTGAACTTCGGTGGACCCTTATGACTGCCTCAGAGAATAGAATATGGCAACTTGTGAAGCTAGGTCATAAAAGGCAACCTGGTTCCTGCCTGGCTCACTCTACGCTCTTGCTCTCCACTCACTTTGGAGCCCTGAACTTCCTTGTAAGAGATCTAGACCATAATGAAATATCATCTCACAGCTGTCAGAGTGGCTATTATCAAAAAGGCAAGAGAGAACAAATGCTGGCGAGGATGTAGAGAAAAGGGAACCCTTGTGTTGGGGGACACACAGAAGGACTGGTGTCTGCGGTGGTAAAAAGAGTTTACCAAAGTCAAGGAAAAGTTTAAGAATAAAGGAAAGTTTCGTAGGTTCGCTGCTACAGGCAACAGCAGGCCGTGCAGGCAAGAGGTGCTTGCGTGTCCACCGATTGTGAATGTGCAGGGTCTTTTATAGAGGAAGGCGCTGTGAACACAAAGGGATAGGAGAACAGATTTCTGATTGGCTGTAAGTGAGGTAAGGGGCTTTGCTATACCGGAGGATAGTGGATTTATGACTCCAGTAAGAGACATGGGCTGACACAAGCAAGGTAATGGAATTTATGATTCCAATAAGGAGAAGATATGGGCTGAGACAAGTCTGCCTGAGCTACGGTGAGGCTAGTCATTTCCCAGGGCTGTTAATTCTGCTAAGGCAGACACTGTTAGGAAAGAGTGGACTTGGGTTTTTTGAGGGATTGCAGACACCTGAGAGTCCAGGAATGGGAGTCACAGGGCCTCGGCAGGCACCAATTGGCACCGCACCTTGTGCATTGTTGGTGGGAATGTAAATTGGTGCACCCACCATGGAAAACGGTATGGCGGTTCCTCAAAAAACTGAAAATGAGACTACCATATGATCCAGCAATCCCATTCTTGGGCATATGTCCAAAGGAATTGAAATCAGGATCTCGGTGAGATAGCTGCACTTCCCTGTTCTTTGTAGCATTAGTCACAAGAGCAAAGATACGAAAACAACCTAAATTGTCTGTCAACATACGAATGGATAAAGAAGTTGTGGGGGGGGTGTGTATATATGTACATGCATGTGGTATATGTATGTATGTGTGTGTGGGATGGAATATTATTGGAATATTATTCAGCCATGAGAAAGAAGGAAATCCTGCCATTTGCAACAACATGGATGGACCTTGAGGGCATTATGCTAAGTGAAATTAGTCAGACAAAGAAAAACAAATACTTATGATCTTGCTTATATGTGGACTCTTAAAAAGCCAAATTTGGTCAGGGGAGAGATAAATTAGAAGTTTGGGATTAGCAAATACAAACTACTCTATACAAAACAGATAAACAACAAGGTCCTACTATATAGCACAGGGAACTATATTCAATAGCTTGTAATAACCTATAATGAAAAAAAAAATATATATATATATATAAACTGAATCACTATGTTGTACACCAGAAACTAACACAACATTGTAAATCATCTATACTTCAATAAAAAAAGAAAGGAAAAATAAATAAAAATTTTAAATAAAGAAAGCCAAATTCGTAGAAACAGAGAGCAGAATGGTGGTTACCAGTGGCAGGGGGCGGGGGAAGATGGAGAGAGATTGGTCAAGGAGTACAAACCTCCAGTTATAAAATGAACAAGTTTTGGGGATCTAATATACAGCATGGTGATTAAAGGTAATAATACCGTACTATACATTTGAAAGTTGCTAAGAGAGTAAAGCTTAAGGGTTCTTACCACAAAAAAAAAAGGATAATTATGTGACATGATGGAGGTATGAGCTAAGGCTATGGTGGTAATGATATTGCAACATAGAAATGTATCAAATCAACACATTGTATTCGTTAAACTTACACAGTGTTATATGTTAATCATATCTGGAAAAAATCAAAAAAGAAGTCTATCCACCTTTAAGTTTCCATGCTGGAGAAACCATGGAGAGACCACAGAGCAGTAGAGACAGATACCACAGAAACCCCAGCTTTTTGAATGTTCCCAGACCAAATGCCACACACATGACGGAATGAATCTGAATCTTTCAGATTATTTCATTTCCAGCCACCGTTTTACTGTTAAACATATGAGTGGACTCCCCCCACACAAGGAAGAACCACCTAACTGAGCCCAATCACTGCTTGAGTCTAGGACATAATAATACAATGACTTATGTTATTTTTAAGCTACTAAACTTGAGGGTGATTTCTTCCACAGCAATAAATAACCAGAAGAGTATTTATAGTATAATGTGGTTTCCTCAGGTAGCGTATGAAAAGATGAATCCCACTTATTCATAAATATACACCAAAGAAAACACTCCATTATCTATACATATCTATATATGAAAACTAACATATACGGTACAAGGGTTCTGATTCCAGTTAACACAGAATAATCACACTCAACCCGTTCTCTGAGCCCACTGAATGCAGCTATAAAACCTGAACAGAATGCGTGCTACCTGAGGACTCTAAAAAATACAGTGTACCAGATAAGTTAAGAAAAAAATATCAGAATTTGAAGGCAAACAACTGGCAGTGATTTTACCATTTTTTTTCTTCCCTCCAGTAACCACTGGCCTGGGCTCAAGGCAGCCTGAAATCCAGCAGGGGACATTGACATGGACAGAAAGCACACAAGGAAGAGCAGGAAATAGATCTCATAATGTTCAGAGAAAATGGGAAAGTAAATTATTTTTTCTTTTCTCCATTCTCTTGCACCCTAGCCAATAGGCAACCCCTCCATGACAGCTGAGTCAACCGTGGCAATGAAGGGAGCAGTGCTCTCAAGTGCCTCAAATGATGAGGGAAGGGGGATCTTTCCTCTCTGATTAGAGCAGCTACAGTCCCAAAGCAGTGGGGGTAACCTTCTATATATTTTTTTCTCTCTCTTGCCTCCCTACTACTTGGCCCCAGACATGGGCAAAGTTGCAGGAAGTGCACAGCAGAGAGGAATAAATAAAGACTCAGATTTCTTACCAAAGAATCAAAAATGGGAACTCCAAGGAACTGCAAAGTACCAGGGAGACTGTGGAGAGGGAGGAGCTTGGGAAAACAACCCTATAATACTGTTTTATGAGCTCCTGGATTCACCCCAACCTGCATGTGGATCTGACCCTAAATAGCATACCAAAGACTGTGGTAACTGAAGTAAGAAACCGATCACCACCCAGATCCTAGACTAGCCACCGGCTAAAACACATGTGAGAAACTCTAAATAGCACTGCGAAAGTTTTGAAAATTGAATTGACTTTGGAGCCATGATCCACAAAAGGCAGGTCAGAACTTATAATCTGAACCCAATCAGGTGGACTACAAGCTTAAACAAAAATATGAACATTCCTCCGTAGGATTAAAATAAGATACAAGGCCCTACAACATAATATTTAAAACATCCAGACTGCAGCCCAAAATTATTTAGCACCCAAAAAACCGTGAAAATCTCAGTGATTGATTGCCTATTGAAAAGGCAATCAAAATAGACACCAACGTGCGATGAACCATGACACAGATGTTGGACTTATCTAAAACAGACTTCAAAGCAGCTATTATAAAAAATGCTCCAACAATTTAAAACAATCAATCTTGAAATGAATATAAAGACGGAAAATCTCAGCAAAGGAGTAAAAGATAAAAGAAGAACCAAACTGGAATGTTATAACTGAAAAATACAATAACTGAAATTTAAAAGGTGATTAAATGGTCTCAGTAGCAAAATGAAGCTGGAAAAGTCAGAAAATTTGAAGATAGATCAATAGAAATTATCCAACTTGAACAACAGAGAGGAAAAAATGAGAAATAAATTAACATAGCCACAAGAACCTGAAGGGTAATAACAAAAGATCTAACATTCATGTGTTTGGAGTCCCAAGACAGGATGTGATACGGAAAAAAGAATGTAAACACATAACAAAAAACATTCCAAAGTTAGCAAAAGAAATAAACCTGCAGATTCAAGAACCTCGGAAAACTCCAAACAGGACAAACTCAAAAGAATCAACGCCCACACAAATTATATTCAAACTGAATAGAAAGACAAAACGTATTTATATCAGAAAGAGAAAAATAGCCCATTACATTTAGAATAAGGACAATTCAAATGACTATGGATTTCTCATCAGAAACCAAGGAGGTCATAAGGAAGGGCGCAACCTTTTTAAAGTGCTCTAAGAATGGCCAACCCAAAAGAATGTATCCCGCAAAAATAGCAGTGAAATAAAGACATTCTCCAAAGAAGGCAAACTGAGAGAATCCATTGCCAGCAGGCCTGCTATAAAAGGATGACTAACAGAAGTTCTTCTCTTCACCAGTTCTTTAAAATAGGCTCTCTGATTGAAAACAAAAATTGTAACATGTTCGAATGGGATTTTCAGGGTATGTAGGTGTAATACACAAACAACCATAACATAAAGGGACCTATGTGTTAGTATGGTTTCTATATTCCACTTGAATGGTTAAAATACTGATTCTAGGTAGAGGTTGTAAACACTTAAGTGTGTATGTTATATTCCCTAGAATATACAAAGAGATAAAAGTAAAATGCAATAGATAAATGGAATACTAAAAAATGTTCAAAGAAACTCAAAAAGAGGCAGGATGTGCACGTTGAAATGAAAAAAATTTAATATATCATTCACAATAAGAGAAAATAAAAGAAAATAAATATAAATTTAATAAAACATGTTCAGGATCTATATGCTGAAAACTACAAAATACGGATGAAAGAAACCAAAGAAGCCCTCAATAAATGGAGAGACATACCATGTTCATGTATTCGAAGACTAAACCTAGCAAAGATGTTAATTCCCCTCAAACTGATGTACAGATTGAATGCAGTTCCAGCTAAAATCCATGCAGAATTTTTTCGTAAATATAGACAAGGAAAATCTAAAATTAGTAAGAAAGTCAAAGTAACTAGAAGAGTCAAAATAAATTTTAAAAAGAAGACTAAAACTGGAGACCACATACTACCCAATTTAAGACTTATAAAGCTATTGTATTAAGTAATAAGGCATAAAGCAATCAATGCAAGGTACTGTTGGTGAAGGAATAGATATACAGATCAATGAAATAGAACAGAGTCCAGAAATAGGCCTACAGACAAAATATGGTCAGTTGACTTTTGACAAAAGTACAGCAGCAATTCAATAGAGAAAGCACATTCTTTTCAACAAATGGTATGAAATAATTGGGCCTAAAAAATGAACTCAGTTTAAAAATGGGCAAAAGACTTCAACAGACACTTCACCAAAGAGATCATGTAGATAACAAATAATGACATGAAAAAACATTTAACATCATGAGCCATTAGCAAAATGAAAATGAATACCATGATTACCACCCGTTAGAATGGCTTAAATAAAAAATGCTGTCAATACCAAGAGAAGGCGAGAATACAGATTACCTGGAACTCTGCCCACTGCTGGTGGGAATGCAAACTGGTACAATCACTTTGGAAAACAGTTTGGCAGTTCCTTTTAAAATTAACATGTATTTACCCATAAGAGCAAGCAGTCCCACTCCTAGGTATATATTCAAGAGGAATGAAATTTATGTTCATACAAAAACCTGTATATAAAATTAATCGAAGCTTTATTTATAATACCTCCCCAAACTGGAAACAACCCAAATGTCCTTCAGTGGGTGAATGGATTAACAAACTTTAGTACATCATACAATGGAATACTACTCAGCAATAAAAAAGGACTGCACAATTGATACACCTAACAGCCTGAATGAATCTCAAAGGCATTGTGCTGTGTGGAAACCAGTCTCAAAGTCTGCATACTGGATGAATCTATTTTTATGACATTGTCTTTTTCCCCCAGCTTTATTGAGATATAATCGACACATAACATTGTATAAGTTGAGGTGTATAATGTGTTGATTTGATACATTTATAAATTATAAAATGATTATCATCATAGTGTTAGCTACCACTTCCACCCCATCATCTAGTTTTTAGGACATTCTTGAAATGACAAAACTATAGTTAAGGAGAACAGATCAGTAGTTGCCAGGAGTTACTGGGAGAGGCAGGGTGTAATTATAAAGGGATAGCACAAGGGAGATTTGGGGGGTGATGGAATTGTTCTGTATCCTGATTGTGAAAAGTTATATGAATCTGTACACATGTTAAATTAATACAAGTGTACATGAAAAACACATTTTTCTGTGTGTTAATTTAAATAATTCCTCCCCGTCATGTGTTAACAAGTTCTTTTGTTACTTTTGGACATTCTTCAATTTTATATTAGTTTTTAGGACGTGGTCAAGACCTCCAGAAGTTCCCCAAACACTTCACAATATAAATCAAATCTTTACACTGTACACCTGAAACTCATACAGTGATGTATGTCAATTAGATCTCAACAAAACTGGAAAAAAAAAAACCAAGATTTGAAAAAAAGTCCCCAAGAGATATATTCTAAGTTCAGTTACCCTGAAATGTGGCAGAATGTGACAGGGAAGGGAAGCTGAACCCTTAAGTCCAGGCACACCCACAGGGTACTATGAAGTCTAAGGGTATAAACTTTAGCATCGTGGTGAAGGGCCTGTTTTTCTAGAACTGGAGATCACGTGTCCAAAATTAACTCCATGATAGGTTTTCACAAAGATGCTGGAAGTTACTAATTTATTGAGGATTTAATAAGAAAAACAAAAAGGACTTTGAGGGTTTTCAACAGAGGAATTTTTTTTTATTAAGGTATAGCCAGTTTACAATGTTTGTTAGTTTCTGGTGTGGTGCATAGTGATTCAGTTATATATATATATATATATATATATATATATATATATATATATATATATATATATATATATATATATATTGTTTTTCATGTTCTTTTCCATTATAGGTTGTTACAAGCTATTGAATATAGTTCCTTGTGCTCTACAGTAGGACCTTTGTTCAACAGAGGAAATTTGATGGAGATAATTGGTGATAAAAGGGATCGAAAAGCTGGGACACCAATTAGGGAACATGATGTACCCCCAGAGAGTAGCAAGTGGCAGACCCCAAGGATGGAGAGATAAGGAAGAAGGGAGTTTGAGAGATGACTGGGGGCGGGGTGGGGGGTTGGTTCAGGGGCCTGTGAGAGAAGCTAGGACCACGGCAGGCTATCTTTTTAGCTTCTGCCAATGGGAGGCCTTCATGGGACGGCAGCGAGAGGGGCGCGGGCCTTCCTTCCTGATGGCTCTGCCCCAGAGGCAGCAGTTGCTCCAGACTCCAGCTCCCTTCAGAGCTTCC
This sequence comes from Vicugna pacos, assembly GCF_048564905.1. NCBI lineage: Eukaryota > Metazoa > Chordata > Mammalia > Artiodactyla > Camelidae > Vicugna > Vicugna pacos. The sequence goes on from NC_133023.1 coordinate 38,214,075, forward strand.
ACAACCAGCCTCAGCAGCAGCAACCAGGCCTCCCAGGAGGCCCAAATATCAATTCCGCAGGGTATCTTCTCTGAACCCCCAGGTTCTGGTAACCCCATCTTTTCCCTATATCACAGCTCTGCTGTTGAAACGGCCACTGGTTCTGTTTTCCGGACTGGATCCTGACTCTGAAGACACACTATAAAATCAGAGAGCAACCAGTGGTACAGCTGATCCTGAGTCCCTCGTGTTTGTTTTGTCTCTGCTTGGAATTGTGCCTGCATTTGAGGATAAATTCAGAATTCCTAAGCATGGTACATAAGGCCTATGGTAGCCTTTGCTTGTGCTCCCCAATATGTCTGACTCCCTTCTCCTTCTGAACACTGAGAGGTTTGCAGTTTTCACCTCTGTGAAGTTTGTGGTGGCGTTAGGACTCACTTGGGCCAATGAAATTGAGACAGGAGGGAAACAGGAAGGGCACAACCATTAAAAGAATGACACAGCCATTGAGGACAGGACAGATACTAGTTAGAACCAACTAGATCCAAGATGGTGGAAGATTTGACTTCCAGTAGACCTTGAGCCTCATTATAAACTCATTGAAATACATTAGCATGCTAAATGACACACCCACATGTGTCATGACAGTTCCCAGGCTGACCATAAAAGGCCAAAAAGTAGGTGGGGGCCCAATTCCTGGAAATCCCTGTGCCTTCTCCAAAACAACTGGAATAATCCTTCCACTTGTTAGCATATGAAATTACCCAGCCCATAAAAACTAACCACCTGACACCCCGGGTCCACTCTCCCTTCTGAGACAGACCACAGTCTGTCTATGGAATGTGTATCTCTCTAAATAAACTTGCTTTCACTGTTCTATGGCTCACTCTTGAATTCTTTCCTGCACGAAGCCAAGGTGGAGGATGGCAACTTCAGGCAGGGCACAAGATTCCTGGAGCACCACCCCCTTACCTCCCCATCAACAATCAGAAGAAAGTCACACACCTTGCAGCCCTCACCCCAAGATTTGACTATAAAAACTTCTCCCCCAAAACTATCAGGGAGTTCAGGGGGGTTTGAGCACGAGCTACCTCTTCTCCTTGCTTGGACCTGCAAAAAAAACTTTCTCTGCTCCAAACTCCAACGTTTTGGGGTTTTGGGGCCCCACTGTGCATTGAGCACACGAACTTGCATTTGGTTACATTACCACAGTACAATCTAGCCTATCCTGACTAATTCATTTGTGATTTGTCCCCTGCCCACCTCTCTAGATTCATCTCTAGCCATGGCCCCTACTCTCTCACTCTTCCCTAAGAGCATCAAGATATCGTGCTCCTCTGGCTGCTGAATATGCTCCTCTTTCTGCCTTACTATTCATTTTGACACAACACCTGCTGCCCAGTTCAGCTGCTACCTACTCTAAGAAGCCTCCTTAACTTGGCTACTTCCTATATTTTCCCATAACACCTTGTGGTTACTTGTAATAGGACCCTTTCCATGTTGTATCAAATTATCTAATTTTTTGAACATCATCGATGTTCAAAAACATTTGCTGAATAAATGATTAAACATATATAAATAAAGCAGAGGCTATGTTTTTAAAAAATGTTTAGCCATATACATGTATGCAATTTAATTGGAAGTCATTTTGTGAATTCTATATTTTCCCAAGGTACCCCATGTGGATTTTTGATCATCTACTTTATTTAGAATTCATATCTTTTTAGTTATCATTTGCTTTTGTGTAATATATTTTCTGTCCCCTTCTTACTTTTGTTGATTTGTTTCCATGGACTATCAACTGGCAAGAGCCTCTTGATCTGTGTCAGTAAATGTGTGCAGTCTTGGGGAACTGAAAGGATTTAAAAATCTTTTATAAATTTAATGCTATAATACCCTTATAACATGTTCCAAATTAAATAAAAGTACTTTTAAATATAAAAGAAAAGGTTTGGGCTTTTTGTCCCCCCAGCAATTTCATCATCCCCAAATCACAGTACTTCATTCTTTACTCTATTTCCAAAGGCCAAAAATCCCTCCCAATTCAAATTCACTCTCAGTTCAGATTCTCTAGAAAAAAAGCAAAGTCATTTCTAGGCACTCGTATTTTTCTGTTTCTCATTAAACTCATTGAGATTCCTCTAAATGCGAGGCATCTAAGCAAAGCCTTGGGAAACCTCCAGATTCCTTTTTAATTATCTTAAAGTAATCTGAAAATAGTTAAGCAAATGCTGGAGAGAATGCCCTTATTATCAAGATGTTTTAAAATTTAAAAAGAGCCTATTATGAACTGTAGATATGCCTTAAACCTTTTGTTAACAGTTCAGGTTTGTCCCTTCTATCTGCCTGCTCCTGTCTCACGACATTAAGCAAAATGTAGGTATTGCATTTTTTAAGCTCCTTTTAGCATCCTCCAAATTTGGGCTTCCATCCAAGGATGGCTGCAGGGCACCACTCTGTGAGTTGATGACAGCTAAGGTCGGACAGCCCATGGGGAACTTCCGTGGATGTGTTGACTGCCACAGCTATAAATAGATGATCCTTTTCTCAATGCAAATGGGCAGAAGGACATGGGGAAGATCCAGGTACCACTGCCTTCATGCCTATAAAAAACCTCGCAGACTGTATGTTTATGATTCAGTAGCCATGTAAGAAAAGTGCTGCTTCAGACTGTACTCAGAGGTTAGCCACAATATATCTTAGGAGACCCCTCCACAGACTTCATAGTGGCTGTAAACTTTTGCCTCTGATATGTATGGGAAAACTCATCAATTAAAAGGAACTCTGCACCCCTATGTTCATAGCAGCACTATCTACAATAGCCAAGACATGCAAGCAACCTAAATGTCCATCAACAGATGACTGGATAAAGAAGATGTGGTATATTTATACGATGGAATACTACTCAGCCATAAAAAGGACAACATAACACCTTTTGCAGCAACATGTATGTCCCTGGACAATGTCATTCTAAGTGAAGTAAGCCAGAAAGAGAAAGAAAAATACCATATGAGATCACTTATATGTGGAATCTAAAAAAATAAAATGAACATAAATACAAAGCAGAAACAGACTCATAGACATAGAACACAAACTTGTGGTTGCCAAGGAGGTGGGTGGTGGGAAGGGACAGACTGGGATTTCAAAATTTGTAGATACTGACAGGCATATGTAGAATAGAGAAACAAGATTATACTGTATAGCACAGGGAAATATATACAAGATTTTGTGGTAGCTCACAGTGAAAAAACAAATGTGACAATGAATATATGCATGTTCATGTATAACTGAAAAAATTGTGCTCTACACTGGAATCTGACACAATACTGTAAAATGACTATAACTCAATAAAAAATGTAAAAAAAAATTAAAAGGAACTCAGCAGGTTTATTAGGAAATACTTTTGCTGTAAGTAGGAGAAAAACCTGTCTCCCAATGGCTGAAGCAAATAGGAGTTCATCTTAATCATATAACAGGGGTTCTGTCTGTGGGAAGCTGCTCATACAGATTCAATGCCTCAAGGATGTAAGGACCGCATGTTCACATAGCCAAGGTTTTCTGATTGAGAGACAAATACTGCAGCTGAAACTGAGTCCGCCTATTACTGGGTTCCTCTGCTGAGTTTATGATTTACCTCTCTATCCAAAACTTTGTCCCCTTCCTTGTCATGCCCCTGTTGCCCCCAGGACTGAGGATACTCCTCAAGAAAAGGGGGGGCTAAAACCAAGCAGGACCCTAAAGCCACTCTGTGTCCACCAATTCTTGCTTGTAAGAAATGTCTTTAGTCTCCTAGGTCTTCCCCAAGTTCCAAAGAGCAGGCACAAGCAGATACTAGTTAGGGAAGTGAGGGGACACAGAAACAAAGGAAAAGTAGTTAAGTGAGAAAAGTAATGATAGCTTAAACAATAGTTTAGTGAAAAACAGAGTCCTGGTTCCTCCTCAAGGAATATACATAACAATCTGATATTTATCTCTGAGTTGTTCTAAAGGAACTAAGACTGCCCCCCAACCCAGATGGAGGATGATGACTTCTCACTGAGCACAAACATGTAGACCCCAGACTGGCTGGATCCAGAAGGCTGATGATTACGATTCCTGAAACATCACTTTGAAACACCACCAAACAATCAGAAGAAAGTCCACAAGCTTCAAACCTCACCCTAAATGTTGCCTTTAAAACCCCTTCCCTAAAAGCCACTGGGGAGTTTGGGCCTTTTGAGCATGAGCTGCCATTCTCCTTGCTTGGCACCCTGCAATAAATGCTATACTTTCCTTCACCACAATCCAGTGTCAGTAAATTGGCTTTCCTGCACAGTGGGTGAATGGACCCAAGTTCGGGTCAGTAACACAGCTCCAATCATCAGGTCTAGGTTCAGAGCAGGAAGATGGGAGAAGGTCCCTGCTGCCTCTTGCCTTTGATCAAGAGCAAAGCTTCTCCAGACCTATCTCCTTGAGGCCCAGCAAACTTCAGCTTGGATCTCGTTGCTCAGAGCTTACGTTGACACCTCCAGCTGCAAGAGAGGCTGGGAAAACAAGCAACAGGTTTGTCACAATTGGTTTAGTGCAGCTGTGAACCTGTTGCTTTATAGAAAATCAAGGATCTATTTGCTATGAAGAGGGTACTTAGAACAAGGTCTCAGGACTTATTCAATGTCTGCTTTAGTAAGACTGTTCAGGAATATTATACAGAATTAAAAGGCAACTGATTTTTGCTAGATCCTTTGTTTAGAATGTGGCATGGAGGGAGGCAGGTACCGTATCTGCTAAGAGGATTTTCCTCCTGTGTTCAGCCATAAAAAAGAAACACAGTACTGACATGTGTTACAACATGTGTGAACTTTGAAGATGTTATGCTAAGTGAAGGAAGCCAGACACAAAAAGTCACATATTGTATGATTCCATTCATATGAAATATACAGAATAGGTAAATCCATAGAGACTGAATGAAAGTTGGTGGTTACCAGGGCCTGAGGGAAAGGGGAAAATGGAAGCAACTGCTTACATGGTTCAAGTTCCCTTGGGGTGATGTGAATGTTTTAGAACTAGGGAAGTGTTGCTTGCACAACACTGAGAATGCACTAAATGCCACTGAATTGTTCACTTTAAAGTGGTTAATTTTATGTTATGTGAGTTTAACTCAATAAAAAGGATATTCTCTTGCTTTCTGCTGAAAAAATTAAGACCAGCTTTATGCAAATAATCTTTGTACAATATTTATTCATCACCTTCTACAAACTCATCTTGGTGGTAATGGTTTCAATAAGAGCCATGTTTGTAACTGAGGCAGAGATAACTAGCCAGCCTTCCATATCTCCTTCTTCTATCCTTTGCTTCCTTAGTAACTGAAACCTAGTCAACGTGCCCAGCTAAAAAGCAAACACAGAAAACTACAATATCTCAGCTTCCCTTGCAGCAAGGTACGGCCATGGGATTAAGTTCTGTTCAGTGAAATGTAAATGGAAGCACTGGGTGGGTCTTCCAGGTCAGATCCTTAACAATATATGACCCTTTGTTCTACCTCTTTTTTTTTTCCTGTCTTCCAGCCTGCAAAACAGACTTAATGGCTGAAGCACCACCTGCCAACTTGGCCCATGAGGTGACCTTGAAGATGGAACGTGTGCTCTGAGTACCGTAGGGCAGAAAGAGGAGGGCCTGAGTCCCCAGTGACAACCAGAAGATACTATATCATTCACGGACAGCCTACTTTCAGATTTCTTTTACCCGAGAGAAATGGAAGAGAAAGTTCTACCTTATTATTTGATAGGGAGAGGGGGTTGGTGCTCACAAGCAAACTTAATTGTAAATGATGCAGCAGCACAACCTCCTTCAGACGATTCTTCATTCTCTGATTTATTTAAGATAGTACAGCCCAGAGCATAAGTGATGTATTCCACTCCAAGGTAAGAACGGACCTGCCCACAGGGCCATGTATCCCATCCTATAACACATGCTGCTGCCACTTACCTGGTTGGTCTGTCTGATGAGTCCACTAAGTGTGCATTTATACCAATATATCTCAGAGGTCACAGTTTGGCCAAACTCATTCCATAAGCACATTTTGTTTGCTCATCACATTTGTTTCTTGTATTACTAACGCTGTTACTATTTTTATTATTTGTTTGTTACACTTGAATACCGTTAGAGGGCATGCACTCTCCAGTTTCCCATAATTCCCCCTCTGTGTATTTTCTCAGACTGACTGCTGCCCATGCGTACAGAGCCTACTGGGCTCCTGAAGGCGTTCATGAGAACTCTCCCTGCAAATGAGTCTTTCCACTTGGTACTTAAGAAATAAAGGAAGTGGCGAGAATGAGTCAAGAATGTCTCAGCTTGAAATGTTCACTAACAATGAACTGAAGTCTGACTGCTTCGGTAACAGACAATACATAATATACCCCATGGCTCCAATGTTCATTTCTAATTTCTCTCCATTAAGAAAAAGCCTTAGGATGTGATTAGGGGAGCATTTCTGTCTTAGTCCTGTTGGACTTCAATTCCACCAGTGTCAGAGTCAGTGCTTTCTTGTGTCTGGACTTCAAAGATTTTCAGTCTGTCTTGATCAACTGCAGGCAGTTCACATATCAACTACGTGTCCAGATTTCTAACTACTCTTATTTCCCAGCTGCTGAATAGATCGTTCAACTCTGGAACACAAGTTGGTCCCACTTGAATTTAACTTCTTTGAGGCCAGAAATCATGTCTGCTTTCCCCACCACAGTCTCCCCATCTCCCCAGCACCTAGCACACAGGACTTGACCCAGAGCTGTCACCTAAGGGCTTCGTGTATGCTTTTGCAGCTTGTTTTCTAGAGGGCGTGCCAAGCAGATAGCACATTAGCCAGGACTCGAAGCCAGCCTTCCTTGCTCACCAAACCTTCACCCTGGTGGGGGCTGCTTCCATTTGGGAAAGTGAGGGCTTTTCTAACATGCACAAAGTTCCTCTGGACTCCCCAAGCTGAGTGAGAAGATCTACACCAGCCCAGAAGGTGAGGATTTTTTTTTTGTAATTCACACTGAGGTTCCTTGTGGAGTAGCAGCCACTGTGGAGGCTCTCAAAAATAATTTTGAGATGAATAAATGCCCTCTTTCTATGAGTACTCTGTAATTCTAGCCACAGCCCCAGGCGGCTCCTGGAAGGGCAGCATGGGGTCTTCTCAGTATTGTGTTCCTGCTCATTCCTCTGTATTCTGCTTAGCAGCGGAGCAATTTTTAGACTGCATTATGTGGATCTACGGTTGAGGCAAAGGGCACGCCTGGAACAGGAGGGCAAACCAGGCCAATTTCCCTCAGAATATGCTACTTTGTATCTTTGGTAAACATTTTTTGAGACAAACTTACATTTTCAGTGAACTAAGTGTAACCACTCTCTGAAACTGGGTTGTGGAGCTAGTTTGAGCTAGAAGAGACATTAGGGATGATCTGTATTTACCTAATTGTACAGATAAGAAAACTGAGGGATAAAGGTTATTTACCTGTGTTTGTACAGGGAATTGGTGGCAAAGTCTAAAGAATTAGAACTCAGGTCTCACTGTGTGATCCAGGTCCCAGGCTGGCCAGGAAAAGCATTCAGCTAAATGACAGATTCTGCTTAAGAAAACTGGAGGTTCTTGCTGAAAACTCAGTTGCTGTTTTACTTGATCACCACTTGAGCCTGATTTGATATTTTGAGACTTCCATTGAAAGGGACAAGGGATTCCTTTCTAACAACTCATATTACTTATTACACACATGCTCACCAAGACAGCAAAGGTTGGGTTCTGAGTGACTGTGCTTGGTGTGGGGCAATCAGAAAGACATAGTGAACCAGCCTGAGGTTTGAATTCTCTTATATCCTTGCTACTCAAAGTGTGGTCCCAGGACCAGCAATATTAGATCCCCCTATGGAATCTTGGGCTCTAGCCCAGATCTGAATCAGAATGTGCATTTCAACAGGAATCCCAGAGGATTCAAATGCATATTAAGTTTGAGAAACACTACTCTGTAACAGTCGGCATTGGTTTTAAAATATGGCCACAAATTATTTGACTTTCCTCTCACTGAGAGTTGGGGGGGGTGCTATGGTCTGAATGTTTGTGTCCATCCCCCTAAATCTCAAATGTTGAAATCCTAATTCTCCAAAATGATGGTATTAGGAGATACGGCCTTCAGGAGGTACTTAAGTCGAGGGTGGAGCCCCCATGAATGGGATTAGTGCCCTTATAGAAGAGACCCCAGGGACCCTCACCCCTTCCACCATGTGAGGACACTACAGAAGGTGCCAGCTATGAACCAGGAAGCAGGCCCTTACCAGAATGTGACTATGCTGGTGCTTTGGTCTTAGACTTCCCAGTCTTCAGAACTGTAAGAAATAAAATTTTCTTCTACTTAGAAGCTACATAATCTGTGATATTTTGTTATAACAGCCTGAAAAGACTCAGATAGGAGGGATCTATGTTCCTCCCACTGATGCTGGGTGAGCTGATGAGTGCTTTGACCAACAGAGTATGGCACAAGTGACACTGTATGATTTCCAAGGCTAGGTCATATTCTACCTTATTCACTGTAATAGTCTCTCTTAGAGCCCTGAGCAGCCATATCTGAAGTCCATATCTTGAAGCCCCAATGCTAGACAGACCACATGTGGATGCTCTTGTCAACAGTCCCAGTCAAGCCCAGCCTCTGAAGAATGATTTCCATCAAGGTACCAGGCACATGGGTGGATCCATCTTAGACCCTCCAGACCAGCTCATCTACTCACTGAACATCATGGAGTGACTGCTGTCAACACCACGTGGAAAAGAAGAATCACCACAATAAACCGTAAGAAAATGATTGTTGCTTTAAGGCATAAAGTCTTGGGGTACCACGTTATGCAGTGATAGGTAACCACAATACAATCTTCAAGCTTAGCTACACTCCAAACACCCCCTGCCCCTTGAGAATGAATGAATTGGTCAGGAGCACAGACTGGGCATTTGGATTTTTAAAACCTCCCCAGGCAATTCCACTCCTCAACCAAGGTTGAGAATTTCTACTCTTTAAGGTAGTATCCATATTATCTTAGATCACTTAACTTTTCTGCATTTAAGTCTCTTGGATTTCATCAACTGAAAATGAGCATAATTATTTTTACACCAGAATTACTTAGGTAGCTACCAGCTATCTGCCTGCCCCCTTGCCAGGCTGCTACCAAATCAGTTATTTTTCTTTAAGCATGTGTTTATTTTCTCAGTAATCCATGAGGGTCTAATAAGTTTTGGTGTTCAGACAGACATTATAGACTGGTTGACCCAAACTCTTTTTTTCTCTTTGTCTACTTCTGCTATAGAGGCTAAAACAACTAAAAATTCCATTTCCCAACCTCCATTACAGTTACGTCACATAGAAAGTACAGATGATTTCTAGTTTCTCTTCTTCCTCCTCCTCCTTTTTCCTACTGGAATGCAGATATGCTGGTCAGACGTACAGCATTCATTTGCAGCCACAAGGCAAGGAGCATAAGGATGGACGCCTGCATGCTAAGGATACCAGGACAGAAATATGAGAAGGACTGCATCTTGATAATACTACCAGATTATATGATGTAGTAGCCACAAGTGACTATTTCAATTTAAATTTTAATTAATTAAAAGTCAATAAAATTGAAAGTTCATTCCCTCAACCACATGCCAAATTTCAAGTCTTCAATAGCTACATGTAGCTAGTGACTAATGTATTGAAGAGCCAGGATTTTAGAACATTTTGATCATCAAGAAAACTCTACTTAACAGTGCTGATCTAAATCATCCCTAATGGATACAGTATATTTTGAAAGGAGCTCAGAAAAGGAGACATGGTTCAAAATTGTAGAATAGATAAACAAGATTACACTATATAGCACAGGGAAATATACACAAAATGTTATGATAAATCATAGAGAAAAAAATGTGACAATGAGTGTGTATATGTCCATGAATGAATGAAAAATTGTGCTGAACACTGGAATTTGACACAACATTGTAAAATGATTATAAATCAATAAAAAATGTTAAAAAAAAAAAAGAAAAGGAAGACATGGTTTTTTTAAAAATCATCTTCCAAAGGCAAAATCATGTGCACTTCCCTACAAGGGCTAGATTTTCTTTCTGGCTAAAATTGAAGCTACAGGATTTTATTTGGTCCCTCTTTTTGCCAAAAACAAACAATGAGAATAAAACTGTGTTGAATTTTCCCAGACCAATCATGTTTCATGATCTCTCAAAGCCAGGGGGAAAACATGTTTCTGCAGTGATTTGAAGCAATAGCCAGACCTGGAAAGAGGGAAATGTTGTAGAAATGCAAATTAAAAACAGAAAAGAATGAGCCAGAGCAAAACAGAGATGATCTCTATTCCATTTTCTAATAATCATTCTTGTATGGTATGTAATGGGATTTCAGACCCACTGGATTTCAGGTGAAGCCAGGTAACTGGAGGAGGATTTTCATAGCTTAGACGTTTCAAAGGGGTTTCTGCATAATAGGCATAGACTAACACGATTAACTGCTGTAGCTTTGCATTTTTATGGGTCTCATCTAAATGTTTTCTTCTTATTACAAAATTGTAAAAGTCAATAAATAAAATCGAGAACAAAACAGGAAATCTCATATCCAAGTGAATATCTGTTTGAATCTTTCCTTCTTTCAGGTTTGTTTAAATTGACTGAGATAAACTTCCTCTTCTACTATCTGTGCCTTAAAAATCAATGTATATTCTCTGGGTGGAACAAAGCCATGTTTGCAATCAAATGGAGGCACACAGGTTCACATACAACATCACTTCTTCATGTGTAGCCTTCTACTTGTCTATGCATGGGTGAACATTTGAGACAGGAGGGAAGGGGGCAGAGCACAACCATTAAAGGAATGACATAGCAATTGAGGGCACAGAATAAACTGGTTGGAACCAACTGGGCCCAAGATGGTGGAAGATTAGACTGCCAGTAGACCTTGAGCCTCGGTATAGGCTCATTGCAATACATTAGTATGTTAAATGACACATCCACCAAGCACCATGGCAGTTCCCAGGCTGACCATAAAAGGCCAAAAAGTGGGTGGGGGCCCAATTCCCAGAAATCCTTGCCCCTTCCCCAGCACAGTTGGAATGATCCTCCCACTCATTAGCATATGTATTACCCAGCCCATAAAAACTAACCACCTGCGCACCTTGGGCCACCTCTCTCACCTTCTGAGACACCCCACACTCTATGGAGTGTGTATCTGTCTGAATAAATCTACTTTCCCTTTACTATGGCTTGCTCTCGAATTTTTTCCTGCACAAGACAAGAACCTATTCTCTGGCAACACATTCACCTCACCTGTTAGGATGGCTATTAACAATAACACAAAAAGATAACATACATGAGCCAAATATGCAAGTATGTCTTCCGTCCAAGCTTCCTCCTTCCCCATATTCAGCCACACAGATCATAGAACTGTTATTAAAGTACTTCTCGCAATGCTTCATTTCATCAAATAGTGAAATATCTGGGGTCAATCACATATATGCACTATAATTTATAGTTGGCCATTATAGCTTAATGGAATCAACTTCAGTAATTTAAGTCTTTTCCCTAAATATGAAGTATGTTGAAGATAAGTGTCTATATATCAAGGAAAACTGATATTGGTGAAAAATGCCAGAAGCTAACAAATGGAAAAGAAAGCTATAAACAATGATTTCTCTATATGTAATAATCACTATTTTTTCATTGACTCGTGAAATATTTAATGAATTTCTCCTGTGTACAAAGCTATGCAACCCAGTTAGTGAATTCACGAAGTCAGAGCCCTTACCTCTGAGGTAAGCCCCAAAGACCTCACCATTCTTTACAAATCAAAGCTCTTCTGCTCCAGCCACAGATGTAAGCTTTTCATAGATCCATTGGAAAGGCTGGAATATCACACTCGGAAAATGAGCAGAGACCAAGGTAAGCAAGGCGGCCAGAAGAACAGGCCAAACTGTGCCCCAAAACCGTGCCAGCAGGAGCACCCTGCTGCTTCCTGTGATTCTTGGAGGCTGGAGCTTAGACTGTGACCTGGAGTCCTGGCATCTCATTGGCACTGCTGCCCTGGAGACTGAGTGTTGCTGCTGCCATCGCCGCCACCACCAGACAGGTTCCTCACTGTTGTTAATTCCTTACCTCTCCCTCTTTCAATGCAAAGTACCAGGCAGATGTGTTTCACTCGCTCAGCCTAGATCATGTGCCAGCCCCCTAGCTGTAAGGAAGGCAGGCAAAGCAAGCACCAGCTTTCCAGATTTTGTAGTGGAAGGTGGGAGCTGTCAAAAATGCATAGGATGAGCAAGAGAGATGGAGGGTTCAGATATAGAGCAACGTAACAACGAAAAATCCATTAAGTGAGCTACATATAAAGAACAATGGGCATTCCAAAAAAAAAGGAAGGATCACTTCTAGCTGGTGCAATCAGAAAAAATTTTCTCCAAAAAATTATTTTTAAGGTGAATCTTATAGGACGGTATGATTTGGACTTGGGAAGATGTGGCGAGGAGCATTACAAGTGAGGGGGCAGCATGAGAAAAATAAATACAAAGAGTTGGGAAAATGTGGAGGCAGGAAATGACAGGATTTTATTCCAACAAGCATTTATTAAACATATGCTGTGTGCCAGGCATTCCGTTCAGCACTGGAGACTAAGACATGAAAGGCACACTCTTTGCCCTTAGATGTTCACAGCCTAGTGGGCAGAGACCACATCGAATTAAAAAGCTTCCACACAGCAAAAGAAAACATCAACAAACTGAAAAGGTAACTTACAGGGTGGGGGGAGAAAAGATTTTCAAACTATCTATCTGAGTTAATATCGAAAATGTATAAAGAACTCCTTCAACTCAACAGCAAAATAACAAATAACCCGATTTAAAAATGGGCAAGGGACTTAAATAGACATTTCTCCAAAAAAAGACATACAAACAACAACAAAAAGATAACAAATATGGCAAGGATGTGGAGAAACTGGAACACTTGTACCCTGCTGGTGCGAATGTAAAATCTTGCGGCCACTATGGAAAATAGTAAGGAGGTTCCTCGAAAAATTAAAAATAGAACTACCATATGATCTAGCAATACCTGTTCTGGGTATATATCCAAAAGAACTGAAATTAGGATCTCGAACAGATATCTGCACTCCCACATTGATTGCAGTACTATTGACAAGAGCTAAGATGTGGAAACTACCTAAATGTCCGTGGACAGATGAATGGATAAAGAAAATGCCATGCAAACTTACAACGTAATATTATTCAGCCTTAAAAAAATAATTAAATCCTGCCATATGTGATAAGACAGATGAACCTGGAGGACATTAAGCTAAGTGAAAAAAAATAAGCCAGTAACAGAAAGACAAATACTGAATGATAACACTTACATGAGGTGTCTAAAGTAGTCAAACACATAGAAACAAAGAGTAGCATGGTGATTGCCAGGGGCTGGGGGGAAGGGAGAAATGGGGAGTTGCTGTTCAATGGGTATAAAGTTTCAGTAGTGCATGATTTAGTTCTAGAGATTTGCTTTACAACATAGTACCTCTAGTTAAAAAATCACTATATTGTACACTTAAAATTTTGTTAAGAGGGTAGATCTCATGTTAAGTATTCTTACCACACACAAAAGAATTTTAATACACCAGGATAAGTGCTCTCTACGGGGAAGGAGTCACAGATTAGGGTCACTTAACCAGCCTGAAGGCAATTAGGGAAGGCTTCCCCCCAAGGTGGTGGGCTCTGTGAGAAGGACAAGTCAGAATTAGCCAGGTGAGGAAGTAGCGGGTGTGGGTGTACTGAGGTTTGAAGGAACCTCCTGGTAGAAGGAATAGCATTGTACTAATTCACTAGGGCTCCTGTAACAGAACACCGCAGACTGGATGGCTTAAACAGACATTTATTGTCCCACAGGCATGGAGGTGAAAGGATACATTGTATGCTTGGGCAATCACAGGAAATTGGTACAGCCTGTGGTTGAGTGGTGAAAGATGAGGCACAATTGAGAAGTTTGGGTTTGACACGAAGGTGATGGGAAAATGCGGGGGAGCATGATGATTGGGTCACGTTTTTGAAAGACCACTGATTGTCGTGGGACAAAAAAAAAAAAAAACAGAAGCCAGGAAATGAGTTGTATCAGTTAGCTTTTTACTGCGGTAGAAACTTAAGCTCAAACTTAATGGCTTTAAAAAAAAATATTTATTTATCTTACTATTTTGTGCTTTGGCATTTTGGGGCTGGGCTCAGATGGGCATTTCTGCTGATCTGGGCTTAGCTTGGCTGAACTTGACTGTCTTCATGTATTTGTTGTCAGGGGCTGGGTCACCTGAGGACTGGCTGGTCCAGGAGAGCTGAGATGGGATGGCTCATCTTTGCTCCACACAGTCTCTCATCTTCCGGCAGGCTATTCTGGGTTTGCCCACGTGGTAGTGGTGGAAGAGGTTCCCAGAGCAAGAGTGGAAACACACAGGGTCCCTTGGGCCTCATATTTGAAATTCACACAATGTTGCTTCAACTGCAAAGCAAGTGTCAAGGCCAGCCCAGAGTCAAGGACTGGAGAAAGAGATTCCATTCTTTGATGGAAGGAGCTGCAATTCTTGTGACCATTTCTGCAATCCACCACCACCCCAGGTAGCAGATAACTTTTTGTAATTCGGAAGGAAATAAATGATAAGAACCAAACCAAATAAATGACAATGGGGTTGGATGAGAGACTGGCTTGAGAGACGTGACCAGACTTGGTGACTGAATGGGTCCTCTGGATCTGACTTGGGCAGTGAAGAGATTGGAGGTTCTGATGGTCAATTTGACCAGATCATATCGTTAAACGTGTCCTGATGAAGCTCTGTTAGAGTTCTAAACTCTTGCTCTTGCATGCACAGTCTTCACAGTTTGCTGTAATCCTGCAACATGGTTATTTGCTCATGAATGAAATAAGAGTTAGTGAAGGGGACTATATTCAATTTCTTGTAATAACATAACAGAAAAGAATCTGAAAAGAATATATATATATATGTATGTATATGTATAACTGAATCACTTTGCTGTACACCTGAAACTAACATTGTAAATCAACTACACTTCAATAAAAAATAAAATAAAATTAAAGAGTTAGTGGAAAGGATGCCCCTGGGTAGCAGTTTTCTGTCACTACAGCAAGAGATAACTTTGACCATGTTAAGTAGCAGAGAAATAAAGTAGAGGCAATGTTTTCCCTGTTTCGGGGCTTGCATCTAGGACTTTGCACATGCTGTTCCCTTTCCTTGAAATGCCTTACCACTCATTTCTTTGCCTGCTCTTGCTGTCTAGTTTCTTCTCATCCTCCAAGTTTCAGTTCATATATCATCCTCACAAAGAGAACTTTCCTGACGACACTATCGAAATGCCAGTTACTTTCTATTACAATGTCCTGTTTAATTCTTTCTCATCAATTTTCCCAATCTATTGCTATCTTGGGTTTGGCTTATTTATGTGTTTTGGCTCAGCCATTACTCAAAAACGCAAGATCTGAGATCGAGAATATCGTCCTCTTTACCCCACGCAGAGCCTGGCTCAACAAATATGCTCAATACACATTTGCTGAATGAAAAGGGACCATCATCAGTATGGCTGGAGGTGAAACACAAACGATACTCTTCCTCAGGTGCTCTTTTTTGTTAATTTGCTGTAATATGAGTTGAGAAACATACCTTGAAAAGTATAGGGAACCTTTCGATATTGAAGATGTGATTAAACACTGGAGCGATTCATTAATATAGTAAGTGTTTACTGAGTGTTTACTATGTCCTCTGTATGCGTTCATTCATTTAGTTTTTGTTACCAGACTGAGATAGTGAGGTAAGCGCTATTATTATGCCCACTTGACAAAAGTTCAATTAATTCATGGTAGAGCCTGCATTTAAAGCCAGGTGTGGGCTCTTAACCACTATGCCATAGCTTCTTTAATTCTGCTAGTTCCTTTAAAAGCCTTGCTATGCATTTGTCTAGTATAAGTCTGCTTGGAGACAGGGGCTAACTAAATACTCTATCAGGCTCCCTCCCAGGCCTATGAGTCAGTATATAAACGCGTGGCCATCTGAAATGAATGTTAACATTAGCTTCTGTTTCTTTATACAGATAGCCTGTTTGAGCCGAGTGGTGAAAATCAAAGCTCTGAGAATTTGACTACACTATCAAGCCAAATGTTTGAACAAGTTAAAGCTGTGTTTTTGAAATACGCTACATTTGATAAGATACCAAAAGTACAAGCAACAAAAGCAAAACTAGCTAAGTGGGACTACATCAAACTAAAAAGCTTCTGCACAGCAAAAGAAACAATCAACAAAGTGAAAAGGCAACTCATGGAATGGGAGAAAAGATTTGCAAATCACATATCCGATATGGGATTAATATCCAAAATATATAAAGAAGGCATACAAGTCAATAACAAAAGAAACGAACAATCCAATTAAAAAATAGGCAGAGTAGTAACCGATAATGAAAAAGAATATGAAAATGAATATATGTATGTTTATGTATAACTGAAACATTATGCTGCACACCAGAAATTGACACAACATTGTAAACTGACTATACTTCAATTAAAAAAAAGAAAAAAATAGGCAGAGAACTTGAATAGACATTGTCCCAAAGAAGACATACAAATGGACAACAGGTACATGAAAGATGCTCAGCGTCTCGAATCGTCAAGGAAATGCAAGTCAAAACCACTGTGAGATATCATCTCACACCTATTAGAATGGCTTTTACCAGAAAAACAGGAAATAACAAGTGTTGGTGAGGATTTGGAGAAAAGGGAACTTGTGTACTGTTGGTGGGAATGCACATTGGTGCAGCTGCTATGAAAAACAATATGGAAGTTCCTCAAAAAATTAAAAATAGAACTACCACACAATCCAGCAATTTCAATTCTGGATAACCAAAGGAAATGAAATCAGGAGCTTGTCAACGTATCTGCACTCCCATGTTTATTGCAGCGTTATTCACAAATAGCCAAGATATGGAAACAACCTAAGTGTCTGTCCTAAGTGTCTGGATAAATGAATAAAGAAGATGTGATAGATAGATAGATTGATAGATAGACAGATCCACAATGGAATATTATTCAGCCATGAGAAAGAAGGAAATCCTGCCATTTGCAACAACATGAATTGAACTTGAGGGAATTATGCTATGCTAAGTAAGTCAGATAGACAAAGGCAAACACTGTATGATCTCACTTATATGTGGAATCTAAAAAAGCTGAACTCATAGAAACAGGGAGTAAGATGGCTGTTGCCAGGGACTGAGGGTGGGGGGAATGGGGAGGTATTGATCAAAGGGTACAAACTTCCAGTTAGAAAATGAATAAGTTCTGGGATCTAATGTACAGCATGGTGAGTACAGTTAACAATACTTTTATTTTATATATATATATATAAATGTTGCTAAGAGAGTAGAAAAAGAGATAACTATGTGAGATGATGGAGATGTTAACTAACCATATTGTGGTAACCAGTTTACAATATATACATGTATCAAATCATCATGCTGTATCCCTTAAAATTACACAACATTAAATGTCAATTATATCTCAATAAAACTGAAAGGAAAATAATGATTCCTAATCAAAGTGCTATCATGCAATTCACTTTAAAAAAAAAAGAAATATGTCGGGGGAGGGTATAGCTCAGTGGTAGAGTCCATGCCTAGCATGCATGAGGTCATGGGTTCAATCCTCGGTACCTCCACTAAGTAAATAAATAAATAAACCTAGTTACCTCCCTCTCCAAAAGAAACAAAAACAAACAAAAGAAATATGCTACAAACTATCAGCAAATGAGTTGATTTTCTTTATTCTCCTAGAGGTCCAACCCCTTCAATGAATAAAATAAAACTATTTATTCCTTTGAGAAACAAACTTTGTCAGATAAGCTTGTATCAGCTTATCTATTGTGTTGTAACAAGCCACTCCAAAAGTTAGTGGCTTAAGATAAGTATTTATTCAATATGGATAAACTTTGCGGACATTCTGCTAAATGAAATAAACTAGTTACAAAAAGACAAAAGCTGTTATGATTCCACCCACCTGATGTATCCAAAGTAGTCAAATTCATAGAAACAAGAAATGGAATGGTGGTTGACAGAGGCTGGGAGGAAGGGGAAAAGGGGAGTTGTTTAATCGATAGAGTTTCGGTTTTCAAAATGAAAGCGTTCTAGAGGTTGGTTGCACAACAACGTGAATATGCTTAACACTACTGGAGTATACAGTTTAAGATGGTACATGATATGTTTGTGGGGGTTTTTTTAACCACAATTAAAAATAAAAAGATAATTATTATAATTATTGTTTATTATTTCTCACAGTTCTGCGGGATGGCTGGAATTCAGCTGGGTGGTTCTGCTGGTCTTGCTTGGGATCGCTTATGCAGTTGTGTTTAGCTGGGATCTTTCACCTCTCGGGGGACTGGGAATGGAACCTCTATGATAGCCTCTCAGACTTCCAGGATCTCTCTCCACTTGGCGTCTAATCATTCAGTCCTCTAGCCTGGACCACCTTATGGCGTGGCGGCTGGGCTCCAAGAGGAAGAAAGCAGAAGTTATCATTCTCTCTTAATGCCTGGCCTCAGAAATCCTGTAACATCATTTTCACCTTGTTCCATTGGTCAGAGTAAATCACGAGATCAGTCTAGATTCAAGGTGTAGGAAGCCAGATTCCAGCGCTTGATGCGAGGATTGGTAAAGAATTTGCGGCCATCTTTAACATACCATAGGTCTCAACGATCAGATTATTTAGGTCCTTGAGTGAGTGATTATTTCACTGTAGGAAAAGATCCCTTATCTTTGTGGAGGACACAGCCTCCGTTCCAAGTCATCAAGACTATTGACAGAGTGATCTACCTCCTACTTTCTAAGACCAAGTGTGGGCATTGAAGCTAAGAGAAGGATGCATGGGGACCATTTAAGCAAGAGCAACTTTATCAGTCCCCGAATCCTATTGCCAGATGAAGTTTCAGTGTTGATGTCTGTCCAACATCTCAAACCGAGATACTTAAATCCAAGTACCATTTGGGTCTGAGAGAACTGCCTCTGTCAAATCACAGTGCGATGGGGGAAGCTATAGCTCAGTGGTAGAGCACGTGCTTAACATGCAGAAAGTCTTGGTTCACTCCCCAGTACCTCTGTTGAAAAAAAATAAAAATATAAATAAATAAAAATAAATAAATCACAGTGGGGCTTTATCGAAATAATCACTGTATTAATTTGAAGTCTTTAAGGGGGAGGCTGTAGCTCAAGTGGTAGAGTATGTGCTTAGCATGCACAAGGTCCTAGGTTCAATCCCCAGTATCTTCATTAAATAGATAGATAGATAGATAGATAGATAGATAGATAGATAGATAAACTTAATCACCTCCCCTGCCAAAAGAAAAACTAAAAAAAAAAAGTAAAGGAGTTTGAAGTCTTGGCTGCAAGTGGCATAAAATTCAGCTCAAACTAGTTTAGTATAATAGTAATAACAACAATAATGATAATGATGCTTATATAAGTGTGCTTGACACAGAGATGCACCTCCCCAGGTCTCCCTTAGAGGGAGGACTCGCTGCAAAGCTGTAATAGCCTCCAGTTGTCAGCTCCTTCCAGGGCTGCCTCAGGTGCAAAGAGCCACCTCCCTCCAAGTCACACCCTTCAGAGCGCACATCCAATGACAGAGCAAGGCAGAGGATCAAAAGCCCGCCTTGAGACTCCAACTGTGCCAGGAAATCCTTGCTGCAGCGATCCCTGCCTTTGTCGGAGGCTTTGTCAGGCCTGCTTCCCTGTCACTCTGCCCAGTCCTGCCTCCTCCTCTTTTCACAGGTGTTGACCCCTTATAAACATCTTGCTCCCCAAATTGCATCTCAACGTCTGCTTTTAGAGAACCCAAACTGCAACAGAAATTTAACTGACCAGTGGTCAGTTTGGCTCCAGGCATGGCCACACACAGGAATCCAGAGGCTCGAAGATTAACTCAAGCCCTGTGTTCTATCTCTCAGCGCAGTTCTGCTCACGTCCACATGTTCACCCATTCATAAAAGGCAACCTCATCACTGGAAGGTGGCAGCCAGGAACTCCTGGGATATCCTTCCAATTTCACATCCAGCAAAAAGAAGCAAGCGTCTTTGTTTATCCCAGCATTCCCAGAAGTCCCGAAGTTCATGCTAACTAGGTCGAGCTGAGTCAAGTGCCCAACTCTGAACCAATCACTGTGGCTGGGAGAAGGTGATGCTGATTGGTCTAGGCCCAGGTCACATGCTTCACACTGAGGGAGTTAGGATGAGAGAGGAATAATCTGTCATATGAAAGCCATAGGATGTAGCCAGAGATTGGGTAAAAGGATACACAGAGATGGCCCCCACAATCACTCCTTGAGACATTGGTGTTTTTTTTATTGAAATATAGTTGATTTACAACATTGTGTTAGTTCCTTGAGACATCCTTAATCTTATTCAGATTAAAATTTGGTAAAAATCTAAATTTTGAGAAAGATAAAAGGATATCAGTAAAATTGAGTCTGGACTGAGACTGGGAAAATCTCAGTTGAATGTTATTCACAAAAAGCATTTCTGGAGTACCTAACTTGTAGAGAGTAATACAAGGTATTGTGAGAAGATAGTCCCTACCCTCAAGGTACGTAAAATTTAATTCACTATATACTCAATCTATGATGAGAGGTACTTGCAGAATAGTATCAACACCTTTAAGGTAAGGGTAGACTTTCTTAAAACCTGACACAGGTAGAATGGAGCAGGAAAACCAAGAAATCTGCTGATTGGCTGGAGTAGCCATTTCAAATCCCGCATATCTGACTATGGTGATGTGAGCTGCAGGCTTTCCTGAAAAACTTATCCATTGCTAGTTTTACCTACAATTATAATAATCACGGTAAACTCTTGGCCCAGCTCACATATTATTAGAAGTCACAGATTATGAAAGGAGGAAGGGTGGGCAGTGTGACTCTAGAGGCAGTAAGAAGGGATGACTAACAGGCTAAGAGAGATAAAGAGGGGAGACAGAATATATGACTGAACCACATTGACTCCATTTTGTCCGTTCCATCTTGGGCCCACAGTCCTACCTGCCTCCCCTTTCTGCATGTCCGAGCTTTAGTCCAAGCCAGATAAGTTTCCTACCTGGGAACCTTTGCCTTCATCTGATATGAAAACTGGAAGAACGCCTTTTGCTGACGCAGATGGTTAGGAGTCAGGAGACCCCCGGGGGGAGGAAAAAACCCCAGTTCCTATGATGCAGCTGGTACTTCTCAGTTGGTAGCAAGATTCTATCTTCAGCTCTGGCCCCTTTAAATTCCCCTGTACCCCTTTCATCGGTTTGGAATGCAGCTGGGACTGCCTCTGGACAGTCATCGTCCGTCCGCCCAGTCCTGCCTGTATGTAAGTTACCCACAATAAATTTCATCATTGTGCTTTATGGAGTTGCCCACTGCGTTTCAATTCGGGAGATATTATTCAATATCTCTGCCTCCCAACACAGAACCACTTGTGGAAGCTGTAAGAGATTGTAACTAAGTTCAATAAATAGAAACGCATCTCAAAGAAATTTTTTTTTTTAAAAAAAGAAGAGACCAGGAGGAAATACACTTAAAGTTTTCTAAGTCTAAAAGAGTACTTTTCTTTCTACTTTTTTCTGTTTTCAAATTTTCTGTAATAAAGAGGAAATACTTTTATATGAGGGGGAAAGCCAATGTTACTTTAAAACCCCAGCTGGTACAACTAGAGAAGCACACTGAGGTGAGCCACAAGGCAAACAGTCCTACACATCTTGGTAGCCATGGAACCATAGGACACAAAAGAAAGGTTAAATTATATTTAATATATTTTGAAAGAAGGCAGATCATACTACAATCTATTTTAAGAAATATTCTATTAAGAGTGTTAAATGTGAAAGAAAACAATTTGGCACTAAAAGGGGATGGTTGAGCTACATGGAAATTTCCTTTATGCAGAACAGCTCTTTCCCCAGGAAGCTTATTTACTTGAGTAAACAAGACATCACTGGACCACACGGGAGGACCTTGGTGAAAACACAGCCCTCATTAGATGTCTTCTATCCTTGGCCTTGAGATTGGGCATCAGCATGGAAATGGGGCAAACCGAGACTAAAGCATACAAAGCACTCTGTGAAGGACTGGAGCATCGTGGAGTGATGCTAGGAAAGGCTGGAGATATTTGCACTCAATAGCAGCAGTCAAACCCAAGTCAAATAGACCCTCCTTTTTTTAAAAAAAATTCTTATCTTTTATTGACGTATAGCCAATTTACAATGTTAGTTTCAGGGGTATAGCAAAGCAATTGAGCTATACATATACACACATTTTTTTCAGATTTTTTTCCATCACAGCTCATTACAAGCTATTGAATGTAGTTCCCTGTGCTATACAGTAGGTCCATGTTGTTTATCTATTTTATATATAGTATTGTGTATCTATTAATCCTGAACTCCTAATCTATCTCTCCCCGCCGCTTCCCCCCTTGGTAACCACAGTTTGTTTTCTATGTCTGTCAGTCTATTTCTGGTTTGTAAGTAAAATTTGTATCTTTTTTTATTAGATTCCACATATAAGTGACATCATATGATATTTGTATTTTTCTGAGGCAGACCTTCATTTCTGAGCTGTCACCCCATATCCCCAACACATATACACTCTCATGTGCTCAATCCCAGTAGGGCACAGGTCTGGGGGAGAAGGGTGAGTCCAGGCCTGGCCTGAAATAGTTGACATAAGTGTCTGAATGAGTATTCTTATCAGTGATCTAAAAATTGTGTTTGAGAGAATACTCAATGAGCTTGCTGATTACATTAAAATGTTTGCACTGTTAACACTTTAGGACAAAAGAGGGACTAGGAACACATGCAAAGGGAAGTACATTTAAGATAATACTTGATGAAGCACAGTAAGGCCTTTGTGCCATAATCGAGTCTCGCCTTCAGAATAGGCAGAAATATATTGCTAATAGAAACATTACGTGAAAAAGCCCACATTTGCTACATTTGGCTTTGGTCAGACCCCTTGATTTAAATGGTACTCAAATTCTTTTTTTGAGGGAGATGAATGCAAATCACTTAATTGTAACACACAATATCACTAAGCATTAATCATGCTTTACATGTACTCTCTCATTTTCAAATATGTTTCACTGTGAAACATACAAAAAAATATATCCCAGATTTCAGACAATACTACAGAGCTACAGTCATCAAGACAGCATGGTATTGGTACAAAAACAGACATATAGACCAATGGAACAGAATAGACAGCCCAGAAATGAACCCACAAACTTTTGGTCAACTAATCTTCAACAAAGGAGGCAAGAATATACAATGGAATAAAGACAGTCTCTTCAGCAAATGGTGTTGGGAAAACTGGACAGCAGCAAGTAAAACAATGAAGCTAGAACACTCCCTTACACCATACACAAAAATAAACTCTAAATGGATCAAAGACTTAAACATAAGACAAGATAAAATAAACCTCCTAGAGGAAAATATAGACAAAATGTTATCTGACATACATCTCAAAAATTTTCTCCTAGAACAGTCTACTGAAGCAATAGAAATAAAAGCAAGAATAAACAAATGGGACCTAATGAAACTTACAAGCTTCTGCACAGCAAAGGGAACCATAAGTAAAACAAAAAGACAACCTATGGAATGGGAGAAAATAGTTACAAATGAAACTGACAAAGGCTTGATCTCCAGAATATATAAGCAACTCATACAATTCAATAAGAAAAAAATAAACAACCCAATCCAAAAAATGGGCAGAAGACCTAAACAAGCAATTCTCCAAGGAAGACATACAAATGATTAATAGGCACATGAAAAACTGCTCAATATCACTAATTATCAGAGAAATGAAAATCAAAACTACAATGAGGTATCACCTCACACCAGTCAGAATGGCCATCATTCAAAAATCCACAAATGACAAATGCTGGAGAGGCTGTGGAGAAAAGGGAACCCTCCTTCACTGCTGGTGGGAATGCAGTTTGGTGCAGCCACTATGGAAAACAGTATGGAGATTCCTCAAAAGACTAGGAATAGACTTACCATGTGACCCAGGAATCCCTCTCCTGGGCATATATCCAGAAGGAACTCTACTTCAAGATGACACCTGCACCCCAATGTTCATAGCAGCACTATTTACAATAGCCAAGACATGGAAACAGCCTAAATGTGCATCAACAGGTGACTGGATAAAGAAGAGGTGGTATATTTATACAATGGAATACTACTCAGCCATAAAAACCGACAACATAACGCCATTTGCAGCAACATGGATGTTCCCGGAGAATGTCATTCTAAGTGAAGTAAGCCAGAAAGAGAAAGAAAAATACCATATGAGATCTCTCATATGTGGAATCTAAAAAAAAAAAACAAAGCATAAATACAAAACAGAAATAGACTCATAGACAGAATACAAACTTGTGGTTGCCAAGGGGGTGGAGGGTGGGAAGGGATAGATGGGATTTCAAAATTATAGAACAGATAAACAAGATTATACTGTAGAGCACAGGGAAATATACATAAAATCTTATGGTAGCTCACAGAGAAAAAAATGTGACAATGAATATATATGTTCATGTATAACTGAAAAATTGTGCTCTACACTGGAATTTGACACAACATTGTAAAATGATTATAAATCAATAAGAAATGTTTAAAAAAAGAGCAAACAAAAAATATAAGTTATAGGCACATTTTACTAAATGGTTAAAAAGTAAACTGCATCCACACAGAAACTTGCACACAGATGTTTTTAGAAGCTTTATGTATAATTACAAAAACTTGGAATCAACCCATATGTCCTTCAGTTTGTGAGTGGATAAATAAGCTGTGATACATCCAGGCAATAGGATATTATTCCGTGATAAAAAGAAATGAGCTGTCAAGTCTGAAAAGACAGGGAGGAGCCTTAAATGTCTATCGCTAAGTGAAAGAAGCCAGTCTGAAGAGGCTGCATACTGTGTGATTTCAATTACATGACATTCTATAAAAGGCAAAACCATGGAGACAGTCAAAAAAAAAAAACAGTGGTTGCCAAGAATTATCAGGGAAAAAGGGAGGAATAGGTTGAGTAAAGAGAATTTTTAGGGCAGCAAAACAATTTTGTATGATACTGTAATGGTGGGTGCATGTCATTATTCATTTGCCTAAGCCCATAGAATGTACAAGACCAAGAGTGAACCCTAGTATAACCTATGGGCTTTGGGTGATTATCAAGTGTCAATGTCATCGATTCATTGATTATAACAAATGTACAATCTAATGAGGGATGTTGATAGTGGACGGTTAGAGGGTATATGGGAACTCTCTGTATTTCTGCTCAAATTTGCTGTGAACCTAAAACTGCTCTAAAAACTAAAGTCTATCAAAATTTTTAAAAAGGTAAATGTCTGTGTAACCACTACTCAGGTCAGGAAACAGGACATCACAGAGGTACCGCTACCCTGACTTTTATGCTAATCATCTCTTCCTTTTCTTCATGGTTTTACCATCTAAGAATACAGCTCTAAAAGTATAGTGTGCTTTCTTGGAATTGTAAAATGAAGGTACATTTTTAGAAGAAAAATTAAATTTACTTAACAATGTTACTTAAAAATGTGATTTTAAAGGTCAAATCTTTTCAACTAAAAAGATACTAATAGATAAGTTTCTTCTCACTCTAGCAATGTCAGTTGCTATGGATTATTTTGTATAGCTTGAATATAGTTCCTAGGACCATATTCTGGTGAAAGAGTATACCAGAAAATAAAATGTTTTAAATGACATTTTAAAAAAGAATTGTCAAATAATGTTTCCCATATACAAAATTAACAAGGGTAAAATTATATGGCTATTATTTAGAACTAATTCATCCCCTTAATCACACAAATGGATCATTAGGTAAGACCTTCATCATTGAAAAACTTTCAAATTAATAACCAGTATTTTTTTTAACTTGGTCAATTAAAAATCTACTGTTAAGTCACCCCCCAAAAATATATACAGTGTGCTTTTTTTCTGTTTTTAAAAAATATGCATATAAATGGAATCATATCGTATGCAATATTCTGTGGATTGCTTTAACGCTCAATGATACGTGAGATTCATTCATGTTATGTATGGAAATAGTTTGTCCATTTTTATTGCTGTATAGTATTCCATCGTATAGCTATGCTGTAATTTTTATACATTTTACTGTTGATGAGCATTAGTGTTGCTATGAACATTTTTGTATACATATTGTAGTACACATTCACATGTCTTTCTGTTGGAAGTATACCTAGGAGTAAAACTATGTTGCTTCAATTTCATTAAGTAATGCCAGATTTCCAGTTCTAGATAAGATGGAGAAAACACACTCTACCTGTCTCACTCACTGAATGCAGCTATAACACCTGGAGAAGTTACCTCAGGACTCTGAAAAGTAAATGAGATTAGGCACACTAGGGAAAAGAGCAGAACTCAAAGTATCACTGAATCAGTGGTAAATTTACCTCTCTTTTCCCTCCCTCTGGCATCCTCTGGCCTAAATTCTCAATGCACCCAAACCCATAAGTGGGATTTAGTGTTGACAGAGAGAGCCCCCCAATTCTCTAGTTCGGGCTTGAGGAGTAGAAAAGGAATCTTCCAAAACTCAAAGTATGGAAATCCTCAGTTACGTTTTTCTTTTCTTTTTTCTTTTCTTTTCTTTCTTTCTTTCTTTCTTTCTTTCTTTCTTTCTTTCTTTCTTTCTTTCTTTCTTTCTTTCTTTCTTTCTTTCTTTCTTTCTTTCTTTCTTTCTTTCTTTCTTTCTTTCATTATTCTCCTGAACCAAGGCTGAAGGTAATCCCGTGGAAGCAGTAACAATGTTTCTGCATTCCACTTAAAAAATTTAAACATATTGATTCTAAGTGGTGAGGGGGAGAGTGAGCATTCTTACCTTGTTCCCGAACTTAGGAAAACGCATTTAGACTTTCGCCATTAAGTGTGATGTTAGCTATAGGGTTTCATGTGGGTATGCCTTTTATTGTTTGCTTTTTCTTTTTTCATGAACATACGTTGAATTCTGTCAAGTTCTTTTCTGTATAAATTGACATGATCATGTGATTTTTCTCCTTTTAATACGATGTACTCATTGACTGATTTTGAATATTGAAACAGCCTTGCATTCCCAGGATAAATCCCATGAGGTTATGGTGAATTTTTCATCATGTTACCTACAAATAGGGATAGTACAAGAAGTTCTACTCAATGCAATAGGCAAGGCAAATACAGAAAAGGATACAGATTGGAAAGAAAGAGAAGAAAACAGTTCCTATTTATAGATAACAAGATAGTTGTCTGCATAGAAAATTCCAAAGAATCCACAAAATGACTTATAACTACTAGGTAAAAGTAGCAGGGTCACTGAATACAAAGCCAACACATCAAGATCAATTCTATTTTTAGATACTAGTAATAGAAAGTTACAAATAAAAGTTAAAAACAGTACCACTCATCATTCAACATGATCAAGAGGGATTTATCCCTGAGATGCAAAGATGGCTGAACATACACAAATGAATAATATGACACACCACATTAATAAAATGAAAGATAAAAATTATATGATCATCTCAATAGATGCGGAAAAAGCATTTGACAGAGAGCAACATTCTTTCGTGATAAAAATACTTAAGAATTGCCTGTAGAAGGAACACATCTCAACACCATAAAGGTCACATGTGACAAACCCACAGACGACATCATACTCAATGATGAAAGTTTGAAAGCTTTTCCTCTAAGATCAGGAATAAGAAAAAGATGCCCACTCTCACCATTTCTATTCAACACAGTACTGAAAATTCTAGCCAAAGCAATCAGGCAAGAAAAATAAATAAAAGGCAACCAAATAGGAAAGGGAGGAGTAAAATTGTCTTTCTTTGCAGATGATACCATCTTATATATAGAAAATCCTAAAGACTTCACCAAAAAACTGCTAGAACTAATCAACAATTTCAGTCAACTTGCAGGATACAAAATCAACATGCAGAAAATAATTGTGTTTCTATACACAAACAATAAAGCATCTGAAAAAGAAATAAAGAAGACTATCCCATTCACAAGAGCATCAAAAACAATAAAATACTTAGGAATAAATCTATCCAAGGAGGTAAAAGATCTATCTATACATTGAAAACTACAAGACCCTGATGAAAGAAATTGAAGAAGACACAAGTGACAAAATACCCTGTGTTCGTGGATCAGAAGAATTAATATTGTTAAAATGTCCATATTATTCAAAGTAACCTATAGATTCAATGCAATCCCTATCAAAATTTCAATGGCATTTTTCACAGAAACAGAAAAAAAAAGCCTAAAATGTGTATGGAACCATAAAAGACCCCAAATAGCCAAAGCAACCCTGAGAAAGAAGAACAAAGCTGCAGGCACCGGATTTCAAACTATTCTACAAAGTTTAATAGTGAACAAAACAGCACAGTTCTATTATGAAAACAGACACACAGACCAATGGAACAGAATTAAGGGCCCAGTAATAAACCTACGAATATATAGTCAGCTAATATTTGACAAGAAAGCCAAAAATACCCAATGTGGAAAGGAGAGTGTCTTCAAGATACAGTGCTGGGAAAACTGGATAACCACATGCAGAAGAATGAAATTGGACTCCCACCTTATACCACTCACAAAACTTAACTCAAAATGGATTAAAGACTTAAATTTAAGACCTGAAATCATAAAATTCCTAGAAGAAGGCACAGGGGAAAATCTCTTCGACATTGCTCTCAGCAGTGATTTCCTGGATGTGACAGCAAACACACAGGCAACAAAAGCAAAAATTAACATACATAACACTAAAAAGCTTCTTCACAGGAAAAGAAACAATCAAAAAATAAAAAAAAAAAAAAGAAAGAAAAGGTAACCTATGGAATGAGAGAAAATATTTGCAAATTATATATCTGACAAGGGGTTAATATCCAAAATACATAAAGAACTTATACAACTTAATAGCAAAAAAAACTGACAACCCAATTAAAAAATGGGCAGAGGAACTAAAGAGTTTTCCAAAGAAAATATACAATTGGCCAACAGGTACATGAAAAGATCTCAACATCACTAATCATCAGGGAAATGCAAATCAAAACCACAACGAGATATCACCTCACACCGATTAGAATGGATATCATCAAAAGAGACAAGCGATAACAGCTTTTGGTGAGGGTGTAGAGAAAAGGGAATCCTAGTAAACTGTTGGTGAGAATGAACATTTGTGCAGCCACTGTGGAAAACAGTATGCAGGTGTCTCAAAAAACTAAAAATAGAACTACCATATGACCCAGCAATTCTACGTCCTGGGTATATATCCAAAAGAAACAAAAACACTAACTGGAAAAGATACATGTACCCCAATGTTTATAGCAGCTTTATTTACAATAGCCAAGATATGGAAACAACCTAAGTGTTCATCAACAGATGACTGGATAAAGAAGACGTGAGATATACACATACACACACACATACACACACACAGTGGAATATTGTTCAACCATAAGAAAGAAGGAAGTCCTGCCATTTGCAACAATACAGATGGACCTTGAGGACATTATGCTAAGTGAAATAAATGAGACAGAGAAAGACAAATACTATTTGGAATCTAAAAAAGTCAAACTCAGAGACACAGAGAGTAGAATGGTTGTTGCCAGTGGGTGGGAGGTGGGGGAAATGGGGAGATACTAGTCAAAGGATAGAAACTTCTAGTTATAAGATGAACAAGTTCTGGGGATCCAATGTACAGCATGGTGATTATGGCTAATAAAACTGTATTATATACTGGAAAGTTGCTGAGAAAGTAGCTCTTAAATGTTCTAACCACAAAGAGGAAATGGTAATTATGTGATAGGATGGAGGTGGTAGCTCATATTATGTTAATAATCATCTTGCAACTTATAAATGTATCAAATCAACACATTGCACACCTTAAAGTTACACAACTTTATATGTCAATTATACCTCTAAAAGCTGGGGAGAAAAAGAGTATTATTCACAATATCTCCAAAAAATTAAATACTTGTGTATAAATCTGACAAAACACATACAGAATGTGTATGCTACATGGCACTATTGAAAAAAAGGAGTGGAGGGGACAGCCCTGGAGATGGAATGTGAGCAAAGGGCAGCCTCTGCCCAACCATCTACTCCACCCACCAAGGGAAGCACTTTCCCCTTTTCTGCCTCATGGATATTACTCTGATTCTTACCTCTGCTTTTGCTTACCTGATCTTCATTTCCCTACACTTCCTCAGAACGTGTTCAGTCTTGAGTGCTAAGTTTATCTATCTCCACAACATCACTGCGTAACAAATTTCCCTGAAACTCAGTGGCTTGAAAATAATAATCATGTATTTAGCTCAAATATGTGGCTCAGCAATTTAGACTGGTTCAGATTGTCTGTGGTGGGGGGTGGGGTGGGGTGGGGTTCCCCTATTATTCACTGGGATCACTCTACTGTCTGGGGATAGGTTAGCTGCCGGTTTGTCTCACATAGCCTCTGCTGGTACTGGGCTGACTTGACTCTGTCTCACATGTACTTCATCCTCCAGCACGCTAGCCTAGGCATGGTCTCATGGTGAAGGCAGAGGAGCAAGAGCAGAAGCAGATACATGCAAATGCTTTTTAATGCCGCTGCATGCTTCACATCTGCCACCATGCCACTGGCCAAAGAAAGTCACGCAGCTAAACTCAGAATCTAGAGGCACAAAAGTACATTCAGTCTCCACAATGAGAGTAGCCTCAAAGTTATATGTCAAAGGGGATGGCTACTGGGCGGGGCCATTAATGCAAATAATCTACTAAAACAATGGTGTCAGACTGTTATCTTTTTTTTTAAAGTATAGTCATTTACAATGTGCCAATTTCTGGTATACAGCATAATATCTCAGTCATGCATATATATATACATATATTTGTTTTCATATTCTTTTTCATTAAAGGTTATTATAAGATATTGAATACATAGACTCTCACCTTTGGTAGCCACCCTGGCCTCAGTCCATTTGTGACCTCTGTCATCACGCTTGGACATCATTTTTACACTATGATTGCTCCTTCTAACACATTCCTTCAGGATTGGCTCTAGAGCTGGTCTAAGACCCCTAGAATGTCTGGGCCACTGACTTTCATTCCATTCTCACAGCTGTAAGCTCTGAAAAGCAGTTGGCCCAGGCTGGGTTGGTCTAGTTGAGATGAGAGTGAGAAATAAGGGCTGTACACATGTCTGAGCATTCTGATCTAAACTGTACTCTGTCACCATACGGCTGAGCTTCCAGAAGCTTGGATGTGAAATTACTTCTCTCAGACTTACTATTTATCACTGTGTGTCCACTGGTAAGGTTCTTTTGGGGATCTGGAACCAAACATCTTCCTGTGTCATTGAAATATACTACTGGTTTCTAGTTGTGTATTTACTATGCTGACTTCTTTTTGTGTTCTTTATTTCATTCTTTTTTTATTGAAGCATAGTCAGTTCACAATGTTGTGTCAATTTCTGGTGTACAGCATAATGCTCCAGTCATACATATACATACATATATCCCTTTTCACATTCTTTTTCATTATAGGTTACTACAAGATATTGACTATAGTTCCCTGTGCTATACAGAAAAAATTTGTTATTTATTTTATATATAGTAGTTAGCATCTGCAAATCTCGAACTCCTCATTTATCCTTTCCGATCTTCCTTCTCCCTCTGGTAACCACAAGTCTGTTTTCTATGTCTGTGATCTTTTTGTGTTCTTTAGATCAGTCAACAACTGTGTGTTCTCTCTTTTCATCTGAACCAAATTGTTGACTTTCCTCAATGCTATGAATATGTGATTCCGAAAGCGGTCTAAAACACTATGGTTGTCTTCTTCCCATGCCAGTCTACCTTCAACTAATGACATTGCCTTCAGTAAATACTTAATGTTGGTAAGCACTGTGTTCCAGGCTGAGCACCCAAAATATACATCAAAACCATATTGGGAGTTGGATAGTGGGGCAGGGCTCCAAACTCAATCCATGAAATAAAAGCTGAGTGGAGGTTAAACCTGGGTCAAACTTGGCTTACCACAGAGAGATACCATGACTAAGCAGGGAATGCATGAGACTCCCAGACTTGGGGCAAAGTTGATAGGAAATAACATGGAGGTAAAGTTCAGGAGTCCAGATAATATTGCACGTTGGGTTTCCTAAGAAGCAGACTCTGAGATAAAGTTCAGCATGCAAGATATTATCAAAGAGTGTCCTTGCAAACAACACCTGGAACAAAAACGGAAGGAAGAATTGGGCAGAGAAAGAAGTCAAGCTTCAAAATAGACTCAACAACCTCTTCCAACCCTATGGAGAGTGATGGAGATAAAATGGCCCCTCAGAGTTGTCTTAGGCTGGGCCAAAATGGCCAAGCCATATACTCTTGCATCCATCATTGGAAGCGAGACTTGAGCAAGGCATCTCTACAACCGAAGCAATCTCTGGGAAGGCCGACCACTGAAGGCTGTCTACTCACAGCTCACCTAGCAAATGGGCCAACAAGTTCTTCCCTGGGAGAAGATCTGGGAGGCACATGACAGTGTCTGCCAGAGACAGCCATTCACAGATCCCAGGTTCCTTTAAGAGGTGTTAAGTCATTGATGCTGAAAGTTTCCCTAAGTCAACCTTAAATGCGGAGCCCCTGCACTCAGTATCTGATGGCAATTCTACCATCTTCCTTTCATTCATCTCTGAGATGACAGTTCTTTTTTTTTCCCCCATCATTTTTGTCCAATCTGATGTGTTGTTTGAGAATCATGATATAATCCTTCAGAGATAAACACAGAAAGTTTAACACATTGTGGCAATTTTAAACATGCTGAGTTCGAGATTTGCAGATACGAACTACCATATATAAAAGAGATAAACAAGTTTCTTCTGTAGAGCACAGGGAATTGTATTCAATATCCTGTAGCAACCTATAATGAAAAAGAATATGAAAGTGAATATATGTGTGATCATGTATGACTAAAGCATTATGCTGTACAGCAGAAATTGACACAATGTTGTAAATTGACTATACGTCAATAAAAAATGTAAAAACACATTGTATTAGTGTTCTCTAGAGAAACAGAACCAATAGGATAGCTATATGTACACACACACACAAACACACACACACACACACACACACACACACACACACACACACATATATACATGAAAAGATTCATTATAAGGTATTGGCTCACACAATTCTGGATGCTGAGAAGCCCCACAGTCTACTCTCTGTAAGCTGGAGACCCAAGACAGCTGTTGGTATAATTCAGTCCAACTCCAAAAGCTCAAGACCCAGGAGCAAAAAGGGTGGAGAAGGTTGATGCCCAGCTCAAGGAATCAGGCAGGAAGAATGGAATTCTCCCTTCCTCCTTCCAACTTCATATGGAAACATCCTCACAGACACACTCAGAAATAATGTTTAGGCAAATATCTGAGCGCCCCATGGTCCAGGCAAGTTGACACATAAAATTAACCGTCACGCATGTCCACAAATTCTTTGATTCTCCTTCCATCGAGAAGTATGGCCTCTGTCTCCTTTCCTTGAACTGGGGTAGGCTTGTGATTGACTTGTAATCAACAGAATGAGGCAACAGTGGTGCAGGGCGTTTGTGAAGCCAGGTGAGAAACGGTGATGCAGTTTCTGCCTTGCTCCCTGGGACACTAACCTTAAGGCCCTGACTCACCATGTAAAAGGTCCAACTATCCTGAGGCCACCTGGAAAGGTCACAAGGTAGAGTTCTGTCAACATCCCCAGCTGAGGACCCAGCCAACAGCCAGCAGCGGTCAGCAGGTACGTGAATGAAGATGCCTTCCTAGGACTCTAGTCTCCCGACTTTGATTTACTCCAGCCTAGCCTGCCCAGCTGGGGCCCCAGAAAATGGTGGAACAGAGACAAATGACTTCCACTGTGCTCCATTGGAATTCCTGACCCACAGAATTAGTGGGCAGAATAAAATGGTTATTGTAAGTCATTACCTTTAGGGGTAATTTGTTACTGAGCAATGGTAACAAGAACACATGAGATATAAAGGTTCTTGTGATGAATTCTCAGATCTGTCCCTGCACGCTTACAGAATATGCTCTCATGTATCTTTTGACTCTGCAAGAACCTGGAAATGACCTAGAGAAATTCTCCCTTTTGGAGAATTAGAAAGGAGCATTTCTGGATTAAAAGCATTATTTTTAGGAGATCACTATGTGCTTTTTGCCTCAAGAGGCAAGTATATGACAAAAGAATCCAGGTCATCCTAATAAAAAAGTCCGAGAGTGAAGATGTCTGAGACAAGGAGGGACATCGGTCACTGACCACACAGGTTTTGTTCCTGATCCTAAATACTATGTGAATATTTTACAGTGTAATCTGGTTGGCATTAGGTTTTTGTTTATTTTTCTCATCGACTAAACATAAAATACAGGTTGGTCCAGTTGTGTTAGTCATAAAATATATCAACTGATCTTAGTTAAATAGTTTTAAAGCTAAGAATTTTCTCTGTGTGGAAGATAATCTCTTTTAGTTAATGTTTCCAGACACCCTCGAATGAGCAGTGCATATCAGTGTTTGAGAAATCCAAATGAAAGAAGTTGTTTTATCTTCATAGCAGCTAGGATAATTTATCTTGCTAACAAATAGAAGAAGTGAGGAATCCTACTTTAGATTTTGATTAGAATGTAAGGACGCATTGAATGGAAGGAATTCAAAACCACCATCATCAACAGATCAGAATATAAGCAATGTAACAAGCAACGCCTCTTGAACTTTCAGACCCAAGTTTTCCCGGTGCTCAATACGGTTGAAATTCTACGGGCTGAATGAATGAAAATATGTACCTTATTATTCAGAAGGTCACCTCAACTGCTGTAATCAGATACGTTAGGGAAATTGGAGATCATTTGCCAGAAACAACCCTCAAGGTTTCCACCTAATCTCTGAAAAGCTTTGCGGGATAGCCAGTTCCACACTCAGGTCAACTGTTTTCTCCTAAACGCTTGAAGTCATCCAGTTTTACTAAACATGAAACCCATGTATTGCAAATGATTTCTTTTCCTCCTTGATGACGTTGGCGATATTCTCAAGAATACTGTGCCAAGATAAGCCGAAAGAAGAAAATCCTTAAAGATGGTCTTCCCTATCACTCACTCGGTGGGCACCATTTGCTCCTGAGGGCACAGGGCTGGAAAAATGAAAAGAGAAAATATGCATTGAAAGCCTGGAGACGGCAGGAACTGTGATTATCAGAGAGAAAACTAAAGTCAAGAGAGAGAAATAACCTGCCCGAGATCACGTAATCGGGAAGGGTCAGGGCCAAACTGAACACAGGCACTTTTAATGATGAAGTAGTACTGCTTCTTGGAACGGAGCTTATGAAAAAAAAAATGGAGCCTAGAAAGAATAGAAAATGGTTGAATAACATAAGACTAGCGTGGACGAAGAAGGTCACTTGCCATATCAGTAAACAAAGGATGTTGTGACCATCAAGCCACCCCCACTGTGCACCCTGAGGGGACTCAGGATGGAGAAAAACAGGACACTGGCCCTGGAGGGT
This sequence comes from Vicugna pacos, assembly GCF_048564905.1. Taxonomy (NCBI): domain Eukaryota; kingdom Metazoa; phylum Chordata; class Mammalia; order Artiodactyla; family Camelidae; genus Vicugna; species Vicugna pacos. The sequence continues at coordinate 38,249,652 of NC_133023.1, forward strand.
TAAGATTCATATCAAAGGAGTGATTTCAAGGAGCCCGGACTCTTACATCTTCCCATACACAGAAAAGTGCCAAATTCATTAACTTGAAGTGTTTGGGTTTTTTTCTTTAATTAACATCTTTTGATGTTCTGACTATCTGGTTTTTGTTGCAAAAACTCCTATATATGCTGGCTGTTCCCTGACCCCTTCAGAACAGTTTCTCAGAGCTATCTGAGAGGCTGTCTCCTGGGCTTCTGTCCTCAGTAAGTCCACCAAATAAAACATCATTCTCAACTTTTAGCTCGTGCTTTTTTTTTTTTTTCAGTCCACCCTGGGGTTACCACCTATCACATCCAAGGAAAAACAGCAATCAAGAAGTCACGAGCTGGTGGCTTTGCCTCTTTCTCTTTTATTTCTTCCACCTGTTTCAGCCCATCAGTTCTAGCATTTGTCCCCAGCCTCCCTGTTAACCCATTCACTCCCTGCTTCTGAATTCACCCTTCATGTCACCTACCCACTTACTTTTAACACAGAGACCCACCCCACACCATACTAGTTGTTAGGAAGATGTATCAATTGCAAAATGCCATTTAAATGTGAGGCACTTCATAATATTTAATTTACATTAAATAGTATTACTTTTTATACTAACTTGATGTCACATCCTGTCCTACCACCCTGCCTGGAATGGCCTACGACTCCTTAAGGATCAGAAGAGATGGAACCTTATTTACCATCTTAATATTTTTAAGTGTACCATTCAACCAACCTCCAGGACTTTTTCATCTTGCAAAACCAAACAACAACTCCCCATGCCCACTTCCCCTCAGTCTGGTGGCCACCATTCGACCTTCTGTCTATGAATTTGACAACTCTAGATCTCTCATCTAACATACATACAGTATTCATCTTTTCGTGACTGTCCTGTTTCACTTAGCGTAATGTCCTCGAGGTTCAGCCGTGTTGTAACATGTGTTGGAATATCCTTCCTTTTTAAGGCTAAATAATACTCCATTGTATGGATATACTGAATTTTGTGTATTCATTCATTCACTGATGGACATTTAGGCTGCTTCCACTTATTTTTACAGCTTTTTAAAGTCAGTGACATCACCAGCTCACGCAAAATGAAAGAACGCCCACCCTTTTTGACCAGCTTCCTACTCTGCACTGTCATCTGCATGTCAGAGGCTGACCCTCCTCCCACTCTTTCTCCTAGGCCCTCACTGCTGTGTCTCCCTTCCTCCCTCAGCATGCATCCTTGCTCCCTGTCTTTCATTTTTTAAATGTTTAATTGAGATATAACTGGCATATAACATTGTGTAAATTAAAGGTGACATGTTGATTTGGTACATTTATATATAGCAATATGATTATCCCTGTAGCATTAGCAAACACCTCTATCATATCACATAATTTTCATTTCTTTTTTGTGGTGAGAACAATTAAGATGTAGACTCTTAAAAGGAACCCTTGTACACTGTTGGTGGGAATGTAAATTGGTACAGCCATGATGGAAAACAGTATTGGAGGTTCCTCAAAAAGCTAAAAATGGATTTTTATTTGATCCAGCAATTCCACTGCTGGGTATATATCCAGAGAAGATGAAAAGACTAATTTGAAAAGATACATGCACCCCAATGATCATAGCAACATTTACTAAACAGTAACAGCTTCTGGAAGACTCTGTCACCGTTCCTTTTTCTGAGAAACACATCATAGTCTCTACCAGTTCCCCAAAGCTGCTGGTTCCTAGGCGGAAAGGTCCAGCTAAGGCCTTTCCAGGGCCTGACTTCTCCTAATGTGGCCTCCTGCTGCCACCTGCTGGCTGTAGTCATCAACGCATCTATGAGCCTATTTCCTACTCTAGGGGTTAGCCTCCCATCCCGTCCTCCGTCACGGGATAAAACATCCCAATACCTTTTTTCCCCTTCAGTGTATTCACCCTGTCCTGTTTTTAAAAGAAAGACCCTTTAGAAAATCCAGGTGCAGGTTACACACAGTCTCAATAGCCTTGTCCAAATATAGAGGGAAAAAAATCTCCCTTCTGTATTTGGGCACTTCATTTTGCAAAGGGACAGAGAAAATTCCCAAAGTGTATATCAGTTCTCCTTATTTCTCTGGAAGCAGTTACATTATATTCAAGCAAGTTGAATTATGGGTAAATACGTAAAATACCAAATACCAACTTTTCTCTGAAACTCATAAAATGTTTCTGAAATCTTCTGAAAACTTTTCAAAATAAAACAAGGTAGTTTATTGTTAACACAGACATAGGAATGAAACCTATAGAAATACAATAAGAATTACTTTGTAGACTCTTGGACTGTTTTGAAATAAGGTGAGCCACGAATGGAGGGTAGATCTTCTGTTTATGGACGAAACTAATTTTTGAATGGGCAAAACTGAAAACACATAAAGGCTCAAGCCCAGGTGTTGGGGGTAAGGGATTAAAACTGTGTTGCTGGAGAGAGGGTGTAGCTTAGTGGTAGAGCGCATGCTTAACATGCATGAGGTCCTGGGTTCAATCCCCAGTACCTCCACTAGCAAAAAAAAAAAAAGTAAAAATAAATAAGTAAATAAATGTTTGAAAAAAACAAATAAAACTGTGTTGCTGACGATACCTTTATACATTATAAAATGTTTATTTCACCTTCTCCCTGCTTCCTACTTTACCTCCCCACTTCATGTTGGACTTATTGTCTCCAGCACCTGCACGTGATAGGTGTCTATCGTGTTAGGACATCCTGTCATGACAGGTGTGGTCAGTGGCACTGGATATATTTTTTAAGGATGGTGTAAGGGTTGAGGTGAGAGGTGGGTATTAAGAGTTGATGGTAGAGTCCACGTAATGTTCCGAGAATTCAGCCTTGGGAAAGATGGTGGTTTTCTTGTGGCAAGGGAAAAGGAATTAGATTACAGTCTAATCTAAGGAGCAGGAAAGGAAGGAGCCAGATTCCAGTTAGTGAAGGCTTCAGAATTTGTTTTGATAGGAGGGAGCTAGAGTGGCAATCCGTAGTGAAGGAAGATCTTCTAGGATTCCAGTGTAGAGCTGAATTTGTCTAGCCATTTGTATAAAATTGAGAAAATGTTGATCATCATTCCAAAAAAAAAATAGGAGGAACTGATGAGGTTAAAGGAGGGGGCTTCAGTTTCTCCACTGGTCACTGTATTCTGCTGCACTGTACTGTCGACTGAAGAAAAATGCACAATCTAAGAGTTGTAAGTTATGTGTTATTCGGGGACCTTGCTGGGAACTATAGCCCAGGAGACAGCCTCTCAGATAACTCTGTAGAACTGCTCCAAAGAGGTAAAGGAGAAGCCAGTATATATAGATGTGTTGAAAAAAAAAACATGTAGTCTAACATCAAAAGATTATTGTTAGCCACACACAAAAAAAGACATCTCAAGTTAATGAATTTAGCGCTTTTCTACACACAAGAAGATGCAAGAGTCTGGGTCATTGAAATTATTCCGTAGAGATGCATCTTAACTATCTAGGGCCAGTATCCAGGTTTTTTTCCATCCTGAAGTCCCCTCAGTGTGCACTGTCGGGCAGAGAAAGAGGGGTAGCTGCAGTGGCTGACTGTGGGCAACATTTGTTGTTTACTAGAATGGAGAGCAACATTGTTGGTCTGTGCTGCTCTGGTCAGAAGTAAAGGTGAGAAATTGAACTCAGTTCCAAGCAAGAGGTCAGTGAAACATCCCTGGGTGTGTGGATATTCCCCTTCTAGCTAGGTTGAGCTAAAGAAATACATTAAAATGACATAAAACTTGTGTTGGCTGAAGCCTTAGCGCTCTCCTGGGACTCTGGAGCCATACCAAGATTGTGGGTGGGAGGACATAGAAAACAAACTCGTTATCAGGGAGGAAAGTGGGGGCAGGGATGGATTAGGAGTTTGGGATTAACAGATACACAGTACTATACATAAAATAGATAAACAACAAGGACCTACTGTATAGCACAGGGAGCTATATTCAATTTCTTGTAATGAGCCGTAATGGAAAAGAAACTGAAAAAATATATATGTATGTATGTGTATGTATAACTGAAAAGCTTTGCTGTACATGTGAAACTAACATTGTAAATTGACTACACTTCAATAAAAAATAAGAATTGAAAAGAAGGATTGTGAGTGGGGAGTCAACCTGTAGATGTTGCTCTGCAAGGTGAGAAAAGAAGGTCTCTGAGGACAGTATGGAGGTTCCTTAAAAAGTTAGAAACAAACTTACCATATGATCCAGCAATCACACTCCTGGGCATATATCCAGAGGAAAATATAATTTGAAAAGACATATGCACCCCAGTATTCACAGAAGCATTGTTTACAATAGCCAAGACATGAAAACAACCTAAATGTCCATCAACAGATGACTGGATAAAGAAGTAGTGGTATATATATACAATGGAATACTACTCAGCCATAAAAAAGAATAAAATAATTTCATTTGCAGCAATATGGATGGACCTGGAGATCAACATTCTAAGTGAAGTAAGCCAGAAAGAGAAAGAAAAATACCATATGATATCATTTAAATGTGAAATCTTCAAAAAAAAGACACAAATGAACTTATTTACAAAACAGAAACAGACTCACAGGCATAAAAAACAAACTTATGATTACCAGGGGGGAAGTGGGTGAGAAGGGATAAATTGGGTATTTGAAATTTGCACCTCTTGGGGAGTGATAGCAATGTTAGCTATCTTGATTGTGGTGGTGGTTTCATAGGTGTATACATCTATCAAAATTCATCAAATTGTACATCTAAAATATGTGTAGTTTACTGTACTGAAATCATACCACAATAAAGTTGTTTTAAGATAAAAAGGAGAAGGTCTTTGGTAAATGTTATTGTGAAAATGCCATAACAGAGTTGATACTTTCAGGTGGAGGGGCCAGGGGGCTCAGCCCACACATCGTCAGGTGAACTTGCACTTGACACAGGAATCTGTTGATGCCACCAGGGGAAAACATGCTAGTAGCTGAAATCAGCATGAGACAACTGGAGAAATACTGTCAAATCCTAATACAATAAGAACAATTATTGATCAAGTTCAATACCACAAAAAAGTGTCAATCCCTGGTCAATGACTCAGTGATTTTGAGCACTTATTAAGTTATATACGTCCTCTGCTTTAGCATCCATTGTTTCATTTAATCCTCACAATAATCCTATGAACTCTGTAGCATAGCATCATATCATCAGCAGCAGCATCATTGGGAAAGTGAAGTTCAGGAAATAAACATTCTTGTTTACAAGGTTCCTGGGATTCAAACTCCAGCAGTCAAACTTCAGAGCTCATGCTCTTAAACACAGTGCTGCTTTGCCTTCTGAGGCCCCTATGTTTAGTTATCAAACTGTAAAGGTGCTGTAAAAGTTCATCATGATAAAATGTCTGCATGTGCACCTCACTTTGGCATAAGCATTCATGGTGACATCATTGGTTACCTACCCAGCATCCATCCCCTATCCTGCTTCTTGAAGGAACCCAATCTTACTTAAGTATCTGCCTCTTTATGTTAAGCCCATGTAATTTGGGTGAAGGTGATTCAACCTGAAGTGTGGGTCCTGAGAAGTCTAAGCCAGTTGTGCTAATTCCTTTGCCCTCACCAGGGATGGGAAATCCCAGGCTTAAATCAACCAATCCTGCGTTTCCTCCAGGAAACTGTTATTGATCCAGAGGTAGGTTTGTGACCCAAACTGGCTCAAAAGTTGTCAAGTAGAGAACATTTATTATTTGGTTTGATTAAAGACATTCTCTCTCTCTCTCTCTCTCTCTCTCTCTCTCTCTCTCTCTCTCTCTCTCTCTCTCTTCTCTCTCTCCCCAGCCTCTGTCTCTCTCAGTCTCTGCCTTTGTTACTTACACACACATTGACAGCTGTCAAAATGAAATTGCACCTTGCATCACCCATTCTAAGAAAGAGCTGAAAAACTGAACCTATATGGACCCTTCCAACTGAAAACTTCGCAGCAGTTACACAGAAAGAAAACTGCAACCTGGCACAGGACCATAGTCTTGTGCCGTTGTCTTGTCCTTGCTGGATGACAACTCCAATGCTGCTTTGGCTCAGCGCCTTGTGTAAATCTGCTGTGCTCTCTGATGTGCATCAGCTGGATAAAGCCTTTCTCCTCCAGCTGAGTCATTTTTTTTGTCTTTGACACTATCCCGTTGTCCAAACAAAACATTAAAGATTCCATTCTGCAGTATTCCAAAGAAGGGGCAGGTGGAAGCAGTCCACCCAGTTGCAGGAGTGAGAAGAGAACTTTATCACCTTATCATTGTTTACAATCAATGATGCCTGATGATGATAAAAATCAAGCTGATTGAGTCTTGCTATTGTTTTAAATTCTCAGTGAACCCCCTATTGCTTGTACCTGAGGTGACCCATTCCCACTATCCCACCTCCTCGCTTGGTACCCCAGAGTTCATCTTTTTTCCTACTGTTTCTAGATACCACTTTTATTACATGTCAATTTCTATTTCTGAATTTTCTCTTTTATTCCATATGTCTCTCTATTTATATGCTAGTTCTACTCTTAAGGTTTTATAATATGTTTTGTTATCTGATCATTCTGGTCCCCTATCATTATTCTTTTTTTTTTCAAAATTTTCTGACTATTTTTTTCCATATGAATTTCAGGATCAGCTTGTTTAGTTCCAGTCCTCAACTTCTTTATTTACAGTTTTTTTTCCTTAAGGTTTTCTCTATAGCTGATAATGGAGACTTGTGGCTTCTGGTTTTAACTATATTTTAATCAAGTTTGAATTAGAATATTTGAAGCTTATAGAGTTTTACTTGACATTACAAAGTCATCTGCCAAGATTGGGGGAAATTTCTCCTTTATTATGATTTTTAAATTTTAAATTTTAGTTGTTCTTTGAATAAGTGGTAAACTCTGTTGGTACAAAATTCAAAAGGAACAAAAGGGTTTAAAGTGAAAAATCTCCTTCCCATCACTGTCTCCCAGACACCCAGTTTTCCTCTCTTGAGACAATCTATGTTGCCGGCTTTTTTTCAGATAGTCTATGCCAATACAAGCAAATATATGGATAGATTTTTCTATATTCTCTTTTTATATAAGTGGTAACACACTTTATGCTCTGTTCTGCACCATGCCTTTTCCACCTAACAATATTTTTAGGAAGTCATTCTAAATTAGTACATAACAAATTTATTCCCCCTTCCTATGGCTACATAGTATTTCATTGAATAAATGTATCACAAAGTACTACTGTTGCTGTTGATATAAGTTGTTTAAAGATCTAGCGCTATTATATACTGCATGATTCCATTTGCATGAAATTCTAAATATTGCAAGCTAATCTATGGTGACAGCAAGCAGATCAGTGGTTGCTTGGGGATTGGAGATGGAGCTGGGGGGATGGGACATCTGTCAAAATTCATTGACTTGTATACTTTAGATGGGTGCAGCTTATTCTACCTAAATTATACCCCATTAACATTGCTTTTAACAAATCTATTGCTCTTATAAGCAATGCTATAATAAATAACTTTAAAATGTGTCCATTCCCGCCATCCCCACCTGTTTTTTAATTATGTATTATGACTTCACAACATTTCATTTTGTTTCTTTTGAAAAGAATGATTTTGATACAAAAATCCAAAAAGATACTCATTTGTTTATTTAATTGCTCATTTGGTTTTTGTCTGTCCCTGTCCCCTCACTCTCTGCCCCCAGGAAAGAACAGGACCTTTGTCTATTTCATTCACCATCTTATCCCCAGAGCACAGAATGGTGCCTAGTACAGAGAAGGTGTTTGATAAAATATCTGTTGAATACAAACGGCCAATAGGTGCATGAAAAAATGCTCAATATCACTAATTATGAGAGAAATGCAAATCAAAACTATAATGATGTATCACCTCAGTCAGAATGGCCATCATTCAAAAGTCCACAAATTGGAGGAGGGTATAGCTGAGTGGTAGAGTACATGCTTAGTGTGCATGAGGTCCTGGATTCAATCCCCAGTACCTCCTTAAACTAAATAAATAAACCTAATTGCCTTCACACAGACACACACACACACAAACTTTTAAAAAAAAAAGTCCACAAATGGTAAATGCTGAAGAGGGTGTGGAGAAAGAGGAACCCTCTTACACTGTTGCTGGGAATGTATTTTGGTGCAGCCATTGTGGAAAACAGTATGGAGATTCCTCAAAAAACTAAAAATAGACTTACCATATGATCCAGCAATCCCACTCCTGGGTATATGTCCAGAGGAAACTCTAATTTGAAAAGACACATGCACCCCAATGTTCACAGCAGCACTATTTACAATAGCCAAGACATGGAAGCAACCTAAATGTCCATCAACAGGTGACTAGATAAAGAAGTTGTGGTATATTTATACAATGGAATACTACTCAGTCATAAAAAACACTGAAATAATGTCATTTATATCAACATGGATGGACCTGGAGATTGTCATTCTAAGTGAAGCCAGAAAGAGAAAGAAAAATACAATTTGATAACATTTATACATGAAATCTTAAAAAATGACTCAAATGAACTTATTTACAAAACAGAAACAGACTCACAGTCATAGAAATCAAACTTATGGTTACCGGGGGGAAAGAAGGTGGGGAGGGATAAATTGGGAGTTCAGGATTTGTAGATACTAACTACTACACATAAAATAGATAAACAACAAGGTCCTAATGTACAGCACAGGGAACTATATTCAATATCTTATAATAGCCTACAATTTAAAAGAGTATGGAAAAGGAATATATGTATATAGATATATGTATAACTGAATCACTCTGCTATATACCAGAAATTAACACAACATTGTAAACCAACTACACTTCAATAAAAAATAAAGAGATAACATAATTTACCTGTTGAAAGAAAGAGCATTAAAATGTATATTTTCAGGCTTCACTCCTAGGGATTCTGATTCAGTAGGTCTGTGATCGATTCTGGGAATCTGTATTTTTAAGATGCTCCCCTGGGGAATTCTGGTCATTAACCAGGTTTAGAACAATGCTTGAATTCAGGCCACCCAGCTTCTCACCCAGGTAGCCACAGCAGCAGCCTCCTTCCTCCTTCCTGAACACCACACCCTTCTTAAAACGTTGCAGTGTTGTGGTGGATTGCTTCCAAAGATTGCCACCACCATCCCTTCCATCCTGGATGCCTTTTGCAATGTGATTTTTTTGCCTCCTCCTGTCAAGAGGGGGAGACTGTTTTTCTCCCCTTGAATCTTGTCTGGTTTTGTAACTTGCTTGGACTAATAGAATGTGATGGAAGTGATGCTGTGCCAGTTCCAGGCTGAGGCCTTAAATGGCTTTGCAGCCTCCATCTTGGTCCTTTTGGAAACTATGTGGAGGAGAACTGAGGCACCCAGCCAACAGCCTCCACCGAGGTCCCAGAGCTATGAATGAGGCCGTCTGGGATCCTTCAGCCCCCATGGAGCCATCCAAGCTGACATCACACAGAGAGGAGTCTAGCTGCTTTTGGTAAACCTTGACCAAATTCCTAACCAACAGAACTATGAGCAATGAAACAGTACTTGTTTTAAGCTCCGAAAATTTGGAGTGGATTGTTACAGTCATAGATAATTAGAACAAATATTACTATCTTACTTTCAGGATAAAGTCCTAAATCCTTAGAGAGATTGAATGGCCTGGGATGACCTGACCCCTGATCATCTCTCTAACCTCATCTCTTGCTAACCTTCCCCAGTCTAGCAAAGTTTATCTAAGCCCCTAGGCTCCAGACACTGTTTCACTGTGCTTGTGACTTTGGAATAAGATCGGCCTGGGGTTGTCCAAACTGTATGACTTTGGTTAAGTCACAGAAACTCTCTTGGTTTTATTGTTCTCATCTTTGAAATAGGAACAATAATAGCACTTACCTCACAAGACATAAGACTGTTGGATGAATTCACCAAGATGATGCATGAGGAGCATTTAGGATAGCACCCAGCACATACATAGCACACAGTCAATGTTAGTGATGATGATGATGATGATGATGATGATAATAACAACAACTACATTGTCTTGAAGTCTATTTGTTTTCCCCTCTAGACTGTAAGCTCTGTGAGGACAGCAGATACATATTTTGTCAATTCTTATATCCCTAGTGTCAATAAATAATCGTTGAATACATGAATGTATAAATGAATCTGCAAGACAGTAAATAAGCAAATTTGTGTGTGATGCAACATAAGTGAACAGGATTGCTAACAGTGGATTGCTGTCAACCTCTTATTCCTTAAGAACAAAGCTTCAGGTGGTAGCTAAGTCGACAGAGGTCATTGCTTTGCAATACGTAATTGTATTAAATCAACACATTGTACTGCTTCAAATTACATGATATTGTATGTCAATATCACATGTCAATATCAATATGTTAATGCTGAGATATCTCAATAAAGCTGGAAAAAAAGAAAAGAAAAAGCAGCACTTCAGGCATTTGTTAGTTCCACTTATTACAAAAATGTGATGAAGATGTCTCAGGATCCTGATCAGGTAGAATCAGAGTGTTGACCCTGGTTCTTTGATTATAGTTTTTTGATTTTGACTGTTTTCTTCCAACATAAATGCTATAGTTGGGCTCTCAGTTAATTCTGCTTCTGAAAAGGCCACAGAAGTCTCTTACTTTTGTCATTTGTAAGGGCTTTGTTTTTAACGTGTGTCATTTATCGGCTTATAAAAATTATATTGTGATTGGAGGAAAGGAATTCAGTGGGGCTTAGGGTTTGTTTGCTTTTTTTTTTGCAGAGGAAAGGCAATTTTCTATTTACCATTTCCACTTTAAGCGTCTGCAAGGCTCTTCGTTTTTGTTTTTGACGACAAGCATGGACAACCGCTGGTAGTCAAGGAGATAGGATCATTACTGCAGTCTGAGAGCTGAAAACAGTCAGATGTGTCACATTATTAATTAACCTGCTGCATTATTTTTCCATATTCTCTTCATACCCAGTCCCTTGCTACCCTGGTTATTAACAACTAATATAATTTATCCCTCAGAGGCCCTCACAGTGACATAAGTGTGCTTTTAAAAACAGAACTACCAAACAAGGCAGGAAAATATCATATCATTTATAACACCAGAGCCTACTTATAAAATGAAATAATCAGGTCTTTTATGACAATCTAATGGTGACTTACAGCTTATTATGTAACAAGAAAAAGAAACCATAGGGTTTTTTCATAGCAGATAGAAATTACTGAGTTTGTTTTTGTTTGTTTTGTTCATGTTTTTACAAAAAGAATCTTAATGTTTTCCACACTATGCTCATTTTTCCCACTTCCTCTCTGCCCAGTCTCTCTCAAACACACTCCAGTTAGGCTAGGCTCTTGTCCCTACTTCTGTACCAAAACTGCTCTTGTCTAAGTCCCTGGCAACCTCCACGTAACCAAATCCCATGGTCTCTACTTTCTACATGAAAGAATTTTTTGCCTCTGGCCTCTGGCCTCTCCTACCTCACTGGTTATTTCTTATTAGCTTTGTTTTAATTTTGAAGTAATTGAGGATTCACAAGAAGTTGTAAAAATAATACACAGAGGACCTGTGTACCCTTCAACCAGCTTTCACCAACGATAGCCTCTGACACACCCAGAGTATATAATCAAAACCAAGAAACTGACATTGGTACGATGAAACTATGGGCCTTACTTGGACTTCACCAGTTTTTCATGCACATATCTTGAGGGGGAGTGTGTAGTCTCGATCATGTATTCACCATCACAATTAGGACACAAACTATTTCATCACCACAAAGAAACACGCCGCCTTTAGCCATACCCTAGCCCTAGCCCCTGGTAGCCACTAATCATTTCTCATCACTAAAATTTTGTCATTTCAAGAGTATTATATAAATGGGATCGTGTGAACTTGGCTTTTTTTTTTCACTCACCATAATGCCATTATAACATGAGAAAAAAACAATTCAAGCTGTTATGCGTATTACGAGTACATTCCTTCTTTTGGCTGAGTAGTAGTCCGTTGAATTGATATGCCACAGTGTGTTTATTTGTTTGACCGTTAAAGAACATTTCACTTGTTTAGAGTTTTTGGAAAGTATAAATAAAACTGCTATGAACATTATCTGTAGGTAATACATCATTTCTCTCTGGTCCCTTTCAAGATTTTTTTTCTTTGTCTTAAGTTTTTGGTAATTTGATTATGATGCATCATTGTGGGTTTCTTTGGGTTTATCCTGTTAGGATTTGCTCAGCTTCTTGAATTTTTAGGTTTATGTCTTTTAGTAAATTTTGTTATTGCCTACAGGTCCCTGAGGCTCTCTTCATTATTTTTCAATCTATTTTCTCTCTCTTGTTCATATAGGATAATTTCTTTGGATAGGTATGTAACTTCACTGGCTCATTTCTCTAGCATCTCTGTTCTGCTAGTGAGCCCATCAAGTGAATGTTTTTATTTCACTTATTGTATTTTACAGTTCTAATCTTTCCATTTGGTTCATTTTTGTATCTTTTATTTCTGAGACTTGCTAATTTCTTATTTGTTTCAAGAATGTTCATGATTGCTTGTTAGAGCACCATTATGACAGCTGCTTTAAATTTGTTGTCATCTGTATTATCTCAATCTTGGCAACTGTTAATGGTGTTTCCTCATTCAAGTTGAGATTTTTGTGTTTCTTGGTATGATGAGTAATTTTTATTGTATCTCAGACATTTTGAGTGTTCTTTAAAAATTGTGAATCACTATGTTGTACACTTGTAACCTATATAATATTGTACATCAATTACATCTCAAATTTTTAGGTTTATTTATTTATTTTTAAATGGAGGTACTGGGGATTGAACACAGGACCTCATGCATGCTAAGCACACACTTTACCACTGAGCTATACCTTCCCCCCTCAATTTTTAAAAAAGTAATAAAAATCATTTTCTTAGCTCCCCTCTCTCAGTAATCCTCCTTCCACTTTCTAGTTGGGAAGGAAAGGAGTGTGGCTTTATGTGGTGTTCATCTGGAATCAAGCAAGTTTAATTAAAGTGTTTCTGTCCTGCTGAGCCCCCCTTTCCCTCATCCTTTGGTAAGACAGAGTGGGCTTTTGGGGGACATTTTTGTCTGTGCTCATTGTTATTTCTGGATTGTGGGCCTGTCTGGTACCTGGGCAATGATACATAGGAGATTTTAAAAAATTTTAAACTGCTGGGTTTTTCCTTAAGTCCTGAGGTCCCCAGTCAGTCCACCTTTTCTCCACCTTTCAAAGCCTGCTAATTATTGCTTTATCAATTTTAAAAAAATTTTATTAAAGTGTAGTTAATTTACAATGATAGTTTCAGGTGAACAGCAAAGTGATTCAGTTATACATATACATCCATGTATGTTTTCTTTTCAGATTCTTTTCTGTTATGTTATTACAAGAAATTGAATACAGTTCCCTGTGCTATAGAGTAGGTCCTTACTGCTTATCTGCTTTGTCAATTTTGTCCAGGTTTTTTAAATTAATGGGTTGAGTAGAGTGAAAAGTGCTTACTCCATCTCGTCTGGAACAGAAAGCCCATTATCAGTTTTTGTTGCTGGTTCTTCCTCATAGTCCCCAAGGCTCCATCTCTATACATCTTTTAATCTCTAGCTACATTCATCCCTAGCTGATCTCATCAAATACTTTGACTTTAATTACCATAGTAACTAGCTCTCAAACAAATATCTTCAGCTGCGATCACTCTCCTCAATCCCAGACTCACATATTCAGTTACTTTAGATGTCTGATGGACACCTCAAACTAAACGCTTCCAAAACCAAATTCATGATTTTTTCTGTCTAAACTTGATCCTTCTTCATTCTTCTCCATCTCAGTAAATAGCAACCTTCTTCTGCCAGGTGCTTAGATCATCTTTGATTCTTCTCTTTTTCTCTACTTCAGTTCAGCCCATTGATGTGTCTTATCAGCTCTACCTTCAAAATAAAACCAAAATCCAACTCATCATTTGCACAGCTACCTTCCTGATCCAACCCAATATCACCTCTTACCAGGATTGTTGGAATAGCCTTCTAACTGGTTCCCCTGATTCCATTCTTGCCTTCCCTACATTTTGTTCTCCACTCTACTGTAACCCTTTTTACATGTAAACCAGATCATGTCAAACTCAGAGTTCCAATCATACCCCTACCTGATATGGTGCTGCCTCTCTTCTTGCCTAGGTTTCCTACCAATCTCCTTGCTCTCTGCCTCTATCACACTGGCCTTTGTGCTGTTCTTAGAACTTGTCAAACATTTCCTGCCTTTTAGTGCCAGCATTTGCTGTTTCCTTTCTCAGGGATGCCCTTGTTCCAGATAGCCAAGTGATCTGGTCCCTCACTGCCCTCAGGTTTCTGTTAAAATGTCTCCTCCCTGCCCATCCTCTCTAAAACAGTACCCCTGCCTCTCTGTCTCTTTGTCCTGATTAACTTTTCTCCCAAGCATTTGTCCCAGGTATCTATAATTGTGTAATAAACTACCCCACAGCTTAGTGGCTTAAAATGACAACTGTTTTATTTACTCACAATTTGGGGGGATAGAAATTCAGGAATTCTGGAGCCTCAGCTGGGATAGATTTAATGGCTGGGAGCTGGCCTCATATGTATACAGCCTCACTTCTTGCTGGATTCCTTAGTTCTCCTCCACAATGAACTCTTCACATGGCTAGCTTGGGATTCTTCACCAAGAGATGGTCTCAGGGTGATTGGATTTCTTACATGGTGGCCGGCTTTTCCCTTAAATGAAGTGGAAATTGCCAATTGCCAGGCTTTTTAAAAGCTAGACTCAGAACTAATATGGCAACACTTCTGCAACATACTCATATATATATATGAGTATATATATATATATATATACATATATATATTTTTTAATTGAAGTATAGTTGATTTGCAATGTTGTGTTAGTTTCTGGAGTATAGCATAGTGATTCAGTTATATATATATTCTTTTTCATTATAGGTTATTATAAGATATTGAATATAGTTCCCTGTGCTATACAGTAGGACCTTGTTGTTTACCTCTGCAACATACTCTTTTTTTTCAATTGAAGTATAGTCAGTTTACAATGTTGTGTCAATTTCTGGTGTACAGCATAATGTTTCAGTCATACATATATACGTTTCCATTTTTTTATTATAGGTTACTACAAGATATTGAATATAGTTCCCTCTGCTATACAGAAGAAACTTGTTGTATATCTATTTTGTTTATAAGAGTTAGTCTCTGCAAATCCCCAACTCCCAATGTATCCCTTCCCCCCTAGTAACCATAAGTTTGTTTTCTATGTCTGTGTGTATGTTTCTGTTTTATAAATAAATTCATTTGCATCTTTAATTTTTTTTAGATTCCACATATAAGTGATCTCATATGGCATTTTTCTTTCTCTTTCTGGCTTATTTCACTTGGACTGACGATCTCCAGGTCCATCCATGTTGCTGCAAATGGCATTATTTTATGCTCTTTATGGCTGAGTAGTATTTCATTGTATAAATATACCACAGCTTCTTTATCCACTCACCTGTCGATGGACATTTAGGTTGTTTTCATGTCTTGGCTATGGTAAATAGTCTGCAATATACTCTTGATGAAGGAAAGAAACAAGGCCAGCCCAGACAGGAGAGAGAAAATAGACCCCACCACTTGGTGGGAAGAACAGCATGCATGTACAGGGAGGGAAGGAATTGATGATGGCCATGGCTAGCTTTGAAGATGATTTACCACAGCAGTTATCACCACTTGGCATTATTCATATTTGTTTATACCACTAGGATGTAAGCTTCATGAGAGCACGGCATTGTCTGTTTAGTTCACTACTATATCCCCAGGGCCCAGAACAGTATCTGACACATAGTAGGCACTCAATAATTATTTTGTTAATAAATTCTGTTTAAGAGCTAAAATTAGGAGATTCTTTACTCCAGAAAACCTGAACCATTGCTTCTCGGCCTTTTGGCTAAGATCAAGTGCAAAAAACCTGAATCATTATCACTATAACAGTTAAGCTCTACTGATACCTGGTCCAGCATTTTACTATATATCTTTAATTACAAACTCACAACACAGAGGGATGTTTACAAATTTTACTTGTGGCGAAAACACACCATGTACCCTAGAAGAGCAGAAGTGGAGTCCTGAGAGGTCCATGGACCTGGAAAGAGGCACACTGCTGTCCATGCCAAAGCTTAAGGATGTTACATGATTGTTAGGTAAGCCTCCTCTTAGCAAAGTCACGTCCAAAATCAAAAGGAACACTTCCTGGCCTAGAAGATAAGCCAGTTATAGTAACTACTCATTCCTAACTCTTCAAGAGGTCCCACAACTTCTAAGACACTTAATTAAAGCCAAGGAAAGAGGATAGATATACAATATATGGGTGACAGTAGGGAGACAGTGAGTCAGCCAGTTAACTGAGTGCAGGGAGGCATGGGACTTCGTATCCATGTACCAAATGTGCTGTGGGTACCTCCCACAGCTCCCATTCAAGGGGCAGCCCTTAGACATGCATTGTTCAGTCCTGTGATGTCCTGCTTGCCTCATATGTTTAGACTGAAGGTCAGGTACTCATGTGACCCAGGGGCAACAAATCTATAGACAGGCCAGTAATCTAGGATTTCACCTGCTAAGAGAAGGTTAGCTAGGTGATATTCCAGTCTGAGGAATTTAACTGGGAAAGACCAAAATAATTGGTGGCGACGATGAGCCATGTGTAAGGAGAAATTATGAGCGAATAGAAATTATGAATTAAAAAAGCTACAAGATACTGAAAAGATATAGATTGAGGAGGCCAACTGGTAGTCAGACATACAGAGAGTAGCTTAAGCTCATAATAATAAGACCAGAACACAAAGATGAATGGCCAGAATCTCCTGCTGTTCCTCCTACCACCTTAGATTCCTCCTACTCGACTCCCCAGTAGATGCCCAAGGCAAATTCTCCACTACTGTGTTTGCAAGGGGCTCTTTCTATGTTCACAAATAATGCACGAAGGAACTTTTTCATTATTATGACCATAACATTTAATCCAGTCATCTTTTCTGTTCATTTTCCAACCCTGATAAGAACCATAAGCAGATAAAAAAAAAGGTATCCTCTTGGTATATTTCCCAGGAGTAAGGAAAGGAAGTGTAAGTAAGATTGGACCTCTAAACTTCAAACCAACAAAGAGAAATATGAAGATTAGGTTTAGATTTTTTTTATTGAATTATAGTTGATTTACAATGTTTTGTTTGTTTCTGGTGTACGGCATAGTGATTCAGTTATATATACATACATATTCTTTTTCATTATAGGTTATTACAAGCTATTGAATATGGTTCCCTGTGCTATACAGTAGGACCTTGTTTAAGGTTGAGATAAGGATTTTGTTTAAGGTTGAGATTATTTTGATTAGAGGTAATTGTGTTTACTTTGTGTTCTTCCCTTTTACTGACTCTTAAAATGGCAACACCCCCACAGAACTACAAAGGAAGAAAACGCACTCCTTTCCTAAATTTTATGAGAATTTTCCTAGCGACCCCGTGAGAGAACTCTGGCTACCATCATAACCACAATGCCAATCGCCAAGACGAGACACTGAGTGCGTGGAAGACTGATTCACAGAACCTGGGCAGGGATATGCTGACTCGGCTCCTCTTTCCTCAAACCTTCCTCCTTTTGCAAAAGCCTAAGAGAAGTTGAGACAGGTGTGGCTATTAATCAGTGATGAATCGTGGGGTTGGTCCACCCAAGCCGTCTGGGTCTTGCCACTCTGAATAACATAGTCTGCCTTTCGTCAATGTTAAAAATAAATCAACTAAGGTTTAACAGTTCAATCTCATTTTCAGACCTCAGCTTAGAAAAACTGAGCAAAACAAAATTCTCCACTTTTTATCAACTAGAGAATGATGCAATAGTATGAAATAGAAATGACTAATTGATCTACATACTCCAGAAACTTAGGGTTCTCTAAACCTGGAAAGGCAGGGGTAGAGGTAAGATGGTACTTTTGGTAAGTATAGACACACACACATCATTAAAACTACTGTGAGTGAAAGGTGTCTGTGGGGTAACTCGGATTGAGGTAGCTGACACAGGCCTCCCATTGCCTCTCCCGCTTCTGAGACCCAGGACAGGAGAGCAGGAACCTGGAGAAAAGAAAGCTTCTGAGGCAAAACAGGCATGGGCTGCCCAGCTCCAGTGCTTTCTTCCTACCCCTACCCACAATGCCCCTCAGGAGAGAATGCCATCTGTCTGCGATCTGATTATCTATTCTTTTCCCTTGTATGTTAGTTTGCTAGGGTTGTCACAACCACAGAATACCACAGACTGGGTGGCTTAAACAATAGAAATCTATTTTCTCACAGTTCTGTGAGGCTGGAAGTCCAAGGTCAAGGTGTTGGGCTCCTTCTGGGGCCTCTCTCCTGGGCTTGCTGATGGCCGCCTTCTCACTGGGCCCTCACGTGATCTTCCCTCTCTGCAGGAGCATGTCTGTGTGATCTCCTATTCTTATACAGACGCCAGTCAGATTGGATTAGGGCCCACTCAGATGACCTCATTTTACCTTAATTACCTATTCACAGGCCCTGTCTCTAAATCCAGTCAAATTGTGAGGTAGTAGAGGTTAGGACTTCAATATGTGATTTTTGAGGAGGGGGGGTCACAATTCATTCCATAACACTTTGCAAGAGTATTTATTTTATAAAAGAGGATGTCAAAAGCCTCCTGTTATCCTCTTCTTGATGAGACCAGCAGCCTCCCAACAGTATGCCAAAATTTGGAAAGTCATAGCAGCTACGCATTACCCTGAGGAAAGGGTATGAGGGATCTTTTTGTCACTTGTCAAAGTCAGAACCCCCTAATACTTCTTGATATGTGGATCAAGTTCAGCTTTGGCTCAAGACTTGGAAGCAACCTAAATGTCCATCAACAGATGAATGGATAAAGAAGATATTTTGTAAACACACACACACACACGAATACTATTCAGCCATAAAAAAAGAATAAAATAATGCTATTTGCAGCAACATGGATGGATCTAGAAATTATCATATTAATGGAAGGAAGTCAGACAGAGAAAGACAAATATCATATGATATCATTTATATGTGGAATCTAAAAAAAGATACAAATGAACTTATTTACAAATCAGAAATAGACTCACATACATAGAAAACAAACTATGGTTACCAAAGGGGAAAGGGGTGGGGAGAGGGATAAATTAGAAATTTGGGGTTAGCAGATACACACTACTATGTATAAAGTAGATAAACAACAAGGACCTACTGTATAGACCAGGGAACTATATTCAATGTGTTTTAATAACCTATAATGGAAAAGAATCTGAAAAAGAATATATATATATATATATAATGAAATCACTTTGCTGTACACCTGAAACTAACACAATATTGTAAATCAACTATATGTCAACAAAAAAATAAAAACAGAAAAAAAAAAGCTCAGATTGGATAAAAAAAGTTCAGCTTTGGCTCCCTGAGATGGATGGTTAGAGGACCTTGTCACTCTGGATCTGGGTGACTCAGATTAAGAATTGCTTGTGGGAAAGGACACAGTGAGCCCCAGAAGGAGCTCACTGGGAAGAAAGGAGAAATTGGCATGAAACCCAGACCCAGCACTAGGAGTTGGTGAGGCTGAGGCTCCCTGGCATTGTGTTCTGCTGCGGAGAGTTGCTCACATGTGAACGGGAACCACAGAGCCATAACTTTTGAGCACACGGGACGACATCATCGAGGCCTCATACAAACTTGAGCATCGTTGCAGGACTCATACAAACTTGAGCATCGTTGCAGAGAGGATGAATAACCACGTGACTGGGCAGGACCAGATTTCAAAAGGTACTCTGGGGGGCTTTGGAAACAAGCAGCAGGGAACTGACCCCACCTTCCAGTTCTTCCTGGACGCATCCTAAGTAACGGTTTAGAGCAACCTCAGAGACGTCCTGCCAGGGTTCAAAGCCCACCTCAGCCACTTACTATGTAACTTTGGGCAAGTTATTCCCTGTGCTTCAATTCCTCATCTGTAAAATGGGGATAATAAAAGTCCCTCCTTATAGAGTCTTTAGGAGGATTAAATGATTTAATAACTTGGGACTGTGTTTGGCACATTAAATGTTCAATAGATATTAGTTCTTATTATTTCTACACCTGGTTTCAAAATTGTTATTATTTTGCCTCGATTTTTGCACACAGAACTGATGCTCTTTGACCAGAGTAAGCCTCAGGATTCTTCAAAGGTTGGGAGCTAGAATGGGGAGATTTATGGGGGGAAATATTGAATTGCCTGCTTATAAGGACACAGGAAAGTTCAAGAGAATAACTGGAAAAAATTTTTTTGTGTGTGTGTGGCTTTTTCTTTTTTTTTTCTTTTTCTTTTTTTTTTACATTTTTTATTGATTCATAATCATTTTACAGTGTTGTGTCAAATTCCAGTGTTCAGCACAATTTTTCAGTCATTCATGGACATATACACACTCATTGTCATATTTTTTTCTCTGTGATTTATCATAACATTTTGTGTATATTTCCCTGTGCTATACAGTGTAATCTTGTTTATCTATTCTACAATTTTAAAATCCCAGTCTATCCCTTCCCACCCTCTACCCACCCCACCCCGGTAACCAGAAGTCTGTATTCTCTGTCCATGAGTCTATTTCTGTCCTGTATTTATGCTTTGTTTTTGTTTGTTTTTGTTTTTTAGATTCCACATATGAGCGATCTCATATGGTATTTTTCTTTCTCTTTCTGGCTTACTTCACTTAGAAGGACATTCTCTAGGATCATCCATGTTGCTGCAAATGGCATTATGTTGTTGGTTTTTATGGCTGAGTAGTATTCCATTGTATAAATATACCACTGCTTCTTTATCCAGTCACCTGTTGATGGACATTTAGGTTGTTTCCATGTTTTGGCTATTGTAAATAGTGCTGCTATGAACATTGGGGTGCAGGTGTCATCCTGAAGTAGATTTCCTTCTGGGTACAAGCCCAGGAGTGGGATTCCTGGGTCATATGGTAAGTCTATTCCTAGTCTTTTGAGGAATCTCCACACTGTTTTCCACAGTGGCTGCACCAAACTTCATTCCCACCAGCAGTGTAGGAGGGTTCCCCTTTCTCCACATCCTCTCCAGCATTTGTCATTTTTGGATTTTTGAATGACGGCCATTCTGACTGGTGTGAGGTGATACCTCATTGTAGTTTTGATTTGCATTTCTCTGATAATTAGTGATATTGAACATTTTTTCATGTGCTTTTTGATCATTTGTATGTCTTCCTTGGAGAGTTGCTTGTTTAGGTCTTCTGCCCATTTTTGGATTGGGTTGTTTATTTTTTTCTTATTGAGTCGTATGAGCTGCTTATATATTTTGGAGATCAAGCCTTTGTCGGTTTCACTTGCAAAAATTTTCTCCCATTCCGTAGGTTTTCTTCTTGTTTTATTTCTGGTTTCCCTTGCTCTGCAGAAGCTTGTAAGTTTCATTAGGTCCCATTTGTTTATTCTTGCTTTTATTTCTTCTAGGAGAAAATTTTTGAAATGTATGTCAGATAATGTTTTGCCTATGTTTTCCTCTAGGAGGTTTATTGTATCTTGTCTTATGTTTAAGTCTTTAATCCATTTTGAGTTGATTTTTGTATATGGTGTAAGGGTGTGTTCTAGCTTCATTGTTTTACATGCTGCTGTCCAGTTTTCCCAACACCATTTGCTGAAGAGACTGTCTTTTTTCCATTGTATATTCTTGCCTCCTTTGTCGAAGATGAGTTGACCAAAAGTTTGTGGGTTCATTTCTGGGCTCTCTATTCTGTTCCATTGGTCTATATGTCTGTTTTGGTACCAATACCATGCTGTCTTGATGACTGTAGCTCTATAGTATTGTCTGAAGTCTGGGAGAGTTATTCCTCCAGCCTCTTTCTTTCTCTTCAGTAATGCTTTGGCAATTCTAGGTCTTTGATGGTTCCATATAAATTTTATTATGATTTGTTCTAGTTCTGTGAAATATGTCCTGGGTAATTGGATAGGGATTGCATTAAATCTGTAGATTGCCTTGGGCAGTGTGACCATTTTAACAATATTGATTCTTCCAATCCAAGAGCATGGGATATCTTTCCATTTTTTAAAGTCTTCTTTAATTTCCTTCATCAATGGTTTATAGTTTTCTGTGTATAATTCTTTCGCCTCCTTGGTTAGATTTATTCCCAGATATTTTATTACTTTGGGTGCTATTTTAAAGGGGGTTGTTTCTTTACTTTCTTTTTCTGTTGATTTATCGTTAGTGTAAAGAAAGGCAACTGATTTTTGAACATTAATTTTGTAACCTGCTACCTTGCTGAATTCTTCGATCAGCTCTAGTAGCTTTTTTGTGGACCTTTTAGGGTTTTCTATATATAGTAACATGTCGTCAGCATATAATGACACTTTTACCTCTTCTTTTCCAATTTGGATCCCTTTTATTTCTTTCTCTTGCCTGATTGCTGTGGCTAGGACTTCCAGGACTATATTGAATAGGAGTGGTGATAGTGGGCATCCTTGTCTTGTCCCAGATTTTAGTGGGAAGCTTTTGAGTTTTTCACCGTTGAGAACTATGCTGGCTATAGGTTTGTCATATATAGCTTTTATTATGTTGAGATATGTTCCCTCTATACCCACTTTGGCGAGAGTTTTTATCATAAATGGGTGTTGAATTTTATCAAATGCTTTTTCTGCATCGATTGAGATGATCATGTGGTTTTTGTCCTTTCTCTTGTTGATGTGATGTATTACATTGATTGATTTGTGTATGTTGAACCAGCCTTGTGTCCCTGGGATGAACCCCACTTGGTCATGATGTATAATCTTTTTTATGTGTTGTTGGATTCTATTTGCTAAAATTTTGGTGAGGATTTTGGCGTCTATGTTCATCAGTGATATTGGCCTATAATTCTCTTTTTTTGTAGTGTCTTTGCCTGGTTTTGGTATCAGGGTGATGGTGGCTTCATAGAATGAGTTTGGGAGTATTCCCTCCTTTTCAATCGTCTGGAAGAGTTTGAGAAGGACTGGTATGAGTTCTTCTTTGTATGTTTGGTAGAATTCCCCAGTGAAGCCATCCGGTCCTGGACTTTTATTTGTAGGGAGGTTTTTAATTGCTATTTCTATTTCCTTTCTAGTGATCGGATTGTTCAAGTGTTCAGTTTCTTCTTGATTCAGTTTTGGTGGACAGTATGTTTCCAGAAACTTGTCCATCTCGTCTAGGTTATCCAGTTTGGTTCCATGTAGTTTTTCATAATATTCTCGTATGATATTCTGTATTTCTATTTTGTTTGTTGTAATTTCTCCATTTTCCTTTCTTATTTTGCTAATTTGTGCTCTCTCTTTTTTCTTCTTTGTGAGTTTGGCCAGAGGTTTGTCGATTTTATTTAGTTTTTCAAAAAACCAGCTTTTGGTTTGGTTGATTTTTTCTATGGTCTTGTTAATCTCTATTGTATTTAATTCCTCTCTGATCTTTATTATTTCCTTCCTTCTGCTGCTTTTTGGGGCTTTTTGTTCTTCTTTTTCTAATTGATTCAGGTGGTGGGTTAACTTGTTTATTTGAGATTGTTCTTCTTTTTTGAGGAAGGCCTGTATCGCTATAAACTTCCCTCTTAGCACTGCCTTTGCTGTGTCCCATAGGTTTTGAGTGGTTGTGCTTTCATTATCATTTGTCTCAAGGTATTTTTTAATTTCAGCTTTGATTTCCTCATTGATCCATTGTTTTTTCAATAACATATTGTTTAATCTCCATGCTTTTCTTTTTTTCTCCTTTGTTTCTCTGTTGTTGATTTCCAGTTTCATGGCATTGTGGTCAGTAAAGATGCTTGAGATAATTTCTATCTTCTTAAATTTGCTGAGGTTTCTTTTGTGTCCAAGTACATGATCGATCCTGGAAAATGTTCCATGTGCACTTGAAAAGAATGTATATTCTATTTTTGGGGGGTGTAAAGCTCTGAAAATATCCACCAAATCTAGTTTTTCTATTGTAGTATTTAATTTCTCTATTGCCTTGTTTATTTTCTGTCTGGAAGATCTGTCTAGTGATGTTAATGCAGTGTTAAAATCTCCAACTATGATTGTATTCCCATCAATATCCCCCTTTATCTCTGTTAGTAATTCTTGTATGTACTTAGGTGCTCCTATATTGGGTGCATATATATTAACGAGTGTAATATCTTCATCTTGTATCACTCCTTTAATCATTATAAAATGTCCTTCTTTATCTTTCTTTATGGCCTTTGTTTTAAAGTCTATTTTGTCTGAAATCAGTACTGCAACACCTGCTTTTTTGGCTTTTCCATTTGCATGGAATATCCTTTTCCATCCTTTCACTCTCAGTCTATATGTGTCCTTCTCCCTAAAGTGGGTCTCTTGTATGCAGCATATTGAAGGTTCTTGCTTTATTATCCAGTCTGCCACTCTATGTCTTTTGACTGGAGCATTTAGTCCATTAACATTTACAGTAATTAATGATAGATGTGTGTTTATTGCCATTTTGAACTTATCTTTGCAGTTGAATTGGTATATCCTCTTTGTTCCTTTCTTCTTCCTTTTGTGGTTTGGTAATTTTCCTTTGTATTATCATGGATTTTATTTAATTTTTGTGACTCCCTTGTAAATTTTTGACTTGTGGTTACCCTTTTTTGTAAATCTATTAACCTATACCCGTTTTTAATAAACTGATAATAACATGATCTCAAATCCATCCTACTGTTAAAAAAATTTAAAAAAAGAAAGAAAAAAATTCTATATTTCCCTGCCTCCCTCTCCCACTCTCAGTGATTTGTATGTCTTCTTTTATAATTTCGTGTTTTCTTTATTTGTAATTCATGAGTTATCACCTTTCCAGTTGTACGTTTCTCATTTCTGTAGCATCCTGCTGCTTTTCTATTTAGAATAGCCCTTTCAATATTTCTTTTAGCATGGGTTTAGTGTTGCTAAACTCCTGCAGCTTTTTTTTGTCTGTGAAACTCTTTATTTCTCCTTCTATCCTAAAGGATAGCCTTGCTGGATAAAGTATCCTAGGCTGCATCTTTTTTTCATTCAGGGCTTTGAATATATCTTGCCACTCCCTTCTGGCCTGTAGTGTTTGTGTAGAGAAATCAGCTGAGAGCCTTATGGGGGTTCCCTGGTAGTTCACTCTTTGCTTTTCTCTTGCTGCCTTTAGAATCATTTCTTTATCCTTGACTCTGGCCATCTTGATTATGATATGTCTTGGTGTGGGTCTATTTGGGTTCTTCCTGTTTGGGACCCTCTGAGCTTCGTGTACTTGGATATCTGATTCCTTCTGTAAGTTTGGGAAGTTTTCAGTCATGATTTCTTCAAAAACCTTTTCAATTCCCTTTGATCCTTCTTCCCCTTCTGGGACCCCTATTATGCGAAGATTGGGACGCTTTATATTATCCCATAGGTCCCTTATGCTATTATCATTATTTTTTATTTGCTTATCTTGTAGTTCTTCTGAATGGGTGCTTTCTGTTGCCCTGTCTTCTAGATCACTAATTCGTTCCTCTGCATTAACTAGTCGGCTTTGCACAGCTGTTAGATCATTCCTCATCTCTGTCAATGAGTTTTCCCATTTTGCTTGGCTATTCTTTATAGCTTCAATTTCATTTTTGACATATTTTATTTCTCTAAGCATTATCTCTTTTAATTCCTTCAGCAATTTGATCACTCCTTTTTTGAAATCTTGATCTAGTAGGCTATCGATGTCTATTTCATTGAGCTTTCTTTCAGGGGATTCCTCTTGTTCTTTTAATTGGGAAAGGTTTCTCTGCTTCTTCATCTTGCTCATACCTCTCTGGCACTGTGGTTTATGGAGTATCAGTTGTCTATTTTGGATCTTAAGGATTTTATCTATCTAATGCCTATTTAGGAATAGAACTTAGGAAAAAAAAGAAAAAAGAAAAAAAGAAAAGAATAAGAGAGAGAGAGAAAGATTTTTAAAAGAAGGGAGAAAGAGGGTTTGAAAACAATGTATAATGAATAATAGAAGAGCGGGTTGAAGCAGAGTATTAATCGGGTGGAGATGTCCTTTTAAAACCTTTAAAAAAAAGGGGGGGGTGGGGAGATGAATATATGTGTTTGAAGCCTGTGTCTAATCAATAACAGGACATCAAAACCCAAGAGAAATAGAAATGAATTAAGAAGTAAAAATTAAGAGAGTAATTGAAAATAGAACAGGTAAAAACAGATTAAAAAAAACAAAAACAAAAAAACAAAAAAACAAAAAAACAACAACAACAACAACAACAACAACAAAAAGGGGGTTGTCAGTGTTCTCCTGGAGTGTGTGTGCTTTTAATGTGATGTCCTTATGTCTTCGTCTTGTGTGGAAGCTCAGCTTGTTTTCATAGGCCCTCCGTTGGCGCCCTCTTCTGTGCTGCTCTCAGCACCTGTCGGCAAGCAGATCGCGCCTCCTCCTAACACGGGGTCAGATGCAGCTCTCCTCTGCTGCGGGCAGGCGGGTCACTGCCCCTCCCGATGCCGCAGTCAGATGTTGCACACTGGCCAGGCAGGAGGGCGGGTCGTGCCCCCTCCCAGCACCTCGGTCAGGGGCTGTGTTCCTGCCTGACAGGCGGGGGCGCCGCTCTCCCTCTGCCTGCGCCGCCGGTAGCTCCGCTGCTCTGTGCGGCTGCGCGCTTTGCGCCGGCGCTCTGCCCTGGCCGGCGCTCCGCCCTGGTCGCGCTCCGCCCCGTTCGGCGCTCCGCCCCGGTCGCGCTCCGTGGGTGGGCTCGGGGAAGACCGAGGGGCAGCCTCCTCCCTGCTCCGAGCCAAGACCCAGCTGCTTGTTTGTCTTTGTGGAGCAAGTTCTCAGATTTTTGGCGTCTTTATCTTTTGAAGAGGGCGATGATCTGTTGGAGTTCCCCAGGTGCTCTGGTTGGCTGAGTGGGTCTGTAGATGTGGGTCTTGGTGTATTTGTGGGAGAGGGTGACTTACAAGCATCCTTCTTCTCTGCCATCTTGCCCGGAAGTGGAAAAATTTTTAAAGATGTGATTTTTTTTACTTAATTTGGTGAAGCAAGTTAAACCTATAATACATGCCCATTTTGATTTGGAAAATACAAATAATAATATAATAGTCACTATATTCCTACCATCCACAGACAACCAGTTACTATTTTAGTATAATCCCTTGCACATTTTCAAAACCCACATAAATTTTACATTGATTTTTTTCACATCAATATGCAATTTGTGTTCTGTTTTACACCATATCATATAAAAGTATTTCACACATTAAAAAAATGTTGTCAGCATAATTTTAAATGCCTATATAGTATTCCATAAAATGTGTCCATATTCTGAATGATCTCAAGCTAATGAATATTTAGTGCTCCATTTTCAATTATTACTTAAAATATTTGTTCATAGATCTCTATCACCATTTCCGGTTATTTCCTCAAGTCAGAGTCCTAGAAATGAAGTTATTGGATCAAAGGGAGTAGGCATATTAAAAGCTCCTTTTTACAGATTGCCAATTTGTTTTCCAGAAAGATGATACCTCCTTGCCACAATCCATACTCTTGTCAGCACTTTGCTAAATTTAACATTGTTTTAACCTTCATATTTTCATTACTAATGAAATTTAAATGTTTTCAATATTTAATAGATGATTGCATTTCCATGATTGCACCCATTTATTTGCTGCTCATTGTAATCAAATGCCACCTATATGAAAATATTAAAGAAATGCGAGTGGGAATTTGGGAAAGAAAATGAGGATGCTGTGATTCTGGGAGTTGAAAGACACACTCTGATTTGCCCCAGGTAAGCTTTTCCCACATCTCCATCTTCCCCAAACAACTTAGCCTTTGTGTCTGGCTGGATAGCAGGTGAAATGTGTGTCAAACACAAGGCAAAGGCAGACCTGACAGATTCTACTGGTAATGAAACAACAAACCCTTTTTAGATTAGTTTATTACTCACAAAAACAGTGAAAGGAGGAAGGGCAGCCAAAGGTGCTGGCTCCCTGTGACCCTTGGGCAGGGCAGCACTAAGGTAAAAGGGGCCAAATGACTTCAACACAAATGATAGGATGTCCATTGCTGAGAAGCCAGTTCTAGACTACAGTCAAGTGGTTTCATTGCCTGTAGCTGGGCCCTACAGGGGCGAGCCAGAAAGCCTCTTACCTATCAGGACCCAGGAAGTGATCCCGTTATCCCAAATGGAAGGATGTCCTTCTTCCTCGTGGTTGAGTAATATTCCATTGTGTGTGTATGTATATACATATATCAAATCCATTATATATGTGTGTGTATATATATATGTGTGTGCATACATGTGTGTATATATATGTGTACACACACATATATACACACATCCATGTATATCCATTCATCTGTTGATGGGCACTTAGATTGCTTCCACAACTTGGTTAGACCTTGAGGGCATTATGCTAAATGAGTTAAGTCAGAGGAAGACAAATACTGTATAGTATCACTTATATGTGGAATCTAAAAAAGCCGAACTCATAAAAACAGAGAGTAAAATGGTGGTTATGGGGATGAGGGTGGGAGATAGGCGAGATGTTGTTTAAGTGGACAAACTTGCAACGAGTAGTGAATAAGTCCTAGAGATCATACCATATGACCCAGGAATCCCACTCCTGGGCTTGTATCCAGAAGGAAATCTACTTCAGGATGACACCTGCACCCCAATGTTCATAGCAGCACTATTTACAATAGCCAAAACATGGAAACAGCCTAAATGTCCATCAACAGGTGACTGGATAAAGAAGAGGTGGTATATTTATACAATGGAATACTACTCAGCCATAAAAACTGACAACATAATGCCATTTGCAGCAACATGGATGCTCCTAGAGAATGTCATTCTAAGTGAAGTAAGCCAGAAAGAGAAAGAAAAATACCATATGAGATCGTTCATATGTGGAATCTCAAAAACAAAAACAAAAACAAACAAACAAAAACAAAGCATAAATACAGGACAGAAATAGACTCATGGACAGAGAATACAGACTTGTGGTTACCAGGGAGGTGGAGGGTGGAAAGGGATAGACTGGGATTTCAAAATTGTAGAATAGATAAACAAGATTACACTGTATAGCACTGGGAAATATACACAAAATGTTATGATAAATCACAGAGAAAAAAATGTGACGAGTGTGTATATGTCCATGAATGACTGAAAAATTGTGCTGAACACTGGAATTTGACACAACATTGTAAAATGATTATAAATCAATAAAAAATGTTAAAAAAAAAAGAAAAGAAAAGTCCTAGAGATCAAATGCATCGTATAGTGAATATGCACAACAATATTGTACCATAATCGTCATACTTGCTAAGAGACTAGAACATAACTATTTCAGCCGCTAAAAAGAAATCATTAAGTAATGTGACAGAAATGCTAATTATCGCTACAATGGCAATCATATTACAATATATAAGTGTATCAAATTAGCATGTTGACTTGATAAATTTACGTGATATTATATATCAAATAGATTTCGTTAAGAAAAGAAACTATTGGATGACACTCTTCCAAACTGATATCTCCCAGGGAAGACATGGAGGTGAGTGGGGAAAAGGCTTCAAAAGCAAGTCCTCACAAGCTTCCCATGCTCTCAGAGGCATTCTATCAAGACTTAGATCCAGCTGTGGGACAAGCCTTGTCTCCCTTAGCCTATGTGGAGATGTGCTAGGTTACCAGGGCAATGGGGGTGGAGCCACTCCTTTACAGTGCTCAGGGAAGGAGTCTCAGAATTCCATCTAGACATTTTTTCAACTTACAGGGTTTTCAGAAAACTTCATTAGTTTCAACCAGACCACTGTCTTCACCACATACAGGAAGATCAATGAAAAACTTGCACCTACAGCAATCATTTTCTTGCCAGAGAGAGCCTAAGTGTTGTGGATGGGCAGCTACTGAATCTAGTTAACATTATACGCTCCTCATATCCTTCTGTGTCTTTGATAATATGACCATAATATGACCCAGAAAGCAGGTGCATGGAGCCACTCCAAGATTACTGCATCGTATTCGTTGACTTCAGAAGGGCCGCTGCTATCCTCAGTAATATTCCTGGATCTTAGTGTGCATTGAGGACGTTAGGACTTATCTTGAAGGGGGATGGCACATATAGACTAGAGTGGCTTATGTGCTAACTGAAACATTTTTCATTATCAATGGAGTGAAAGACGACTTCAGAAGTTGAAGTACAATCCTTACTCAGAGAGGGTTTTTTTGATTGTCCTGTTTCTTCAGAACTAAAAGCCACTGTTAAAATATGTTTCTTGTCCTTTGGGAAACTCTTTAAAGCCAGCAGGCCAGTCTAAAAAGTCCCGTTGACTCTGGCTTTTTTTTTTTAATTGAAGTATAGTCAGTTTACAATGTCGTGTCAGTTTCTGTAATACGGAATAATGTTTCAGTCATACATATACATTCTTATATTCCTTTTCATGTTATTTTTCATTATAGGTTATTATACGATATTGAATATAGTTCCCTGTGCTCTACAGTAGGTCCTTGTTGTTTCTCTATTTTATATATAGTAGTTAATATCTGCAAATCCTGAACCCCCAGTTTATCCCTTCCCACCCTCTTCCACCTGATGATAACCATAAGTTTGTTTTCTATGTCTGTGAGTCTGTTTCTGTTTTGTGAATAAGTTTTTTGTGTCTTTTTTTTTTCAGATTCCACATCTAAGTGATATCATATGGTGTTTTTCTTTCTCCTTCTGGCTTACTCTGTTGACTCTGTTAATAACTGTGCTCTAAACCTCTCACACGGGAAGATGTTGCCTTCTGATCGTAAGCCTGAACGAAACTAATCATCCTTCCATATGATTTCAGGAAGGAAACTTCCATACACAGCCTGTGTTAGTTTGCTAGGGCTGCTGTAATAAAATATCAGACTGGGGGGCTTAAACAACAGAAACGTCTCACAGTTCTAGAGTCTGGAAGTCTCAGGTCGAGGTGTATGTAGTGCTGATTCCTTGTAAGTGAAGGATCTGTCCAGGCCTCTCCTTGACTTGTAGATGACTGTCCGCTCCCTGTGTCTCTTCACATGGTCTTCCCTCTGTGCCTGTCTGTGTCCCAATTTCCTCTTCCTATCAGGACATGGGTCATATTGGATTAGCACGCACCCTAATGACCTGACTTTAACTCAATAACCTCTGTGAAGACCCTGTCTCCAAATAAGGTCACAGTCTGAGGTACTGGGGGTTAGGACTTCAACATATGAGTTTTGAGGGAACACAATTCAACCCATAACATAGCCTAAGATTTTCCTGCTTGTTCTGTCACCCAGAGGCATTGCTCAGTGTGGCTAATTTGGCAGTACACTCTTAGCTCAAGAAATCAGAACGAATCATGACGTAACATTTTTTTAAAACTCTGAAACCCAGAGATGAGAACCATCAAGGCTTCAAATTCCAGACCAAAATTCTTGAGGTGCACACGAATGCCAAAGTTCAAGCCTTACAATTTAGCTGTAGATTACCGGAAAATAGCAGCAATTACATTGCCCTGGAGTAGTGTTAAGAAGAATTAGACAGTGAGGAGGGTGTAGCTCAAGTGGTAGAGCACATGCTTAGCATGCACGAGGTCCTGGGTTCAATCCCCAGTGCCTCCTCTAAAAATAAATGAATAAATAAACCTAATTACCTCCCCCCTTGCCAAAACAAAATAATTAAATAATACAATAATAAATAAATTATATATATATACACATATATGTATGAAGAAATAGACAGAACGTGTTAACAAGCAAGATAATTGCGTGGCCTTTTAATGCTGTTCTGGAACACTGTCCAATAAGCCCAACTAAGGTTCAGCTGATGCTCTAAAGGAATGTACCTTGATTGACATATAATTTACTGTTGATTAGGACCCAGATATTTTTAAGTCTATAAAGTTAGAGGTTAATTTATAGAAAACTCGTACAGTGTGATGGTTTTCTTTTCTGGTCAATAGAAAAGATCTCAAAGCATATGGTTTTACTGCTCCTTAGGACATTAACCAGTTTTGTATCCATGGTAGCAATCTTATTCCAGCATTCCTTTTTCTCTGTTAACTATAAAAAGCCCCGCTTCTCATATCCTCTTTGAATCAGCTGGTTGAACTTTTGGCTTCCTTATCAGTGAATTAAATCAATATTGGATACCGGCTTACTGTCAATTTTGTATCAGAATTCTGTTTTTGCTCTTTTGAAAATTATACTTTGGTAGTACCCGTTTCAAGCAAAGGTTATCAAATAGGAGGCAATAGGGTAAGTAACTATAAAAAAGAACGTTGTCATTGTTAAAATAAAAAGCTAGACAAGAGGTACAGGAGTTTATTTCTGCTAGCAAGAAAGAATGATATGACAGGTTTGGTAAGAACTTACACTGTCTCAACAGGAAGTATAAGCATCAGCTTTCTAAACAATTTGAGAAAAAGAAAAATTTGCAGTCGTGCTAATTTAAAATTGAAAAAAATACCGGGTCAGCATGTAAATTTCAAGATCTTAACTTCTGTCTCTCATAGGACAGTTTTTTAATTTTATTTTATTCTTATTGAAATGTAGTTGATTTACAGTGTTAGTTTCAGGTGTATAGCAAAGCAGTTCAGTTATGCATACATAAATATTTTTTCTTTTCAGGTTCTTTTCCATTGAATGCTCTTACAGGAAATTGAATATAGTTTCCTGTGCTATACAATAGGTCTTTGCTGTTTATCTATTTTATATATAGCATTGTGTATCTGTTAATCCCAAGCTCCTAATTTATCCTTCCCCTGCCCTTTCCCCTTTGATAACTATAGTATGTTTTCTATATCTGAGAGTCTATTTTTGATTTGTAAATAAAATTTGTATCTTTTTTTCAGATTACACATATAAGTGACATCACATGATATTTGTCTTTGTCTGACTTACTTCACTTAATATGGTAATCTCTAGGTCCATCCACATTGCTGCAAATGGCATAAGTTTATTTTTTATGGCTGAGTAATATTCCATTATATGTATATGTGTGTGTGTGTGTGTGTGTGTGTATCGCACATCTTTATCTGTCGGTGGACATTTAGGTTGTTTCCATGTCTTGGCTATCGTAAATAGTGCTGCTATGAACATTGGGGTGCATGTAACTTTTCAAATTAGAGTTTTCTCTGGATATGTGCCCAGGAGTAGGATTGCTGGATCATATGGTAAGTCTATTTTTAGTTTTTTAAGGAGCCTCCATACTTTCTTCCATAGTGGCTGCACCAATTTACATTCCCACCAGTGTAGGAGGGTTCCTTCTTCTCCACTCCCTTTCCAGCATTTATTATTTGTAGACTTTTTAACAACGGCCATTCTTGACTAGCATGAAGTGATACCTCATTGCAGTTTTTTTTAAAACATTTTTATTGAGTTTTTTTTTTAATTCTTGTAATGTATTGAGTTATAGTCATTTTACAATGTTGTGTCAATTACCAGTGTAGAACACAATTTTTCAGTTATATATGAACATACATATATTCATTGTCACATTCTTTTTCACTGTGAGCTACCACAAGATCTTGTATGTATTTCCTTGTCCTATACAGTATAATCTTGTTTATCTGTTCTACATATGCTTGTCAGTATCGACAAATTTCGAACTCCCAGTCTGTCCCTTCCCACTCCCCTCCCCCTTGGCAACCACAAGTTTGTATTCTATGTCTCTGAATCTATTTCTGTTTTGTATTTATGTTTTTTTTCCTCATTGCAGTTTTGATCTGCCTTTCTCTAATAGCGATATTGAGTCATAGGAAAATTTTTTTAAAAAATTTGACCAAATTTGCACCTCTAGTCGTCCAAACGTCTGGTTATGTAGTTGTCTCTGTGAATTGTTAACCGGTCAGTAAATTTGCATGGGGAATTCTCTTCTTTGCATATCTGGCTCCAGTAGCTGATTGGCTATCATCAGCCTATACCTATGGGTTCTCTGTTCCCATTGAGGTTTTTCATAAATTGTGGCAGATTTGCAATATTGCCGGGAAAATATGGTCTTCTTAGTCCTTTGTCTGTATAATATGCTGTATGTATATATTCTAAAGCCAATTAGTATATGAAAAATATGTATTATGTGTGAATTTAGATCCTGGCTTCCCAAGAGGTAATATCTCTAATATCTTTCTGCTAGGTATTGAACCCAGGACCTCCTGTATGCTAAGCATGTGCTCTACCACTGAGCCATACTGATCCACCCCCTGCCTCACCAATACCTTTTGACAAATGGCTCATGGTATAACAAATGGAACGCAAACTTTAGGGTCCTCCATTTGCATGGGTCCTGTACACACCTCAGGCAATTTTGTATTCTTAATTTGTATTATTTTTCTTAGCAAGGACCCAACCCAAATTGTATAAACTGCAAACTCTACACATCCTAGATTTCTCAGAGTGAGCTGTTGTTTATTTGGTGCCATTCTTAGCACCCCAAGAATTAGTAAATGAATAAAAGAAGTGCTGAAGAGATGTTTTCCTCGCTGATTCACTTTCTCATCCTGGTCTTAGAATGTACTGTGCAGCTGGGTATTCGTGGTTGGGAGGTGAGGCGAGGGGAATTGTACAAACCCTAGCAGAGTGGCTCTTAGGGAAGATTTTGTCAAGAATGAGCCCAGATTTTGTCAGGAACTATGGGAGAAGGAGAAGTGCGAGCGGGAAAAAAATCTTACTCTTGAAGTTCCCAGGGACATTCAGGCCTGCTTAAGTATTGGCCATCTATATGATTATTAGCCATTTCCTAGTGTAAGATTTAGGAAACGTTATTAAATATTCTTTTACTAAAATTTTGGCCTAGAACCCTCAGTTTTCCTGCCTAAATCTTTCTTTTTAAAAAAAATTTTAATGGTCAATTTACAATGTTGTGTTAATTTCTGGTCTACAGCATAGTGATTCATATATATATATATACGTATTTCTTTTCATTTTCTTTTTCATTATAGGCCATTACAAGGACCCCAATCTTTCTTACTGACTGTTTTGGAATTGTATACTACACAACTGTCGACAAGTAACAATCATGGGGAGTTTATTTTTGGTCTATGTGTGTAGAGGAAACTAGGAAATATAATCTCCAGCTTGGGTGAAATGGGAAGTAACTCTTTTATTAATAAAATCCCCAGGATAAAGACAAATTTTATGAACTAGCACACTTTGATTATCTCTATGGTTTTAGTTTGATCACAGTTCATCCCTTTCCTGAAAAGTATTGAAATGAAGGTTTGGAAAATAGAAATTCCACTAGAAAAAAATGTTTTTCAGTCCAGAAAATATTTTTTAAATAGTTTCCATTGGAACTGCTTTGCTGTAACAGTTACAGGAATGATTTTTATTTTATGCTGCTAAAGGCATTCACTTCTGAGATGCCTTTCTTGACTTTTCCACCCTTCCCACCCCTATCTGAGTTAAAAGCCTGTTTGCTCTGTTATTCCTTTTCTATACTAACTTCCAAATATTTTTTTACTGAGCTTGCATTAAGAATTTTACCAGCAACAGTGAACAAGATACTCGATGCTAAGAACAGTCAGAAAAATACATAGTCTTCATAACCTGATTACGTACAATTGTTGATGCTTTTGAAAATAATTAGAACTGATTAATATGACGGTAAAAGAAAATTGGTGAAGACTACCTAAAAGTTAAAGTATGACAAGAGATGTTGGGTCAAAAATCTATTAAAAGAAAACAAAGTATCTGCTTGTACAATTTTTAAAAACCTTCCAATCCTCTTCTTCAATGTATATGTAATACTGTTGACAGAATTAACTCCCGCTATGGTAGCCAGCCTCTGAGATGACACCCCAAAACCTGCACCTTTCAGTATTCATTTGTTTGTTTAGTCCCTTCCTTTAGTGAATCAGGGCCAGCCCTGCGTGATTAGTAGAATCCAGTAGAAGTGATGTATGATTTCTGAAGTTATATTATAAGAAGCGCTGCTGCTTCTGCCTTGGTCTCATGGAATACTTATTCCTAAAGCCCTGACTACCTTAAGGCCATCTTGCTGGAGAGATCACAAGGAGAGGCCCTGAGATTTCATTTAAAACAGTTCCTGGCTATAACCTCACACCAATCAGAATGGCCATCATTCAAAAGTCCACAAGTGATAAATGCTGGAGAGGGTGTGGAGAAAAGGGAAGCCTCCTATTTTTTAGTGGGAATGTAGTTTGGTGCAGCCATCGTGGAGGACAGTATGGAGATTCCTCAAAAAACTAAAAATAGGCTTACCGTATGATTCAGCAATCCCACTCCTGGGCATATATCTGGAGGGAACTCTAATTCAAAAAGAGACATGCACCCCAATGTTCATAGCAGCACTATTTACAATAGCCAAGACATGGAAACAACCTAAATGTCCATGGTCAGATGACTGGATAAAGAAGCTGTGGTATATTTATACAATGGAGTACTACTTAGCCATAAAAAGAAGAAAATAATGCCATTTGCAGCAACATGGATGGACCTAGAGATCATCATTCTAAGTGAAGTAAGCCAGAAAGAGAAAGAAAAATACCATATGATATCACTCATATGTGGAATCTAAAAAAAGAAAAAAGAAGACATTAATGAACTTATCTACAAAGCAGAAACAGACTCACAGACATAATAAACAATCTTATGGTTCCCAGGAGGAAAAGGGGTGGGACGGCATACATTGGGAGTTTGAGATTTGCAAATATTAACTAGTATATATAAAACAGATAACAAGTTTCTTCTGTATAGCATGAGCAACTGTATTCAATATCTTGTAGTAAGCTATAATGAAAAAGAATATGAAAACAAATATATGTATGTATATGTATGACTGAAACATTATGCTATACACCAGAAATTGACGCATTATAACTGACTATACTTTCATAAGTAAATAAATAAAAGATTCCTGACTAGTCCCCCAGCGAGTCATCCCAGCTCCAGATGAGGCCCTGGGCACAGAATAGAACAGAGTTGAGCTGTCCTCACTGAGCTCTGCCTAAATTGCAGATTCATAAGGAAAATAAATGATCATTGTCATAAGCCATTAAGTTTCAAGTGGTTTGTTACGCAACAATAGGTAATGGAAACACTTCTCCGCTCCCTTCTCCTTCACTTGTAAAGTGTTTCCGTAGATGCGTACAGAGTAAGCCAGCATGTGTCAGGTCAACTCAAGAATAGGGACATTTCCAGCCATTGTTGCTGGGGTAATTGGCTTATTCATGTTGTGAAGATTTGTCTTCTGAGAGGTAACTATGTCACTTCTGTGGTCAAGACACACAGGGGACCCAGACCATCTCTGGAGCCCATGGCCAGGTGCAAACCCACAATCCAACTTTTTAGTACAGATGAACCTATGTTTATTCAGCTGAAAATGAAGGGCAGCTTTCTATAGAAAAGAAGCCACAGGAGTATAAAGAGCAGGAGAAGTTTAGGCAGAAGGAGCCACCAATTTCTGTCTGGACTCTGTGCAGTTAGGACTGCTCGCACCTGTGCCCTTTTCTGGACCTGCTCCCCACTCGTGTTTGTAATATGGAACTCACCCTTGCGGCTGCAGCAAGTAGACTAGGGGTGTACGCTTGTCCGATGGGTAGCCATTCTATTATTGATTGGCCAGCAATTTATCTAGTTATCTCCCTGGAGAATCTGAACTAAGATATAAGGAGATGGTAGCATGCTCTTGGACAGAAAGGCCATGACAAATCAGGATGGGATGACTGTTCTCAGACATGTATATGCTGATGAGTAAATAAAGAGAGCTGGTTTGCAGAGAAAAGTGGTGGTGAGAATCCACTGGGGCCGGGAGGGAGGAGAGAGGAGGAGAAAAGGAAGAAAAAATAAGAAAAAGGGAAAGCATGAAAACTCTAGCATAGCTCTGTTCATTGGTTTCCAGTCCCCAGTTTAAATAATTTAATTTTCCTTAATGTTGGTCAGGGGTGCTGGTGGGATGGGATTTAACGGAAAGGGGACTTTATCGTCACTTTTGTTTAAGGGTCCCTGAAAAGATCACTGTTGAATATAGAGTTTGTTTTAGGTTTCAGTTTCTCATTAATGAATACTTCAAAACTATTTTAGGCATTGTTTCTCTAAAATTAGTTTTGTTTGTTCATTAAGAGGAACAGCATCACTGTGGGACAGAGATCCCACAGGCATCAGAAGGTCTAAGCAGATAATTCTTTACTTCTTTCTTTCAGATGAATCAGAGAGGAACAAATTTAGGCAGAGGGAGCACTGGACAACACAGGTTCTGGGTTTTCCTAGTCCCTGCTCACCCACTCTCATTGTGACCACACAGTGGTTAGTCCCTTCCCCTCTGTGGCCCTCTGTTGCCTCCACTGTACTACACGGTGGTCACAATTTTAACCTTCTATGAATATAAAACATCTGAGGGTCTTATCCAAAACATCCTCTCACAGACTTTTGATCTCACTCAGAAGAAGAAAAAGTGTGCACCGGGTAAAGACCCTATTGCCTAAGATCTGGAACTTACGTTTACAATCATTTCTAATACTTGAGCACATGTACTTTTCTTCCTGATTGTGCAATAAAAGGCAGGAAGGCAGGAAGTGAAAAAGAGAACATTCTTAATGCTCAAGTTAAGTCAGAGGCTCATTTAGCATATACACTAGATGTAAGTGTGAGAAAGTAAAAAGATAACCAAGTTTGAACCTAAACTAATCTGCATTTGATGTCCTACCAAATGCCCAAATACTGTGCCCAGAGAATTTAACCAACAAGTTGCTTAGAACAGATCTGATAGTTTATATGGCAGTGCTTGTGTCCTCCACTGGGCTATAATCTCCAAGAGGAGAACCCCCACCACCCACCCACACACACTCTTTGGTCACTTTCTTTACGAAGGAATAGGGAAAGGTTGTAAATGTGTCCTTAACTAGCATGCAAGCATTCTTTCGACAAACATTTTATTGAGCAACTAGTGTGGAGTTGGGCCAGGCCTGAGGGGTTAAAAAAAAAAAGGACCGGCCTTTTGGTCTCAAGAAATTCACAATTCCAATAGGGAGACAATACACAAATAGTTATTTTACTAAGTTCTTGTTCAATTTTAGAGTGATACGTGGAAGTACTAAGAGAGCACAGAAGAGAGGGCAAGGAGGGTCGGGAAGGTTGCTGGGGAAATTTCCCGAGTGCATGACACTGGCCAGACGACTTGGAAGCAGGGGACGGGTGATGGATGGGTGATGGGGCGATAAGAGGAGTGAGGAATGAGAGTTTCAGGGCTCTTCCTGCGTCAGCAGGAATTCCTGTTTCCTCACCAACTGCATCACAAAGCTGAAGTCTAGTGTTCAACTAGGGAGCCCTCCCGCGCCTAAAACTTGGTAACTGAGAAGCAGGAGCAAGAAGACAGGATTGCCGGGCCGGCACTCCCGGCAGCTCCACAGCCCCACTCAGTCCTAGAAGGGGCGGGGCGGGGCTGGTTGGTTGGCCGGGGGGGGGGTGGTGGCGATCAGCCGGGCTTGCGCTGGAGCCGAGCCGGCCGGGCCCGCCCTTGGGGGGCTGGCGCAGGAGCGGGGTGTGAATTGGTTGTGTGCATACGTCGACAGCCGCTCGCGGGGCTTTGATTGGCTCCCCGGGCGCCGAGCGGTCATTGGCTGCGGCGGGTCGTCTGGGCGACTGAAAGGGGAAAGAGAAAGGGTGCGGGGCCTCGCGGGCGAACCTGCGCTGAGCGCGGCTGGGCGGTTCCGCGGGGGCAGTGTCCGGGGAGCTGCGGGGCCCGGGCGCCCGGGGTGCACGCCACAGCTCCGGGAGGTGCCTGAGCCAGCGAGCCGGCGAGGAGCAGCGGCCAGTGAGACCCCGCGGGCCGGGACCATGGGCTGCTTCTTCTCCAAGAGGCGGAAGGCTGAGAAGGAGTCGCAGCCCGAGGGCGAGGAGGAGCGGCCGAAGCAGTACAGCTGGGACCAGCGCGAGAAGGTAACCAAAGTCCCGTAGGCGCTGGTCTCAGCCCTCCCGAGCCGCTCGGCAGCGCCGAGGGGGCCGCCCCGGCAGCAGCCGCTCTTGCGCGCGCGCGCTCCCCCGCGAGTAGTTGAAGTCCGAGTGAATGACTTCGGGGGGAGCCGTGAAATCGAGCGCTGGAGAGGGCACCGCGGAGGGCTTTGCAGCGCTGGCGGGGACCTTAGCGCTGATCGTCCAGGTAGATGGACCCCGGGGGCTTTCCTTCCTGTCTGCATCCCGACCTCCTGTCTGAGGACGGACTCGAGGGAAGGAAGGAGAACCCAGAATGCCCCAAATCTCACATCTACGCTTTTTCACTCGCAGCGTCGAGCGGGGTTTTGTCCAGTCCTCGAGTTACGCATGGGACTGATTCTCATCTCTTTCGCGGCTTATGTTCTTTCTGTGGCTGTTTTCTTTTTTGTCTGCCCTAGGCAGTAAATCTCTTTGGTGCCTCCTGATATATTCCACTGCTGAATTTTCTCGATGACGAAGTGAACCGTTTGACATACAGCTTTGCCTTTCCTCCTCTTCCAGTTACCCGAAAGGAATAATGAAAGTCGAATCAGTCTTGGGATGTGCGTTAAGACTCTAAGGTGAAAATAACCAGCATAAGCCAGGCAATATTTTACTGCTGCTTTAATGAATGAAAATGCCCATATTTTTAGTTTTCTATATAGCCAGAAACGAAAAAGCTTTGAACACGTCCACTTAGTCTTGCACAAAATACACTTAGTCATAAATTTCATAATGCTTCCTCTTTCTACATAGTTCTCCATTTGTATTTAGTAAAACACTTTGATAGATTTATCAGTTATTTTTCTCTTCCAAACAAGATGAGAAAAAATTTTAAATGAGTATTAGGAACAGTTAACTCCTTGCTTAATGCAACGTATCTCTATTCATGAATACTTTATAGTAAATTTCTTATTAAAGTTTTGATTTCATAGGCCAGCCTGCGTGATTTCCAATCCCCAGCAGAATTTAATCATGGCAAATTTGGATCTCCAAGTGTCAGAAGTTAAGAAATTGTACGCTTTTTACAGACGTCTCAGCCCCATCTTTCTACCCGTGTTTTGCAGGGTTGCATGATCTGTTTATTAATTCTCTCTTATTTATACTTGATAGCAGCATTTTATAATGTAGGAGTGGAAAGCACTGTACTTCCTGTCTTACATGAAGATTGCACGTATCATTTAAAGTTATTTGGTGGGCAGTTTTTAAAAGATTCATTTCCTTGGCCTTAGTATTCCTAACAATGCTCTTTAAGCTTGAACTGTCTGCCATAGAGAAGGTTGTGAATTTTATTTTTATTTTAACTTTTGGTTTTGAAATCATAGGCTAAAACTAACAAACTTTTATTTTTTTATTTAGAGTAGTTTGGTTGCCCTCTGACTCATTACTTCATGATAAATTGTCTTACAGCTACCTTTATTAAGATAATGTTTGGGCTAGTTGGAATCTCACATGTCTTTCTCCTTTTAGATAAATGGGTGTGTTCTGTGATTTTTTTTTTCTTCTGCTCTGTGGCTAAGTAAACGCATTGAAAAAGAATAGCGGACACCAACATCTAAGCTTTTCCTCCCAAATGAGTGTATAGTAAACTTTGAAATGTAGACATTGCTTTGAGCTTACAGGGAACATTTTGGGGGAGCCCTACTAAGTACTATAGTTGTAGAGGTGTAAGAGATGTCACTGGGTATGAAAAATAAGCTGGGTTGCGTAGAATATGCTTCCGGATTGTGTATAACAAAATCTTGATCAACTCAACTAATCAAAATTTTTCTTACTAAATAAGCGAACAACCCCGTTTGAAAATTTTTGGGGCCATTAGAGGATTACCAGCTTGCATTTAGAGACAGTGAAGATACCACATTTCTCGACACTGCTTTTTGGAATTGTTTTCTTTTTCTTTTGGAATTACTAGGAATTCACTCTTGGGCACCTCATTTATGATAGCCTGCTAAATTTTATGTGATCTTAAAGATTTTTTTCTAGCTCCTCACCTATTATGAGACCAATATGGGTAGTGTGCAAATATGGGTAGTGTATTACTCCAACTTTTACTGAGTTCAGCGTGGTCTTGCTTGCTCCAAGAAGATTTTAATTGTACCACTTAAAAGGAATAGAATGCAAATACAGCCCAGAACACATAAATGAAATACGTTGCATGTATATGAACAAAATGGTTTGTGTTAGAAATTTAGGTCTCTGTAATGTGATCATGGAGCATAGCAAACAATTTTAAATTTATATCAGACAGTTACCACTCAGTTTCTAAGACTTAGCTGTAAAAAAACAAAGTGCATTGCCTGAAAAGTTTCCTTGCAACTTGGAAAAGTGGTGTTTAAATTTTTCCTTAGGTTGTGTAATCAGGGTATCTTTATTGAGAGGCACCCTCTGGGTTTTGGGTTTTGAGTTGTGTAATTGGGTCAGTCTTAGGGGACCGAAGCTAGGAGAAATTGTCTCAATTAGAAAGAATGTTTGGGGACTAAGTGTTGTCATGGCAACCGATATACTGTAATCAACAGTGCAAGAAGCTCATTTTCTATTGCTGACCTTGAAAAAGGAAAAGCTTACTATACAATTCCTGCATTGACATGATGAAAAATATTTGTAGATTGTAAGATCTGTGTTTAAATCATTTGGAAAGACATGCTTTTATCCTTATCTCTCTTCTGCCTCTCATACCTTAGCAAGTTATTCAATGTATATGTACTCAAACACCAAGGAAGATGCAAAATTATAAGAATTATTTTCCTTGCCCTTGAAGAGCTGGACTGGCTTTTTGGACTTAAACCAGGAAATATTTAAGTACAAACAAAAGGAAGATGAGTGGTACAGAAAAGTAGTTTTCATTTTCTAATTATTCATACCAGTATTCTTTTAGATGACAGAAATGGTGGCATAGGTGTTGAAAATTGTGGCTTTGAGTATGGACTGCTCGTCTTGTATCCATTCAGGTTCCTCAGCTCTAAAGTGAAACAGTGGTAAAGATTTCTCTACTATTTAAGAAGGTAGAGGCCTGCCCTAGGGAAGAGGGCTTAGACAGTAATGGTCACCTCTGAGGATAGAACTTGGACCAGAGGTTGGGCAGGACAGAACCAGTCGTAATATAAGGCAGATCGTAATGCCCAGAGTTACTCATCAGTGGACGGGGTGGCTTTGTGAAGAACTGATTTCCATGTTAGTCAAGACATTTAGACAGAGGTTGGATGGCTACCTACTAGAAAGAAGTGTCTACATTGAGTAGGGGGCTGGACGCTGTTCTTAGCCTTTTAAGTATGGAAGGTATCCTAGTTACCCAGTTACTCAGTTTCTTTCACTGAGTATGTTTTTGAAATTCATCCATACTGCAGCATCT
Source organism: Vicugna pacos (assembly GCF_048564905.1). NCBI lineage: Eukaryota > Metazoa > Chordata > Mammalia > Artiodactyla > Camelidae > Vicugna > Vicugna pacos. Next base: position 38,292,851 of record NC_133023.1, read on the forward strand.
ATCAGTGGTTTATTCCTTTTTGTTGCCGAGTAACATAACAGAATAGATATTTTATTTCATTTGATTTATAGGTACATTTTATTTTTTATCTGTTTTATTTGTTTATCCATTCATCAGTTGATGGACCTTCAGGTTATTTCTACTTTTTGGCCATTACAAATAATGCTACTATGAATGTTCACATACAAGCTTGTGTAGAGACATACATGTTTTCATTTTTGTTTTGTATATATATTTATTGAAGTATAGTCAGTTTACAATGTTGTATCAGTTTCTGGTGTACAGAACAATGCTTCAGTCATACATGTTTTTTTTTTCTTGAATATATACTTAGGAGTAGAATTCCTGGGTCGTATAGTAACTCTGTGTTTAACTTTTGGAGAATCTGCTGAACTGTTTTTCAAAGTGTCTGTACCATTTTACATTTTTGCCAGCAGTGTGTGAGGCTTCCACTGTCTTTACTCACATGAGGTGGGAAAAGGGGAAAGCACGCATGGGACTGGGGTCTTCATTTGCATTCTACCCTGCACTACATCTCACTGGTCAGGTCATTTAGCTTTTCCCGTCCTCAATTCGCTAAGATCCTTTCCAGTTCTCTGATTCTTTGAGCATCTCATGAGCGGAGGTGAAAAGCATTCAGGTAAATCTGATTGAACAGAGGAAATATGATAGGATGTCAAATTAGATTAAGAACAGATTAGATGATATGAAAAATCCTTTCCAAGCCTAAAATTTCATAATTCTGTTTTGTGGTTACATTTTTAGCAACATGATGTGCTAATATAAATATAATACTTCACCTTCTCTTATCATCAATGTATATAAGATCAAGGTACTGGTGTTTACTATTTTTATAATTAGGTGCCACTGCCATTCTCATTCATGAAATTACCTTTCAGCTACATAGGTATGTTGCCCTGAAATGGACTTAACAATGTTTAAATTTTAAGTAGTTTGTTTATTTTAATTGAAGTATAATTTCCCTAAAGTAAAATTTATCCTTTTTAAGTGTACAGTTCTATGAATTTTGATAGGCAAATACAGTCATGTAACTATCACCACAATCAAGATGTGAAACAGTACCATCATCCCCCCAAATTTCGTCATGCTCCTTTGCAGTCAACCCTGCCTCCAGCCTCTGATCGGTTTCTTATCCGTATAGTTTTGTCTTTTTGAGAATGTCATATAAATGGAATCACATAGTTGGTAACCTTTTGAGTCTGGCTTCTTTCACTTAGCATGATACTTTTAAGATTCAACCATGTGATTGCACGCATTAGGAGTTCCTTTTTATTGCTGAATAGTAAGTAGTCCATTATATGGATGTACCCCATTTGTTTATCCATTCACCAGTTGAAGGACATTCAGGTTGCTTATAAATTCTGGTAATTGCGAATAAAGCTACCATAAACATATGCATACAAGTTTTTGAATAAACATAAGCTTTCCTTCCACTTGCATGAATACCTAAGAATAGGATTGCTGATTGTGTATTAAACCTTGTAAGAAATTGCCAAACTCTTTTCCAAAGTGGCTGTGCTATTTCCTCCAGCAGTCTATAAGAGATGCAGTTTCTCTGCGTCCTCGCCAGCACTTGGTATGGTCAGTTTTTTAAAAATCTTAGCCATTCTAATAGGAGTGTAGTGGTATTTCACTGTGGTTTAATTTGCATTTCCCTAATGACTAATTATGTTGAACATTTTTCCATGTACTTATTTACCATCCATATATTTTCTTCGGTGAAGTGTTTATTAAAATCTTTTGTCCATTTTTTTTACTGGGTTATTTATTTTCTTGAGTTTTGGGAGTTTTTATATATCTTGGCTATCAGTCCCTTGTCATGTGTGTCTTGCAAATTTTTCCCCCAAATAATGTCTTGTCTTCTCTTAACAGTGTCTTTTGAAGAACAAAAGTTTACAATTTTGATAAAAGTCCAATTTTCTCTTTTATGGGTTGTGTTTTTGGTTTCACATCTAGGAAATCTTTGCCAACCCAAGATTACAAAGATTTTCTCCTCTGTTTTCTTCTAGAAGATTTAGAGTGTTTGGTTTTATATTTAGGTTCTATGATCCATTTTGAGCTAATTGTTAAATATGGTACAAGGTATGGAGACTCCTTTTACAATTTTTTTTAACATGTAGATGTTCAATTGTTCCAGCACCATTTGTTGAAAAGACTATCCTTTCTCTATTGAATTGCCTCTGCACCTTTGTCAATATATACATAAGTCTATTTTTGAATTCTGTTCTATTTCATTAATTTATTCACCTAGTAAACATTGGTTTCTGTTTGAATATGATTGAATATGAAGGAGCAGCCAAGAGAATGTATTTAGGGGCCAAACTGTCTAAGTCTGAGACTCAGCTCAAGCACATACTAATTGTGTGACCTTGGGCAAGTTATTTAACCTCTGAGTGCCTCAATTTTCTCATCTTTAAAACAGAGATAATTACAGTACACAACTCTCAGAGGGGTTTTTATGAGGACTGAATGAACAAAGCACTTAGAATGGTGCCTGGTACCTATATAGTACTTCTTATGCTCCTGGGTCTGATTTTGAACTTCTACCCAGACCAAATTTCCATTAAAATTAATAAATTCCATTATTTCATCTCAGATTATCATTATGGATGTTTATCTGTGGGGGTGAATTTTCATGAAAAATTTACGTAACTGCTCAGTAAAAGAATAAGATGTTTACTTTTGTTTTCTGTTAGGAAAAAAATTCCTAATTTAGTTTAGTAGCTGTTATCAGGTGAATTCCAACTCTTGAAATGTTTCTTTGATTTTGAAAGTATATCCACTACCTTTCAAGGATTATAGAAAGAAATACAGCCTAAACTAAGCTCACTTCATAAAGGATTCTTGTGGAAAAGTAGTTTAAAACTTGACCTTTCATGTTTGTGATCTGGGGCACTTTGAGAACTAGTAACTTTTGCAAAATTATTATGGTGCTAAGCTCCAGATTGTTCATTATCACCTTTTGTTTTGAAGAGCTTTCAGAAATTGTTGAGAAAGCAACATAAATCCTAAATTTCCCCTTTGTAGATCATATTGCTAGCCCAGATAATTTTATACTATAGAACTCGTTAACTATAGGATTAATTTCTCCTGGATTAATTTCCCCCAATGAACTATGAGAACTGAGATGTCCAGAGAAAATACTTAAAAGAGCAGTACATTACATTTAACTCCTCAGCATTGGCAGCTGTTATGGACTGAATGTTTGTGTCCCCGCCCCAAATTCATATGTTGAAGCCCTCAACTCCCAGTGTGGTTGTATTTGGAGATGGGGCCTTGATGGGAATAATTAAGATTAAATGAGGTCACAGTGGTGGGGCCCTAAATCTGATAGGATTAGCGTCCTTATAAGAAGAGACACCAGAAAACTTGCCCTGCACCCACCCAGGAAAGACCATGTGAGGATAATGCGAGAAGGCAGCCATCTGCAAGCCAGGAAGAAAGGGCTCACCAGGAACCAACCCTGCTGGCACCTTGATCTTGGACTTTGCAGCCTCTGGAACTATGAGACATACAGTTCTGTTGTTTAAGCCACCCAGTCTGTGTTATTTGGTTATGGCAGCCAGCCTTAGTCTGCTCAAGCCTCTATAGCAAGATGCCATAGACTGAGTGGCTTAAACAACAGAACTGTATGTCTCATAGTTCCAGAGGCTGCAAAGTCCAAGATCAAGGTGCCAGCAGACCCAGCGTCTGGTGTCAGAGATAAATTCAGCTGGACATTAAAGCAGTGCAAAACAGATTTTGTTCAGTAACTACTGACAGGAGAAAGAGCTGAGCTCCATTCTGATTTGTGCAGAGGTGATGTGAGCCATTTAAGGGAGAATAAGGGAAGGAGGAGAGCAGTATTGTCAGAGAAGTGAAAAATTACCAAGTTGGTCCCTGTTAGTGAGATTAGGCCAGTCGTGTTTGTTAGCTGGCAGTTACGGAAGTTAGAATCCTATCCTCCCACAGAGCCTGGTAGACAGAGGCCCTGTCCTTCCTAATAATTATATTTCAAGGAAATGGCTCTTGGGTCCTTGAGACACTTAGTTGTAAGAGATACAGTCACAATTATAAGCCCTTTTTAGTAAATGTTCTAAGAAACGGAGGTCAGGGGCCTAGCATCAGGTGTTGGCTAGAACACAGTACATTTTCCTGGCCGGGTTGAGCTTTCTCAGACAGGCATTTTAATGGGGACCTGAGATCATTCTAGGGACACAGCTTCGTGCTGCTAGAAGCCATGCTAGAGTTTGATCAAGTCTCTTAGCACAGGGATTTGGACGGAGTTGCAGTGTGCCAACAGTTCTGTGGTTCTCGCTGGTGGAAACCCACTTCCTGCTTACAGTCAAGCCACCTTCTTGCTGTATGCTCACATGGCCTTTCCTCAGCGCCTGCTTGCGCGTGGAGAGAGGTGGAGGGGGGAGAGAGCAAGAGAGAGCGATCTCTTCTTCTTCTAAGGGCACTAATCCCATCATAAGGGCCCCTCCGTCATGACCTCACATAAACCTGATCACTTCCAAAAGTCCTCACCTCCAAGTACCATCACATTGGAGTGTTAGGGCTTCAGCGTATGAATTTTGAGAGGACACAAAACATTCAGTTCATAATACAGCCCAGGCCAACTAAGAGAGCAGCTCAGTAATTTTAAAGTTAAGAATAGATTTTCTTTCTGTATTTGCAACAAGTACTAATATAGTACTAATGATAACATATTAAGAGTTGAAAATTCTGTTATGTACTGTACATCTTATATATCATCTCCTATGCAAAAAAAATAACTAAATTCCTTTAAGTAACAAATATTAACTGTTTTATTTTTTTATCTTTATCCAAACATTGGTTTGTCTCCTACTTCATTCTCAGATAAATGTGCTTGCAAACTTTTGAACTTGCTGTCTGTGTCTTAGGCAAAGATAATTTGGCCAGAGTCTTAAAGCCCAAATCAACTCCCCAGGAAAATGCACAAAAAATTTTACACAAAAGTTTTAAGGAGTTTATGGTATAGTGAGAGAGAGAGATACTGTAAACTGAAGCTTGAAGATTCCCCTTGCTCATTGACTTTGAGGCATTGGTAGAGACAGGCCAACTCCTTCGCTCCTTTTCAAAAAACAAACAAACAAACAAAAACCTATTGGTGGTACTCTCACAGCCACCGTGGGAGGTAGATTGGTGCCAGGAAGACAAGCTGAAGATGACCAGAGAATACTTTTAACCTCCTTAAGGCTGAAAGCAGAACTGACTTGAACCACACTTGCATGTTCCTTTTTCCCTCTTAAAGCCTGGACTGGCTCAAGATCCCATTAGCCTCCTCCAAGACCACATTCCCAGCCCCTTCCCCTGGCTCTTCCAAGTGAAAGGCAGCCCCAGCTTCCTTGTACTGCAGGTAGGGACAGAAGAGAATGTAAAATGGAGAGACCCAGGACCGGCATTAAAAGGAGTGCCTCTGCATAGCTTTGTGTATAATTATCTGATCTTCCTACTGAGTCCCAGCAGGTAGAAGGGGAGGATTGTTATCTCATGATTTGGGAGGGGGAGAAGCAAGAGCAAAAATCTCAGAGGTTCCTTCTTCTCTTTTCTCCGCCCACGCCCACCACAGGTGTTTCTCATAGTTTCCCCTTTTCCTGATGTTTTCCTTGCTTGGTCCGTTTGGGATTGCTCTTGGGCACTGGAGAGCCAGCAGCTACGCTAGTGCATTATCTTGGTAGAGACCAAACTGGAACGCTGTACCTTAATATATGTCCGTCACCCGTAAAATCCTTCAAATGGAATTGCTCGGAAACCTCTTCCCACATTAAACCTGTGTGCTGCCTCCTGTATTTTCCATTTTATTTATTTATTTTTTTTGGTGAGTGGCACTACCAACATCAATCACATCAACCAAAGCAGTGGTTTTTTTCATACCTGTGGGTGGAATAATACAAAGTATTAGCGGGTTCAACACAAAATAAGAGTATTATTCTGTGAAACTTTGATTTCATTGGTATGGGTACATGTATAAATATTCATAAGAACGTGTACTGGGCTGTGGTGGAGAATGTACTAATGTGGATTATGGTCAAAAAATGGAAAAATACTGGGTGAGAGAACTATGAATCATTTTTTAACATAAATATCTGAATATGAATTTTAATTCCTGGCATATAATAAAGGTTACCAGAAAGGTGAAGATACAACTTTTATACAGAACAGATTTTTTCTTCATTGTTGCATCATCTAAAAGCATAATTTGAGATGGTGTGGATAAGCTTATGAATTTTCTTCTTTCCACTCTTATAGGAATCATTTTTGACCCATCCTTCTGCCTTACCTCCTACAGCCATTGAATTACCAAATCTGCTGATTCTACTTCCTCAGTGTTTCTCAAAATTCATCCCAGCTTCCCCTTCCTTGCTAAGCACTGGTCTAGTTGCAGCCCTTTCTGGACGTCTGCAACAGCCTCTCCAATCCACACTCCACTTGTCCTTGTTAAATCATCTTCCTGAAATGTAAATTTTGCTTATTTAAATCCTTCTGTAGTGCCGTGTGGCCCATGGATAACTTTCAAGCTTTATAATAGAGCCCCTGCCCACCTCTCTACCTTCATTTGCTTCCGTTGCTGGATCACTGGTGGCGCCAAACCACTTTCAGTTTTTGCCTGGCGTGGGAAGGGAGGATCCTTTACTTCCCACCCCTTTCATCTGGTGAACTTCAGCTTGTTCATTTCTCAGCTTGTACAGGAAGTCTTACACCCCTACGTGCCCCGCCCCAGATGTCCCTACTCTGTTTCCAGAATATTCTGAGCATCTCCCGTTACACAGCCAGGTTGTTTTAAAATCATCTGCTTAGGTTAGTGTCTGCGTCTTTTATGGAAAGAGCTGGTCATACTCATTTTTGGTGCTTAAAACAATGTCTGGCTCATACTGGATGTTCAAATGCTGGTTGAATGACTGAAGATCTAGAAAGTTAAAAGTGCCTTTTTCGTTCATGTTGCTCACAGGGGACAAAACTGAGACACAAAAACCAAGTGCCTCTTTTATTGCCCCATGCTACAGACCAATGCTTCTTCTAGTACATTGTGTAAAACTGGATAAGTACAACATTTATTGTATAATACTGAGTAAGTCACTCTAAGGTAATTTGCTAATGATTAAGATGATTAAATTATCCTTCATAAGTAATCAAATTTTTACATATTGTACCTGTGGGAGCCTGTTTCTAATACATGAATAGTTTCGCATGAAATTTAATATTCACAAAGAGGCAAACAGTGCAAATAGATTTAAAGATAACTTGGAAAAGTCAAAATGGCCTTTTAGTGACTATATTTTGAGAGGTCAGCTAAAATTTAAACAATAATGTGACAGAGTCCAGGCGCACTGTTTAGAAGATTATGTGAAATTAACACAATGTTGCAAATCGACTATACTTTAACGAAAAAACGATTGCGTGGGCTTTAGTTTAGAATACCTAAAGATGGAAATGGTGACATTTGAAAAATCACATTGTAGGAGTAGCTGAATAAATGTCTGAATCAAATCTATAGATGTAGATTCTGATCTATAGCGATACCTGTGCCTTCAGTTTCTTCCATTTTCTGTAGCAGATTGCACAGATCAGTTGAGGTTTAGCAACTAAGACCCAAGCATCAATTCAATGGAAGGATAGAGAAATATATTTCAATCTGGGTGTATTTCCAATTTCAAAAGTTTTTAAAGAAGCAGAAGTCATTTTAAAACTGAAACATCAGAAGAAGAAAAGGGTCAAAGCTGAAATATCCCTGAATGTCATCCAGTATGCTGTATGGATATATGAGAATTTCCCCAATTGTTTCCAAAAAGTTGGTATATTGAAACAGTATCCAACAATGGTCCACACATCGTTTGGTTGATATCTCTTTGAGTCTTTATCTGTAAGTTTCCTCTCCCTTTTTTCCCTTCATGTCTTTTACTTATTTATAAAAAAATTTTTTTTGTCCTGTTCATTTTTCTTACTATGTTGCAAGTCAGTAAGAGTCCGAACATATTATTTTAGCCTTAAGAATTGTGCCTGGCAGCCAACAGACAATGAATGTTTGCTGGATAATGTTAATGTTGCTCAGTGTCTGTGTTTTGTTCCTGCAGGTTGATCCGAAAGACTACATGTTCAGTGGACTGAAAGATGAAACAGTAGGTCGCTTACCTGGGAAAGTGGCAGGACAACAGTTTCTCATCCAAGACTGTGAGAACTGTAACATCTATATTTTTGATCACTCTGCTACCGTTACTATCGATGACTGTACTAACTGTGTCATTTTTCTGGGACCCGTGAAAGGCAGTGTGTTTTTCCGGAATTGCAGAGATTGCAAGTGTGCATTAGCCTGCCAACAGTTCCGTGTGCGGGACTGCAGAAAGCTGGAGGTCTTTTTGTGCTGTGCCACTCAGCCCATTATTGAGTCTTCCACAAGTATCAAGTTCGCCTGTTTTCAGTGGTACTACCCTGAATTAGCTTTCCAGTTCAAAGATGCAGGGCTAAGTATCTTCAATAACACCTGGAGTAACATTCATGACTTTACACCCGTGTCAGGAGAACTCAACTGGAGCCTTCTTTCAGAAGATACGGTCGTCCAGGACCATATTCCTCTACCTACTACCGAAGAGCTCAAAACTGTCCGCGTTTCCACAGAAGCCAATAGAAGTATCGTTCCAGTATCCCGGGGTCAGAGACAGAAGAGCAGTGATGAATCATGTTTAGTGGTACTATTTGCTGGTGATTATACTATCGCAAATGCCAGGAAACTAATTGATGAGGTAAGGAGAGAGAGAGAAGAGAAACAGACACCCACCTACATAGAAGCACACCACTTTCTGGAAAGCATCCATGCTTTTCAACTTGGCTATGAGAAATATGGGCAATCCTTAAATGATAGTCCTCTGCCCCCTACAGATTTATCTGTAAGCTGGTTGCTTAGGCCTCAAGTGCTTTCCTAAGGAAGCTTTTTAAAAATGAAATTTAAGGGAGGGTATAGCTTAGTGGTAGAGTGCGTACTTAGCATGCACGAGGTCCTGGGTTCAATCCCCAGTACCTCCATTATAAATAAATAAACCTAATTACCTCCCCTGCAACAAAACAAAAACAATAAAAAATAAAAATGTGAACTAAACTTAAAAAAAAGAAAGTAAATAAAAATGAAATTCAATTCAGGAAGCATTTATTAAGCACTCATTATGTGCAAGTTACTCTGTTACCATGTCTCATTGATTATAGGATGTACCTGTGTTTTCCACAGTTTTGCTTGTCTGAAATGCATCCTGCAATTGATGGCCGCTTAGAGCTAATGAAATATAATATGTGCTGGGAGTGGAGATACATAAAAATTCTCCACCCTCAGAGAACTTCCATTCTTGATAATAAATGATTTCTATGGAAGCTGACAAAAGTAATACTGCAAAGTAAAGGGTGACTTTTTATAATGCTTTAGTGGGGAAATTTATTTGGCATTTTCATCAGTTAGAGTGTGGGAAAGACATGTAGGAATACAGCTTTTGGACCCCCCATGGTGACGGTGAGAGCAACCTCCGCACCACTTTCCTTACTTGCCTTTGCCCAGAGGGCCACAAAGAGGAAGTTGATGGGAAAGAATGAGGTGGGAGCTGGTATAGCAGAGGCTGTGGGCTCATGAGCAGGGGCTCCTCAGTGCGTTCAGGAGTAGAGAAGGGTTCTTTGGGTAGCAGCTTTCACTTGAAAAAGAAATGGGGGTGTGGAGGTAAGGGGCTCCGGAAGCAGCAGTGTCTGCGTTGGGCGGGTGATCCAGTGGGAGGCAGCAGTCTGGTGATTTAATGATCCATTTGATCAGGCTCTCTTCAGGAAGAGTCTGTTTGAATTAAAAATCCAACTTCCAGAAGTGGAGGAGTGAATGGAAAACTCATCAAGTCTCTTTCTGAGTGGATTTTTTTAAAAAGTTGTAACAGTTCTGTCAAAAGGAATGATTTTTTTTTTTGTAGAGGGCGGCAGGGTGTAGCTCAGTGGTGGAATGTGAGCTTAGCACGCAAGAGGTCCTGGGTTCAATCCCCAGCACTTCCATTAAAAATAAACAAACCAACCAACCTCATTACCTCCCCCCACCAACGAAGAAGATAAAGAAAAAGAAAAAAGGAATGATTTTTAGAAACAAAAAACCAACTAAAAATGGCTACATTGTAGAAAACCTGTGTCTGAAATCTACAAAGTGGGGGGAGGGTATGACCCAGTGCATGAGGTCCTGGGTTCAATCCCCAGTACCTCCATTAAAAAAATAAATAAACAAACCTAATTACCTCCCCCTCAAAAATATTTTTTTAAAAAAAGAGTGAAATCTGCAAAGTATATCTGAGATCTAGTTTGCAAAACAACAGAAGCCAAAGTATAATCATGAGACTCTGATATTTTCTTTTTTGATTTTGCTAATCTGAGAAAAAACATGATATGGATCTGGTAAGATATAGAAGCTATCTATGTCTTTGAGCTTTCTAATCACATGTAAATCCAACATCAGAGAGGTAAACGTTTTCATTATACTGTATGGTGACTTTAAAAAAATCTACATACAGGTTTCAAAAGAGTTAACTATTCAGGTTAAACTCCTTTTTGGTAGATAATGAGGAGTGGACATAAAGAATATATAGCATGTTTAAAGAAAAAGTCATCAAAACAAACACTGTCATGAGTCATCATAAGTCATCAGATGTTCTTAACCTTTTAACTTTTAGCATCTGATGTGTGAAATGGCAGTGTTGTGTGCACTTGAAAGCAACATGACCAGGAAGAGTGATGTTCTTTAGATGTCATTCTGGATTACAAAATACCTTAAAACAAATAAAAATCCAACAATAACTATAACAACAATGATGGCAATAATAATAATAGCTAACAGCTAACACTTATACAGTGTTTAGTCTGTGTCAGGCACTGTTGTATGAGATTTAAATGAATTAACTCACTTAATTGAGAATAAACTATGAACCAGGTGCCATTATTCCCCTTTATACAGATGAGGAAAATGAGCCACAGAGAAGGTGAGTAACTTGGAAAAGGTCACTCACAGGTAAGGAGCAGAGCCATGATTTAAATCCAAGCAGTTCGGCTTTGTAGGCCATAGTCTTAACCCTTAAGCATGATGCTACAATGCTGCCTCAGTGGTAAAGGAAAGTTGATAAATGCCTGGTGGAGCAGGAGTGTGACCAAAAGTGTGTGGAGTCAAGGCAGTCTAGGCCTTGGAAAAAACCCTGGGACTTTTTGGCTAGAGTTATCCTATCTAATCCTGAAATTAGGGGAAGGGTATAGCTCAGTGGTAAGTGCATGCTTAGCATGCATGAGGTCCTGGGCTCAATCCCCAGTACCTCCGTTTAAATAGATAGATAGACAGACAGACAGACAGACAGACAGTCCTGGGCTCAATCCCCAGTACCTCCATTTAAATAGATAGATAGACAGACAGACAGACAGACAGACAGACAGACAGACAGACAGTCAGTCCTGGGCTCAATCCCCAGTACCTCCATTTAAATAGATAGATAGATAGATAGATAGATAGACGACAGACAGACAGACAGACCGACTGACCGACCTAATTACCTTCCCCCTAAAATAAAAAATAAGTAAATAATCCTGAGATCATGGAATTAAGACAAGAGAACAAAAAGAAGAAAATGCCAGGTATATGTGAAGAGGTTATCACAACATGCTGAACGATCAGTGACTTACATATTAAGAGAGAGATGACATATTTTTTTTAAATGTAGCTCTAGTTCCCAGGAAAATAGGTGTAGAAGCTAATTAATTCTGAGATGGAAAAAATAAAACTTGAGTCTTTTCCTCGTATCATAACACAAATGTCTTAGGACAGGTTTTACTGGAACTGTGCTTGCTAGCTCTGGTTTTGTTAAACCCTAAGAGTATCACAGAATTTTGTTTCATAGCGTTTGTAGAAATTAAACATATCATAATGGTTTTCTGAGATAGGAAGTATAAAACTTGAGAGGGTAGGAAGGTCCAGAAAAGCTGAGTAAAGCAGAAAGTAGTTTCCATAGGAGTGAAGAGAAGTTACTGAGCCTCAGTTTTCTTACCTAAAAATCAGATTTCTTGCTGGCTCTTAACTACATCACAGATACGCACAGAATAAATTAGAGCAAGAGCAGCTTGTGTCATTTGGAAGTAAAGTATTACGTAATTAGTTAGGTAGTTACCACTATTTTCAAGTCTTTAAAAGCAGAAGAATTTTCATGAGTTGCTTCACCTATCTGCAATGAAATATCAAAATAGATATACTAGTTTCATAGTTCAGTATTTGTTTTTAGGTAATGGTATTTTGAATCAATCTTACTTTTGTCAGTTTATGTGTCTGACTATAAAATGAGAGGTAACGAGCAGTCTAGAAAATTAGAAACAGATGTAGGATTTTTGCTGATATTTTAAGTAACTTTGCAGTCATCATCTGGCAGTGATGTTTATATAATTTTCTGCCACTTTTTTATGTGTGTTTTTTTCTGAGAGCATTGAGGGCTCTGAAAAGGGATTTGACTTGGAATCCAATTTGATGAAATGATAAGGAATAATGTAGCCATAGAATGAAATAGTACCAACCATTGAAACTGATTTTATAGTAGAATAGTTGGGAAATGTTCACAATCAAGTAAGTGAAAATTTGTAGAACATCACATAAGTATCGGATTTTTTTTAAGAAGGTAAACCTGGAAAGTGATATATACTAAAATGTTAACAGTTGTGGTTCTTCTTAGGAAGTGGATTAAGAGCAGAGTTTTCTTTTCTTCTTTGTACTTCTATGGATTTTACATAGAACATGTATTATTTCTGTAACAGGGGAGAAAGAAAACCAGGAGCGTAAAAGGAAGTGTACCTATTTGGCAGTAGCATCTTTGAGTTGCAGCACCTTGGTTGATAATCCTTTGTCTCTGTTTTTTATTTTTCAAATGTTCTGTATTGAGCATATATGTTACTTTTATAATTAAAAACTTAATAGGCTTCCTTGGTTGACTGACTTCAATTTTAAAAACTACTTTCATAATTATTTTAAAAATTAATGTGTACTCATTGTAGAGTGAATAGTCTTTTTAGGAATAATTTTTTTTGATGGGAGTAATTAGGTTTGTTTCTTTCTTTCTTTGCTTATAATGGAGGTATTGGGGGTTAAACCCAGGGCCTTGTGCACGCTAGGCACGCACTCTATCACTGAGCTATACCCTCCCCCTTTTTAGGAATAATTTTTAATTTATCAAATCTGTAATCAGGTTAATTGGGTTCAAATCACAGCTCTATTACATAATAGTTGTGAGACCTTGGGCAGATTTCTTAACCACTCTGTGCCTTAGTCTCATCTGTAAAATGAGGGAAATAATAGGACCTGTCTCATGAGAGGGTTAAACGTGCTATACATAGAATATTTTATTTAAGTATATTTACATATATTATGTATATGTAGAATGCATAAAACTGCCTGGAACATAGTAAATATTCCATAAGTGTGCTCTATCATTATTGTGCTATACTATATAAAACTTGAATCATGCTTTTTAAAATTAACATTATTATATAAGCCTTGCCCCCTTTTATTATTTGTTTTATTTAATGAACTATGGTATTTTATCATGTGAATGTACCATAATTCACCTAACCATTCTCCTCTCATCTGACATTTGCAGTATCACCAAACTAAAGCTTCCATCTGTTAGCTTCAGTCAAAAAAAATTTTTTTTAAGTAATGTTTAAAATTTGGAAGGCTAATTCACATTTATTTGATCCTTAATGTTAACAGGAAGCCATGCAGTACTAATTCTTAACCAGAACCACCCATCTGGAGAAAAGAATCTTGTGTCTGTGAAAATTTGTTACAGCAAACACCCTAAATTAGAGTCATAACTAAAACAAAAATCAGAGCGTTGTGTTGCATTTTATACAGAAAAATTCTAGAATAGGGAAATAATGTTTTAATCTCACAAGGTCATTTTAAAATTTAAATGAAATTTTATTTCCCACAGATGGTTGGTAAAGGCTTTTTCCTAGTTCAGACAAAGGAGGTGTCAATGAAAGCGGAGGATGCGCAAAGGGTTTTTCGGGACAAAGCACCTGACTTCCTTCCTCTTCTGAGCAAAGGTACCTTCTGGATGATTTGGTATACTTTTCTGGTTATTCTCTTGACCTGCTGATTTGATTTACTCTTTTTTCCTTCTTTCTTTTTTTTTTTTTTTGGTTTGCTTGTTTTTTGTTTGTTTGCTTTGCGAGGGTATAATTAGGTTTATTTATTTATTTAAAAAAATTTTTTTAATAGGAGGTACTGGGGATTGAACCCAGGACCTCATGCATGCTAAGCACTGAGCTATGCCCTCCCTCTGCCCCCAATTTACTCTTGCCTTTAGTATTTGTCTTATATTGTCTTCTCTTTCTTATTTGTTTTATTCTCTTACATTGTCTTGTGTTTCTCGTTTTTTTATGTTTTTTTCCTGTTACTATTCAGAAATGTCAAAATTTCACATCATTCAAAAAGCCATATATAACTAACTAGATATTAGGGGTTTTTTCCCCTATTCTATCACCTTAGTTCTTGAAAGTCATATTTTATTATTATGTATTTGATGATTTTTCATTATTATTTTATTATTGTCATATTATTGTACTATAGTGAGCGACCATTTCCTTCTCCCTGCCCAGATTTACAAAGCACTTGATAAGGATTCTTTCTACCTTCAGTGTGCTTGACCATACTGGAAAAGAAGTAAGAAATATAAGTAAAACATATATTATTCTGTATATTTAATATGATTAATTAACTTCCCACACGTAATTAGAATTGTTTTCACCAGTGGGCGAATGCTACTAATAAATCTCAGATACTGGAAATATGTCTGTAAACGGAGGAACTAGAGTCCGTGTGCCCTCCTGAAGTGTTACTGTCTGTCTCCATGTATTTGAAGGTGAGCTGATTCTAGAGGACAGAGTACTGTTCATCTCTCAGAGCAGGAACGTTGTTCGCTCAAGGCTCACCAGGCTTTTCTCGACTGGCCTGAGCAAATATGCATAGTAATATGTACTGCTGATTGGATATACCCTCGAAAGAGGGCACTTCTGCATTTACATGCATGTTGCAATAAACTGCAAAACCCTGTATGAACATATTAGAGGATTTTTAGGATAGTTTTAATAACTAATGCAGGATGTGACTCAGCCCTTAAGTATTAATATGGTATTTCATACTCCTTTGAGGTTACTCTAGTAGTACCAAGGGCTGACTCCAACCCAGTATATGAATCTATCCCAGACTATATATAGGAAAGTATGACCTGGCTCCTTTGATACTGCCATTTTGATATGGGAGCATTCTGATGAAACCTTGAAAGCAAATCTTTAAGCTCTCAGCAGCTCTCAGAAATTGAATCAAGTAATAAATGTAATTAACATCCTGAAGTGTGAGGATCAGGGATGAAATGAGCATATGAGTAGGCCTAAATTAATAATTTATATACTCATGTACTGTTAGTGAAATGGTTTCTTAGAATTGCTCCAACCGGGGGAGGGTATAGCTCAAGTGGTAGAGCACATGCTTAACATGCAGGAGGTTCTGGGTTCAATCCCCAGTACCTCCTCTAAAAATAAATAAAATAAATAAACCTAATTACCTCTCCCCCTTCTAAAAAAAAAAAAAGAATTGCTCCAGCCCAACCATATTTATGTTTAAGTTACACAGCATTCTACATGGAATAGGTAAAATGTTCTGATCCTCTTCAATAAGAAATAAGAATTATAAGATAAACAAGATTATACTGTATAGCACAGGGAAATATACACAAAATGTTATGATAACACACAGAGAAAAAAATGTGACAAGTGTGTATATGTCCATGAATGACTGAAAAATTGTGCTGAACACTGGAATTTGACACAACATTGTAAAATGATTATAAATCAATAAAAATGTTAAAAAAAGAAATAAGAATTATAAATAAATAAAATTTTTAAAATGTTCTGTTCCTGCATAAAGTAGGACTAAAACCATCGGGCAGATGTTATAGGAATTTCAGCAAATAAACATCATATAAACATCTTTTAAAACCAGAGATGCCCATAGGAAGTAGTCAAAGGCTAATGAGATCATGTCAAACGGTCACAAGAGCCAGCTTGAAGAAATTTCAAGGAGTTTCCACTGGCCAAATTTGGGACAATTTGAGCATCAGAAAGAATAGTGAAGGGAGATGATTTAACAACAGCAGAAATTCACACATCCATAGTGATAATAAAAAAAAGGTGGGCAGAGGGAATAAAGGGAAGCTCGTCTGCACTTTCCAGAATACTATGAGCTAATAAACGTAGAAGGAATGATAGACTTTGGAAATCACTACTTTCCAACCCCCAAATGTAATAATTTAGGCAAAGGTTATCACTGGATACTAAAACTATTGGGGTAAAAGTTGATAAGAAGTAGGATATTTGTACATTGTAATTCAAATGGAAAGTGTACCTTTGCAGCAGAGATTTGCTGATAATCACATTAACCCAGTGGTCAGACTTAGCATCACTGATGGCAGAGCAGCCTGACATATTTCTCCTGATGCGATGCAGTGAGAAATACACAACATCATCTATGAAGTATTCTTGCCAAAAATATTTCACCTGAATCTAAACGAGCCAAGACTTAACTTCTAGTTTATAGGAAAGAAAGGAAATTTAGAGACGTGTTAAATGACACCATGAGGAAACAGTGAGACAAATCCAAAATAGAAGACATCCTACAAGATAACTGGAGAGAACTCTTTCATACAGTGTCCTGGAAAACAAAGAAAAATGAT
Organism: Vicugna pacos; assembly: GCF_048564905.1. NCBI lineage: Eukaryota > Metazoa > Chordata > Mammalia > Artiodactyla > Camelidae > Vicugna > Vicugna pacos. The sequence goes on from NC_133023.1 coordinate 38,309,641, forward strand.
GGAGGGCTGTTCTGGATTAAAATAAACATATGCTGTACACCAGAAATTGACATGACATTGGAAATTGACTATACTTCAATTTTTTTAATTAATTAATTAGAAAAAACATAACTAAATGCAAGGAATGAATCTTAATTACATTTTGGATTAGAGTTGGGTAAGCTATAAATCTGTTAAAGATATTTTGGGGACAACTGGGGAAGTTTGAAGATGATACTACGGAATTATTGTTGTATCCTTAAGTGTGATAATGGTATTGTGGTTATGTAGGAGATGCTTGCTGAAGTGTCATGATGTCTGTTATTTTCAAATGGCTCAGGAAAACAAAAACAAAGTACGTGTGTTTGTGTACATGTATGTGTGTGCATGTGTGTGTATAGTGTGTGGCAAGCAAATGTGGCCAAATGTTAACATTTGATGAGTGTAGACAAAGAACAAATGGACGTTTATGTTATTCTTTCAACTTTTCTATAATTTTGGGAATTTTTCAAAATAAAAGCTGGGAAAATTTTTTTAACCTGCCCAGTAGTGCATTGATTGATGTGGAATGATGAATAAGCTGTCTGTGGAGATATTCTGGCAGGTGTTGGATGGATTGGGTCCTTATCTAAAGTGACCACCAGTCATTCTGTGGAAGGTTTCTCAAACTCAGCACCACTAACATTTTAGATAATTCTTTGTTGTGGCGGGCTGTACTGAACATTATCGAATATTTAGCAGCATCTCTGGCCTCTACTGACTAGGTGCCAGTGGCACACTGCCCCAGTTATGACAACCGAAAATGGTTCCAGACATTGTTAAAGCCCCCTGGGGGGCAAAATTGCTCCCAACTGCAAACCAGTGTTCTGAGCTGAGGGTGGACTTATTCTTTTGAAAATTCACTTTTACTTCAAATAGTCTCTACTTTAGTCTCTAAATTTTCCTTTTTGGTTAAAGTAGTCCTAATTATTTACTTTGAGTTAATGAAGCTGTTTGACAGCTTAATGAGAGAATTCGTTGTATTTTTGATCTTGAGACTCTTCCAAATCTGAAGGATTCTCAGAACCGTCTAGGGTACTTTTAAAGATTTAAATTTCCAACTCCCACCCCAGAAAGACTGATTCAGGTACTTCTGAGATATACCATTGGAATATGCATTTTTAAAGTTTTCTAGATGGTTCTTATGTCAGACTTGGGTTCCTTTGTTTAGAGGGTCATTCATTGATTTATTCAACAAACATAGTAGATGAGATCTGAGAAGTGGTAAAGGAGGAATCAGGTAATATAGGGCCTTGTAGGCCACTGTAGAGAATTTGGCTTCTAGTCTGAATGAGATGAGAAGCTACTAGACATTTTTATTTGTTTTTTTAAAATAAACTCTTTATATCAGAGTAATTTTAGATTTACAAAAAAATTGCAAAGGTGGTACAGAGAGTTTTAATACACCCTTCACCCAGCTTCTTATGTTAACATAAGCATGGTACATTTGTCAAAACTAAGAAACTTACATTGACAAAATGCTATTCATTTAAACTATAAACTTTATTCAAATTTCACCTGTTTTTTTCACTTATGTCCTTTTTCTGTTCCAGAATTCAAACCAAGATCCCACATTGCATTTAGTCATCTTGTCTCCTTAATCTCTCCTTAGTCTTTCCTTGTTTTTCATAACTGTAAATATTTGAACAGTACTGGTAAGTTATTTTGTAGACTGTCCCTCAGTTTACATTTGTTTGGTGTTTTCTCTGGTTAGACTGAGGTTATGGGTTTTGGAGAAGAGATAAAGTACCCTTCTCATCAGATCACATCAAAGGGCCCACGATAGCAACATGACTTAATGCCGATGATGTTGACCTTAGTGACTTGAAGTTCTTTTTATATTCTTTGGAAGTTGAGTCATTAAGACCAGTCTACATTAAAGGAGAGGGGAATTAAGCTCCACCTCCTACAGAGGGGAGTATTACAAACATTATTTGGAATTCTGTAAGAAAGATTTGTCCCTTCTCTCATTTATTTCTTCAGTCATTTATGTCTATCAGTAGGGACTCATAAATTATCCTTTAGGTTATAATCCAGTACCATCAAATTGTTCCAGGTTTAGCCTTTGAGAGCTCTTTTAGGTTAATTCCTCTGTCTCTTTGACATGCCTTTTATTTCGTTTTCTTGCATTATGATGCTGGCTAGGACTGCCACTGTGATGTTATGTACAATATTGAGAAGAGAACATCCTTGTCCTGTTACTTATTTCAAGGTGAAAGTGTTCGGTCTCACCATTAAGAATGATGTTAGTTGTGGTTTTTCATATGTACCTTTTATTAGACTAAGGGAATTCCTATCTATTCCTAGTTTGCTGAGTTTTTATCACACATGCATGTTGAATTTTGTTGGATGCTTTTGCTGCATTTATTGAGATGATCATGTTTTTTTAAATTAGTGAGTCGTTTCATCTGGTGAGTGACATTTGTTGATTTTGAATGTCAAACCAGCCTTGTATTCCTGAGATGCACTCCCCACCCTTGATCATGATGTTTTACCCCTTAAATATATTGCTGGATTTGATTTGCTAATATTTAATTGAAGATTTTTACATCTTTGTTCATGAGGCATATTGGTCTATACTCTTCTTTTCTTGTTGTATCTTTGTCTGGTTTTGATATTAGGGTAATGCTGGCCTCATAAAATGAGTTGAGAAGTACCCTTCCTCTTCTATGATCTTGAAGAGAAAAAGAACTAGTATCATTTCTTCAATAAATGTCTGGTAGAATTTGCTAGTGAAACCATCTTGGCCTGGAGATTTGTGGGGAAGCTTTTTAGCTATAAATTTTATTTATTTGTTATATAGAGAGCTCTTCAGGATATATTTTTCTTCTCAAGTGAACTTTGGTAGTTTTTGTCTTTCAGAGAATTGTTTCATTTCATCTGAGTTACCAAATTTATAGATGTAGAGTTTATAGCATTTCCTTATTCTTATTAATGTATGCGGGGTCATTAGTGATGTCCCTCATATTCCTTCTGTTGGTAATTTGAGGCCTCTTCCTCTCCCATCAGCCTTGATAAAGGTTTATCACTTTATTGATAATTTCAAAGAAACTTCTTTTTGTCTTATTGATTTTTCTTTGTTCAGTTTCATTGGTTTCCACTCCAATATTTATTTTTTCCTTCCTTTCACTTGCTTTAGGTTTGATTTGCTCTTCTTTCTCTAGTTCCTTAAGGTTTAAGCTTGGGTTACTAATCTTAGATATTTCTTCTTTTCTAACAGAGTGATTCTCATTTTTCACAGTAGTTCTGTTCTATGAAGTTGCTGTGAACCCTGAATCAGTGAGTACTGAACAGCTGCTCCTAGGAGAAATGGAGGGCTAGGTTTCTGCAAGTCTCTGGTCACAACATTTTTATCAACTAATCAAAACATAACCATATTGTATAGACGTTTCTGTTTAAAGACACCTCATTTAGTATATGTTATTGATTCATTAACATTTGAACTCACAGCCAACAGCATTATAACATGTGCCTAAATGAAGCATGTCTACTAGATATTTCCTCTGTAAGGCACGTCACAGCTTTCCTAAGCTTAGGACCATTAGACTATACTTGAGCATGATATTTGGAGGCCATTTTAAACAGCGATATTACCAACAAAAGGCACAAAGGTGTGGAAGATGTGGCACTGAATAGACTACGAAGAGGACACTTGTTTGCAGAATGAATGCTGAAACAAGAAGGCAGAGCATCACCTTGTTCGGCTTCACCTGGGAACATGCATGTCAGGCAAATCATATTTTTCACCACTTTGTATCCATAAGTGACCATGAAAAAAGTTCAAGGATTGATTTTGGGTCAAATATTTTGCCTACTTGATAAAGTTTATTTTATCAAGTAGGCAATTGGCAAATAAGGAATCCACAAATAATGAGGATTGACTGTATATGTATCTTGTGTTAGAAATTTTCCTTTCAGCACTGCTTTAGCTGCATCCTGCCAATTTTGATATGATGTATTTTCATTTAATTCAGGATTTGGCAAAGTATGACCTACGCTATGTTTTGTAAATGAAGTGTTATCGGAGCACAGCCACACTTGTTCTTTTATCTATTATGTTTTGCTGTTACTGCACTCTGACAGCAGAAATGATTAGTTGCGACAGACGTGGTATGACTCACTAAGCCTAAAATATTTCCCATCTGGCCCTTTACAGAAAAAGTATGCTGATCCCTGATGTAGTTCAGAATATTTTTTAGTTTGCCTTGAGACTTTTCCCCTGATCCATGGATTATTTGGAAGTATAATATTTAATTTCCAAACATTTGTGAGATTGTCCAGGTGTATTTCTATTACTGATTTCTTGATTAATGCTGTTATGGTTTAAAAATGCACATTGTATGATTTCTGTTTTCTTTACTAAGTTAAGGTTTGTTTTGTGGAACAGAATATAGTCTATCATGGTGAATAGCCTATGTGCATGTGAGAACAATGTATAATCTGCTTTTGTTTTGTGGAATGTTCTATAAGTGTCCACTAGGTCAGTTTGGTTGATAGTGCTATTCAGGTCATCTGTATCCTAACTGATTTTCTATCTAAGTGTTCTATGAATTAAAGAAAGAAGAGTATCAGAGTCTTCCACTATAATTGTGGATTTGTCTATTCCTCTTTTCAGATCCTGTCAGGCTTTGCCTTGTGAATTTTGAAACTCTGTTGTTAATTGCATACACATTTAGGATTATGTCTTCTTGAAGAATTCTTTATCATTATGTAATGCCCCTCTTGGTCTCTGATAATCTTCTTTGTCTGAAATGTGCTTTGTCTGAAATACAGCTACTTCAGCTTTCATTTGATTATTAGTGTTTCATCATGTATCTTTATCCCTTTTCTTTTAACTTATCAAAAGTCTGTGTATCTAAAGTGAACTTTTTGTAGACAGCATATAGTTGGTTCTTGCTTTTCAATCCAATCTGACACTCTCTGTCTTTTAACTGGTGTGTTTACACCATTCATATTGAAAGGTGTTGCTGTAGTTGGATCAGCATCTACCATCTTGCTAGCTGCTTTCCGTTCCATTTGTTCTTTGTTTCTTGTTACCTCTTTTTCTGTTTAATTGGGTATTATGACTCCATTTTATCTCCTCTATTGACTTATTTATACCACTTTTCGTAAATCTTATAGAATGGTCACCTTTGGTTTTACAGTAAACACATTTAAATAACTTGAGTCTGCCTTATAATAATATTATACCATGTCACCTGTAGTATATAAGGACGTAATAACATTATATCCTCAAATCTTTCTTCCCATCCTTGTGTGATTGTTATATATTTTACTATTACATATGCTACAAACACCTAATGCATTGTTCATATTATTACTTTAAACTGTCAGTTATTTTTAGAAGAATTAAAAATAAAAATAATATACTTTACTGGAGGTTCTAGAGCAGAAGAATGCCATGGGTCCTTTAAAATATAGCTTTTATCATTCTGGTTACTCTAAGGAAGAAGCAGAGACCAGCTGGGAGGCTGTTGCTGTAATCTAATTGAGGTGTGATAGTGGCTTGTTCCAAGGTCATATTAAATAACACAGAAGAGTTTGTTAGATAGGACATCCAGAAATCTTTCTTTGTTTACCTCAAAGTCTCACAATTTTTCATGACAGTTCAAATAGTAAGATTTAAAGCTCCTGCAAACTATTTGATAAGACGTTCACATTAAAACGCTAAAAACATGAGCAGCGATCCTCGTTGACCTCATAGTTCAGTTTGGAAATTTCACAGTAATTGTAGTCAACATCATTAGAGAGTCAAACAGAACTGCTTAAAAAGTGCATTGTCAATGTTGTAGTTTTTTGTTAATTTAGGATAATCCGCACCGGTTAATCAAAACCAGTGCACTTGTCCACCTTTTTTGTTGATGTTTCTTTGTTGGCAAATTAAGTCACTTATTGGAAGTTCCTCATCTATTCAAAGGATATCAACCAAGTTACATACTTGGGTGATTCTACCAAAATTGTATTTCTGAATTCCAGATTATATTGTCTTTGTAGACTATAGGAACTTTCAGTAACAAATTCTGACTTTAAAAATATATCTACTGTATTTCCTTTAGAGATCCTGAATAAAAGCATACTGTTCTACCTTACTTCAAGCTTTCTGTTCTCTGCAAACCTGGAAACCCTAGATTATTAACTTTTCCCTTTTAGTTCAATATTTATTTGGTTTAAAATGCTTTGTAAACTCTTTTTTTGCAAATTTTCAAATGTACTGTTTCTCCTCAGAAGTAGAGTACAGTGACCCCCATGCGTACCCATCCCCCAGTTTTATCAGCTTTTTGCCATACTTAAAAAAGAATCTGTACTCCCTTTTTTTGCTGAAATATTTTAATCAAATTTTGATATGTCCCATCATTTCATCCCTAAACATTTCAATATGCCTTAAACAAAACGAAATTAAAAACAAATGTTTTCCTTTTTCCTTTTAAAATAAGTTTTATTAAGATATATTTTATATACTATAAGATTTATACCTTAACAATTTGACAGCTACACAAATGTTTTCTTAAGTAACCACAATATATTATCATGTATAACATGATTAACAGTTCCTTAATGTCATCTACTACCTAGTTCATATTCAAATTTGCTTAATTAATCTAAAAACATCCTTTATGTATTTTTACAGTTAATTTGATCCAGGTCTAAAATTGGCCCACTCACTCACTGGATGTGGCTGTTTTGTATCTTACATCGCTTTTAACCAGAAACAGGTGTTACCCCTCCCCGTATTTGTGTCATGCCTTTGTTTTGTAAAAGAAACCTGGTCAGTTGTCCCATAGTATGCATGGGTTTGTTGAATTTCTTCCTCTATAGTTCTTGTAGATTAGAAGTTAAATATAAGCCTTGTTTACACTCAGGTTTAGTTTTGTTGTTTTTTGGTTTTGGAGATTTTTCATCAGAATATTTCATAGGTGGTATTATTTCCTACAACTAGAGGGTACATAATATTTGATTGTTGCACTTTTAGTGATCCTAAGATTGTTAGGCTCAGGTAGTGACAGTCTTATTATAGTTTCCTGTCTATCTTCCTTGTGGGATGCGAAAGCCATTGCTGATTGTTGCCTAATCCAGTAAAATAATTAGGAATTTCAAAAATGATCATTTTCTAATTGTGTCACTTCCTCTGCATTTATTAATGGATGTTAACAGAACTTCGCCTTGTACACCGAACTGTTTGGTTAACTTGAAATTTGCTTCATACTAGAAAAGCAGAATAAAGGAAAAATAATTAAGTATCGATTTTTAGAGTAATAAATTGCCCTAGCAACCTACAGTGGTATCCAGTACATTTTGTTTCTGTCTTTTCTAAATATCGTTGTGAGCTCAAGACTATATATTTAGTATGTTTTAATAAATTGCAGTCATTCATTCCCTCTGATCTCCCCATGTCTCATCATTGGCCCTTAGGAGCCTCTGCAGGCTAGGTTCTGGGTCCTTATGATACAACCCTATTGGCCTTTGATAGCTTCATTGCTTTTTGGCTCAACAAGATGTTCGAGGTTGATTGTATGCATTCGTTGCCCCAGACATAAAATCATCCATTTTCCTGAGAAAATATTCCCCAGTTACCTTCTTTTCTTTACTCAGCACCTGTTTTGCTCTATATATATGGTAATGCTGAAAAACTCATACTTTAATTTGTTCTCTGTATCTGGTTGTACAGTTGACTGTGATGTATCTTGCCTTTTCTGTATTTGTTGTCTGTATTAAATCACAAGCCCTTTTCTCTCCTTGTGCCTTGTTCTGTGGCACATGACTACATTCACCTTCATGTTTCATTCCTTAATATTTCATTATTCCCTCATATTCTGTGTTGTTTAATGAATTCATGTCTTTTTTCAAGAAATTTGCAATTTCCTGGATGTCAGGACTTCTCCATTACTGAAGGAGATGAAAAGCAAATCTATTAGGAATGAAGTGATAGTGGAATACCTTTTAATTGGATTGAAAGGCTTATTTTGTGTGGCTGATTTATGACCATGTTTGCCAACAATTTGAAACCAGTAGTGCCAATGCCACAATTAAATCCAAGCCAAACTAAATCTTTACACCAGAATTTAAAGTACAGGTGGTTTTAAAAGTAATCAAATTAATGATATCTTGTAGTAACTAATGGTGAAAAAGAATATGAAAACAAATACATGTATGTTCATGTATGACTGAAGCATTGTGATGTACACCAGAAATTGACACAACATTGTAAACTGACTATACTTCAATAAAAAAATATATATATACACACACGTTGAAAAAACAAACAAATAAATAAAAGTATTCAAATTAAGTATGGGAAAGGAGGCACAAATGCTCTCTCCAGAGAATTAAAAAATAAAAACTTGGTCATTGGTTCTAGAATATAGCACACTCAAGAAAAATACTTTCAGATGGTCATTACCTTTGGTACCTGGCCTGAATTCTTACTTGGCTTAGGATCATTACTGGTGGCCCTGAACTTGGCTGGTAAGTAGAAGAATTGGAAACAAGACTGGCTGCCTGGCAAAATGACTTGAATAGCTTTTGATCTTATTTGTCATTTTGTCAACTATTCTTTGTACTGCTAAATGGGTGGACTTTTTACGGGTTTTGTTGAAGAATGAAAACCAGAAAAGTCAGACTATTTACAACACTTAAAAATTTTTGTGACACTAGCCCTATAATAGAACTAAAGCTACTTGTCATGTGATGAGACTCTGTATTAATTTCTTTTATGACTAGAGTAGGAAGAAGTAGCTGAAGGGAGTGTCCCGTCTGTCTACTTCCTTCTTTCTTTACTCTTTCCTCCCAAAGAAGAGGCTGGAGATTTTTCAGGGAAGAATAAAAAGATGAATTTTAGAATAGATTTGTATTCATGATAAGACACTTCGTGGGTTTGCTTTTAGGTCCTGTTATTGCCTTGGAGTTCAATGGAGATGGTGCTGTAGAAGGATGTCAACTTATTGTCAACGAGACATTCAATGGGACCAAGGTACAAGACTTTATTGACTATTTGTATTTCAATCAAACCTTCTACTTCCTAAAGTAAATAAACAACAAGGTCCTACTGTATAGCACAGGGAACTATATTCAATATCTTATAATAGCCTATAGTGAAAAAGAATATGAACTCTTTCTATGCATTAATGGCTAATTCTTACTTATGACCACCCTCATTAGCTTGTTTTATCTAGTATCTTATATATAGCTGTATATGAATAAGGTTTTTAAAATAATTTTTGAAATTTTAACATGAATATTGTAAAAACAACAACAAAAAAACCAATTCAGGCAGTGAGACAGTAAATCTCCCTGGGACCCCTGACTCTCCTCTGATTTCTTCCCATCGTGTTTCTTTGGAAGCTGAACGGTGGGATGAGGGGCAGGGTTCTGTCCAGGGAGGATCAAGGTGAATGGGAAAGGCATTGATCATATCCTTTATGGCAAAAAAAGGAACTTGGAAATACAGTTGTTCCTTAGTGTCCGTGGGGGATTAGTCCCAGGACCTGCCATGGATACCAAAATCCATGAGTGCTCAAATCCCATAATCGGTCCTCTGTATCTGTGGTTCTGCAGCTGCAAATTCAACCAACCATGGATGGTGTAGCACTGTAACAGTTATTGAAAGGAAAGAACCCTGTGTAAGTGGACCTACACAGTTCAAACCTATGGTGTTCATGGGCCAACTGTAAAACCCAGTGCTGGTTGGTCAGAAATAGGGGTCCAATTCAACAAAATGTCACCCTTGCTTGAACTTTCTGGGATTCAGATTTCCTCATCTGTAAAATGAGGATAGTAATGGGATCCACAACATTCAGTTATTAGGTTTCAGTGGATTAATACATGTAAGTCACCTTGAACAGTATCCAGTACATTGTCCAATAAATGTTAATGGTTTGTGCAGTGTAATAGTTTATCCTTTAGCAATCATGAAACACAAAAGGGATCAATATCCTGAAAAGACACCCATAGCTTAGTTACATGAAGGAGGGAGATGTTAAGTCAGTACAATACAGTGTGGTCTATTTTTGTTAGAACACAAGGTTGCAATAGATTTTTGGCTGCGTCTCTTTTCAGGTGGCTTTAAAAATATTGTCCAGATTATTGTATTTGTTATAAAAATAGTGTGAAAAATAACAGTTTTGAGAATTGTGTCAGTTGATATTAAGATCCAGTAGGGAGCACTACCTACTATATATAAAATAGATAAACAAGCAAGTTTCTACTCTATAACACGGGGAGCTATATTCAGTATCTTATAGTAACTTACAATGAAAAAGAATATGAAAACAAATATATGTATGTATGTGTATAACTGAATTACTATGCTGTATACCAGAAATTAACACAACATTATAAACTGACTATACTTCAATTAAAAAAAACCTTTCATTTCTTTTCCTTTTCCTTACAATTAAATGGTACTTTCAGCAGACCATGATTTTTAAAACTTATAGTCAACAATTGAGAACTAAGTTTTGGTTTTTCTTTGCTAAACTAAAATTTTAATAGCTTAAAAATTTACAAAATAATAATCTACTTATTAAAAACCTTCAATAATATGTAAGTTTCTCAAGTAAAAAGTCTCACCAAATGTCTCTTCAAGTCCTTCCTTTTTAAAAGATAGTGATATGTTGAAAATGTTGTATTTCTAAGATTGTATACTTTAGATGGACGATCCTATTGCTCAGTGTTGATTTTTATTTGCTTCAGTAATACTTCATCAAAACTTGACTTTGACCCTGTATCTAGAAATCACTACACGTAGGTAGATATGGTTGATGAGGTTGCTGTATCTAAGAATTTCAGACTCAAATAACTTAATATAGCTTAAAAAACCAAGTATATAAGAGGATTAAATGAGTATATTTAACTGTGGGTTTTTGATAAATATCTGAGAGAAAATGTTTGGTTTTGTAGTCTGATTGGGCTTATGGTCCCTTGAATTTGCATAATTTAAAGTACTTTGTCTTTTGTCTCATTCTGTTATCACAACAGTACTAAGGGAGAGGGCATATATAATCAGGTCGGATAGAAAAGGAAACAGAGAGAAAATGGTTATATGATTTGGAGTTTTTAGATCTGAATGAGCTAAAGATGATCTAATTCAACTTTCTCATTTTACAGATGTGGAAACTGAGCCCAGAGAGGCTTATTAAATTGTCAGCCCCATATAGCTAGTTTATGATAAAGCTAAGTAGAACCCAGGTCTCCTCTAATTTCCGGCTGACATCTGTAAAAGTTATTTTTGAAGGGTTCTATTGAGTACTGCTTTGTTGATGTTTGGAAAACAGTTCATTTAAAATTAGTAATATATCTTTAGGAGCTTTTAAAATAGCTAATCTCCAGTTTTGCTTCTCGGCCTATTGAGATTCTTAGAAAATAGAAGAAACTTAAGAATTCTTTAAATAAACCTCTTTATTCAGTAGCTTTCATAGTATTAACTGTTGTGTATTTTAAAAACTGAAATTCCAAGAGTAATAAAAATACAACTGAAGGATTATGAAAGCAAAGACCTTAATTAAATCATAAGTGCTTTTAAAAGAGCTCAATTTACATCATAGCTATTGAAACTATTATTGCATGAATTCTACAGAAAATCTACAGATTAAATGTTAGAAACGATGTACTTGAATTTCTTTTAAATAGCAGGCTTGTGACTTCTGTGGAGAATGTGAGCTTTGGAATTTGGGGGTTACTAGTATTTACTTTTTTGTTTCTTTTGTATTTAACATAGATGTTTGTATCAGAAAGCAAGGAGACGGCGCCTGGGGATGTAGACAGCTTCTACAACTTTGCCGATATACAGATGGGAATATGAAGTTCAGTATGGAACCAAGGACTTGGTATTAAGCTCTTTTCAGTTTGTATGTTGGCAATAGTTTTTCACTGATGCTAAAATTGTTAAAGTCATTTTAAAAATCAATTGCTGAATACAGCATCATTTACTCGAGGTTCAAAAAGAGTTCATTTTCAATTAAGTACTTTTAATCAGCTTCAAAACTGTTTAACCCAGTTCAGTGAGCTTGTAGTTTTGTTTCTCTGCATATGATACTGTTATTAGAAAATAGAAGTGGCTAACAGTTCATGATTTTAATCCTAATTAAACGTTCTTTCAGATCTCTAATTTACCCTTTCCTCAGTACACCATGATATTTGTTTAAGAATACATTCCATTGCTTCTTTTCTTCTTTAATTTAGAAGGATTCATTACTAGTTGATCAACTAGAATGAACCTATGGGCATTTTTTTTTCGTGTATACATATCCAGTTGAATATTAGCCTCCTAGTCACATAATACAGCAAATGAGATTTTGTATACAGACTTGGTGTAATACTTTGTAAATTGAATTTTTTTTAATGAATAGGTATTTGATAACCAGTTTTGCAAGTAACTCTACTAACTGATGTTGGTATAGCTGTTTAAAGACTACTTTGTGAGTAGTATAATCATTTGAATAAATTCCACATTGTTTAGTTTTTGAATACAGCTGCTATAGACGACTTCTGCTTCCTGGTAAGAAAAGGTATATGAAACACTAAAACTGTAGAAGCCTACCCACAAAGGTGATCACTGTTATATTGGCTCTTAGTGAGCTATTAAAATTAGAACAAAACCTTGCAACATTTAGGTAGGAAATACTTAAGCATGATGATAAGCTATGCAGATTATTAAAAAGCTAGATAAATTTGATTTTCATCAGATATGCCACTCTTATCAAGCAATGTTCAAGTATAATCAAATTATTTTGGTTGCTTTAAAGCATGATTTTCCAAATCAACCTGACCGTAATAATTTACCAGGAGGCAGGGGAGAGCTACTTGCTTAAAACTCTACATGCTTGGACCCAATCCTTAGGTGCACTGATAGAGTGTCCAGGGGAAATTCTGTTTTAAGGGGTTGGTTGTAATGTAAAGTAATCAGGTCAGAAGATGTTGATAGGTTGATCTTGTGAGAAGGGACTGAATCTGTTATCTCCATACACCACACACAGCAGCTAATAGGAAGTTAGCTTTCATAGGTCTATTTTTTAAAGGAACCTTAAATTTAATTCTATTTTGATAAAACTAAGGCTGAAAATAGTCACTTGTGAAAATTCCTCTTAGGACTGTTACTAAAAATGTATTTTCATGTTTCAACTGTTTTTGGATATTTTCAGATCAATTTATAACTACATTGAATTGTGTGTTGATGTTCAGAAATAATACATTCAAAGACTTTTCACTTTAAATTAGTAAGTAATATTGCCCACCTAACCTGTGCCTCACCTTGTACTAGCATTGTATCATTTCAGCCTTTTACAAGAGCATTCTAGACTACATAATCAACCTCTCCTTTAAATCAAAAATGATTTCATAAGATGCAAGTAAAAATTGGTGACAGATTTAATATAATTTTGATCATAATTTACAAATGAGCTTTATCAAGTAGTGGTGAGAGGGCGTTAATTTTTCTCATAGTTAAGCTAAATTAAACATTCTTTCTGATCATAATTACATTAAATCCCATTGTTCACAGTTTAAAAAATCTCAATACTTTTTGTTTTTCAGAAATATAGTACAAAATTATGCAATATTGTAAATTGAGTTCTTTATTTTATCTATGGTATTTTAGCAAAAACTCAGGAATATTACATATAAGGGAGATGCTAATTTTAAAATGTCCAGTAAGTTTAGTATCTATTAACCAAAGCCTAAAATTTTATACTCTTCAGTTAGGTTAAGAGCTTTTACCCAAGTTTAATTTGTCTTTTAGGACAGTTCTTTGGCTTCTGACTGTTTGTAAAGATTTTTTTTTTGAATAAGTAGCGCTACCGTGTTTCTGTCATTCTAAACCTTGATTGTATTCTGCATTTCATTTCTGAATAGCCTTTGAGTTCATGAAAAAGTATTAGCAATGAAAATTTAGCAATTTGATTAAGTTACACATGTCTAGACATTATATTAGCTTATTTCTCTTGTGTTAATAGTACTGCTGTTTTTGCTTCTATATATTTATGTCTAGCTTTTGTATGTAATTTATCTAGTGTTTATAAAACGTGATTTGTAATAAATATTGTTAAAATGAAAATAGCTCAACGCTGATTTTTGAAGCACACTTCTATAACATATATTTACTCATACATGTACCAAAATTTGATCGTGACACAAATTTTTTAATGATGAAAGTAAAATACAGTAGTCTGATCTCTGGCTCATGTTAATGAGAAATGAACTGTATGCCTTGTGTGTTTATGTATGTGTGTACAAACACTGGAGAAATGCAAAGGAAGTAGAAAATCTATTCTAATCTAAGGAGTTTCCATTACAATACTCTCTTTGTTAAAAGATACATTTTATTATGATTGAATTCTTACTAAGATTAGGCATGTTTTCTCCCATATTTAAGAAAATAGTGAATTGTTTGGAATATACTTTCTTTCAGGTTTATACAAATGGACCTTATTTTTAAATTACTACGAAATTTACCAGCCTTTGTACCCAACCTCTCCCTCTCCTAGCCCATAAATCAGAGAAACTGCAGATTGGTTGGTTTTTAAAATAACATATATTATCATTATTTCTATGTATAAAGCTTCTACATGTACATTTAAAGCATTTGGGGAAAAAACAGAACTGCACAAGAAAGACAGTAGCAAAAATTACTTCCTACTTATTGGATAATTCTTGCTGTGCTGAGTGTTAAAATTTGTTTTTCTCATTTAAAAGGGACATACTTAACTGCTTTTCATAGGAAGAGAAGATATCGTAATTAGGGTATGATTATTCCTTCAAATTCCATCTTAGAAAATATTTCATCCTTTATTTTATTTTATTTTTTTTAAAATATGGAACGCTTCACGAATTTGCGTGTCATCCTTGCGCAGGGGCCATGCTAATCTTCTCTGTATCGTTCCAATTTTAGTATATGTGCTGCCGAAGCGAGCACTATTTCATCCTTTAAACATGTAACACTAAAAAAAGCCAAATTGCATTTGAATTTTAATAATGAAAACTTTTTTGCAAAAATGGAGTCATTCACTATTGACTTGGTTTGCTTTTTTGGGTAGCGTGTTTGAGGAGCATGGCAATCAGTCCTACTCAACTGGGGAGGCAATAAACCTGTATTCTGCTTCATCTCTCTCCTTTGACATTTTTGCCATTTTGGCTTTTAGTGGCAAATTCCAGCAAGATGTCCAGAAACAGCAAGTTTTTTTCCTTTTCTAAAGTGTTTGGTGCTTTCCTGGTCCGGGCAAGTTCTCACCTACAAATAGATGTCGAGGGAGCAGGCGCACAGGTAGCTGAGAGCCCAGCATCCTCCTCTCAGCGCTGATCCTCCCTCTGGGGCCTGCCTTCCCCAGTTCAGTTTAATCTGTCCACTCATAATTGGACTAATGAAAAGTAACTGGCCAGTAATTAATGGATGTTTGTAAAGTGCCTTGAAAATGAAAGGGGCTTTATGGATGTTAAGTATTATCATGCCAAGCAAAGTGAGTATGGTGTTCTTTTAAAGTAGTTCAGTTGCAAAGACATACACCCACCTACAAAGAGGCAACTGAATAGGAGCAAACACCTATAAGAGGCTGTTAAGACTTAAGTGCTGTTTTCTTATTGATTAATGTACTTTCATTTGTCAAATGGAGGTCCGTTTGTTAGGCTCCTTCATAGAACCTTTCATACTATTTCACCCTAACTTCTAAACAGAGCATATATTAAGTGATTTTAAAATTTATCTCATTAGAGTCATCTAGTTTTAGGGCTGTGAAGCATCTGAATATTTTCAATTCCTCATTTTACAGATGAGAAAATTGAGGGTCAGAAAATTTAGATGGCCTGTCCAACTCAAACCATAATCACCACAATACAGTGTGAGCCTTCCGACTTTACCCCTGTGATCACCCAGAGAACAAGGCTCAGCTCATGAGGCTCCTTCTATATGAAGACTTTTCGAACTCTCAGAAAGGCACAGTCCCTCTTTGGTGCTCACACAGTAACTCTGTCTAGATTTCCTGTGACTCTTTACTCCATTTAAAAAATTTTTTTTAATTGGGGGGTAACTAGATGTTGTTTATTTATTTATTTAAATGGAGATACTGGGGATTGAACCCAGGACCTTGTGCATACTAAGCATGCGCTCTACCACTGAGCTATATATACCCTCCCCCCTACTCCATCTCTTTATCCGTGCCTCCCTTGCTACTCAAAGTGTGGCTTTTGGACCATGAGTATCAGCACCATCTAGAACTCGTTAGACTCTCAGGCCCCACTCCAGATCTGTTGAATAAGCCTGTCAACTGAAGAAAAACTTACAGCCTAAAAGTAACAAGTTATGTTTTCTTTGGGGACCCTATTGAGGACTATCGCACGGGAGACAGCCTCTCAGATAGCTCTACGGAACTGCTCCAAAGAGGTAAGGGTGGAGTCAGGATATATAAGAGTTTTTGCTGAAAACAAAAAAATATATATATAGGCAAACATCAAAAGGTTACTGCTAATCACGAAAAAACTCAGACATCTCAAGTTAATGATTTTAGTGCTTTTCTATATATGGGAAGACGCAAGAGTCTGGGCTCATTGAAATTATCCCTGAGATATGCATCTTAACTCTCTAGGGCCAGTATCCTGTTTTTCTCCATCTTTAGTTCCCCTCAGGGTGCACCGTGGGGGTTGGGGGAGCGGCTGCAGTGACTGATGGCTTGATGGTGGGCAGCATTCTTTGTCGACTGAAATGGCAGACAACATTTTTTGTCTGCAGGCTTCTACCTTTTAACAAAATGTTCAGGAGATTCATACGCACCTTAAAGTTGGAGAAGCTTTCTCCTAGACTGTTAGTTCCTCAAACGAAGGCTTAGATCTCTGTATTCCAAGAGAGTAGCTTAGTAATGTGATCTATCTGTAATAAATATTTTTGTCTGAATGACGTTATCCAGTGCTTCATTCTACTCTATCAGATTTTAGTCTTTTCTGTAATTCTTCTCTTCATGCACTCTCCTTGATTGACTTTGGAATAAAAACATTCTACAATATTTACTTTTTTTTCTCCCCTGCTTTGTGTTGAAATAGTAACCCTGGTCTCTGCTCACTGAGGCTCCTGGGGAGCTTTAAGAACATCAGTGGTATGCATTTGGAAACAGAGATAAGAGCGCAGCGGGGGAGGGGGAGGGTATAACTCAGTGGTAGAGAGCAAGCTTAGCATGCACAAATCCTGGGTTCTATCCCCAGTACCTCCATTTGAAAAAAAAAAAAAGGAAAGCACAGCAGTTTCTGTCTTAAATTGTCTTCTGATGTGTTTTCATATTCAAGTTTGTTTTATTCAATGAGGAAACACGTTGCGTAAAAGCCAAAGTGGTGATCTGTTGATGCTCAGGCTGAGTTCAAATAAAACAGTAGTCTACTACTTGCTTTGGGCTTGTGGGGAAAGTTAATCACTTAGTCCCTCTCAGATGTTATCCTCCCTCTTTATTTCTTGACATCTTCTCAGGAAGAAGGGACGAGCTGGGCCATCATCATCAATAGAACATGTGTGGGGAGGGTATAGCTCAGTGGTAGAGCACATGCTTAGCATGCACGAGGTCCTGGGTTCAATCCCCAGTACCTCCATTAAATAAACAAATATAAACTTGATTACCTCCACCCCCGCCTCCAAAGAGGAACTATCAAGTCAGTGGCACATCTTCTGTTGCTATGCATCACTCCCCCTTTATATTGAGAGTGTCAATGCCACTTATATTTCAGAAGAATGCTTCTAAATCTCCTTGTCAAGATCTGAGACACAGTTATCCACTATCCACGAATTCACTGAGTACTGCTTCTTGGGCTAGGCACTGCACTAGACTCAATTGTTCCTTCTTTATTTTTTTAACAGAGGTACTGGGAATTGAACCCAGGATCTCGTGCATGCTAAGCATGCGCTCTACCACTGAGCTATACCCTCCCCACAATTTTTCCTACTTCTTTAATATTTAGTCTCTTTGGTTATCTCCTCTTTGCATTTTTTTTTCTGCCCTTCCTTTCCTCTCTTCCACCTCAGCTATCATCATGGTCCAAAGTTCAGTCGTGAGCCCTCTGCTTTGATCTCTGTGTCCCTTCCTTTAGCTCCGTGAACTTTTCTCCCAGCCTCCACCAGCATCACTAAGCAGAGCCGTTCATCTGACTGCTGTTGCTCAGTCTTCAACTCTACCCAATATGTTCACTTGAGTAGTTAAATTTTAATAGTTCTGGTCTCACCACATACTAAGCTGAACTCATCATATTTCTCCTTCCCAGATGGCCTCCCTGTCTTGGCCTTCTCGGATCCATTGATGATATGCACTTATCTTAGTTATACCATTGACATTTGGGGATCGTCTTAGAATTCTCCCCCCCAATCCCACCCCCCACTAGGCATCTCTTAACTAGCCCTGTTGTTGAAATGTTTCTCTTCTCCATCCTCTCCTTTTTCACGCCCATCCTCCACCTAACGTGTGCCATTGACCCCATGGTTGCTACATCAGCCTCCTTACGAGGACCCCCTATTTAAGATCTCTGCTTGCTTCCTCCCACGCATCCCATACACTGCAAGGCAAAAAGCATAGTAGTTAAGAGCATAACCTCTGGGGCTGGTTTTGTTATCATTAGTCTGATATGATGTCATCTTGTGACACTTTCTTTTGTGGGACTCTTTTTTAAATTTATTTTTAATTTATTTTTTAATCAGTCTTTTTTTGAGAGGTGGGAGAGGTAATTAGGTTTTTATTTAATTCATTTATTTTAGTGGAGGTTCTGGGGATTGAACTCAGCACCTCGTGCATGCTAAGCACGTGCTCTACCACTGAGCTATACCTTTCCCCACCTATTGTTGAACTCTTGAATGATTTCATTCTCTCCCAAGCTAGATTGTCAGCTTTTGGAGTAATCCAAATGATGCGCGCCTTCATTTTCAAGTCTGGGACCACTTTCTTTTTTTTTTTTAATTGAAGTGAAGTCAGACAAAGATATGATATCACTTCTATGTGGAATCTAAAAAAAATTATACAAATGAATCTATATGCAAAACGGAAAGAGACTCACAGACATAGGAAACAAATGTTTGGTTACCAAAGGGGAAAGGGAGGGAAGGGATAAATTAGGAGTTTGGGATTAGCAGCTACAAACTACTGTATCTAAAATGGAACCACTTTCTTAAAGAACGAAAACATCAAAAACTGAGCAGCGACACATGCCAGGTATTTTCACAAAATTAACCTTGGTCTAGCCCACAGCGTCTATCACAGGATACTGAGATAAATCAACAGATGATACTTACTTGTTTGAAGAACTCAGTTCCCCACTTCAGCTGTTTGATCTCTTGATTGTCAAATAGTCGTGATCAATGACAACCAGTCTTTGCTTACATTCCTCTCCATGCCTGCCGTCCCTCGATCACACTCCCCTTTTCCTCTCCAGCTTACCCCAAATCTTCAAATTCTGCCATTCCTTCAGGACTGACCCACTTTCTATCTTCTCCATTAAGCCCCTGACCCCTGATCATTTGGACTAGTCATGTCAGAGTTGCAAAGAACAAGTGTGGATTTGTGAAGGGTCAGACCTCTGTTTCACTTACATTCTGCTACGTACTACCTGTGTAGAGCTCCACAAACTATGTCAGGTCTTTAGTTTCCTCCTCTGTTAAATGAGATTTATGCCTGATTTGGAGTATTCAGTGGAACAAAGTAAGTAAAAGTTCTAATCTCAGTGTTAGCACTTTGTAATCATACAAAACCCTGAAGTACTGTGTTTCTTGTGTCTTATTTTTCTCAAATGACACAAAACTCACTGTGGACAGACACCAAGACTTTCGTCGCTGCCCTCTGTTGGCCTCAGGTAGCCAAATTTACTGCCTGCGGCAAATAAATACTGGTTGGATGAATATGAATATAAACACGTTTAAGGGACTCCACTCTACTCTGACTGAATACCTATGAGTATGGAACTTAAGAAATGAGGTGATGGATCTTTGGTAACAAAGTCTTGAGTTAGGTAGCTGGGCAGCCCAACAACTCCACAATGTCTTTAAGGTCCTAGGCTCTTCCTGCTCCGCCATCCTAAGCATGTCACTTTTTCTTTATGCCAGTAGCACGGCATTCATACCTCTAAGTATGGTGACCACATTAAGGGTAGAAAGAATTGAGAAGGTGAATAGCAAAAGGTCAGCTAAGTCTGTAACTTTCCAGCAGGAAAATAGTAACTTTCCCAGAAGTCACACTCAGTAGACTTCTTCCATCTCATTTGCCAGAGCTGGATCCCATGGCCTTTCTAACCTTCTAGAGATTTCGGGGAGGTGAGTACTCTTACTGGCACCTCATCTCCATGAAAAATTGAGGTTCTAACGGTAAGATGAAAAGAACGGATGTGGGGTAAGCAACTCTCAGTGTTTGCCCCATGAAACTTACAATCTGTAGTTTTGAATACATTATAAACAGATGGGAGTGGAAAAGTTTAAGGACATTTCCAAAAATAACCCAAAAGCTTCTTCAGAGGGATAAAGAATGGGAGATCATTTGGGGAAGATCTCCCAGAAAAGTCAAAAATTCCCAAGAGATTTCTGAAGAACTTCAGGAACAAAATTATTGCTGTTGTGATGAAAACTATACAAACAAAAACCAACTAGTTCTTGTATCTCATCAGACATACAGGATTTACAGATGGACTTGAATAGAGCGTAGAAGGCCTGGAGCAGTTTTTATGGGCTTCAATCTCATACGATGCTGGTCCTTATATCTTCAGAAAGCCAGATATAGAGACTTCTGAGAACTCAGAAGATGGTTTCCAATAGGAATCATTCTTTCCTAAGCCACACATCTGGTGCATTTTACTTCTTTTTTTCAAGTTTTTTAAAAAAAATTATTTATTTTATTTTTAGGGTTTTTTAGGGGGAGGTACTTAGGTTTATTTATTTATTTTTAATGAAGGTACTGGGGATTGAACCCAGGCCCCCATGCGTGCTAAGCACACACTTTACCACTGAGCTACACCCTCCCTCTGCAGTTTACTTCTAATACAGAAAATAATGCTTTGTCTCTCAAGATGAGAATTCTCCAGAATTAGACAGTTCATTTCCTTTTGAAGTTTCTGATTTCAAAAAATCCAATCTAAGGAGAGAGGACAGAGTTCAGGGAAAGTTCATTTTTGTCTTAAGTACATAGAGATTCTGGATTTATATATAAAAGTAAAGATGGTGATTGAATCACTCAAGATTCTGCCAGAGAAACAGTCCCAGTGAATTGGCTTAGGTGATTGTAGGGGCTGGCTAGGGAAGTTGAAAATCTGGACTCTATAGAGAGTTGGGTGTCAGGATAGTCAGGATGGAGCTCTTAGGCACAAGCTGATGCTGCTGTCCAGGAGTGGGATTTCTTCAGTGAAGCCCCAGTTCTGCTCTGAAGGCCTGCAACTGATTGAATCAGGCCCACCCAGATTATCTAGGATACTCTTCTTTACTTAAAGCCAATTGATTATAGACGTAAATCATATCTACAAAACAACTTCCCCATCTAGGTTAGTCCCCATCTAGATCTGGGAACTATGGCATAGCTCTGTAATACTAATGGTGTTGGTTGGTGTTTCATTTTGTTTTTAATTTCCATCAGTGAACATTTTGTTCTTTGTGAAAATAAATCACAAGCTCAGACGGGCTTCCAGGAAGAGAGAGAGCCAATATTATCAATCTGTGGCATCAGCATTAATCCATATTTGGTCTGGAAAGGTCATTAACCACCTGGTAAAAGGAAGCTTCATTGATTATAGCTCATCCATTGGGTGTATGCTATTGCCTGACTCCACTAAACTGTTTTCAGTTTATTGGTAAGAAAATCAGTTCTCCAACTCAGTTGAAGTTAACACCTAAAAAGGAAGGAAGTATTTCAAGGAATAGGTGTGTACTTCTTCATGTGTAAATCATTTCCTCATACCATAAATGTTCAATGAAAACTGGGCTAGATTAGTCAACTATTTCTACTCTCCCTTGGTGTAAAAATGGTGAATGCTTTAAACAGTGATACCTACACAAGGGTAGAAAGCATTCTGTTTGAAGCATACCTACTGTCTACTAATGATGTGGGGGAAGTTATTTTCTCTCTGAGCCTCAGTTTGTTTACCTGTGAGATGGGGATAATGATTACCATCTTGAGGATTTGGGAGAACATGATGAAAAAATATGAGTTAAACACTTAGAACACAGTCGATTCTCCACACATATTGATGTTGTGTCCTCTTCCATGAATATAGCCTTCACAAGTGAAATCTTGTGAATTCAAAATTCTCTCCAGTATTTTTTACAGACTGTCTGTACTTGATAGCATTATTTTGAGTATCAACACATAGTAAATAATCAAGCAAATAATCACTGAGTTTATCAATGCTCCTGAATATATCACCATTGACTCTACTCTCTCACTGAATTTTGCTTTGTATTTACTTACGTGCATATGAAGACCATTTTACATGTTATCATTTCAACCATGAGTGCAGATAAAATCCCCATGTGTTTACAATTGCTTTTTTTGTTTGAAAAATTAGCAGTTTTCTAAATTTTATCTGAAAATGTTCCAGTGAGTCCTAGTGGTAAGGTCCTCAACAAAGGTTAGGTGTCACCAGATTTCACGAGTTTGAAATAATTTTTGACTGAGGAAAAGGGAGCATATCTTAAATTATTTTCCTTATCAATCCCTCTCGTGTGGCTTGGCAGATGCACAGGTGGTTTTGTTTCATTACTAATTGCTAATTACACAAACAATACCATTTTATTTTCCCTGAAAAAAATGGAGGTAAATCTAAAAATCATACTTGGTCGCTACTCCCCACTGGTAACTACCATGATCAATTTGGTCTGTATTCTCCCAGACTATTTGTCTATGGATTTACATATATATTATAGTGCACAGACAGATGAACTTGTGTGGAGAGTAGCTATTTTAATTGTCTAAGGAAAATGGGGCCTATTATTGATTTTTATCACATGTGAAATTGGTGTGATGGGTAAGAGAGAGATGGGCGAGAAAACAGAAGGGCGGTCTTGCTAAGAGAGAGAATTCACTTCTCTATATTTCTTTGGCCTTTTCACTTTTGGTCCCCTGAGCCCATTTCTGGCCAAGTTACACCACCATAGTGTCTGCACAATAACACAGGCAGTCTAAAGATCCTGCATCCAGTTTCATCAACGAGTGGCTTAACAAAGAGAGATACACAGTCCCCTAGGCCTTCTGAAAGAATCTCTCCACTGAAGTCCAAGCATTAACAGTTCTATTTTACAAATCAAAGGAAGGAAGGACGGAAGGAAGGAAGGAAGAATAGTTTGGGCTTTAAAGTCATCTCATGACTCCTGATGGCAAACTCTTTCTGTTTTCCAACTGAAACAGACATCTCTTCATTAATTGTTTCATTAATTTCTCTTTTTTTGCAGAGGGAGGTTTATTTATTTATTTTCTTAGAGGAGGTACTGGTGATTGAACCCGGGACACACTCTACCACTTGCGCTATACCTTCCCGGCTTTGTTAGTGTCTTTTAAAATATGACGTAACTTCAGGTTCCAGACAAGATGGCATAGACCCATTTCTCCTTGCTCCTCCCTGCTAAGTAGAACTAAAATCCCTGGAAATAATACAAAAATCCATCATAAAGAGACTCTGGTGGTGGAAGGAGGAATGTGGGCTGGCTAGAGACCTCAGGACTTGAGGAAATATGGAGGTAGACTCCCCCCTTTTCTCAATATTCCCGACTGGGTGCTGGTGAAGCCCACAACCTAGAATCTCCAAGCAGAGCAGACCAAAACAACAAATAAACAAAAAAACAACAAAGCCAAAGAAATACCTGTTCTTTCTGGCCAAAGCACCTGGAAAGGAGAGAAACCCAGCTCAGTAGGAGAGAAACCTTTTTGACAACACCCACCCGACCCCAGCCTGTGGTGTAGGCAACTTCTGAGTAGGGACACTAGACTTAGGTCCCCCATTCAGTAGCTGCAGGCAGCTAGGGGAAATGCTTTCCTCTCCCTGGAAGAGCACAAGCTGAGACTGAGGGGGAGTCCCAATGGCATCAGGTGGCCTGGGGAAGGACTTTCCTCTCCCTTCCATCCCACCCCCCACCCCCGGCCAGGGAGAGCAAGTTGGAGCCGCAAGGAGAGGGAGGGTTGGTGCTATGCTTGTCTAGTGACATTAACAGATACCCAGCAAAGAATCTACACTGCTATGGCCCACCAGCAGCACCAGGTAGCCAGGGTTAGCACTTCCAGAATGGGAGGCAGAGCTGGACATCTGCCACTCCTCTCCCACCTAGCATAAGGAGAGGATCTAGAGAGGCGCTCCCCCTATTCAGTGCTGCCATGTCAGTAGAGACAGAATGAGGGGTCCAGACTTTCACTCTCATCTGCCAGTAGCAACTGGTGCCCCTCATTCTCTCAATTAGAGAATGAAGAAAGGAGCTCAGAGAGGAGGTTGCTGGAAAAAGGGATTCTTTAAATCTTCATAGGAAGTCCTGGAAAGACACCTGACCCAAAGATAAAACTGACTAAATCAACATGCCTGAAGATCTAAGAACTGAACTACAATGGGGAATAGCACCTGAGCTCTCAAGGGGGCTTCAAATAGCACACAAACAAAGCATACCAGAATATCACTGTGAGGGTTCTAAAAACTAAAGTGTCATTGGAACCACAGCCCACAAAAGTAGGCTAAGACCTGTGCACTAAACCTAAATAGGGTAACTGCCTGCTAAAATAAAAGATTCAAGTAGGATCTAGAGTCTCCTACAATCCAAAATATCCAGGAGACAATGGAAACACACTCATTATACCCAGAACTAGTAAAATCACAACCTGAATGGGGAAAGACAATTAACAAATATACCACTAAGATGAATCAGATGTTGGAATTATCTTACACAGACTTTATAGCAGCCATCATAAAAAATGCTTCAATGAGCAATTACAGATGGGGAAATACATAAAGTCTCAGCAAAGAAATAGAAGTTTCAAAAAAAAAAACCAAAACAGGAAGTGGAGAAGTGAAAAATACAATAATCAAAAATAAAAAACTCACTGGATGGGTTCAATAGTAGCATGAAGATGACAGAGGATAGAATTAGTGAACTTGAGGACGGAACGATAGAATTTCTCCAATCTGAACAAAAGAGAGAAAATAGATGAGGGGGGAAAATCCCCAGTCTCAGGGACCTGTTGGACAATAACAACAAAAATGTTAATATTCATCTGCAGCAACATGGATGCTCCTGGAGAATGTCATTCTAAGTGAAGTAAGCCAGAAAGAGAAAGAAAAATACCATATGAGATCGCTCATATGTGGAATCTAAAAAACAAAAACAAAAACAAAAACAAAAAAACAAAGCGTAAATACAAAACAGAAACAGACTCATAGACATAGAATACAAACTTGTGGCTGCCAAGGGGGCGGAGGGTGGGAAGGGACAGACGGGACTTCAAAATTGTAGAATAGATAAACAAGATTATACTATAAAGCACAGGGAAATATACACAAGATCCTATGGTAGCTCACAGAGAAAAAAAATGTGACAATGAATATATATATATATATGTTCATGTATAACTGAAAAATTGTGCTGAACACTGGAATTTGACACAATATTGTAAAATGATTATAAATCAATAAAAAATGCTAAAAAATAAAAACATAAAAATAAATTTTAAAAATCAATAAAAAATGTTAAAAAATGTTAATATTCATATCACTGAAGTCATTGAAGGAGAAGTGAGAATGGAACTGAAAATGAATTCAAAGAAATAATCGCTGAAACTGTCCCAAATTTGGTATAAGACATAAACTTACAAATTCAAGAAGCTCAGTGAAGCCAAGACAGGAAAACTAAAAAATATTCACACCAAGTCACATCATAAATAACTTCTGAAAACTAAAGATAAAGAAAAAAATCTTGAAAGCAGCTAGAGAGAAAAAAAATGCTTTACCTGTTGAAGAACACTGATTCATATGACAGTGAATTTCTCATCTGAAATTATAAAGGCTGGAAGGAAGTGATACATTTTTCAAATGATGAAAGAAAAGAATAGTCAAATCTGAATTCCATGAACAGCAAAAATATCCTTCAGGAATAAAGGGGAAATAAAGACATTCCCAGATGACAGAAAACTTACAAAATTTTTACTAGCAAACTTACCGTTAATGAATGGCTAAAGGAAGCTCTCCAAACAGAATGGAAATAACAGAGGGAGCCTTGGAACTTCACAAAGGAAGGAAAACAATGAAATGTATAAAAATATGGATAAATATAATAGATAATCCTTTTCTTTCTTTTCAATCATGATGGATTATTGAAACAAAAATTATAGCAGCATCTGATGTTGGGTTCAACGTATTTGGAGGAAATAGATAAGGAAATTGTATTTAAAAAGTGAGAGGGTAAAGGGACATAAATGAAAATAAGATTTCTATATTAGAAGTGGTAAAATGTTGATAACAATACACTGTGATATTACATATGTGTCTTTTAATACCTAGAGCAAACATTAAGACACTATACAGAGTGATATACTAAAAAACACAATGTAAGTCAAAATGGAATTCTAAAAAATATTCAAGTAACCTACAGTAAGGCAAACAAAGGAAAGCAGAGGAATGAGAAACAGAGGGAATAAACAGAAAGCAAATAATAAAACATTAGACTTTAGCACTAAGATATCAATAGCTATATAAAGGTAAACAGTATAAATGCATGAATTAAAACACAGAGATTCACAGAATAGTTTTTAAAAATACCCAACTAGGAAAGAGGGTGGGAAGGGATAAATTGGAAGTTTGAGATTTGCATATACTAACTACTATATATAAAATAGATAAATAATAAGTTTCTACTGTATAGCACAGGGAACTATATTCAACATCTTGTGATAACCTATAATGAAAAAGAATATATATATATATGTATATGTACGACTGAAACATTATGCTGTACACCAGAAAATTTTAAAAATAATTTTTAAAAAACCTTTAAAAAATACCCAACTATATGTTGTCTACAAGAAGCTCACTCCAAATACAACATAGGTAGGTAGAAAGTAAAATGATGGAAAAAGATATACTACTCAAACATTAATTTATGAAAGCAGGAGTGGCTATATTAATATCAGATAAAGTAGACTTCAGAGCAAACAAAACTACCAAGGACAAAAAGGGATATTGCATACTGACAAAAGGGTCAAGCCACCAAGAAGACATAGGAATCCTAAGTGTGTATGCACCAAACAAGAGAGCTTCAAGATACATGAGGGAAAATGAATAGAAACAAAGGAGAAACTGACAAATCCATAATTACAATTGGGAACTTCAATACCCCCTCAACAATAGAACTAGTGGACATAAAATCGGGAAGATTATATAGCTCAACAACACCATAAAGCAACAGGATATAATTTATAGGACACTCCACCCCATAATAGCATAACTCACATTCTTTTCAAATACCAGTGAACATTCACCAAGATAGCTCATATTCTGGGTCATAAAACAAACTTCAACAAATGTAAAGAAACTGAAATCATATGGAATATGTTCTCAGATCATAATGGAATCAAACTAGGAACCAATAACAAAGTCAACAGGAAAATCTCCAAACACTCAAATACTTGGAAACCAAATAACATATTCTCGTTAATTCACAGGTCAAAAAGGAAAGCTCAAGGGAAATTCTAAAAAATACAGTGAACCGAATGAAAATGAAAATACAACATATCAAAATTTGTGGAATGTAGCTAAAGCAGTGCTGATATGGGAATTTAGAACACCAAATACTTCCATTAGAAAAGAGGAAACATTTCAGATCAGTCATGTAAGCTCCCACCTCAGGGAACTAGAAAAAGAACAAAATAAAATTAACTCAAAGCAAGCAGAAGGAAGGAAATA
Source organism: Vicugna pacos (assembly GCF_048564905.1). NCBI lineage: Eukaryota > Metazoa > Chordata > Mammalia > Artiodactyla > Camelidae > Vicugna > Vicugna pacos. The sequence continues at coordinate 38,337,514 of NC_133023.1, forward strand.
ATAAAGATAAGGGCAGAAATCAATGACATTGAAAATAGAAAAATAATAGAGAAAAATCAATTAAACAAAAAGCTGTTTCTCTGACAAGATCAATAAAATTGATAAACCTATAGCATGATTGACTAAGATAAAAAGAGAGAAGACTAATATCACAAATGAGCCAGGGGAGCTTTCTACAGATCCCACTGCCATTGAAAGGAAAATAAAGTTCTTAACCCAGTACCCAAATTCTTTGGAAGAAAGATGTTATGGAAATGTCTGTCTATGGCAAATATATAGTCAATCCCTGACCAAAATGTTCACAAAATATGTCACTATTTGGAAAAGAAACTTGCAAATTATTATATTTCTTTGACATTAGAGACCCCTCTTCAAAAAAAAGAACTATCATATGATCCAGCAATCCTGCTTTTGGGTAGATATCCAAAGGAAATGAAACCATTATGCTGAAGAGACAGCTGCACTCCCATGTTCATTGCAGCATTATTAACAATAGCCAAGATATGGAAGCAACTTAAGTGTCTGTCAACAGATGAATGGATCAAGTAAATGTGTTATACACACACACACACACACACACACACACACAAGAATACCATTCGGCCTTTAAAAAGAAGGAAACCCTGTTATTTGTGACAACACTGATGTATCTGGGGGGAGTATGCTAAGTGAAATAAGACAGACAGAGAAAGAAAAATACTGTATGGTTTCACTTATATGTGAAATCTAAAAAAAAAAAAACCTCATAGAAACAGAGAGTAGAATAGTGGATGCAGAGACTGAGAGGTAGGGGAAGTGGACAAAGGTTGATAAAATGGCACAAACTTCCAGCTATAAGATGAACACGATCTGAGGATCTAATATATGCCATCATGACTATAGTTGATAACACTGTATTGTATAATTGAAATTGCTCAGAGAGTAGAACTTCAATGTTCTCACCAAAGGAAAAAAAGGGAGGGGAAATATGTGAGGTGATGGATGTGTTTTTAAAAAAGGAATACTATGAAAACCCTATGTGTATACATTCGACAACTTAGATAAAAAAGCACCAATTCCTTGAAAACCACAAACTACCAAAACTCAACCAATATGGAATTTATAATCTGAATAGTCCAAGAAGTACTAAAGGAATTAGATTTGTAATTTAAAAGGTCTCGGGAAAAATAAGTTCCAGTCCCCATGGTTTCACTGGAAAATTCTACCAAACTTTTAGAGAATTAACCCAAATTTTACACAATCTCTTACAGAATGTTAAAGAGGAGGGAACATTTCTGTGTCAGGGGTCCCCAAGACTATTCCCAGGCTCAGTGATTCCCTTAGGACCTCAGCATACAGTCAGACTCAATGCTAGTATTTATTACAGTGAGAGAATACAGAGCAAAATCAGCAAAAGAAAAAGGCACATGGGGCTGAAGTCCAGAGAAAATCAAGCACAAGCTTCCAAGAGTCCTCTCCCACTGAAGTCACATACTATGTACTTAAATCATCCACCAAAGGAGTTGTGACAACACACGTGAAATGTTGTCTACCAGCGAAGCTCATCAGAAACTTAGTTCCCAGGCCATTTACTGGGGGTTGGTCATGTAGGCACCCTCTGCTCAGCACTTACCCAAATTCCAGACTCCCAGAAGGAAAGCAGATGATGGACACAGACCATATTGTTTGTACAGTTTAGGCACAGGGAGACACTCTTATCAGCCAGTCCTGGGAATGCTGGGAAATCATCCCAAATCCAAGTTTCCAGATGCTATTCAAGAACGGACCTCGTGGTGGGGGAGGGTGTAGCTCAGTGGCAGAGTGCGTGCTCAGCATGCACAAGGTCCTGGGTTTAACCCCCAGTACCTCCATTAAAAATAAATAAATAAATAAATAAATAAATAAATAAATAAATAAATAAATAAATAAATAAACCTAACAACCTCCCCCCTCCAGAAGAATTTTTTAAAACTCCTTAAAAAAAAACGGACCTTGCAAACAGGCCTCTCAAAGGATTGCAGTCAGGCCTGCTATGTTGACGCTTTTTCTGCAAATCTTAGCAATCAGGAGACTTGAATTCTAGTCCCAGCATAAATCACATTTGTACAAACAGTTTAGGCATAGTGAGCCACTCTTATCAGATCTTCGAATGGTGGGAACCCACCTGAAATCCAAGTTCCCAGAGGCCCACCAGGGGCCTGCTGTGTTAACTTTTTCTTGCACAACTTCTTAACTCATTTTATGAGGCCTGTGTTCACCTAATACCAAAACCAGACAAACACAGTATGAAAAAATCTCTCAAAACTTCTTTCGTGAACTTTGACACAAAAATCTGTGACAACCTATTAATGATAGAGAATCCAGAAAGGTTTAAAAAGGGCTATACCATGGTCAAGTGGCTCTTATTCTAGCTATGCAAGATCAGTTAAAAAATTAATATTCAATCAATGTAACCTACCGTATCCACAAGCTAAAGAAGAAAATTCATATGATCATATCAATTGTGCAGAAAAAGCCTTTGACCAAATTCAGCATTTATTTATGAAAAAAACTCTCAGCAAACTAGGAATAGAAGAGTACTTTCTCAATTTGATAAAGAGCATCTACACAAACACACTGCAGCTAAGTTTTCTTAATGGTGAGAGTTGGAATGTTTCCCCTTAAGAAAAGGAACAAGGAAAGATGTCTGCCTTACACCATTCTTATTCAACATAGTACTGAAAGTTCTAGCCTGCACAATGAGGCAAGAAAAAGAAATAAAAGGCATACAGATTGGAAAGGAAGAAATAGACCTGTTTATACTCACAGACAACATGATTATCTATGTAGAAAATCCCAAAGAATCTACAAAAAAAAAACTCTCCTAGAACTAATAAGTGGGTTCAAAAAAGGCAAAGGATACAAGATCAACACTCAAAAATTAATCACATTTCTATATACTAATAATGAACAATGAATGAAGAAGCTGAAATTTAAAACACAAAATTATTTACAGTCACTCCAAAGAACATGAAATTTGGTATACACTTAACAAAACATGTACAGGTTATGTATGCTGAGAATCCCAAAATGCTGATGAAAGAAGGCAAAGATCTAAATAAATGGAGAGACACACATACTGTGTTCATGAATTGGAAAACTCAAGACAGTAAAGATGTCAATTCTCCCCAAGTTGATCTACAGGTTCAACACAATTCCTATCAAAATCCCAGCAAGGTTCTCGTAGATATAGACAAGCTCATTCCGAAATTTACATAGAAAGGCAAATGACCTTGAATGACTAAAACAATTTTAAAGAAGAATAAATAAATATATAGCTACAGTAATCAAGACTGTTTGGTTTTCACAGAAGGATAGACACATAGAACAATAAAACAGAACACAGACCCTAGAAATACCCCAGAGAAATATGCCCAACTGATTTTGACAAAGGTGCAGAAGCAAGTCAATGGAGGAAAAAATAGTTATTTTAACAAACTGTGTTTGAGCCATTAGACATACATATGCAAAAACATGAACCTCAACCTTAAGTTCACATTTTATACAAAAATTAATTCGAAATGAATCATTGCCTTAAATGTGAAATATAAAATGACAATACTTTTAGAAGGAAACATAAGAGAAAATTCGTGGAACCTGGGGCTACATGAGAGTTTTCTTAAATATGACACCAAATCATGAAACATAAATGCAAACACTGATAAGTTGGACTTCATCAAAATTAAAAATTTTGGCCCGCAAAATCTCTTAAGAGGATGAAAGGACCAGCTACAGACTGGGGAAAATATTTGCAGATCACATACCTGACAGAGAACTTGTATCTAGAACATGTAAAGAATTCTCAAAATGTAATGGGCCAAAGACATGAACAGATATTTCACCAAAGAGGATATACAAATGGTAAATAAGCACATGAAAAGATGTTTTATCATCATTAGCTATTGGGGAAATGCAATTTAAAACAAAGATATATCATTACACATCTATTAGAATGGCTAAAATAAAAATACAGTGACAATACCAAATGCTGGCAAAGACGTGGAGAAACTGGATCTTTCATACATTGCTAGTGGGAATGTAAAATAATACAGATCATCTGGAAATTTGGGGCAGTTTTTTTTCTGTTCACTTTTTTTTTCCATTTTTTAAAAATTGAAGTGTAGTCAGTTTACAAGGTTGCATCAATTTCTAGTGTACAGCATCATGTTTCAGTCATACATATATATACATATATACCTTTTCATATTCATTTTCATTATAGGTTACTACAAGATATTGAATATAGTTTCCTGGGCTATACAGTAGGACTATTTTGTTAATCTATTTTATATATAGTAGTTAATATCTGCAAATCTCAAACTCCCGATTTATCCTTTCTCATCTCCTTTCCCCTCTGGTACCCATAAGTCTGTTTTCTATGTCTGTGAGTCTGTTTCTGTTTTGTAAATAAGTTCATTTGTGGTTTGTTTTTTTTTTTTTAGATTCCACATATAAGTGCTATCATATGGTACTTTTCCTTCTCTTTCTGGCTTACTCCACTTAGAATGACGATCTCCAGGTCCATCCATGTTACTGCAAATGCCATTTTTTTTTGTTTTTTATGGCTGAGTAGTATTCTGTTGTATAAATATACGAGAATTTCTTTATCCAGTCATCTGTAGATGGACATTTAGGTTGTTTCCATGTCTTGGCTATTGTAAATAGTGCTGCTATGAGCATTGGGGTGCATGTGTCTTTTTGAATTAGAGTTCCCTTTGGATATATACCCAGGAGTGGGATTGCTGGTTCATACAGTAAGTCTATTTTTAGTTTTTTGAGTAATCTCCATACTGTCTGTCATAGTGGCTGCACCGAACTACATTCCCACCAGCAGTGTAGAAGGGTTCCCTTTTCTCCATACCCTCTCCTGCATTTATCATTTGTGGACTTCTGAATGTTGGCCATTCTGACTGGTGTAAGGTGATACCTCATTGTAGTTTTGATTTGCATTTCTCTGATAATAATATTCAGCATTTTTTCACGGGTTTGGCAGTTTCTTATAAAACTAAACTTGCACATATCATCCAACTCAGCAGTTGAACTCTTGGACATTTGTCACAGAGAAGTGAAAACTTATGTTTACACAAAAAACTCTACATGAGTATTCATAGCAGTTTTATTCTTAATAGGCAAAAACTGGAAACAGGCCAAATGTCTGTGGGGGGGAAGGAACAAACTGTAGTACATTCATGGCAATACTACTAAACAATAAAAAGGAATGAACTATTGATAAGTGCAGCAACTTGGGTGGATCTCAAAGAAATTGTGCTGAATGAAGAAAAGCCAATTTCAAAAAGTCTGATTCCATTTACGTCTGATAAAATTGCATAGTACTATATACATAGACACAGAAATGACTGCATGTAATAAGACTGGTGAAATCTGAATAGAGCCTGTGGATGGTACCAATGTCAATATCTTGGTTATGTAAGATACTACCATTGCGAAAAAGTGGGTGAAGAGTACACAAGACTGCTCTGCAACATTTTTTACAGATCCTGTGAATCTGTAATTCTTTCAAAATAAGTCACGTATAATAAAATGAGGTAAGTCTGAAGGACTGTGAATATTTTAGAACTAACCCGTTTGTGTATTATGAAATTGAGCTACGTGTTTAATATGGAAAACAGACAAAATACAAAAAGAGCCCACGTTTTTGTTTAGCCTAGAAATGTAAATGAAAATGTCAATATGAGTTCACGGTAAAGAGTTTCTTGCTTAAACTTCCGTATGAGTTAGGATTCCACCAGAGAAGCAGACCAATAGGTGTATCTATATCTAAACTTATTTATTCATTCGTTCATTAGAAGATATTGGCTCACAATTGTGGGGCTGGCTTAGCAAATCTAAAATCTATAGAGCACGCAGTCAGAAAGGAATGATCAGGCCCATCCAGATTATCCAGGATAACCTCCCTTACTTTACATCAACTGATCAGGAGCTTTAATTACATCCAAATATCTTCACAACAACACCCTGGTTAGTGTTTGATTGAATAACTGGGGGCTGTAGCCTCACCAAGTTGACTCATCAAAAAGCCACACAACATCAGAAACCATTTGTGCTTGCGATCGAATAAATTTATTCTGTTAACAGCCACTTTGGCTTGGTTATTATGGGTAATTCAAGCGCAAACGACTTAAATCAATAGTGGCCGACAATCGGTTGTATACAGGAGGGTCCACTTACAGAACTTTAGAGTTGAAAGGGGCCACGAAAAGCTTAGTGTTTTCAACACAGCCAAGGCACCTCTCGGTCGTCAGCCTCTCGGGCTCTTGGCTGGGCTGAGGCTCCTCCCCACAGCAGCGCGCCCAGCGGGAGCAGAGAGGAACCCACCTGGAGCCCGGCGCCGCGGGTGCGGGAGCACTAAGTGGGCGGAGCCTCGAGGCGCGCGGCGGTGGCCTCGGCGCCCAGCCCGCCAGAAGAGCGCGCGGCAGGCGGACGGCGGGGAGCCAGTCGGGTAGGGCGAGCGCTGCTGGCGGTTGGCTGGCGTTGGGGGGGGAGTGGAACGGGGGGAGAGGGAAGGAAGGGGAAGAGGCGGAGCGTGGGAGCGCACAGTGTCAGGAATACAATAGTGCTCCGCGCCGCTTCAGCTGCCGCGGCCGCCGCCTCCGCCGCCGTCGCTGCCGCCGCCCAACCGCCTGCCCAGCGCTGAGGCCTGACGGGGCCAGGCGGGCGGGCGAGGGCCGAGGGCGGGAGCTGAGGCGCGGGGGGCGGCCCCGGCGGATCCGGCGGCGGGGCGGGGGGCGGGGGTGGGGAGGAGATAGGGGGCAGGTGCGAGGGAGGGGAGAGAAGAAAGCGAGCGGCGCGGGGGGCGGTTACCACCCGGACTAGACTCGCCCGGCACGTTGCCGGGCCCGAGTGTGGAGCCGGGAAGCAGCGGCGAGCGAGCTGCGCCAAGGTAGGCGCCGCCGACCCTGCACGCGGGGCGAGCGGGCTTGGGGGCGTCGCGTCGGGTGGGCAACGGGAGTGGCGGCCTCGGGGAGTGGAAACGGGCGCCGCGGAGCGCAGCGTCCCGGCCCAGCCTCGCCGCGCTCGTGGTCGCTCCGGCTCCACACTGCGGTGGCCTCCGGCGTCCCCGACGCGTTGGGGCCGAGAGCGTGTGTGGGCTGAGCTGAGGCGACGGGTGGCCCCTCGGCTGGCCGGGGCATCGCCGGGTGGCCGGTGCGGGGGGCGGGGGCGGCCGGCCGGGTTCGATTGCGGCTACACTCGGGCAGGAATTGAGCGCCATAACTGTTGCGGCCGTTCCCTCCGGTGCTCACTCCTGGCGCCCCCTCCCTCCCGGTCCTCTGCCTGCTCTCAGGGCTCCCGGGGTCAGAGACCCGCGGCGGGAGGACCTGCTCTGCGGGTCGCCTGGGGCCAGATGCTCCGGGGAGCGGGGACGCGCCCTGGTGGTTTCGATGTTGGGGTGGGGGAGCGGGAAGAACGGAATCCCAGTGACCTGGGGCCCGGCGGTGCGGGCGGCGGCGAGGCTCCCGGTGAGCCCGGGCGCCCCTCAGGCTGGCGAACTTTCCCTCCCCCTGGCGTCATTGTTCGGGCGCTGCCCGGCCGGGGCCGCCGTAACCGCCGAGCGCCGGGCGGTCCGGGGGCGGGGAGGGGGGGGCAGCGGTGGGAAAAGCGGGAGGGCTTTGCGAGTCTTAAGGGAAAAATTCCCACCGCTGGGCACGGCGAAGTTAACTTTTCTCTAGCGATCGAGTTGGTTTTATTCCCACCGCCATGGGGCAATCGATTAAAAAAAAAAAAGATAGCCTCCCTCCGATCTTTTCCTCTCGCGTTTCAGAGCCGCTGCTTCTGTGAGGTCTGGCTTTAAATTGCACGAGGCAACCTGCGTTTATTATTTGTGAGGAGAAAGGGGGGGCGGGATCTCGAGTGTGTGACCACAATGGTGGTTTGTGAAGGCATGTTAAAAGTTGGTATCATTGTGTAGCCCAGGGACATATGTAGCCCCTAAGCATTTGGCAAGAAACTTGTTTGGCCGCTTCTCTGACTTTTTGAGTTGCAAGGAAGTCCGTGGTCTCGGATGTTCGAGAGATTTTTTTTTTTTTTGGATGTGAGATCCGTTCATGTGTGAAGCTGAGAATGAGATCCCCGTGCCACACCACCTCTGCCGTCTGATTGTATAAGAAATCAAAACCGACTTGATGGTGATTCCATTGGTGTGGAGGGAAAGGCGACCTTATTCCCTATATTCAGCCTGATAAAGATAACTGCTTCTCCCTAAACTCGTAAAGAAATGGAAAATAATTTAGGTAAAGACTGGTTGCACAACATCTTGGCTTAGTTTAAGCAACCCAGACTCCACTTTCCTAGAGCAGTTCTCTTAAATACCTTCTCTGCATCCACTTCTTGTCATCTTGGGGGTAGAAGGGGGCAGTAAGAAAGGAGTCGGCCTGAACAAAGCATTGTGTTTTTATTTAATTTAATACTTTTCATAACATCTGTAAACAATGGGAATGTGGATCCCAGGCCTCTGTACCCTTTGAATAGTGTAGTTCTCATGCTTTTATAGCATCATGTGATTACTCTCTGGATAAGTGAAAATAGATGGTTTTTTCCCTCTTTTGTTTAGCCTAGGAGTACCTCTATAACGTATCATTTTCTTCTTCATTTACAGTGAGCTTTAAACTTAAATATTTGAACTGTAAAAGGATAATACCTTCCTTCAAGGGGTGAGGGAATTACGTGAGATCTTCTCAGTGTTAGCTACCATCATTGGCACCTTTTCTTCAACTGTGCTTTTCTGTGCAGTTTTGTTTGCTAGAGAAGTCCTCTTAACCCAGTGTCGTTGCCTTGACAGAGTTCCTTGCATTCTTCGTCCAGTCACTTCTGGAATACTCAGGGTCCTGGTCTGGTTCTAGGACCCACACACTTTCTGTCTCCCACTTTTCTGAGTCGTGTTACTGTACCTTGGCAGTGCGGTAGATGCCTTCTCACCTGTAGGAGTTGGTGAATCTTGGTCACAGGTAGGGGAAGGTGGAGAAGGGCCTCCCACTCCTTCCTGAAGTGTTTGTGATCAGCGGGCTACCAGGAGTGACTTGGAAGCAGCCTTAGGGGCACCTGTGACCCACCTTCTGGCCTGTAGAGGAGGCTCCCAGGCGTAGGACGGGTAATGGTATAGGGCTTTCATCATACCTGAGACTTAAGGGTTAGTGAAAAGTTAAAATGTTTAAGACCAAAGGATGTTGAAGACTTGTAGGTTGAGTAAACTTTTCTTGATGATGCTGGTCTTTTCCTTCCTTTGTGTTTTACCAACCCTGGCAACCCAATTCTCCCTTGAGCTCTGCAAAGTCATTTCTTTTTGCACGCTACTTGAGGTCTGACTGGAACTAGGCAAGTGTTTTGGGGGAGGCAGAAGGCATTGGGTGTTCTTGAAGTCGTGGCTTTACAGAGGGCTCTTAGAAGCTTCGATCAGTGATACAGGTTGAACATCATAGGGCATAATACACCGACTTCCTCATAGAGCTAAACACAAAACAGGAGCCGAGGAAGGTAGCAATCATATGTTGGTTTACGTTAAGAAAGTCTCTCATCAGGGGATAACTTCCTATGACCTTTACTTATCTCACCTTATAGGTGAGGGGTTAGTGTTGGGTGACACTCATGTGGCAGTCTCCTGAAATGGCTGATATGGGGACATTTGAATGGTTTACAGGTTTCTACCTGTTGTTCCACTTACAGTGGCTAGGAAAGCTGAAGCATCCTGGTTCGTGGGGTGGGGAAGATCTAGAATGAGTAGATAGAAGTGATGAACAAATAAAAGGATGCTGGCAACTGGTCATTACAGACCAAGGAACTACTGATGTGAGTTTTCTGTTTTCTGGAATCTGTGTGACTCCCTCATGGTTGTTTTTGCCTCCTCTCTGTAGGTCTCTCCATTGACAATAGCAACAAAGCTATTACCATCAGAACTGTCTCTGCGCTTCTTCTGGGGGACAGTGAGAAAAAAGAGTCCTGGGGTGGATTTGCCTGACCCCATGGCTAAGCTTGGGAAAAGGAAAATAAGAACCCAGAGGGAAGCTGACTGAAGAAAGTAGGGGGCCTGGTGTGGGGAAATAGTACTGGGTCTTTGACCAGTCGGAGATACCTGTGTGTTGAGTAATACTCTTCAAGCAGTAAATAATTTAATCTCTGTCCCAGCCCAGAAGCTGTGGCTGAGCCTTGCTACCCAAGGGCCTCCTTGTCCCTTGATATTGGCTGATAGGCAAGGAAACCCAAGCCTGGAGTGTACTTTTTGGAACAGCTGATAAGAGAATATGGTACCAGTATGGCCAGTACACTAGACCGTGTGTGTTGGAATCTCCTGGGAAAATTATTTTTTAGATTTTCAGAGGTTCTTATCTTGATATAATAATTTTAAAAAGTTGCAAGAGTAGTACAAAGAACTCCTGTATTCCCTTTACCCAAGGTCACCATTGACGAAGTTTGCTCCCATTTGCTTTATCGTTTGTACTTACTGTTTCTTTTTATGAACCATTTGAGAGTAACTATTGAGATATTGGTATTTGTCAAAGGTATCCAGTCATGAGAGTGGCTCAAGGGCAGCCACAGGGAATAGCAGAACATTGGTGAGCAAAGCCTACCTATAGCTGTAGAGCATGCATCGGTAAATGACGTGGACTCTCTGGTGCTAGATACAGACATCGTTATCAATTGTAAAAGTGGTTAAGATAAACTCTTTTGTCATCATTTTTGTCAAGTTTGTTCTTAACCATGGCGGATTTTAATAGTGTTAACGAAAATCCGCTCCACCACTCCCCAACTTTACACCCATAATATATTCTCCAACATTTTCATTTAATTTATTTAGCAAACATGTATTTGCTAGGGGTAGAAGAGGTGAAAGACATTCACCCCCCTGAGAGCTCAACATCCAGTGGAAAGGTAGTAAGGAAATTTACTGTCACAGTCAAGGGGAAGAATATTCTGCTGCAGGGGTTTACAGGACTGATTGGAACACCAGGCTGGTTAAGGATCTGAAGAGTTAGATACCCGGGAGTCATGTGGGTTGTGTGTGAGTGAATGTGAAGGTCCTTCTTTCCAAAGGCTTGCTGCTCTTAGATGACAGGTTCATGAGTTAGGGAAGCTTTTGGTGTCACATACCCAGCATAGGCTGTGGGGTCAGGCCAACTTGGGTTTTGATCCACCACTTGATTTTGGCCAGTTACTTATCTTCTTCTCTGTGCCTCAGTTTCTTCATCTGCCAAATGACATCACAAAAATAATAATAATTGAAGTAATAATTGCTTTGTAAACATTCATTCTTCTTCCCTTCCAAAAATGCAGTATCGGGGGGTGGGGGGTAGAAATAGCACGAAAGGTATTAAATATTAAGGTGAGATCCAAGGAGGTGTTTCTATTTTTCCTGCAAATAAATATCTAATTATTAATTGTATTAAGAGTTATGATGGAGATTACTGTGAGATAATAGCGATAACAGCAGTGATGATTTGTCCATCATTTCCTGTGTGCTAAACACTATGCTAAGTGCCCATCACAGGATATCTTTCTAGGTACTAAGCTCAGAGAGTTGAAGCAAAGGTAACTTGCCCAAGGTCACACAGCAAGTAAGAGGAAGACCAGCAAGGTGCCCTGGAGCCTGAAGGATGAGCAGGAATAAGTGAGGCAAAATTCAGAGAGAAGGGATTGCCAGGCAGAGGGAACAGCAGGTGTTGTGAGGGCACTGAGATGTGGGAGAGAGATGTGGAAAGGATCCACAGAGGTTTGGCTAGGACCTGGGGAAAGAGATGAAATAGGCAGGGGAAGATTGACAGGGCCTTATGGAAGCTCGTTAAGGAGCTTGTGCTTTATTCCAAGGGCTGTGGGATGCTGCTGGAAGTTGTTTTTACCTTTTCTTAGACCACGCAATGTGTGTGTGTGCGCGCGCATGTGCATATTTAATCCAGAAGGATGTCCAGTGAGGCCTAAACAAGTGGCCTAAGAAAGTCATTTCTCTTTCAGTGTCTTACTTTGTGATACAGTAGAGGCAGTGTTTCTGGCTCCAATGTGTGGATCTTAAACATTTTTTACTGCCCACCATTAACACGGCTAAAACAAGTTGCTGTGATGATGCTGGAAGAAGCTGGTTCTGTAGAATGCTTCTAGAAGGAGGTTTAATTGGGCTCATGTATCTGATGTTTCTTAGGCTGTGTTAAGGGAGCTCTTTCAGCTTTCACAGAGCCCTGTCAAATGGGGGAAAATGTAGAATTGGAAGAAAAACTAATTCCTGGAAACCTGAATTGTTGTTCATGTTAGAAATGGAACTGTTGAGTATAAGACTTTGGTTTAAATATATCATGATAAAGATGCTTCAGTGACTAAATGGAAATTTTTTATGTTTTTTGTTTTTTTGGTGTGAGCCATCTGTGATGGCAGACAGCACATTTGTGAGAATCTGGGAAGACTTAGGAATTTTTTCGATACTTATATATTTATTTATTCTCATCCAGGTACTGCAGGTTTTTCTGTTTGAAACTATTTCTTATGTGCAACGTGAACTTCATGGGGAAAATCAGTGTTCTCTTCCCCGTTCCATATGTACAGGACCACAAACATTTACTTTGAAGTAGCCTATGACAATTAGCTTTTTTTTTTTTTTTTTTTTTTTTAGCGGTGGGGAGTGGTTAGCTAGCAGCTGGATGATCTAGGATGGCCTCACTCACACATCTGGTGGTTGGCATGCTGGTTGGTATAGGAGGCCAAGCTGGGATGGCTCATCTCTACTCCCCAAGTGGTCTTTCCTCTAGCTGGCTAGTCTGGACTTGTTCACATCATGATCTCAAAGGCACAAAGAGTAGCAAGTGACAGCAAGCACCAGTGCACAAGCACTTCTCAGGTGTCTGCTTGTGTCATATTTGATAGTGTCCCGTCAGCCAAAGCACAGTTCTTCTTTAGCCAAGCCCAGAGTCATTATAGGGAGATGTGGGGGAACCTTCCAAAGGTGTGGATGAGGAGAAAATTGGGGACCATTACCACAGTAATGCATAATAATTTATTAATGCATATAACCTCTTTTCCTTTGCTAAGTCATGTTAAATGCTCATTTCTAAATGCCATGTATTCTTGAAGCTAAGTAATGTGATTGTGCTACCTTCTTTTCTGTTGAGTGAAGCTGAATGATGTTTTTTCTAGGAGGGAGCCAAAGGGAAATGATGCGGCTCTAGATGTAGATATCCTCATGAGTGGCTTGGCTGCTCACTGATCTTGTGTGGCTGTTATCAAAGGAGCCCCTGGGTTTTTTCAGCCTCCCATTCAAGCTTTATCACAAAAACCATAATGTACAAGATTGCACTAGGTTTTGTAGTCAAGCAAAAAAGGTGGTAATTGGGAATCCATCACTACTAAAAGATGAAAGAAACATTTGCAGCCTTTCTTCATAACCTTTGTGTGATTTATAGTTTTATTTAAAAGAAATCCTTATTTGGGCATTATAATAAGGACAAAGGATACTCTGTAGATATGTTTTATTTGGTCAAGATTTTAAAATCTCCTTGTGATTGCAGTAAAGAATCCAGCATTGTGCTGTAAAGTGAGTGATCAGTGACCAGCGATTTGGGCCATCAGCCTTTGGCCTTTGCCTGTGAAGATTCTAGAAGTAAGACCTTTTACATACCTGAAATAAGCTTCACAACCAGCTTGTGGCCTGAAATACATTACATGAAAATGTATGTGGAACCTAGGAAGCATGTGTGGGGAACTGAATAGAAAGCTCACTTTGTACATCTTAGAGCTGTACATTCCTCCAGAAAATTGCCCGGTAATAGAATCTCAGCTTGCTTTTTTCCCTCCTAGGATAAAAATGAAAAATCCCTGACATTTTAAAAGTCAGTGACTTGGAAAGAGCCATCAAAATTATAAATGCACATATCATTTGACCCAGCAAACACTCCCAGGAATATGTTCGACAAATATTTGCATATTACTTGGAGTATTGCTGATAATAGCAGAAGAGTGGATATGTCCTAAGGATCTGTCAAGGTTTGATTATACAGCAGAATATTACATTGATATTGCATGATCTTCAAGTTGTACAAGATGAAAAAACAAGAAACAACGGCATGTATTGTTTACTACCATTTGTGTAAAATAGATAGTGGGGCAATAATATGTATATTTTTGCTTACATACACATAAAACATATTTCTGCAAGGATATTTAAGACACTGATAGCTTTGGGGCATACATGACCAGGAGTAGAGGGTGGGAGGGAGACTTTTCACTGCATAAACTTATATATATTCTTTTGGAATTTTAAGACACATGAATATATTGTCATATTTAAAAAATTAAATACACTTATTTAAAAAGAGATGGTATATGGTGATGGTGATGTAAACTTCCATGGACTTCTGCTCAAGTTGACCTGGTCAGAACTATCCCTGTTAAAAAAAATAAATCCAGTCAGTTTTGCTTCCTAGAAATGCCTCAGAATAGTACACTTCTGATTTTTTTACTATAGCCCTCCCTTTCCCAGAATGTCATTTGAGTGGAATCATGCAATATGTAGCCTTGTTTTGATCTTGCTTCTTTTACTTGATTCATCCATGTTATGTGAATTAATAGCCTGTTCCTTTTTATCACTGAATTGTATTCTATTTTATGGATGTGCCACAGTTTGTTCATTCACCTTTTTGAGGACAACTTGGTGTCTTCCAGTTTCTTGGCGATCATGAATAAAGCTGAAGTAAACATTTTGTGTGGACATAAGTTTTCAGTTCATTTGGGTAAACACCTAGGAATGGGATTGCTGAGTTTTTATAAGAAACTGCCAAACTGTCTTCCAAAGTGGTTCTACCATTTTGCATTCCCACCAGCCATAAAAATGAAGAATGTGTGTCAAAGTTCATCTTCCTGCATATGGATGTCCAGTAGTTCCAGAACTATTTGTTGAAAAGACTGTCCATTGAATTGCTTTTGTACCTGTGTCAAAAATATAACTGTGCTTGTGTGGGTCTATTACTGAGCTCTGTTCTGTTGGATTGATCTGTGTGCCTCTGTCTTGACTACGATAGCTTTATAAGAAGTCTTAAAATCAGGTAATATGAGTACTGTTATTTTTCTTCTTTATCAGAATTGTGGTGAGAGAGGACATCCTTAATTTGTTCCAATCTTGGAAAGCATTCTCTCTCTCACCATTAAGTATGATGCTAGCTGTAGGTTTGTTTTTGTTTTTGTTTTTGTTTTTGTTTTTGTCTTTAATATATACCCTATTGTGCTGAAGCAGGCCCAAGGTGGCTATCTTTAGAAGGCCTGCTTGCAAGATTGGCCCTTGGCTGGTTTCTGGGAAATTGGCTTTTCAAACATTTTGAAAATGAAATATTACACTCTACCTTCATTTATTCCTTCTCCAATGCTCTTTATTTCTTTCTATACCAATCCAAGTTCTCACCTTAATCATAATCTTTCTGCATGAAGAATTTTCCTTTAACATTTCTTTTATGTCAGGTCTGCTGGCAGTAAGTTCTTTGTTTTTGTTTATCTGAGAAAGTCTTAATTTTTTCTTCACTTTAAAAGGACATTTTCATGGGATATGGAATTCTGAGTTGCCAGTTTCTTTTCCTCTCTCAACATATTACTCTACTGTTGCCTTGCTTGCATGGTTTCCTTTTTTTTCATGGTTTCTGTGAAGTCTACTGTAATTCTTATCCTTGGTCCTCCATAGTTAATGTCTTTTTTCCTCTGGCTGCCTTCAATCTCTGTCTTTGCCTAGGTGTGGCTTTTTTGTTTTTTCATATTTATCCTGCTTGGTGTTCTCTGAGCTTCTTGTATCTTTGGATTGTTGTCTGTGACTAGTTTGGAAAGTTCTCAACCATTATTTCTTCAAAATAATTCTTGTGCCTTGTTCTCTTTTTTCCTTCTTTCTGGGGTTACAATTACAAATACGTCATACTGTTTGATATTGTCCCACAGTTCTTGAATGCTGTGTTCTATTTTTTCCACTCTTTTGTCTGTCTTTGTTTTTATTTTTATTGACCTGATCAATAAACTTGATCTTCATGCTCACTGATTCTTTTCTTGCCTGTGTCAAGTCTGCTGTTGAGCATGTTGGCTTTTTTTCTTTAATATGTTTTCATTGAGCATCTCCATTTGATTCTTCATTACACTTAACCATTTCTTTGCTGACATTATCCATCTGGTCTTGCGTATTGTCTACCTTTTCCACTAGAGAGTCTTTAACGTATTAATCATAATTCTTTTAAATTTCATTTCTGATAGTACCAACTTCTGTGTCATACTGAGTCTGGATCTGATGATTGTTTTGTCATTTGGAATATTTTCCTGCCTTTTATTATGTCTCATAAATATGTTGAAAGTTGAACATGGTCAGGAGAAGAACACAGATTTCCTTCTGCTCTGCCTTTAGTGTAGGGGTTTAAGTTAATCTAGTCAGGAGTTGGCCTGTGTTCGATGTTTGTTTTTGCTGTGGGCACCAGAGATTTCTGATTCCTCTAGTGATACCTTCTTTTTGACTCTTGCTTGACTTTGGGTTTTTCCTTTGTGCTGTTTCCCAAGAGCCTTCCCTCGTAGCTCTCCCAGTTGTATTCCACTTACTAACCACGTAGCTGGTGGTAGTAGGGGAGGGGGAGTTCTCTGATGATTTGATTAAGCCTTAGACTTAGGCAGGTATTGGAACTTGGATCTTGTGTATTCTTCACAAGATTTCTTCCCGCTCCTGCAGGGGTGGTGTTTCTTTTTCTTTTTTCTCTGTTCCACCAGTATCCTCAGGCCATGGGTTTCAAGTCCTTCCTCCACTCCCCGATGCAGATTAAGCTTTTTGTTCTGTACTAGAGATAAAGGAAAGGGGTCTGGGTGGATTTCACAGTGAGTGCCATTTTCCTCAGCCAACCAGCACCACGGTGGGACCTTTCTGTGGGATTTTCCCTGATCCTCTCTGTAAGCGTCTGGTGGGATTCCTGTAAAACATGTAAGAGGATGGGAAACACCAGTTTGGAGCCCAGGAACTTCATACTGTCATGATGCTCCATACACTGGCCTCCAGTAATTTGTCAGAATCTCTAGTTTAATTTTCCTACCACCTTACGTTCTCTGATCCTGTGTCTACCTGTAGGCACCTCTCTTCAGATATCAGGATAGTGTTTTGCCGTGTGATTTCACTTCTCATAGGTCCAAGAAGAGTCGTTGATTTTCAGTTTCTTGTCGTAAGGGTGGAAATGATGGTTTCCCGATGCTTTACATGCCCAAGCTGAAACGTGAGCCCTCAAATAAGTTTTAATCTACACAGATGTCTAGTGCACGACCCATAGAAACTCAGCGCAGGTTAGTTTTTTCCCCCTCATTTTTCTTTTTCTCACTCTTTTGAATTTTATGGTTTTATGGCAAGGGGGCCAGGAGTAATTGATTCTGGTTTGGGTTCTCCCTATTTTAGGCTTTAAAAACTTGTACACCACTGGCAGTATGTTTGTCTTGCTCTCTTCCAAAATTCTGTGTATGTCTTTGTAATTATGAAACATGTCCTTAGCACTCAGTAATAATTTGCCTCATTCAGAATTAAGAGCATGTCTAGATTATAGGGTTTGTTAGTGACCGTGTGTTGTCATTTTTGTTCTTCACATTCCCAGGTGCAATTCAGTGCAGCTAGTATTTGTTGAGTGCCCACTGTGCTGTGAGTGAGGCACTAGGTGTTGAGTAGGATGCAAACCTCACCTGGTAAATGGAGTAACCAGAGGTTTCCTGAAGGCAAGTTGAAACCCCATGGATGGAAGTATATTGCCACTTGGGAAACGTCTCCATTTCAATCTAGAAAGATTTTTGAAATTCTTTAAAATTGTTTATTTTTAATTATACTAGTGATACGTGAATGCATTCTAGTAAAAACTGAAAAGTTGTAGAAAGATCCATGGTTAACTATGACATCCTCATTCCATCACATTTTCCTTTCCAGGGTTAATTTTGATTACTTTTTATGTTTTACTATGCAAATTGCTATCAAATATCATACCATATAATGCATTTACTGAAATACTTTTATTTTTAAGGAAATAAGCACTCAAGTTCACTTAACTTTTAAGGAATGTTTGCGAGTGATAACTGTCATCATTCAATTTGGATGTGTGGCCTAATAATGGTTCTTTGCTTCTTATAATGCAACTCTTCTAACTTTAAATCTGAAAGCTAGTGTTAATGATAGGTAGAACTGTAAAAGTCTACTGTGAATAAATGGGAAATACAGAAATTTGTACTGACTGAAAAGATGATGACCTGTTGCCTTTTTCTTTAATTATCATACAGTAAAATTGACTTGGGGGGGGCTGTGTATAGATCTTTGAATTTTGACGCATGTATAGATTAGTGCAACCACTGTTAATGATCAAGGTACGAAACAACTCCACCACCCCAGGAGACTCTTTTGTGCTACCTCTTTCAGTCACACTCTGTTCCCACCCCAACCTCTGGTAGCCATTGATCTGTGCTCTGTCACACTATAGTTTTGTCACTTTGATATCACATAAATGGAGTCAGACTATATGTAATCTTTTTGGTCTTGCTTTTTTCACTCAGCATAATGCTTTTGAGATTTATCCAAGTTGTGTGTATCAATAGTTTGTTCCTTTTTATTATCGAGTAGTATTCCATTCTGTGAATGTACCATGTTTGGGTTGTTTCCAGTTTGGGGTGATTATAAGTAGAACTGCTATAAAAATTCATGTACAAGTGTTTGTGTGCACATAAATTTGCATTTCTCTAGGGTAAATACCTGAGAGTGAGATTGCTAGAATTATACTGCCATTCATGGTAAAACTAATTAGCTAGAGTTTGAATGCTAGAATGGATAGAGTAGCAGAGATCCAAGTTATTTAAATCCTGCTTTTGAATCTTATTAGCTATGCAACCTTGAGTGAATTTAACCTCTCTGTGCCCCAGTCTCCTCATTTGTAAAATGAAGTTATTAATAACCACAGGGATTATGTGGAATTAATGGCATATTAAGAATGAAATGCTGAGCAATATCTGACATACCAAATGTATTATGATCATCATCATCATCATCATCTCATGTTTAACAGAACCTTTTCCTGTCAGAGACATTTGCCTTTGGTTAATTAAAATGGAGAAATTAAGTAATCCATAGGTGTGGTGTGTTTGGTAGGCAGGCCTTCAAAGCATGTTGTCTGTGGGCGAAATTTTAAAAGTTGTCCTCAGTGATGAGAAAGTTTAGGAACGTAGATGGATGGGAGTCCAGTTTATCATACAAAGATTGGACCAGATGCCCAGTTTTGATGATTTTACTTGTCCTCCCAACATTGAAGAATCATGTTCACGCAAAATTTAGTGCATTGCTATACTTCATAAAGAAACTTCAAAAAGTAGCTCAGAAGCAATTAACACTCCTTGAGTGCTTGTTGTATACCAAGCCCAAGGCTAGGCACTCCTCAAGTGTATAAACCTGAGTACCTCCCCACAAAATAAGTTATCTGGATAGTCACTGAATGTTATTTTTATACGTTTTTTTAAAGCTAACTGTTGAGGACACTGATAACGCATGATTTCTTGGAACCCCTGTGATATGAACCATCTATGATTTCTCAGATCCTAAAATAAAACACATCTTTTTACAGGAAACCCCCCCAGGTTTGAGAAGCACATTGAGGAGAGAATTAGCAAAAACTCAGCATGCCCACCCAGATCTCTTCCTAGAACACTATGTCATTAGAAAATGCAGCAGAGGTCCCTTTCTCGCATAACTGCTGTATAGTATGGTCTGGCTAAATCTGAGCAAGCACAATGGCAGAGGAGATGTGTTCTCCCTGGAGAGCTTTTCCCTCTCCTATGGGGTACACACAAAGGGCCAGCTATTCACCTCCTAGACAGTGGATGAAGTGCTATATATGTAAAGAGGAACCTAAATATCCTTTCTTTTCTTGTTTATTAGTTCGGTTGTTTTGTAATGTTTTCATTTGACACAATCCATCAGCAGAGGACAGTTCTTCAGCTGGCATTTCAGGGCAACTGGGTGGAACAAGGAGTCTTAAGCACACAGTCTGGGAAGTCATCTCTGAACTACTTCCTCACTGCCTCCCCTCTCCCAGTACCACAAACAATCCAATACTCAAGTTTACCTGGAGCCTTTCCTTACAACTGGATCATCCTTTCCTCTCTGCCCTGCCAGTCAGTCCTGCCTGGGCCAATTCTGAATTCTTCCAAATTCTAGCTCAGCAGGAGATTTTCCCCTTCCCCAAACCCCGCTCATTTGGATGTCATCCTCTACACCATATTCCCTCATTAAGTCCTGCCTTTTCTGTCCACTTTGGCACCTAATACCATACTATCTTGCCCTGTGACCTATTTTGTATACACATGACCTGAAGGTTTACAGCTAGATTGCCACTGCCATAGTGGTAGGAAACCCTCAAATTCTCTACATCCTATTTCTCACAAACACTTGAAAGAGAATTGCTGCCTGCTAGTTAATTAACAAACCAAGTTCAATTCTCATTTTGTGTTAAAAAAAATTACACGTAACATGTTCTGTTGGCCACATAAGTCCTTCGGAAAGTAGTAGTTTGGCAAAGAAAATATACATTTTGTAGACTGTCAAAAGAAAACTGATGTTTTACCATGCTCCCCCTGTGAAAAGTGTGACTGTGCAGTCTGCCTGGGCAGAGAATGGCTTCGCAGTATACATTATAGTCAAAGTGCAGGCAGCTTTTCCCTGGCTGCATCGTGGTTTCTAGCCTTCCCTCATGACTCCTTGCCCACTTATAATGTTAAAGAGCACTAGATTTTTTCTTTTCAAATATAAGCAAAACTTTGTAAACAGTTATACCCTACTTGTCTCACATGAAGCTGGCATCTTATATAGGGATGTGTGTGTGTGTGTGTGTGTGTGATGAGCCTAAATTTAGCTCTTTCTAGGATAACCAATTAAATCCAAGATAAACATTTTTTATACGTCTGAATTAGCTGTGCCTGTAAAAGCTCCAATTATGCCCTTTAGCCCCTTGAGGAGAATCCATGTAGGCACTTGCCTTTAGGGAAACCATCTCTAGGCTGCTTTCCTGCCATGATCTCTATGCCACTCCAGGTCCAACTCAACTTCCTTCCAAACTGCTGTGCATAAAGATGTAGGTTCTAAAGGTCCCTTCCCTGTACTGCCATACCCACTCCTGCCATTAGGCTACCACATACCCGTGGCTGCTTGCTCACTGCATGGTAGGTAGTGTCTGTACTCCTGAGAGCCTAGCACTTAAAGTTCCCCACACCCAGTCATAACCTTTCCCACCATCCTTACCTCTTATGTCTTAAATCCTCTTCTCTACCCACTCCACCAAAGCGTGCATTAACTAAAGTCTA
Source organism: Vicugna pacos (assembly GCF_048564905.1). Classification (NCBI taxonomy): domain Eukaryota; kingdom Metazoa; phylum Chordata; class Mammalia; order Artiodactyla; family Camelidae; genus Vicugna; species Vicugna pacos. Next base: position 38,358,841 of record NC_133023.1, read on the forward strand.
AACATACCATGAGTCATCCTGCCGCTCTGTTTGTACTGCCTTCTGCCTGAAGTTCTCCACATTCCTCTGCGTTCATTCCATCCTGCGCGTTCCTCAGGATCCACTCATTTTTTTCACTTCAATGTTTCCTTCCATCTCTCAAGGCCCATAGGACTAAATGTGCTCAACACTCATTTTCCCAAATGGGATGGTGTGATAGTAGTGCTTAATGGCTACAAAGTCATTTCATCTCTGTATATATACCACGTGATAGTGTACTTTACAGCTCTTCCCATCAGGAGGTGGAGTCTGGTTCTCTACTCCTTGAGTCTGGGCTGTTCTTGTAACTTGCTTTGGCCAATAAATGCAGCGTGAGTAACTCTGGGTGACTTTTGAACCTAGATCTCAAGAAGTCTTGTAGCTTTCTTCTTCTCCCTGGGAACCCTGAAGCAACCTATGAAGAAGCCCCAGCTAGCCTGGTGAAGTAAGAGAGATGATGTGGAGAGGCCAGTCAACAGCCAACCATCAGACATGTGAATGAGGCTGTCTTAGACTGTTCAGCCCTAGTCATATTGCCAGGTGACTGACTGCATAAGGGACCCTAGGAAAGACTAGGAGAAGAACCACTCAGCTGATTCTAGCCCAAATTGCTGACCCACAGAATTGTGAGCAAAAAATGGTTATTTTAAGCCACAAAGTTTTTGGGGTGATTTGTTATGCAGCAGTAAATAAGTGAAAGGGCAGGGTTTGTATTGCTGTATTCTTGGTGTCTAGAGGGCATGGCCATGGTAGATTTTCAATAAGAGATTGTTGTTGATCACTGCCATCATGGTGTCACTCCTCTCTTTGCTTAGTCAATCAAGCTTCGCATTTCTCGTGTCTCTCCCTGGTTCTCAAACAGTTCAAAGCTTGGGCTCAATACTGTCTTCCAGAATGACACCTTGCAGTTCTTCTTCACTCCACTGGACCAGCATCCATCCATTTGTTCCTTTCACAGCCCCATGACAGGTCACATCTCTCAGCTCTGTGCTGCATCCCTCACTTCTTACCTTGTTTGTTCACTAACCCTGTGTGGCCAACCCATAGGCTGTTTTCAACCTCCCAGCCTTCCACCATCACTCTGAACCCTCACTACCTGATTCACATGTGCTTGTAATTAGAAAGGGCCTAGGAGACTGCCTTTTATGAGCGAGGAAAGGAAGGCCCAGATAAGTAATAATAATAATTATTATTATTATTAAAATAAACATATTTAATAATAATAATTAAATGATTATTAATAAAATAATAATAATAATTAAATAATTATTAATAATAATTGGCTTATTCAAGGTCACATGATAGCAGTATCAATACCAGAACCCATATCTCATGCAGATTATTACCTAGTAAGTTGCTTATTTGTGCTTGGTTCATGTGTGTGAAACAGTACCTTGTGGTTTAGACTGAAAGTTCTTTGAAGACAGGCATAATATCTTTAACTTTTCCTGCCTTTTCACATTCTCCTGCTATCTCCAAAGACTATCCTGTAACTACTGGACACGTGAGTAGTCAATAAATACTTACTGATTAATTGACATTTAAAAAGAAATTATGCTTGGAACTGTTCTATATCTTGTTTGTGGTGGTAATTACAACAATACATATATGTCAAAACTGGGACTGTACATTAAAAAGGCTAAGTTATACTGTGTATAATTTAAATTAAGGTATAATCAAAGCAGTTTTGCTGAAGAAATCTATCTGATATATGTGGCTAAGTGTATAGGTAACATGTTACTGTGAGAAAAGAAATTTGGCCCATTGCAAATAAATTTGCACATAATAGGCACTCAGTAATGTTACTTGCCTTCCTTCTTGCACACAAATGCTGCATGATCAGCTATCAAGACTGCTAAAGAAAGCATTCCTGCTGTAGGAGATAACTGGATCTCAGAAGACTTTTAAGATCCTATAGTTGGTTTGAAAGATAAATAAATGGCTATTTTGGAATGTGTGTGTAAAGTAAAATATGTGAACACTACCACACTACTCTAAGTGCGGGCCCCCCTTAGAACCTTAATTTTACTTCCAAAGAGACTCAGGTATACTACTATTAGTCCTCTGTTGATAGAAATTATTTAAAACTTAATACAAAAGGGTGAGCAAATGTCCTTTCATTGTCATTCTGGAGCATTGACTGAGAGGCCCACCCAAGGATTATTTAGTTCTCTAGGGGATTACATCTTTGTTTGGCTCATTATTCACTAATGATTAGGGTCCAGACTTTTGGAAGTGACACGTTAATTTACAGATTTTTGTTTGGCAGAGATGAAAAAATTTCTATTTGGTAGAAGAAATAATCCCAAACACTACAGATTAACTGCCCTGTAGGGCACTAATCACTTTTCTATCTAATGTAACTCTCTGTCTAGCATTTTTATTTTCAGTATTGCGTAGATACCGAATCTCTCAAATATTCTTTGAGTCAGCCTTACATCATACTGTTTCCCTCACTAATAAATTAATTTTTGACGTGTTCATTCTGTATTTGTATGTGAGTCATATTTTTAATTTTTAAAACTATATTTTGACACCTCAGGCATCCTACAGCATTGTCTGTGGACCATGCCCCATCCTCTACAAAGTCCCTGAAATCTACTACCGATTGATGGTTTTAATGGTGTACCAACACCTTGAAATACCTTTGTAATCATGGTGGTACCTGAAGAGGTCTTCTCAGGAAAAAGACTGAATACCTCTGCAGGTGCTCAAGAACACTGAAGAAAGACATTCTGAAACTACTCTCACAAAATGAGAAATGAATGTTCCTTCTTATCATGTTACTGTTCTATCTAAAAGCCAAGGGGATGACATTAAGAACCTTTGTTTTAGGGATCCAGAGCAAACAGACTCATACTGGGCCCTTCTTTCCTGTCAAGACACTATTCCTATGATCCGCTTTTGCTAGTAATGGCCATAAAATAACTATATTGGAGCAATAAAAATTGATAAGCTACCAGCTGCCTCAAAAGTCTAATAGCTTTGGCAAAATATACTACAGCACATTGTGATAGAGCCTCATTTTCCCTAACAGGTTTTATTTTAACACTTTCCTTTTCACGCTACTGAATAGCATAATCAAATCAACAAATTCAGCAAATGCTCAGTGTATTCCAGGTACTAGGCACTGCTCAGCCCCCTGCCCCAAGCAGACTCTACTGATTTGTAGTGTCAGTCACTGATTTGTAGTTATCCGGGATGCAAATGGAGAGCAGAGCCTAAATGGAGGGTTGCAGTCTGCCCGGTCCGCACTCAAAAAATTTAAAATGGAGTCAAGCAAAAGGGTGGATCTCTTTCACATTAATAAAGTACAAGACTTAATTATCTATAAGACCACTGAGTATTAAATACATACAGATTTGAAACATCCTGAGAAAAAGGAAGGGCAGGTTAAAACATGGTTCACTAATGAACTGGTATTTATAAACATTCTAAATCAGCCTGACAACTTTATTGAAAGAGGTATGAAACAAGTATTTTGAAATGAAAACTCAAACTCAGAAATAATCCAGAAATGGTGCCCTTTTATACAAAGACCAGAGTGCTAGCTTTCCATGCAGCATAGGGGATCCTCTGCCGAGGAAGTCTGAACCAAAATTCTAAAACAACAGGGAGGAGGGCGTGAAGTGGGTTGAGGATATGGAACAGGAGTAGGGGAAATTTTTTCAACCTACTTTCCCCCTGGTGATTATTTTTTAAAACTCTGTAATATTTCACAATAAAATGTTTTTTTTGTAAGTAATCAGTTTGGGCCAGCTTCTGCCTTGGGATGTAGGAGCTGGAAGTAGTGTTGCTCTCACCCTTACAATTTAGCCAAGCTGAATTCAGATTCATGATTTTTATTGAACCCATCAGGGAGGACTATTTTGCTCAAGTATTTATTGAGAGGAGTATTCAAGTATTTTGCTCATTTTAAAATTTGGTAGTTTGTTTTCTTGCTATTGTGTTTCGAGAGGTTTTTTTAAAATTTTTTTTACAACATTCTGGATAAAAGTCCTTTGATGGTTATGTCATTTATCAGCAGATATTTTCTCTACATCTGTGGCTTCACTTTTCATTCTCTTAGTGTCCTTTACCAAGCAAGATTTTAATTTTGATGAAGTCCAATGTGTCATTTTTTTAAAAGAACTCATGTCTAAGAACTCTTATTAACCCTAGGATATTTTCTCCTATATATTCTTCTAAAAGTTTTGTAGGTATATATTTTACATTTAGATCTATGACTGTCTTGAGTTAATCTTTGTATATGATGTGAAGTTTAGGTGGAGATCTGTTTTTTACGTATGGGTGTCTAATTGTTCCTGCACCATTTGTTCAAAAGACTATCCTTCCTCCTTTAAATTGCTTTTGCATCTTTGTCAAAAATCAGTTGTCTGTCTTTATGTAGGTCAATATCTGGACTCTCTCTCCTGCTCCATTGTTCTGTTTTTATCACTTCATCAATATCACTGTCTTGATTACTATAGCTTTATAGTATGCCTTAGAATCAATTAGTGTGGTTTCTCCAACTTTATTCTTCTTTAAAATTTTTTTTAGCTATTCTAGATCTTTTGCTGTTCTTTATAAATTTTAGAATCAGCTTGTCTGTGTCTACGAAAAATCCTCCTGGGATTTTTATTGGAATTAGGTTAAATATAATGATGAATCTGATGAATTTGGGGAGAATTGACATCTTTAATATGCTGAGTCTTCCACCACATGATTATAGTATATTTCTCCATTTATTTAGATTTTCTTTGATTTTTTTTTCATGGAAGCATCAGTGTTTTGTAGTTTTCAGCATATAGATCTTGTACATGTTTTGTTAGATTTATACCTAAAGACTTCATTTCTTTGGAGCTATTGTAAATGATGTATTTTTAAAAGATTCAGTTTCTAGTTGTTTATTGCCACCATATAGAAATATACTTGATTTTTGTATTGACCTTATATCGTCCTTCCTTGCTGAGCTATTAGTACATAGACTGCCTGATATATTCTAAACAATCATGTTGTTTAGGAGTAGGGATAGTTTAATTTCTTTCTTTCAATCTGTATACCTTTTCTATAATTTTTGTCCCTTATTGCACAAGCCAAGACTTCTAATATGATATTTGATAGGAGTAGTGAGAAAGCATATCTTTTTCTTGTTTCATCTTTAAGTTCTTTATCAGGTTGAGGAAGTTCCCTTCTGTTCCTAGCTGCTGAGAGTTTCTATTATGAATGCATTTTGAATTTTGACAAATGCTTTTGTTGTCATCAACTGATATGATCATTTGGTTTTTCTTTTTCAGACTTAACATGTCGATTATGTTGATTTTTGAACGTTGAACCTGCCTTGCATTTCTGGAATAAACCCCACTTGGTTGTAGGGTTTTATATGTTGCTGTTAGATTTGCTAATATTTTGCTGGGGATGCTTGCTTCTATATTCATGAGGTTATTGGTCTGTTGTTTTCTTTTTTGTATTATATTTGTCTGGGTTTCCTACCAGGGCTTTAGAAAATGAGTTGGGAAGGATTCTCTTATTTATTTTCTGGAAGACATCTTGCAGAATTGGTGTTATTTTTTTTTCTTTAAATGTTTGTTGGAATTTGCCAGCAAAACCATATGGGCCTGGGCATTTCTTTTAAAAAAGATTTTTAGCTATGAATTTAACTTCTTAATAGATGGGGGCATTTTTCAGGTTACCAGCTGCATCTTCAGTGAGTTTTGGTAGTTTGTGGTTTTTGAGCAGTCTGTCCATGTAAGTTGTCTAACTTATGTGCATGGAGTTATTCATGGTAGTATCCCCTTATTCTTTTAATGCCTGTGGGGTCTATAGTGATAATCTCCTCTTTCATACCTGATATTGGTAATTCGAGTGTTCTCTCTTTTTTTTTTCTTTCTCAGTTTTGCTAGAGGTTCATCAGTTTTATTAATCTTTTCAAAGAATAAGCTTTTGTTTTCATTGATTTTTGTCTATTATTTTTCTGTTTTCAGCTTGATTTCTGCTTTGTATTTCCCTTTTCTGCTTGCTTTGGATTTATTTTGCTCTTTTTCTAGTTTCCTAAGGTGGAAGTGTAGATTACAGTTGACCCTTGAACAGCAGGAGTTTGAACTCCGTGAGTCCATTTATATGCAGATTTTTTTCCATAGTAAGTGCTATAGTACTACACCATCCACGTGGTTGGTTGAATCCATGAATGTGGAACTGCAGATACAGAGGAACTGAGGTTTTAGAGGAACCATGGATAGGGAAGGCCAACAATAAGTCAGACGCAGATTTTCGACTGCACGGAGGTTTGGCACCCCTGACCCCTCCATTGTTCGAGGGTCAGGTATATTTATTTGGGACCGTTTTTTCCCTAGAAGGGTATTTACTGCTATGAATTTTCCTCTAAGCAATGCTTCAGGTGAGCCCACAAATTGGGTTATGTTGTATTTTCATTTTTCTTTAATTCAAAATATTTTTTAATTTCCCTTGAAAGTTACTCTTTGAATAATAGATTATTTAGATGTATGCTATCTAACATCCTAAGTGTTTGGAGCTTTTCCTCTTATCTCTCTGTTGTTGATTTCTATTTTAATTCTTTTATGGTCAGGGAATGTATTCTTTATGATTTCAATTCTTCGATATTTGAGGTTTGTTTTGTGACTCAGAATGTGGTATATCTTGTTGATAGAATATATATTCTGCAATGTTCTATACATGTCAGCTAATTCCACTTGGTTGACAGTGGTGTTCAGTTCTTATATATTCTTGCTGGTTTTCTGTCTACTAGTTCTATATATTAATCAGAGAAGAATATTGAAACCTTCAACTATAATTGTGGATTTTTCTACTTCTGATTTTTATTTTGGGGGGAAAATCAGAAAAGAACAGCTTTACTGCTTTTCCAGGCAAAGGAGAGTCACAGCAGGCTAATGCCTTAGAGTGCTGCTAATTTTAGATCAGACAGTTTTTGCTTCACATATTTTAAAGCACTGTTGTTAGGTGTTTATACATTTAGGATTGCTAAGTCTTTTGGATGGATTAATAACCCTTTTAGCATTATGTCATATCTCTCTGTATCCCTCTTTATCCTTGTAATTTTCTTTGAGTTACTTCTTTTGATCGGTGTTTGCATCATAGCTTTTTTCATCTTTTATTTTTTATCTGCCTATATCACTATATTTGAAGTCATTTTCTGATAGACATTGTGTAGTAAGTGGGGTCATGAGTTTTAAATCTGTTCTGACAATCTCTGTCTTTTCATTGTATGTTCAGACCATTACACTTAATGTAGTTATTGATATGCTTGGTTTAGGCCTACCATTTTATTATTTCTTCTCTTTGTGTTACCTCTGCTATTATTTCCTCTTTTTTTCTACTTTCCTGCCTTTTGGGTTATTTGAACATTCTTTTTAGCACTTCATTTTATTTCATCTATGGCTTTGAGTTTATCTCTTTGCACACCTTTTGTGGTTGCTCTAGGGATTATAATATACATATTTAGCTTTGCACAGCCTACTGAGGAGGTTTTTTTTAATGGAGGTACTGGGGATTGAACCCAGGGCCTCGTGCATGCTAAGCACGCTCTCTACCACAATCTCCTTAGAATCAATACTTTACCACTTCAATAGAAAGGCAGAAACCTTACAGCATGTAGGTCCCTTTACCCTCTCCCCATTATGTTTTATTTGTCTTATATATTTCGTTTACACATACTGAAAATCCCTTCACACATTCTTATCATTTTTGCTGTCAGTTGCCAAACATATTTTAAATAATTTGAGAGAGGAATAGTCTACCATATTTACCTAGATTTTACCATTTATGTTGCTGTTCGTTCATTCCTAATGTTCTGAATTTCTTTCTACTGTAATTTCCCAACTTTCTGAAGAACTTACAGTTAGCAGTTCTTTTAGAGCAGGTTACTGGATATAAATTCTCATTCCTGAAGGACTTTTTGCTGGATATAGAATTATGTGTTGACAGTTCTTTTTTCCCCACAGTTCAAACATGTGCCATTTCCTTCTGACCTCGTTGGTTTCTGATAGAAAAAAAAATCCACTGTCATTCAAATTGTTATACCCCTTTAAGGGTAATGTGTTTTTCTCTGGCTGCTTTCAAGAGTTTTTTCCTTTGTGTTTGTGTTCAGCAGTTTGACTTGAATATGTCTGGACATGGGTTTCTTTGGGTTTATTCTGTTTGGGGTTTTTCACTGCTCACGCTATTTAAAATATCATAAGTAAGCTCTAGATTCCAGAATAAATTGGAATGATAATGATAAAAGACTTCTTTTGAAAGTGTCTTTGCTTCATAGGGACTTGCAGACAGTAGAAATAGAAGTACTTGCTGTAAATTCCAGACAGAATTTAACGTTAGTTTAGTAAATTACTGTTGTAACTCCTGCTCCCTTTCAGTGAAGTGGAAGATTGTTGCAAATGGACTAGAATGGAGAGAATTGAGCCCCAGAGAGAATGAGTGAGTTTTATAGCTTTACACACCTAGTAAGTTGCAGGTCTGTAAGTTAGTTTTCAAGTTCTGTTTATACTACTATAATACGTTGCTCTGCACTTACAGAATTTGTCCCTCCTCCCAAGCTGAAACTTTATCATAAGTTTATGGTGAGATGCTGGTTTGAAATGTCAGTTTTTTTCTTAAACAGGTACAGTCTGAAGTTTTAGATTCCTTCAGGGAGGTATCAAGTCTTGGTTTGAGCAGAGATTGGCATACTGCAGCCTGCCAGCCAAATCTGGCCCACTAGCTGTTTTCATACAGCCGCAAGCTAAGAATGGATTTTTCTGTTTTTATTTCTTTTATTTTTTTTTATTGAGGTATAATCAGTTTACAATGTTGTGTCAATTTCTGGTATACAGGATTTTTCTGTTTTTAAATGGTTGAAAAAAATAAAAAAATAATATTTCATGACATATGAAAATTATATGAAATTCAAATTTCACTATCCATAAGTGAAGTTTTATTGGAACACAGCCATGTCCATTTGTTTACATATTGTCTGTGATTTTTTTTTAATGCTGTAATGACAGAGTTGAATAGTTAAGACAGAGTCCTGTCTGAATGACCTGCAAAGAAGAAAATGTATACTGTCTGGCCCTTTACAGAAAAAAGTTTCATAACTCCTTGTTTACAATAATGTCCAGTAAATTGAGTTAGAATACCATTGATCTGAATGAACTGTGTGAAAAAGGTAGCTAGAATTCAAACGTTGCTCTTTGAATAAGTGTCTTAGATGTAAGAAAAATAGAAGGTAAGAGTTATTAACTGATTATAGTACTAGTCTATACACATGTATTAAATATCTTAAGTTCTGCAGCAATATTCTGTACTTTTAAAACTAGCCCTTCAGGAAATCCTGCCATTTGTGACAACCTGGACAAACCTGGAGAGCATTATGCTAAGTGAAATAAGCCAGACAGAGAAAGACAAATACAGCATGGTATCACTTACACATGAAATTTAAAAAAGGGTCAAACTCATAGAAACGGAGTAGAATGGTGGTTGCCAGAGGATAGAAAGTGGGGGAAGTGGGGAGAGGTTGGTAAAAGGGTACAAACTTTCAGTTATAAGGGGATAAGTTCTGGGGATGTAATGTACAGCATGGTGACTATAGCTAACAATACTGTATTTTATACTTGAAAGTTGCTAAGAGTAGATCTTAAATGTTCTCACCACAAAAAGGAAAAAAAGGAAACTATATGAAGTGATGGATCTGTTAACTTGATGGTAGGAATTCTTTCACAACGTGTATGTATATCAAATCATCCATTGTACACTTTAAATATATTATAATTTTATTTGTCAGTTACACCTCAATAAAGCTGAGGGGGAAATTAAATAAATAAAGGGCAAAAATAAAATAAAATTAGCCTTTCAGATCAGGAGAAATTGATTGGAAGAAAAGCCAGAACTGTTTCTTACCTGGTTGTTTGAAGACAATTGTCAGTTGGAGGCACTTGAGGCCCAAGTGTAAGAGGCTTAGGGAGGTTTTCTTGACTGGACGAGATAAAGGCTGTTATTTAAATTTTGTTTCCTGCTTCTAAGTTGGGCTTTTTATAGGTCTAATTAGCTAGTTGACTTTCTGTAAGCTGCTTTTGTGAGTCTTTCTCTATGACTAGTGAGAGGAAATGGCTGATCACTTTCAAATGAAGAGGAAAGCCCAACTCAGACCATGAACTGAGCCTGCCATTAACCCTCACCCTTACCCCTGTAGGTTGGCCCTTTCCTCTGGGCTTACAGACCTACCTTGACAGCTGGCATCAGAAGTCCATTGCGATGTCCATGGCTTGTTTCTCCTAACCTCTTTCCTCCATTCCAAGGACCAGATGAGCCACAGCTGTACTATGCATGCATTTAGGGATATTTTTCAGCCCAAGGTAACTTCTATTACCCACTGAAACTTAAGCTTCTTAAGTGGGTTGCCTATCATAGAGTTCCTAGAAACAACCTATTTTATTTAAATTTTTTTTAACATGGGCACATTATTATCAACCAAAGGCTATAGTTTACATTAGGGTTCACTCTTGATGTTGTACATTCTATGGGTTTTCACAAATGCATAATGACATGTAGCCACCACTATAGTATCATACAGAATAATTTCATTGCCCTAAAAATCCCTTGTGCTCCATCTAGTCATTCCTCCATCCCTCCCTCTCCCCAAACCCCTGGAAACCACGGGCTTTTATTGTAGAAACAACCAGTTTTAAGTGCACAGTACACAATTTTTAGGGTAAAAATACTATTCTCTTGATTTGGAAACTTATCTTTTAGGTGACGGGAAAACACATCTCTCTTTGTACTACACATGCATATGTATTTTCTACACATGTGTGTTCTGTAACTATACATTCCCTCTTGGATCTGTTATCACCATGAAATACAACTGTCCTGAATGTCCTGGGCCTACACCATCCTGGAGGTGAAACCAGGGTCTGGATAACAGTCACTCAGACTTTTGCTAGCTCTCTTATAGTTCTCCAGCTTCCAGGGCAGTCTTCAAACATGCCCAGTTTACCTGGGAGATATCTGCTATATTTTCCTGAGTAGGTACTCTAGAGCTCCAAGTGTCATCTCCCGCCTCTCCTCTTCCCTCTAGCACTTTTGGTGACCCATGGGGCAGCGTCCTTGCTGGGCTACTAGTGCTTTCAATCCCTGAGGCTGCTCTCCTGTGTGTTTGCACAGCCCTCAGTGCTGCAGATACCACTGACATACCTGACTGTCTGTGTGGGTGAGCCACTCATCCAGTACCCAGTTAAAGGTACTGGTGTCTGTACTACGGCTTTAACTCTCTCATCCTCCTGCTGCAGCTGAAGTGTCTGGGGCTGTGAAGGCTGCATGTCAGCTTGTTTAGGTTTCTGTGGAAAGCCCCTCTCTTACTGGATTCTGAACCAAGTCCTTGAAAGCTGGGCTTTTAGATAAACCTGAGTAAAACACTTTACACCATTTTCTGGATCACTCTTCCCTCTTACCTTGGGGTATTGCCACTAGATCCAGTCGATTAGCTACCATCTTCTCTTGGGACCCCCTTCTTTATTAGGGAGTTCCTTGGTTCCTCAAGAACCTATATTCCTGGTAAGATAGGCTGCTCCTAGGCATACCTGACAGGCGAGAAAACCTCTGGTGTGTTAATCACCTTCTGCTCAGGTGCGGCCCCTCTGTGGGTTCATGTATGTATTGATAATATATGCCCTATGGTACATATCCTTGAGGAGATTTTAAGGCTGATCAACTGCTGTAGGAAGTCCAAAGCTTAATTTCTACCTTTACCTAAACTAGGCCATCTCTTGCATTCATCTGAGATGTTATTGCATTCGTTTGGTCTTCTCTGTGCCCAAACATCCTGCCATGTGCCACCTTGTGCCCACTTAAGGCGTAAGTGGTTGACCTACCTATCCAATGTTACTGTTTCATAGAAGTTGGCTCTTATTCTTCCCAAACCTTCATCTACTTTTGTATCCTCTTCCAAGGACTGTTAGTCTCCTTTTTCTGGTTTCTTGAGGCAGGAGCTTAGACTATTGACTTGAGACTTTGTTCTTTCCTAATCTAAGTATTTTGTATTATAAACTTCCCTCTCAACACTGCATTAGCTGTGCCCCACAAATTTTGATATGTTGTTGTGTATTTTCATTTTCATTCAGTTCTGTGTATTTCAGAAATTTCCCTTGAGATTTCCTCTTTGACCCGTAGCTTATTTGGAAGTATGTTATTTAGTTTCCAAATGTTGGAGATTTTCCTGTTATATTTCTGCTATTAATTTCTGCTTTGATTCCATTGTCATCAAAGAATGTATTCCCTATGATTTCAATCTTATTAAATTTGTCTAAGCTTATTTCATGGCCCAAGATATGGTCTATCTTGTTATATTTTCTGTGGGTACTTGAAAAGAATGTAATATGCTGTTGTTGGATGCAGTGTTTTTTTTTTTAACAGATGTCAATTAAATCCTATTGGTTGATTGTGTATGTTAAGTTCTTCTATATCTTTGCTAATTTTCTGTCTACTGGTTCTGTCAGTTGTTGAGAGAAGAATGTTGAAATATCCAAATATAACTGTGGATTTGTCTATTTGTCCTTTCAGTCCAATCAGTTTTTGCTTCACATATTTTGCAGCTTTTTTTTTTGGTGTATACACATTTAAGATTGCTGTCTTGGTGGATTGACTCTTCTGTCATTGTTTAATGTTCCCCATTTGTGATAATGTTCCTTTTATTGATGTTAATATAGCCACCCCTCCTTTTTTGAGTAATATTTATATCTTATATCCTTATCCATTTTTTCACTTTCAACATACTTATATCTTTATATCTGAAGTGAAGTTGCTGTAGACAACATATAGATGGATCATGTTTTTTAACCCACTCTGCCAGTCTCTCTCTGTCTTTTAACTGGTTTATTTAAATCATTTATATTTGCTGGTCCTTCAGAGATCAATAAAATGTCTATCCATGGAATATATTTTCTAGATTTGTTTCTGGCTTCTTCATGAGTGACTCTTTAAATATATGATATAATGATAAGCTTACTAGCTGAAGAGTCAGATGTCTTGGAGCATAGGCCTTCCTTTGCCATACAGCAGTTCTGTGACCTTGGACAAATGGTACCACCCAGTTCCATTTAAAAATGCTCACTGAGTTTCTGTTGGGCACCAAATACTGGGCTAGGTTCTAGAAATACAAAGATAAGACATGACACACTCTTTGCCTTCCAGGAATTTAGAGCCCATTAGGAGACATGTACAAGTAATCAGATAATTACAGGGAGTAAATATTATGGTAGATATTAGTATGGGCATTTTACCCAGCTTGAGAGTGGGAGAAGAGATTAGGTCAGGCTTCTAACAGAGGTGATGGCTGTGCTGAATTTTAAATGACCAGTAGAGATTGATCAGGAAGAAGGGAGCAGAGGAAGAAAATTTAGAACATTTCTGAGTTTTTGTTTCTTTCTGTTTAAGGAGAGATTGGTGGTCCAATCAAGAAAAAATCCAGCCCCCCCCACCCCCAGAACACGTATTTAGTATTGTATTATCTAAATATCCTCAGGCCTTGGTATCCTATGAGTCTATTTATACCCAAATTGCATGGTTCTTGGTGCTGTTGGCTCCTGTTGGACTTTAAGCCTCCAGCAAAGTGTTCACCGTTAGGTCTGTAAGTCATCGTGGAGTATCTCACCTGTCTTCATAAATAAGTATCAATTATAGTCACTATTCTCCTGTGCAAATCATTTATACAGCAAATGCTTAGGATTGGTGGTGGGGAAGAGGGCAGCATCATAGTCTTCAAAGGACTATTAAATTTACACTTGATATTTCTAATTCCTGTCACATTTCTAATTCCTGTATTCACCCTAATGATATCTTCTGCATATAAGTAAGTTTTATAGTATTTGTTTCCCTCTTCTTCAAACCATGTTTGTATTTATTAGTAAGGATTAAATAACATTTTAAAGAAGTTCTTCACATAAAACTAACATTGTAAATCAATTACTCTTCAATAAAAAATAAGAATTAAAAAAAGAAATAAAACTTTAAAAGATCTTTAATATTGTGAAGACAGCGTGACCCTGAAGTCTGCAAAAACATTATCCGGACTTCCCTGAATCTTGTTTTGCAAATCCTGTTGGTGCTGTGCTGCAGAGACAACAGATTAAAATGTAAAAATTAATAAAAAAGAAGTTCTTTAACCACCTTAATTATTCTTACTCCCTTTTTGAGAATTCCTTTTCTGTTGTCTATAGTCTTTCTAATAATTGGATGAATACATAGTGGTACAGAATACAGGAGCTACAGGATAACCTCCTCACGGTATTCACCAGTGGCCATGCCTTTTAGAAGGGTATCTGGTTTGGGAAGACATGGAGAATGATAAAGAGTTGGAAAGCAAGACTTTAGAGTAGCAGGTAAAGGATTATGATTAACTCTGCAAAAGGGAAGATTGAGGGTGCTCCTTCAGTACTTCAGTACGGGACATTTTAAACAAAATTTGATAGTGGCCAGTTATAATTATGAGTACTAAAAATAATATAAGGACACTTTATTGCTGTGATGGGCTTAGGAAAAGAAGGAACTATTTCTAACAACTGTTGAAATGTTGAAATGGATTCTGAACGGATAAGAAGAATATTCTATCTAGGCCTGAGAGAAAAAATTTATAGTCTCCTCTTTAGGGGTTCAGGTGAATGTAGAGGACTTAAGAGGCAGTGGGCAGGATTGGGGAGGGGGCATTCTTACATCATCACCCAGCCCTCCCATGGAAGTAGCATGATATAATGGGGAGATAGGGTTTTGGGAAACAGTCTGTGGGTTAAAATCTCAGCTCACTAATTCCTTACTGAGACTTATTTGTATAAATGGATAATATCATGTGATAGGTGTGATTAAATGAATTAAAGTATGTGAAGCATCTACCACAGCAAAGGGTGCCCCCATGAGTATAGTCCCCCATTCCCCTCTTTATAGTCTGTCCCTAGCTTGGTTTCCCAAATTCACTGCTCATCAGCCTCTCGTACTACTCTGTAGTCTAATCGTACAGAATTACTTATTTTTTTGTCTGTTAGCTTGTTCATTTTATTTTGTTTTAAGCATGTTGTGCCTTTCCTTGCCATCATGTGTGTTGCCCTTCACCTTGGAGAATTCGCCTTGCTCCAGTGCTGGCCTTCCACTTGGTGAACTCTGAACTGCAATAAGGATGGAGTTACTTAGGGATGGACTTGAGGTCACCTAGCTCTTGAGATCTGATCTACATAAGCCAAGATGGCAATCTATTGATATATAGTGAAAATTCATCTAATTGCATTTTTTGTGTATAGTCACCTCACACCAGATTGCAAGAGCCAATTTTGCATATCACTTTCAAACTCCATGACGAGTGACATCATCTTAATAGTTTGAAATTGACCATGGTGAGAGTATCTACATAGCAGAAATCAGTAAACTACAAATCAGAGCGCGCCCCCCTCCCCGGCCCAAGAGACTGTTGCTAAACATTTATCAGCACACCGCTGATACTATTTCTCTGTCTCTTTGGGCGAGTTGTGGGAAGCCAAGCCATCTTCACAAGATTATTAATTACATCATACTTGTGGACTTGGACCAGGGACTTTAGTGATGTGATTCTCATATTTGATGTTATCAGCATGAGAGCTCTTCTTGGTCCTTTTCTGAAACTGTGGTTTTCCTGTTCTTCAGCTCAAAGCTGTGGGTACTTAGACATGAACTCCATCTTCTCTGGGCCGTGCTTAGATGGGAACTTCTGACTGTGACTTGCCTTTTTTCAGTCCTTTGGACTGATCTACCTTTTATTCTCAGTCTTTTTCCATCCTAAATAGAATATAAAATATAATTGTTTGCTTTTACTAAATTGTAGTCATACTCCAATCCTGCTTCCCTAAAGTGAAGTCAGATTTACTTCCTCTTTTTGCATCCATGCCACTTGCAGATTAATTTGTTTGGAGTTTCAGGTGTTGATGAGCTTTTGGTCCCCTGTACAGGCAGGATCTGGTTTGCCTCCATAGGTGTTCAGTCACATCCAGATGTGAGTTTTACTAATTATTTCTCAGAGTAAACACCTGCATTTTGCAGTTCTAAGTTCTTGGGAGATACCATGCTCTTTGGTTGGTCCATGTCCTGATAATGTGTCACTTCCAACATGGAATCTCCACGCCCTTCCTGGATAGATTTAGTCACTATCCTTCCATTCTCCTAGGAAATTTGGAGCCTCCTCTTCTGTTATAAAACATGTCACCCTGAGTTGTGGTAATTTGTTTTCCTCTCCTTATCATCTCACCAGAGCCCTAAGCTCCTTGAAGTTGCAGGCCTTGCTGTTATCTGTCCCTTTATTTGCAGTACTGAGCATGGTGTCATGCCTGTAGTATCTTGTACATAAATTTGGAGTGTGGGTAAATTAATAACATTCTGTGAAATTAGAGGGAATGTGAAAGTTAAGTTAGTCTGTAGGAGTTTATTAAGATTAAATCCCTGTCTAAATCCAAATTTCACACTGTGGGTTAAGAATCAATTCCTGGACAGCATTTTTGTCCCCTTTATAATACTTTTCAATTCTGATAATTGCTAAACTATGTGAAAGTGCCTTTGGGAAAATTCCCTATATAGGAAGGAGCACGTAAAGGAACGTCACTCTGGATCTACAACTTTGTCCTGGAATTATGTGGGCAAATGAACTAATCCTATTTAAAGGATGGTTTCCCCTCTGTGAATAGATAGCAGCTGGCTTCTTTGATGCTGTCTCATGAAATTCTGCGTGTGTAAAGGATGCCTATGTTCTTCTTCGTGCATTTTGTGGACTCACTTCATTCATTGCAGTTTCAACTTTACGTGTTTCTGGTTACTGCCAGTGAAGATTCAGGTTAAGTACCAAGTGTTACTGATGGTTCAGCAGACAAGAATCAGGGAGAGGGAGATGTACATGCTAAAGAATAATAGAAGTGAAGAGGGTGGTGGTAGTAGTGAGCAAAGAGAGAAACCCTTAATTACGCATACATATAGCATAAGGGACAATCTAAAATATAAGTGCAAATAGAATGTACCTGAAGAAAAAGTGAGCAAATCATAAATGCACAACTCTATTAATAATCTCAAAGTGAACATATCCATTTAACTAGTGCCCAGATCAAGAAAAAGAACACCACTGGCACCTCAGAGACCCCGTTTCTGTTTCCTGGCAGTGACTTGCTCACCCCTTCCTTCTATCCTAGAGGTTACCAAGTTACCATTATCCTGAATTCCATCACTATAAATTAGTGCTGTGTTTTCACTTTGCAAAGTTGGAGAATATATGTATCATAAAGTTTTTTTTAAATCTATTATACTGCGATGAATATATCTATCTGAACATTCTCACAGATGTCTTTTGAGGAACAAGTATGTGCATTTCTGTTGGATATATAACTAAAGAACAAGGTCATAGGGTATGCATATGTTAAGCTTTAGTAGATATTGTCAAACAGCTTTCCAAGTTGTTTATGCTAATTTACATTCTTGCCAGCAGTATACCAGAGGTACCATTATTCACATCTTTGACAACACTTGAATTGTTTTTTTTAATTGAGTTGTAGTCAGTTTACAATGTTGTGTCAATTTCTAGTGTAGAGCACAATTTTTCAGTTATACATGAACATGTATGTATTCTTTGTCACATTCTTTTTCACTGTGAGTTACCACAAGATCTTGTATGTATTTCCCTGTGCTATACAGTATAATATTATTTATCTATTCTATATATACCTGTCAGTATCTACAAATTTCGAACTCCCAGTCTGTCCCTTCCCACCTCCTTCCCCCCTGGCAACCACAAGTTTGTATTCTATGTCTATGGGTCTGTTTCTGTTTTGTATTTATGTTCTTTTTTTTTTCTTTAGATTCCATATATGAGTTATCTCATATGGTATTTTTCTTTCTCTTTCTGGCTTACTTCACTTAGAATGACATTCTCGAGGGACATCCATGTTGCTGCAAATGGCATTATGTTGTCTTTTTGTGGCTGAATAGTATTCCATTGTATAAACGTACCACATCTTCTTTATCCAGTCACCTGTTGATGGACATTTAGGCTGTTTCCATGTCTTGGCTATTGTAAATAGTGCTGCTGTGAACATTGGGGTGCATGTATCTTTTTGAATTAGAGTTCCCTCTGGATATACACCCAGGAGTGGGATTGCTGGATCATATAGTAAGTCTATTCCTAGTCTTTTGAGGAATCTCCATACTGTTTTCCACAGTGGCTGCATGAAATTGCATTCCCACCAGCAGTGTTGGAAGGTTCCCTTTTCTTCACAGCCTCTCCAGCATTTGTCATTTGTGGACTTTTGAATGATGGCCATTCTGACTGGTGTGAGGTGATACCTCGTTGTAGTTTTGATTTGCATTTCTCTGATAATTAGTGATATTGAGCATTTTTTCATGTGCCTATTGATCATTCGTATGTCTTCACTGGAGAATTGCTTATTTAGGTCTTCTGCCCATTTTTGGATTGAGTTGTTTGTTTTTTCTTATTAAGTAATAAGAGCTGCTTATATATTCTGGAGATCAAGCCTTTATCAGTTTCATTATTTGCAAAAATTTTCTCCCATTCCGTAGGTTGTCGTTTTGTTTTGCTTATGGTTTCCTTTGCTGTGCAAAAGCTTATAAGTTTAATTAGGTCCCGTTTGTTTATTCTTGCTTTTATTCCTATTGCTTGGGTAGACTGCCCTAGAAGAACATTGCTGATATGTATGTGAGATAATGTTTTGCCTATGTTTTCTTCTAGGAGATTTATTGTATCTTGTCTTATGTTTAAGTCTTTGGTCCATTTAGAGTTTATTTTTGTGTATGGTGTAAGGGAGTGTTCTAGCTTCATTGATTGACATGCTGCTGTCCAGTTTTGCCAACACCATTTGCTGAAGAGGCTGTCTTCATTCCATTGTATGTTCTTGCCTCATTGTTGAAGATTAATTGACCAAAAGTTTGTGGGTTCATTTCTGGGCGCTCTATTCTGTTCCATTGATCTATATGTCTGTTTTTGTACCAATACCATGCTGTCTTGATTACTGTAGCTCTGTAGTACTGTCTGAAGTCTGGCAGTATTATTCCTCCAGCCTCTTTCTCTTCGGTAATGCTTTGGCAATTCTGAGTCTTTTGTGATTTCATATAAATTTTATTATGATTTGTTCTAGTTCTGTGAAATATCTCCTGGGTAATTTGATAGGGATTGCATTAAATCTGTAGATTGCTTTGGGCAGTGTGACCATTTTAACAATATTGATTCTTCCAATCCAGGAGCATAGGATATCTTTCCATTTTTTAAAGTCTTCTTTAATTTCCTAATCAGTGTTCGAATTGTTTATATTTTGAGTTGTAGCCATTCTGATGAATAGTAGTGGTATCTCGTTGTGGCTTTCTTATTGTTTTAATTTAAATATAATTTACCTACAATAAAATGCAAAGATTTTAAGAGTACAATTTGAGTTTTGACAAATGTATATACCCGTATAATTCGCATCCCAGTCAAGATATAGATGATTTCTGTCACCCTGGAAAGTACTGTTATGTCTCTTTTCAAAGTCGATCCTCTTCAACCAGAGGCAACCACGATTCCAATTTTTGTCACCATAGGTTAGTTTTGCCTGTTATTGAACTTTAAGTAAGTAAAATCATACAGTATGTAAGCTTGTGTCCCGCTTGTTTTTGGCTTATTTTGTTCAACATAATGTTTTTGAGATTTAATCCATGATGTCATATTTATCAGTAGTATATCCTGTTTTATTGCTGAGTAGTTTATTGTATGAATGTACCAAAATGTCTTTTCTCTTGTTGATGTACATTTGGGGTTTTTTTGGAAGTCTTATTGTGGTTTTAATTTGTATTTCCCTGATGCCTAATACTATTGAACATCTTTTCATAATTTATTGCCATTTGAATATTCTCTTATGAAGAGCCTGTTTAATTAAGACTGTTGCTGCTTTTCTATTGAGTTGTGTGTCTTATTAATTTATTGGAGTTCATTATGTAGCCTGGATATGAATCCATTCTAATTGGAGAGTCTTTTCACTCTCTTAAGAGCATCCTTTTCACACATTCATACAGGAATGTTCATAGTAGCTTTATTTGTAATAACCGAAAACTTGAAACAACACAATGTCCTTCAGTAGGTGATTGGTTAAACAAACTGTGGTGCATCCATATAATGGAATAAAAGGATGAACTATTGATATGTGGGACAACTTGGATGGATCCCAGGAGCACTATGCTGAATGAAAAAAAAAAGCCAATCTCAAAAGTGTATATACTGAATAATTTCATTTATATAGCATTATTAAAATGACTTTATTGAGGTATAATTTACATACCACAAAGTTCACATGTTTAAACATAAAATTGAATGCTTTTTAGTACATTTACCAAGTTATGTAACCATCTCCGTAATTCAGGTTTAGAATATTTCCATCACTCTAATAAAATTCCTTGTGCCCGTTTACCATCACTCCAGTCCCCTCCCCTGGAGCCCTAGGAAGCTGCTAGTCTACTCTCTGTCCCTATAGAATTGCCTTTATGGACATTTTGTATAAATAGAATCATACACTGTATGCTCTTTTGTGTCTGGCTTCTTTCATATAGTGTAATGTTTTTGAGGTTCATCCATGGATGTGTCATGTATCAATAATTCATTCCTTTTTATTATTGAATAGTATTATATTATATGGATATACCACATTATGATAATCTTCACTATGGATTGACATTTGAGGTGTTTCCAGTTTTTGGTTCTTATGAATAAAGCTGCTTCAGACATTCGTGTTCATGTCCTTCTATTATTTGTTTTGTGAGGGGAGGTAATTAGGTTTCTTCACTGATTTTGGCTTGGAGGAGGAATTGGAGATTGAACCCAGGACCTCCTATGTGCTGAGCATGCACTCTACCACTTGAGCTATACCTTTCCCCCTCATATTCATGTCCTTGTGTAGATGCATGTTTTCGTTTCTCTAGGGTACATTCCTAGGAGTAGAATTGCTGGGTTGTGTGGTAAATTTATGCCAAAGAAACTGCCAAACTATTTTCCAAAGTGGCTGAACCAAGTTATAGCCCCACCAGTTCTTGGAGAATGTTCCTTGTGCACTTGAAAAGCATGTGTATTTTGCTCATCTGGGGGGGAGTCATTTGTAAACGCCAGCTAGGTCAGTTTTTTGGTAGTGCTGTGTAAGCTTTCCATAGTCTTGCTTGATTTTCTGTCTAGTTCTATCGCCAGGAGTAGGATGTTGAACTCTGTTAGTGTTGAATTTTCGATTTCTTCAATTCTTTTTCTTTAGCTTTCAGTGGTTTGATTATGATGTGTCTGGGTGTAGATTTCTTTGTATTTATTACATTTGATATTCTCTCAGCTTTTTGGAAATTTTCAGCATCACACTCTTTTTCTTCTCTGTATTGGATGCCAGTTACACAAATGTTAGATCCTTTATTGTTATCTTACAGGTCCTTGAGGCTTTGTTCTCCCCACCCCAATCTTTTTTCTTTCTGTTAGATTGGCTAGTTTATCCATTTTCAGGTTCACTGCCTCCTCCATAATGCTGTTGTGTTCTTCCAGTGAATTTTTTATTTCAGTGATTTTATTTTCCAGTTCTGAAGTTTTAATTTGGTTATCCTTTATATTTTCTCTACTTTCCCAATAACTTTCTATTTAACTTTCTTTCAAGAGCGTTCAAGTTTGGTGATTGCTCATTTGAGCATTTTCATAATAGCTGCTTTAACGTACTTATTAGATAATTTTAATGCTTGTGTCATCTCATTGTTGACATCTGTTGATTGTCTCTTCCCATATGAGTTGGCATTTTTGTTTTTTGTATACCAAGTAATTTTGGATTTTATCCTGGACATGGTGAATATTATGTTATTAGACTCTGTCTCTTGTTTCAGTCCAAAAAAGGATGTTGATATATTTGTTTAGCAGTCAGTTGGCCTGGTTAGGTTCAGACTGCAAGTGCAAACTCACTTTCTGTGGGCTATAGTTCCAGTGTCAGTTCTATATTCAGTGCCTTTGCAGTGCTATTCAGCTCTGTACCATATGTGACGCCCACTGGTCAGTCTGAGACCTGAATGTCTCTTAGCTCAGTTCTCAAAATCTTTGACATGTTCATTAGGATCAAATCCACATATACACAGATGCGGAGTTGATCAAAGTTGTTTATAAGCAGCTTTATGGGTGTGCTTTCCTGAGCTCTTCCTTCTTTGTTATTTCCATGGTACTTTTCTGGTTTTCTAGAGCTTTCCTTTTTTGGTCCTCCAGTCAGAAACCACCCACTTTCACAATGCATTGCCTCTGGAGCACAAGGGGCAGGCAGAGAGAGAGAGAAAATAAGAAGAAACAATGGGACTTGGCTTTGCCCTTTGGGAGCTAGGTATAGTTCCCCTGAATGTAGTGGAAGTTTCCTCTCCGTTGAGAGCTTTAAATCCTACAGTCTTCCTCTGCCAGTTTTGTTACTGCTGCCACAACCTTCACCATGGGATTTTCTGGGCGCAAGAGAAGGGAGAAAGAGAGAAAACCCCAGGGGATTTCCCCCCAGTCTGTTTTAGTAGTTCCCTTTTCCGAAAAAAGCACCTTGAGCCAGAACATGTGCTCTAAACATAGTGCTCACTTTCAGGTTTTCTTGTGTTTTCAGCCAGAGAATACTGGAGGAAAAAGTGGTAAAGTCACCACCAGTTCAGTTGTACTTGGCATCCTGATATTCTTCCCAGATTTACCTGCTGATAATATACTTTAAAGAGTTCTCTAATAACTGTCCATGCATTCTGTACAGATTTTATAGTTGCTTTCAGTGGACAAGAGAGTGGATGTATTGATTTCCATCTTACCTAGAACCAGAAGTCTAAAGTGATATTTTAAGTGATGTTTTGAATTGGTTTCCTCAACTCCCCCAAATATTTGTATCTCTGAAATAATAGTTTCAAAGATGCAGTGTTTGGTGTAGTTATGTGGACAAAAGTTTCTAAGTGTAAGCAGAAGAGCTGCACTATTGGCATAATACATCATGACCTCCTGAAAAACAAAGGCACTTTTCTGAAGGCATACATGGTAATCTCATCCAGAAACACAGGTCTTTGTCCTTGTGCAGCATATCATTGACCTCCTTGTTTTCCTTGGCCCTGCCTCTTTGTCACGTTCTCTTACTTCTGTCCTGCTGTTTTCCAGTAACCTTTGCCCACCCCCCGGCCCCCAGGACTTCATTCATCAACTCCTTTCTCCTCCTCGTCCCTCCCCTGTTTGTCTCTGGTTTTCCCCACACTCTCTTCTTCTGAACATTACATTCTTGCATTTTTATCACCAGACTCTTCTTCTTCAGTGGCAAGGGTAAATACATTGCCCTGTGACTTCTTAGGATGTAAGTACTTGCACTTGAAGGACGGAGAAGCTAGGCTGGGGAGGTGAGGGGTAAATAATCAGCTTTTGCTTATAGATTAGGGCTAAACCTGAGTCCCTGCCAGGCATTGTGGTGATCTGGCCAGCCACTTTTCCAGCTCACTGAAGCTTTTTCTCTCATCCAGTGTTTCTGGTGATAGTGGGACCAAGCCACACGAAGCTCCAGCACAGCCCGGAGTATAGGTCTAGAAGGAAGGTAGTATTCAAGCCACACCAACCTCATTAACTTGGGGATAAATCAGAGCCTTCTGAGCTGTTTTGTTTTGTTTGTTGTAAATCTTGAAATTTAATAGGAAGAAACTACTAAATAAGTAACTTTTATGCAAGCATTTCCTATTGTTAGTTATGTGGTACAGAATCACTGCAGGAAGTAAATCCTAAAAGGGCAAAAATACATGGGCAAAGCACATGTTTTTATGTTGCAGCATGCTTTCACTATTTGGATGGTGGAAACGTAGCTTCCTTAAAAACCACGGTGGGCTTCCCAGGTGTCTGTTCAGATCCATCAGGTTCCAGGCATGCAAAGGCTGCTCACCTCGTAACCTTCTGGGCATGTATTAGCTGTGTACAGATAAAACTTGTAGATACAAAAGATATGGTACCTTTTGGAAAGAAAATCCTCAGGTACAGCATGTTGTCTCATTTACTCCCGCTAACATTCATTACCTTCATGTCTGAGAGCAGGGCAACAGCAGGGAGCTGCCTGAGTTCTGACCTACTGTTTTTACGCCAGACCGGCCCTCCTCACACAAGAATAGGTCAATGATACTTGTTTTCCACTGCTAAGATTTTTATTTTTTCTTTTGGCAGTAGTCAAAGCAACTAGTTAAAAGGAAAACAAACTCGTTATTCTTACTCCTTCATTTTACACAGTAATACTGATCTCAGTGGCATGTTTCTGTGGAGATCTTTAGCTATGGGAGCAATTTGACTTCGGTGCTTAAGAAAACAACTAATAAGTCACAGAAACAGTGGTTAAATAGACAACAGTTCTACAAATAATGCTGATTTAATTATGTATGTAAAGTTGACCAAGGCACAAATATTAAAGTGAGCTTTATTCAAGGCCAGTATAGTTCTTATAACCCTCCTCCTATAATAATTTTCAGGCCCAATTAAGTGAATCATTCCTTATTGATTGTGAAACATTCCCAAGTAAAACCATTACAGGCTATATTGATTTCAGATTGTTGCATTATTTTTTAAAGCTTTTCTTAGGATAACTGCTCCATTTTCCAGAGCCTGTGAGCTCTAAACTGTGAGGTTCTGGAGGTCCAACTTTGATGGAACCTGAGAATTAGAAGAACCTTGGAGATCACCATATTCTTGCACCTTCCCAGCGCAAGAATCCTCTCCACAATATTCTGTCAGATAGGCCCCTGTCTGACTCTTGACCACTTTTTTCCCCCAAAGGATACATATTTTTCCTCCATGCATTTTTGATGTTACTCATTCATCTTTCTATGATAGGTCATTCTTTTTTCCCAAGCCAAGATCTGCCTTCCAGGATCTCTCACCATCGTTCTCAGCTCTCCCCTCCATTACTACACAGAGCAAATCTCCTTTGTCCAAAATAGTTAAAGCTATTTTCCTATTTCCCATTCTCCTTTCTTCCGCCCGTTGTCTTCTGAGACTAAAAAATTTTGCTTCTTTCAACAGCTTATTTCAAGGATTTTAATGCAATGAAAAATTCATAGAATAATATAATGATCACTCATAGTCTCTACCAGCCAGAATTATCAAAAATTAAGATTTTGTCATATTTTTCTTTTTCTTAGATAAAGGAATTAAAACATTACAGGGATGGTTATTTTCCCTTTGATCACCTCTTCTAATGTCCTCCCTCAGTTTCATGCATATATAGGTATGCATAAACAACATATAGGTTTGCTTTGGCTCTCTGTTTTAATTTACACAAATGGTGTTATTATGAATGTGTCTCTATGTTTTGTCCACACAGCAAAATGTCTTAGATCTTTTCATATGTTTTGTATTAATCTTGCAATACAATATATTGTTTTAGTCGTTATATATAACATAAAATATTTATGGCTGTCTACCATCTGGGCATGTGGTAGGATTGTAGTTCCTACCCCTTTTGAAGTTAGGTGTGGCCTTGTGACTTGCTTTGGTCAACGAAATGTAAGAAAAAGTAATGGGTGCAACTCCAAATGGAAATTTTAAAAGCCAGTATGAGATTTACCACATTTCATTCCCCTGGCAAATAGGAGATAGGGTTTCTCTGTCAGCTTGGCTCTGAGAATAACTATATTAAACTTTTCTGCCTACTCACTTTAAACATGTAGTGTAAGGAATAAATAGACTTTGGTTGTGTTAAACCACTCAGATTTTAGGTTCCTTTTGTTAATTTGGCAAATTTAGCCCATCCTAATTTGTAAGTAGACCATCATCATTGTTTTAATGGCTATAAATTATCCCACAGTGTGAAAACACCTTTTTCTGCCTAGCCAGTCTCCTACTGACAGAAGCCGAAGGACTTCCTGAATTTTGCTTTTATAAACAATTGTGTATTGATAATTGTATAAATTTGTGAGAATTTCTCCAGGATTTGTGGGACTTTCTCTAGAAATAGGGTTGCTGGGTCACAGGGTATGGATATTTTCAGTTTTACAGGATTCTGTCTTTGCTATCTAAGGTGCCTATAACAGTTTATAGTCTCACCGTTTCAACTGTCATTTGTATTATATGATTCCCAAATCTTTTTCTTTCTTTTTTTAATTTTACTTTATTGAGTTATAATCAGTTTACAATGTTGTGTCGATTTCCAGTGTAGAGCACAATTTTTCAGTTATACATGAACATACATATATTTATTGTCACGTTCTTTTTCACCATGAGCTACCACAAAGATCTTATATATATTTCCCTGTGCTATACAGTATAATCTTGTTTATCTATCTCAAACTTTTTTCTAATCTTGGTTCCCCTCTCTGGATTCACTTTCATCCATCATAGTTTCTCTGTGATGCTCAGACTGGAAATTGGTTGTCCAGTTGTTGTCCAACCAAGGGAGATGATAATATTTTCAAATTTAGCCCAATTTGAATAGCTGCATCATCCTAGGGTATTTGCTGGCATAGAAAACTGAACATCTATCATCCTGTATTTAGGTTGGTACCACCTCTCACAAGGCCTCATGGCTTGGCAATAGATTTGGAAGCCATACAAATAGCCCTGGTCCATGTGGGTAACTCACTTCGTACAACTTAGTCTAGTTAATTAACTAGCTAAGATCACCCACCTGGTTGGGATTTAAATCCAAGCACACCACAATATCTATCGCATGTACAGACCTGGCTCAGGCATTGCCTCTCCCAGGAAGCAGTCCTCATTGCCCCTTCCTTCCTGCCGCTGGGAGAGGTTAGGTCTTCCTCCATTCCTGCTCCCTTTATTACCCTGCTCAGAGAACTCTCATGGCTTTATTTACCCCACCCAGGTCTGGGCAGGGCGTGTTGATGCCCAGCCAGGCTAATGATTGGCACTTGTGCAAAAAAGTGTTATCATAGCAGGCCTGACTTTGAAAGGCCTACTTACAAGATTGTCTCTTGGCTGGCATCTGGGAACTTGATTTTCAGGGGGGTTCCCACCATTCCCAGAGCTGGTAAGGGTGGCTCAATGTTCCTGAACTATTTATATGAACAATGTGGTTTCTGCTGAACACCTGCTTTCTTTCTTGAGGTCTAGAATTTTGGTATTTGCCAATCAGAGGATGCCTGTGTGACCAACCTCCAATAAGAACCCTGGGCACTGAGTCTCTAATGAGCTTCCCTAGTGGACAGCATTTCATATGTGTTGTCACAACTCGTTGCTAGGGAAATTAAGTGCATCCTGTGTAATTCCATTAGAAGAGGACTCTTGGAAGCTTCTGCCTTGTCTCCCCTGTATTTCACCCCATGTGCCTTTTCCCTCTGCTGATTTTGCTGTGTCCTTTCACTGTAATAAATCATAGGCGATGAGTGTGGTTATATGCTGAGTTCTGTGAATCTTCCTAGTGAATCACAGAACTTGGGGATGGTCTTGGGGACCCCTGATACAGCACCCTTGCAAAACCATTGTTAAATATTTTTCAACACTTATTTTCAAAGGAGAGAGTGAGCCTGGTATGGAACTAGGGCAGAGAAAGAGGCTCTCTGGTGGTGACACTGACTCTCCTTTCCTTTTGAGCAGTTGGCTTTGGAAGCTAACCTTGTACTCTGCACTCTACTAAACTTCAGTCCTGCAGAGGCCTGCAAGGGAACCTGTGAGCACTGGAGAGCACTGGAAAGGTTTTATACTAAGGAGTATCATGATCAGCTTTGTGTTTTGGGAAGAATAAATGCCCAAGGGTCGTCAGGAGAATTTGTGAGGAGAGTTTGCTTTACCAAATTAAAACTTAATACAAAGCCACTGTAATAAAAAAAATAGTGTGGTAATAGACTAGAAATTTGATCTAACAACCACGTTTCCCAAATTCTGGCCTAAGTTCCTTCATCAATTCTTTACTGAGTTCTTTGATGGGCACTGTAAGAGTAAACATGTGAAACTCAGTTCCTTCTCTGCTTTACTTCTGAGACAGGTCATGCAAAAGCAAGCATCACTTACACTGCCTGCAGTGGAACCCTCTGAACTTGTGTTTAGGCGGTTGAGATGCTGTCAACTGCCTAAGTAGGAATGTGGGGTTCTGAATTCAGAATGTGGGAAAAACAGTAAGTAAATAAAAAATTTTTTACGAGTCTCCCTCCTGTGAATTGCTGATATTTCAAATCATTGCATATGAATAGCTTAGGGGTAATTTTGGCACTTTTAAGTTTTATAGTTTTTCATTTGGTAAAAATGTCCCTATTTCTATAATCTGCCACCGTTGTTTTGTCTTTCTTTGCATGTCAGGGGTGCCATTTCCTAAGGGAAAACTTAATTAGACCATGCAATAATCATCTTGGGGAAATAGAGAAAATTGGTTATTTAAAACACATTAGATGAAAGATCTTACTTAAAAAAAAAACCCTTTGCAAGAGGGAAACATCCTGTACTGAGGGAACAGAGGTGGGATGATGGAGTTTTGCTGTCCCTGTTTTGCATTTCTACCAGTAAACTTGAAAGCACAGGATCTTCTGACCATTGAAGCTGAAATTATATATTCAGTGTTTCTCATGAAATAACACCATTAAAAAAGAGATTTCATTTATATTTGTCTTGAGTAACCCTAAAAATTTCTATGCAGAAAATTCTAAAAATTTTAATGCAGAAAATTCATAAGTTCAAGACCCACACAAGCACACAAAAGCATTACATTGATTACATGTCCGTGTATTGGCTGATTCCTGAAATGGTGTCTCAGAAGGATTAAAATTGAGCCTCTGTTCTGAGCACGTGATGTTGACTGTGGCTTGGGAGTGTGCCAGTTAGTCACAGCACCTGCGCCCCCTCACAGGGTCTTGTTGCGACTGCCCAGGAAGATGGAGGGAAACTGTCTCACCACTCCTGCCACAGGCGCAGGGCTAGAAAACCTGACTGTGAGGTTTCTCCTGTTCTGACTGACAAGAGACCCAGAGATAATAGTCTAGCCAGCTGGCTGCGACTCTGGGGCAGGAAAAGCAGCAAAAATGAGAATAAAATCAAGTCCCCCTTCCACCAAAGCCCACACTGATAATAATGATGAGATGCCTTTTTGTCAACAACCACCCCTTGCGTTAAACAACATTCAGGAGTCCTGGGTGTGATGGCCTATTTGCTGTGTGCAAATGGAACATGGGAAGAGGTGCTCAGATTTGACCTAGAAATTTGAGATGTAAGTGGAGAGACCTAACACCCCACTGGGGACTTACAGGACAATTACCTTGAGTCTGGTAACTGGAATACAACTCCTGAAGGAAACTAGGTGTTTCGAACTAAGAAATAATGTACATATAGTTGAGGCTTCATGTATTTCTTTCTTTGTTAATTGTAAATCCTTAAAAGTTCATAGAAATTAAGGTTTTCCAGAGTGTGTGAGGGTTTTGGAGACAAAGGAAGAGAAGCAAAGGAAGGAGCCTTTTCTTTTTTTTTTTTCTTTTGTTCGTGAGCAAAATCCTGCAGTATTAGGTTGAACCATATGAAATCACTCATACTCAAACATTTTTACCTAAAACAATGGCAGTTTCACATGGTTTAACCTAATATACCTGAACTAATTTTACCACACAAATGCTTTGAAAATATTCTCAGCTTTATTGTATTGGGTTTAACTTCATCAGAGGGGGGAGGATCTCATAAATTCTTAGAGTCTTTATTCTTTATAATAATTCATGACATATCACTTATCAAACATGTTTTTAGCAATTGAGGTATAATTGATATACAAAAACTGCACATATTCAATGTGTACAATTTGATAAGTTTGGGCATATGCATTTATCCATGCAACTGTCACCAAAATCAAGGCAACAGACATATCCATCACCTCCAAAAGTTTCCTTGTGCCCTTTTTTGGTGATAAGAACACTTAACATGAGATCTACCCTCTTAGATTTTTAAGTGTACAGTATGGTATTATGAATAGGCATTGCATTGTATAGCAGATCTCTAGAACTTAATTCATCTTGCATAATTGAAACTTTATACTCATTGAGCAATAACTCCCCATTTCCCCTTCTTCCCAGTCCCTGGCAACCACCATTCTACTGTCTGCTTCTGTGAGTTTGGTTATTTTAGATACCGCGTATAAGTGGAATCATACAGTATTTGTCCTTCTGTGATTGACTTTTTTCACTTAGCATGATGTCCTCCAGGTTTATCCATCTTGTCGCAAAAGACAAGATTCCCTTCTTTTTTGTAAGGCTGAATGATGTTCCATTGTATGTATATACCACATTTTCTTTATTCATACATCTGTCAAATGGACATTTGGGTTGTTTCTATCATCTTGACTCTTGAATAATGCTACATTGAACATGGGAGTGCAGATATCTGTTGGGAATCCTGCCTTCAATTCTTTTGGATATATATGGCCACAGTAAAATAACACCTCACATCTGTTAGGATGGCTATTATATATAAAAAATTAGTGTTGGTGAAGATGTGGCGAAATTAGAACTCTTGTACACTGTTGGTGGGAATGTAAAATGGTGCAGCCACTATGGAAAACAGTATGAAGATTCTTAAAAAATTAAAAATAGAGCTACCATATGATCCAGCAATCTTGTGTCTAGATATGTGTCCAAAAGTAGTGTTTGCTTTTAACTTGAATATTCTTAAGAGAGCATCCCAAAGAAATCTAAAACCCCAAGACCTGCTGTCTTAAATACAGTGGCATTGTGATCAGTGGTCTAGATAGGCTGGAGTATCCTGGAATTTTTAGTTCATTTCTGGCTCAGTACCTGATTCACTAGGCCTTCTTAGACAGTCATGAGGTATGACTGCAAATCAATTACTATTCCAACATTTCATAATTTCATCCTCAAAGTACATGTTGGAGGCTAGCTGCTTATTCTCTTGCTCAGAATGTTTTTGGAGCTCTCCTTTTTGGAATTACCTTCAGAGCCATTAATAAGCCACCCGAAGAATTGATTATTCACTGCATTCATTCAATACGTATTTGAGTAATTTATAGTGTTGGGCACTGTATCAGGTACAGAGTCAGGTGACATGGACATAGAGGGTGGTCCAGGGGAGGAACGTGAACAGATGCACATGTGCAAGAAAGTACCAGGACATGTGAGTGGGGGGCAGTGAGGGGCTCAGCTTCCCCAGCGAAGAGACTGTGGAAGGAAGATAAGACTGGAAAGGTGAGCTGTGGTCACATTGTGGAGTGCCTTGGATACTAAGCCCAGGAGTCTGAAAATTTGTGCTGTGAGCAGTAGGGAGCCATTGAAGATTTTTTGCTTTTAGAGTTTTAACCTGCCAGCTAATGACACTAGAACTGGAATTATAAATCAGCCTTGCAGTTTATTTTCCCAGCATGTTACTGACTAAAACTGGTTTTACACACCTCAATTGCATGCTCATTTGAATGGACTTTGATTAACATTTGATTGTTTTTAAAAGTGAAGTTCACGCTCAAAGGAAAAAAATTGCTTCCATTGACCTTTTTCAAAGAAATATATGCCAAAGAACAGAAAGCAAATTCAAGTAAAAATATCCTAAGTATTTTGAGAAATTACATTTGCCTCAGAGGGTCTCTTGGAAGTCAGTCTATAATTGGACGTGTGAATTCTGGTATATTTGGTTTTTAAAAATTACTTCATAGTTACATACATGTGTATAATTAACCTTTTGAGTTGGTATCTGCCCTGCCTTTACTGGAATACACTGAAGGGTGACACTGTGAAAATAGAGGATGGAGATTATAATTAAAAAGACCAGGGATTCTAATAGCAATGCCAAGTTCTCTTCAGGTGAAAGTATTAGGGGTGTTGGACAAGTAACTAGTTAACTAGTTAAGTACTGATTGCAGGTGCCACTACCTCTGGTCTGAGGGAGGTACCTTATGGCTGCCTTGGGATCAGGTCAGATGAGAGACTTCCATATGGGATGACCTTTGCTATTTGCATGGCTGCTATTATAGATTTCTTCTTTGGGGTCAGCTGTTTGACTCCTCTGTGATCTTGGCATTAGCTGGAATGCCCTACTCTCAGTGGAGCCCAGCAGTAGTGCCTGTTTTGGAGAATTTTTCAGTGTCTAAAGTGATTCAATATAATAGGACTGAGGTGTGTGAAGAAATTTCCATTCTATATTTAATAATTAAAAACTGCCTTCTAAATTGCTGTATACCTAGCCACTTCAAAAGTTAGTGGCTCAGAATACTAATTATTTATTTAGCTCATTATTCTGAGAGTCACCATTTGGACTGGGTTCAGCTGAGCAGCTCTCCTTTTCTTAGCTGGTCTCCCTTCTGCCTGTGGTCAACTACAGGTCAGCAGGGTGCTCTGCCTCTGAGGTTGACTGGCTGTCAACTGGGGCAATTGGTGTGGCGTAGGAGACTCTTATCCTATAGCTGGCTAGCCCAGACTTGTTTTCCTGATAGTTGGGCAGGTTTCTAAGACTGAATAGAAGCAGCAAGGTGTCTTGAGGGCTAGTTTCAAAACTGGCACAACATCGCCTGTTCTGCATCTTGTCCTAGGCAAGTCACAAAGCCAGTCCAGATTCAAGGAGTGGGAAGGAGCTTCAAAATCACCTTGAAAGGGCATAGGTGAAGAAAAAAGTGGAGAATTGGGACCATTTTTGCTATCTATCAGACAAATACAGATTACTCCTAATCAGTTACTCCTGTAACATTTAAAAACTCATATGTGTTCTGTATATTCAGGGTTAAAGACAGATCAAAAACAAAGTATTAAAATTGTCCACAAGTCGGGGCTGTGATGATAGTCCTTTTGTGAAGTTAAAGTTTTTTGAAACTTGGAAGCTCTGAGACTTGAATGTGCCTCGCATTTTAAATCAGAGTCATTACTTTGCTACTAAATGATGTGAAGAACATAAATGGAGGTTTAAAACATAGCTGCAGATTCTTTGACACCACACTCATTAGGAGGCAGGGCCTATGTCTCCTTACAGTTAAATCTGGGTGGGCTTATGACTGCTGTAACCAGTGCAGGAGAGTATGTGACGTCTGAGGCTAAGTCATAAAAGGCAGTGCTATTTCTGCCTGTTCAGTAGAACATTCATGCTGGGACCCCTGAGCTTCCATGTAAGAAGTCTGACTACCCTGAGGCTGCTGTGTTGGAGAGACCTCGTGTAGGCGCTTCAGAGGTGGTCTCTGCTAAGCCCAGTTATCCCTGTCAGAGTCTAGATGAGTGAAGTGAAGAAGCCTCCAGATGATTCCAGCTATTCGAGTCTTCCCAGTTGAGGTCCCAGACATCTTGAAATAGAAAAAAGCCTTCCCTCCTGTGTGTTATCTGAATTTCTGACCCACAGAATTCGTGAGATGATAAAATGGTAGTTGCTTTATGCCACTATGTTTTACAGTGGTTACATAGCAATTGAAACTGGAACAGCATAAATGAATGAGCATGGCTGTATTCCAATAAAACTTTATTTATGGACACTGAGATAAGAATTTTACATAATTTTTACATGTCATAAAATATTCTTTTGATTGTTTAAAACCATTAAAAATGTAAAAGCCATTCTTAGCTCATGAGCTATACCAGAAATAAGCAGTGAGCTAGATTTGGCCCATGAACCACAGTTTGCTGACCCCTGCTCTAAAAGATTATGTAGTACTTGTAAAATTTAAACCTGAGGGCTTTTGGTCAAGATGGCTGATTTCATACTTGAAACTCTTATCTCCTTTCTAAACAAAGTGATAACAGGGAAAATTAAAAATTAGAAAGACATATCAGTGATCAAGAAACAATAAATCTCTGGACTAGAAACAGATCAAACAGTAAGTAGAGACTGTTAGTCATGGGCCTCTAGTTACTGACTTACTGGACTCTAGATCCAGAAAAAGATAAGAAATGGCTGGGAATTGTATTTCTGTAAATAATAGGAATCAAAACATTTAGTGGATGGAGGAAATGATCCCTGACTGTGTGAAGTCAAGCATTGCCCAGAACAGAGACAGAAAATGATGTTACTTCTATATGTAGTGGCAGGCAGGAGAGCAGAGAGAGACTCGGGGCCAGACTCAAATGTACTATTGGCTTACTATGTAAATCTGTACTTTTACCCCTATTGGTGGGATTGGACTGAGAATCCTGGGAGGAAGCAACTCCCTATAGAGAGGGTGAATGAAGAAAGAGGGAAATTAACTTTCACCAAGGTTAGCTTGCAATCTAAAATTCCAGATTAGCAACCAGCAAATAAATTAGCTCCCAATGAGGATCATTTTAGAGTGACTTTGAAGTTTATTTTCAAAGAGATAAAGGAAGAATAACATCCATTATAAATTTAAAAAAAATCTAGCCATGCCTGGTAGGAACTCGTATTCTAGTTGGAGATTTTTAAATATACATCAGTGATTACAAAATTGTTTATGTTAGTGATGGTGCTATACACAGCACAATCTGAGAGCAAGCATCCTGCTGTTGGGATTGTCAAAGTGGTGAGTCAGACAAGGCTTTTGAGAAGAGGTGACATGTTTGCTAAGCTTTATAAGGATGAACTTATGTGTTTACAAAGTGGGGAAGTAAGAAGAGGGTCTTCCAGGCAGAAGGGATAGTATGATTATACAAAGCCTAGGGGTGAGACATACTATGGGGATGGGAAGTACAGAGGTTAGCATTGTTAGAACATAAAACTGGAGCGTAGTAGAGGGATAAAGGTGCAGAAGTAGGTGCAGCTCAACTGAGGAGGGCCATGTTGGCCTTGACGAGAACCTTAATAAAGATCTAAGAGCAAAGGGAAGCCATTGAAGTCTCTCGACAATGAAGGGGCATGGTCCAATTTGTGTTTCAGATAAGTCGCTGGCATTTGGGTGGAGGGTGAATTTGAGGGCAACAAGATCAGGAGTCTTAAGACCAATTAGGAAGCTGCTATTGCAATCTCAGTTTCAGGAGATGGTTAAGTCCCAAACTAGGAAAATGAAGGCTAAAATGGGATAGGAGTATTGATTTAGAAGATTACTTCAGAGGTTAACTTGACAGGGTTTAATAAGGATGTTCCTGGGTGAGAGAAAGGAAAGAGTTAAGAGATTTTTCTAGATTTTGTGACTTCATAGAGGAGGGTGCCAACTGAGACCACTAGAAGGGAGGAAGAGCCAGTGGAGACAAGAACATTGTGGCCTTGGTATTGATCATCTTTCAGGTTGATGTGTCAAGTGGTAGAAGGAGGGGGGTTAGATTTTTTTCTTTCCCTTTTCTTCCTCCCTCCCCTCCCCAACCCTCTTTCTCCCTATTCTGGCAGCCTTAAGCATGGGTGTAGTGTAGTAGGACACTTTAGGGAAACACCGTCATTTACAAGATGGTTAGAGGAAGAAAAGGACATTAGGGAGCAACACAGGGAACCCAGAAATAGCCTTTGAAACCAAGACAGTTGTTTCAAGAGGGACAGTGGGAGGGAGGGACTGAGTGATCAGCATGTCAAATCCTGGTACTTAGAGATGAGGGTTGGGAAATATGCACAGATTGCAAGAACTCTGTAGAAGCCAGCTGAGGAGTGACTGAGAGCAAGGAAGGGAAAACAGAACATACACTACATTTTCAGGAGTTTGCAAGAAAAGGAAAAGAAAGATTAGGTATTAAATAGAGAAAAATGATGTAAAGTCAAGAGGTAATTTAGGGATAAAGGTAGGGAGAGATTTAAACTTGTTAACGGGTACAACTCTAGTATAAAGGCAGATTTTTTTTCTAGTCATAGAAAATTACTTCTTCGTTTAGAGCTGTCTAAAAATTGAAATGGATTGCCTTGTTAGATAGTTGCTCCCCATTACTGGAGTGGTCAAGAGAGGTTAGATGTTCTCTAGTCAGTTATGTAGAAAGATAGTGTCTTTGAGTGTTTTAGTCTCTGTTCAATTCTCGACAGTTTGTTGAAAGTTGTTTTAAGCATTATAAACTAATGAATTATTCTGTGGACTTGTCTTGCTTGGCAACTTCAAATCAATGGACCAAGTTAATTTATGTGCCTTTGATCTTGAAGGATGAAATTAAACTGCGGGTTCCCAGATAAGAAAATACTGAGGTTCCATGTTCAGGAAAGTTTTGTCACTATAACAGTCAACCATTATCTGGATTCACAGTTATTTTTGACAAGGTAGTCACTTTCCACACATCACAACAGAGTCTTTATTTCAAATTTTTGAGAACTTTGTTTTTTTATCTGTTCATCATTTGTGTAAAACACTGTTACTTGGAATAATTAAAATAGCACTGAGATTATAGGAGCAATGGATAGAGAAGAAAAATTTGTTTCCTTTTCTCTGTGGTTCATATTCTTATATGGATGCTTTTAGTTTACATAGCAGTTTGGTTTTCTAGGGCCAAGAGGAGATAATTAGTTTTCATCTATGCTCTCTAGTTCTCATCTTAGATCTTTTAGTGGTCCTTTCGGGTAGCATTTAAAACAATTCAGGGGTAAACTTTGCTGTTTGTCTCAAATGACTACTTATCTGTATCCAAATCTGGCTTCCTGGGGTACTGAAGCATGAACAGCATAAATTACTGGCCTCAACAATTCTCAGAAAGCCACATTTTAATCAGTACCTTCCAACTTTCTCACATTTCTTTTACAGAACTAATAAGTGGTAAAACTAATTAGAGTTTTATTCCTTCTCAAGTTATACATTTTAAAATTCTCTCTGTTAAACTTTAAAAATGCTAATAAGTAGTAAAATAACTAAAATCCATACAGGGAAACTAGAAAATGCAAGTACCAGAAAAGCAGCTCTCCATCCCCAAAGAAAGCACCAGATGTGGTGAATATTTATATTTTAAGGACAACTATATGCATCCTTGTTACCAACTGACTTCCCATCTTATGGCCCACAGATAGGGCCTCCCAGTTACCCCCAGGTCTGTAAATTTTGCCTGTTTCTTAGCCTGTTTGTTTCCTTGCTCTGGGAGAGTATAGTAAGTGAAAATCTCACACAACCGCAGGTTGATTCTTTTCCTTCCTCAGTTTAATACTCTCCAAGCATGTTAGGAACAGGA
This sequence comes from Vicugna pacos, assembly GCF_048564905.1. Classification (NCBI taxonomy): domain Eukaryota; kingdom Metazoa; phylum Chordata; class Mammalia; order Artiodactyla; family Camelidae; genus Vicugna; species Vicugna pacos. Next base: position 38,395,792 of record NC_133023.1, read on the forward strand.
ATAAAATGCTCTTTTATTACATACTCACTTTCTTAACAGTTATTTATTTTTGAATTTTAATAAAAGATTTTTAATAAAATAAATTAATTTTTTATTTTTAAATAAGAGATTTTGAGATAATATGTCTAAATTTAGAGAGGAGTTGTAAAAATAATACAGAGAGCAAATTTCCTGTTCTAGACAAGATGGAGTAGACACATTTCACTCGGTTACAATTAAATGTAATGGTATACGTAGTTTAAAATCAAATGGATGGAAAAAAGACATACCATGCCAATCAATAGATAACTGGAGTGGCTATACTAATATCGGATAAATCAGACATCAGAGCAAAGAAAATTACCAAAGACGAAGGGGAGCACTACATAATGATTCCAAAGATCAGTCCGCCCAGGAGACACAGTAATCTTAAATGTGTATGCAACAAACAACAGAGCTTCAAAGTACATGAAGCAAAACAACATAGCTGAATTGAGAAATGGATAAATTCACGGTTATAGTTGGGAACTTCAACAGCTTTATATGTACTTACTTTCCAGGTACACACGTAACATTCACCAATATAGACTGTATCCCAGGTCATAAAACAAACCCCAATAAAATATAAAAGAATTGAAATCATACAGAGTATATTCTCTGACCAAAATGGAATCCAACTAGAAATCAAAAACAGACTACAGGAAAAATCTCCAAACACTTGGAAACTAAACAACACACTTCTCATTAATCCATGGGTCAAGGAGGAGGTCTCAAGGGAAATTAAAAAAAAAACACATTGACCTGAATGAAAATGAAAGTACAGCATATCAAAACTTGTAGGTTGTAGCTTAATCAGTGCTGAGAAATTTATAGCACTAAATGCTTATATGAGGAATAGATGAAAAGTCGCAAATGAATAATCTAAGCTTCCACCTTGAGAAAACAGAAAAAAGAACAAAATGGAGGAAGGAAATAAAGAACAAGAGCAAGTTGGAGGAAGAAAATAATAAAGAAAAGAAAAGTTAATGTAGTTGAAAACAAAAACAATAGAGAAAAACAAAGAATCCAAAAGCTGGTTCTTTGAAAAGAAAGATTCTGACTTATTTGGTAATGGGTGCAGTTTGGGAATTGGGATTCGTACAAGCTTCCCAGATGATTCCAATGTGTAATGGGGTTTGAGAACCTCTGCTGGGGAGGCCAGCTACATTTTCTGAGGGTTTAACCTATGTTGACATCAGTGGCCTGGCCCTTTCATTTCTCCTGAGGGAAATTTGTAGCCATTTCCTTTTCCCTCACTTTCTGTTGCCCTCAAAGTCAGTACTTACCCTTTCCCTTGTATGGTAACTTCCCTGCCTGACTGCTCCTTTGCCATGGGTATAGCCCTGACCGGAAGTGAATGTTTAACAGCAGCCCCCCCACCTCCACTTCACACCCACACCACCTTGATTGATTTGGGATTAACCCTGAAACCCCCTTCTGATTGGTTTGTCACACATCATTGGTCACCAGCTTTAGGCTGTGATCACCCAAGCCATAGAAACAGTGTGTCTAGTGCACCTGATCCTGTGACCCTGGCTCTGAGGAAGCCGAAGGACTTGGTTTTTCTGTTCTGGTGGCCAGTGCTATGCCTGCCCCATATTAACACAGTATTAACAGTTGATGTGCGGTGGATTTGAACTTCCTCAGTAAGTTTGGGATTGTTTCTGTTTGTTTGACCTTATATGTGAGGCTTACATGCCTGTTATTGTTTCTAAAACCTGGGACAGAGGTATTTATCCTTCTAATAAATTCTGATGATCACTTAAAATCAAGTAGATATTATTGTAAATGTATTAGAGGTACATGTGACTAAGTTTCAGTGTGGAAGCAGCTCACAGCATGAGATAAGACATAATGGAAATCCTTATTTTAAAAAATTGTTTGAGTTTCTATCTGGAGAAAATTACGTATTTTGTAGCAAAAGTTATTGTTGGTTTACTCTTAAGAGGTCTTATTTGCAAAGATATTTTATCTGAAAAAGATTTATGTTTTATACATACATCTCTTTATTTTTAAGATGTCAAATCTACTTATTTATCTGGATAGTTGAAATTGCTGAATATATGTGCATAAATTAAAAAGAAAATGTACTGCTAATTCTTAAAAAGTTATTGGAACTGGGCCTTTTTCCTTAAGAGGCGTAAAACAGATTTTAATTTAGAAAGAGGCTAAGACCATTAAAATCTGTCAAGATAACATCACAGAATAGGCCACCCAAGCTGAAACCTTCCAGCGAGGTCTGTATCAGCCAAAAAGTAGGCTGAGAGATTGGGAAGGAGGGGATGGTGTTAGGAGAGTGATAATTCAACTGTAGGCTTCCCATTCTCAGTGTCCTTTCTTTCACTAAAAGAAGTTCCTTTTAGTTTAGACCAGAGGTTGAAAAGCTACGGTCTGTGAGCCAGATCTGGCCTGCCACCTGTTTCTGTATGGCCTGTGAGCTAAGAATGGTTTTTACATTTTTAAATGGTTGAAAAATGAAGAATAATATTTCATGACATGTGAAAATCATATGAAATTCAAATTTTAGCATAATAAAGTTTTATTGGAACAGAGCCATGCTCATTTGTTTATGTACTGTCTGTGGCTGCTTTCATTCTACAGTAGCAGATTTGAATAATTGCCACAGAGACCATAAATATTTGCTACTTGGTCCTTTACAGAAAAAGTTTGCTGAACCCTGATTTAAACTCCCTTCCCAAACCTGGCCTTCCCATGCAAGATGATTTGTACTCAGAGCATTTGAAATTCCCAAATAATTTGTTAATGTATTAAAGGAGGTAAGCCTACTTCCTGGCAAAAGGGTAACTGTGGTTGACACAGAAATACTTGACTGAGTGGCAGGAACCTACCTAGGTAAATTTGTGTTTTCTTCTTTCTTTAATGCATTTTGAGGGCTTTGAAAAAGAGTTGACTTCCAGACTCCTTGTCTGGTCACAGGGGACTCATGAGTCACATGATGTGTCTTAATTTTTTAAAACAAAGTTTAAAATGACTGAGATGAAAATAGTCTTCTTTTAGAAAGTACAGAAAAGTTCGTCAACTCCAACTTCTGGTATCTCTCTCTCTTTTCTTTTTTAACAAAGATTTATTGAAAGTAAAGAGAAGCAGTGAAATATGTAGGCTATGTTGTTCTTTTTCTTCCAATGATTTTTTTTGTTTGCTCAGATATTTATGGTTTTAGTCCCTCACTAACTGAAGTGTGGCAGAGATGAAACATATTTGAGAGACATGCTCTAAGAGAAGCTTTCTTTCCAGAACACTGAAACAGTGATAGATTGAGTTGTTTTGTACAGAGGGGAGAATTCTGAGTTAAAGCATAGCAGTGGACTCAGATGGTCTTGGTGTGGAGAGGGTAAGTATTGTTTACCCCAAAGCAGAGATAATCAGCTTGAGAAACACATATATGGTATTCATGATTTCCATTTAAGGAATAGTTTGGGAGTTTCTTTGCCCACATAGGCAGGAATTGATCCTTAAGGATAAAAGAAGTGTGCTGCTCTGGTCTGACCAGTGGCCTAACTCAAACTTCTGTCTCTGTTCGTGGCTCTGAAGGATATTTTCCCGAAAGCCTAAGGGAGCTGGACTTTCAGATGCTTCTTTACTTAAGGATTGCTTCCAAATACCATCATGGATTTATCCTCCCTGATTTTATCTCAGTCCTTCTTGAACCTGTTTACATTTTCATTCTGTTCCACTTGAGCTGATGAGTTCTCTAAGTTCCCTAAGCATTGCTCAAAGTCCTGTTTTCTTTTTGATAAAATTGCTTTTAGGTTACAGGGAGTGCCTCTTGTTACTTTAAGTCTGTGATTAGGTGACTAAGGTAAATCATTTCTACACTCTTCTTGATTCTTATCGATTTTTGCTTCATTCTTTTAGAGCAAGATTCCTCAACCTTGGCAGTATTGACATTTTGGGCCGGATAAATGTAGGATGTTTAGCAGCTTTCCTGACCTCTACCCCCCTAGACATCAGTAACACCACCCTTTCGCAGTTGTGACAACCAAGAATGCCTCCAGATATTGCCTTGTGTCCCCTGGGAACAAAATTGCCTTCAGTTGGGAACCATTGTTTTAGATATTTGTCTTTTCCAAACTGTAATGTTTTGTGGGTTTTTTGGACTAACTTTATAATATGGAGGCTTCTCTATCCAATTGATTGTATTGTGCTTTTCTGGATTTTTTCCAGTTCTAGTTGATGTCCATCTTGAATGACAGTGACAACTACTTTTGTAGTTTCAGTTTTTCAAGTCAGCTGCATCATTTGTGGGTGGCATGGAGGACAAATACCTTGAAATCATAGAAGTTTTGTCTAATTATAAATGTCCTGTGTGTGTACTGTAAAATGTGGAGAATGGAAAAAATTGGAAAGAATGTTTTTATCGCTCAGATATCCATTACTTCAATGTTACTAATGCAACTAATATTATTAGATTGGTTTATGGCCTTCATCTATTTTCTATGTATTTTATTTCTTAGATTCAATCTCACTAACCAATTTTTATACTGTTTTTTCCACTCAACATTTTAATATAAACGTTTCCCTGTATACCATGTTTAAATGATTGAATGAAATACCATAATACTAATATACTTTAATTATTCCTCTTTTGTTTGATATCTAGGTTTCATTTATTATTTTTATTAGGGAATTTTAATGAATACTTTTGTTCATAAATTATTTTCTGTGTTTTGGATTATTTTTCTTTTTTTCAACTTTACCATTAACAGATTATTTTTAAGCAGATCCCAGACACTATCCTGTTTCATCCATAAGTACTTCAGTAAGTAGCTCAACAAGATAAGCACTCTTTAAAAAAACATAACCATAATACCATGATCACATCTAAAAAAAATGAACAGTCATCCTTTAATATCAAGTATATAGCTTAGTGTTTAAATTTCTCCAACTGCCTTATAAATGTTTAAATACTTTTTAAAATAGTTGGTTATTCTCGATTATTTTTCAAAGGTGAACGTTGGAAATATAATTCCTGGGTCAAAGGGTGTGAATGTGTTTAAAGTAGAGCCTTAGATTATTTTTAAGCTGCTGCATGGCCCCACTGATGGCAGTGAATAGCAGCTCCCTGCACTGACCATGCGTTTCAGAAGTGTGTCTTGTGGGCGTATAGAAGGAAAGGAAAGGCTGTGTTTGAATTAATCACTTTTCCTGCCTGCCTGCTCTCCTGTGGGAATATTAATGGGGAGTCAAGTAGCCACCAAACCACAGACTTAGATTCCAGTCCCAAATAATCCTAGTTGGGTTGACTTCCAGACAGTACTTCTTTAAGAGGGAGTTTCACCCAAGGAAGGCACTTACTTTATACATTTATATTTTGTCTGGCTTACAGTCACTGTTAAGATAAATCAGCATGCTGTTAATCATTTTGGTTGAGATTATAGTAGGAATAAAATTTGAAAACTGCCATCAAATTACTGTTCTCAGGGGTGCAAGGTGAGGGCTGGTGCACATTTCATTTCTGCCAAAACAAAAGAATACTCATTGTGGGAGGTGTGAAAGAAAAGAATGACTTTATAAAGTCTGCGCTCTGAATAGAGGACTAGAAAATAAAGAAATGTATATCCAAATGTAAGACACTGAAGCACATCACGAAGTTACTACAAGGTTGCGCTATACTTACTATGGTTTTGCTTAACAAAAAATTTTATTCTAAAGTACTTTTTAAAGTGTACCAGCCAGTGAAGATTCACCTTAAATAGGGGTGCCTAGAAGCAGAACACAAGATAGTATTTTTACGTACGTGATTTGTTGAGGAAGTGCTCAGGAGAAACGTGTAATGGAGCGAAGACAAGAGGGTAGGGAAGAGGAAGGAGCTGGTCTTAGGAAAATCCAACCTTAGCCTGTTTTGGTTGGGGGCGGGTGGGCGATGTAGAGCAATTATTGGTTGCTGGCTGCCCCGGGAGGGAGGCAGGGAGAGTATAATCTCCCTGGCAGGACTCCAGCCCTTGGGGAAGGGGACAGCTGTGAGCCATTAGCAGCCAACAGGCAGGAGCTGGGAGATGGGTGTGCTAGCTAGTAAAGGGGGTCTAGGCAGGGCACTACAGCTTCTATTAACTTTTTTGCATGTTTACTCTGTGTAAGACACTGTACTGAGACCTGAGGGGTAAGAGATGAATATGACATAGTTCCTGCTTTGAAGATGGTTGTGGTCTTGTGGCAGGGCTGACTATGTAAAGAATATTTTACGATGCAAGTGAAGTGCTTTTTACATGGACAGAAGCATGTTCAGAGACTTGAGTAGAAAGCAAAGGAGTGAATAATTGTGGGAGAGGCATATCTGAGAAGCCCCACGAAGGAAATCCAGCAAATGGGTAGGACCAGGTTAGGGGGAAGTAAGTGGTCCGGGTAAACAGGGAGGGAACTGTAGGCGGCTGAAAGAGCCCTGTGCAAAGGCCGACAAGTGTGGTACAAGATGGAATCCTGTTTCTTCATGGAATCACTTGGGGCATAGAATGTGTAGGAGGCAAGGGAGCAGCAGCTGATGAGGCCTGACAAATTGGAGCCAGAATGCTGTGGGCCTTGAAAGCCTTGCTGAGGAGGCTGGGCTTAGAAGGGGCAGCATCCCTGCTGTTATCCTGCACACCCCCCCCCCCCGCCTGCCTCAGATCTCAGGGTCGGCTTGTAGTGCCCATTCCCCATATACCTGCCAGCTCTGCCCTCTGGTGGCCGTGTAGCCCCAAGTATGTCATTAAAACATTTTGGAGCCCTGATGTCCTCATCTGTCAAATGTCTGTTCATGATATTTATAGGACTGTTGTTGTGATTAGAAGTAATAAAGACAGATTCAAAGATTTACCATCATGGAATAATCCTGCTGATACTTATTTTTCTTTGTCATTTTTCTGTAGTAATTAAAACAGAAGACTGTCACAGAAATGTACAGATAGGTCAGTGGACTTTTAACAGCCCAGACCCCAAAATTTGCTTGCTTTGTTTTCTTTTCTAAAGATTGTTAGCAACCTAGTTACCAGGACTGGTGTTACTGGTATTAGGTAATCTGTTTCCTAGGCTGTTTACTGTTTTGTTTTGTTTTGTTTTGTTTTGGAGCTCCCATAGTTTATATTTGAAAACTTTAGTCATGAATCAGGTACAATATGAAAGTCACTGGTTTACAAATAACTGTTGGGATAAGTTACATTAACTCATCTAGATGGCTGAAGCCTTTTTTTTTTACATTTTTTATTGCGTTATAGTCATTTTACAGTGTTGTGTCAATTTCCAGTGTAGAGCACAATTTTTCAGTTATACATGAACATACTGTTTACTGTTATTACAAGATTTTTTTTTGGTTTCCATCTATAAAAAAAATGATGGTTACTGCAGTCATTTGAAAAACACCAAGAGGGGAGGGTATAGCTCAGTGGTAGGGTACATGCCTAGCATGCACGAGGTCCTGGGTTCAATCCCTGGTACCTCCACCATAAGTAATAAATAAGTAGATGAACCTAATTACCCCCAAAAAGTTTTTTTTTAATTTTTTTTTAAAATGCCAGATTTTTCAGATTCTTAAATATCTGCACCTCCTTCAGTCATGAGCAGTTTGGTAGCTCATCTGAGGGAAAGAATATCATAGAAAATGGAGACACATAAGACCAGAACTTCAGATGGGAGGAGTATCTAGCTCATAAGAAGTCTTAGGTATCCTGAAACTTTCAAAACAGTGAAGAGAGAGGGGCCATGCTCAGTTAGCTTTCTTCATTGAGAGTGTTTAGAGAGTAAAAGTATGGCATTTGCTGCCTTCAGTCCCAGTATGAGTTATTCATATGGAGGTTATGTTCAGTAGACACAGAAGTTTTCTATTGCTACTATTCTTGACTCTACTTAAAAATTTCTCATTGGTAAAATGTCACAATAATTTTTTAAGGTTTCTTAAAGTTTTATTGAGGTATAATTGACATACTATAAAATTCATCCATTTTAAGTAAACAGGTCAGTGGGTTTTAGTATATTTACAGAGTTTTGCAACCTCACTGCTATCCAATTTTAGAACATTTCTGTCATCCCAAAAAGTAGCTTTGTGCCCATTTGCAGTCAGTACATGTTCCCACTCCCAGCCCTAGGCAACCACTAATCTACTTCCTGTCTCTATAGATAGTCCTACTCTGGATATCTTATATAAATGTAATCATACAAAAGTGATCTAGTCTTTATGACTTCTTTCACTGAGCATAATGTTTTTATTAAGTGGTTTTTTTTACCTGTTTTATACTTGTTTTACATATCGTAGCATGTGTCAGTACTTTGTTCCTTTTTATTGCTGAGTAGGTTTCCATGGTCCAGATGTACCACAGATTGTTTAACCACTCACCTGTTGAAAGACATCTGGGTTGTCTCCAGTTTTTGGCTATTATGAAGAAAGCTGTTATAAACATTTGTGTATAGGTTTTTATGTGAACATATATTTCCATTTCTCTGGAAACAATGCCCAGGAGAGCAATTTCTGGATCCTATGGTAGTTGCATGTTTAATTTTTAAAGGAACAACCAAATTGTTTTCTAAAATAACTGTACCATTATAAATTCCCACCAGCAATGTATGAGTGATACAGTTTCTTCACATTTTTACCATTTGAGTTTTCACTATTTTTCATTTCAGCCATTGTGGTTTTAATTTTTGTTTCCCTGATGGCTAATGATATTAAACATCTTTTCATGTGCTTATTTGTCATTTGTAGTGCTTTTTGGTGAAATGTTAGTTCAGGTCTTTTGCCCATGATTGAATCATTTGTTCCTTACTGTTGAAGTTTATGAGTTCTTTATATAGTCTGGATACAAGCCCATTGTTGGATATATGGTTTGTAAATATTTTGTCCCATTCCGTAGCTTGTTTTTATATATTCTTAACAGTCTTTTGTGTGCAAGTTTTGTGGAGCAAATTTTTCATTTTGATGAAAATAAATTTTTCTTTGATAGATCATGCTTTTGGTATCAAGTTGAAGAACTGTTTGCTTAGCCCAAGGTCCTGAAGATTTTCTTCTGTTTTTCTAAAAGTTTTATACTTTTATGTTTAAGCCTATGATATATTTTGAGTTAACTTTTGTATAAGGTATGAGACTTAGGTTGAGGGTTTTTTTCCCCCCTATTGTTCTAGTACCATTTGTTGAAAAGACTATCTTTCCTCCATTGAATTACTTTTCTACCTTTGTCAAAAACCTGTTCGGCATATTTGTGTGGGAGTGTATTTGCTTTTAATAATGCAAAAATATATTAGGTTGTGGTAGGCAGAATAATGGTCCCCCTAAGATGGCTATACCCTAATCCCTGGAACCTGTGAACTTGTTAAGTTATATGGCAGAGGAGAATTAGGGTTGCTAATCAGCTTACTTTAAAATAGGGACATTATCCTGGATTTTCTGGGTGAGCTTGAGGCAATAACAAGGGTTAATAAAAAGTGGAATAAAAAGTTAATAAAAAGTGGAAGAGGGAGGCAGAAGAGAAAGGTTAGATTATGAGATATGATGACAGAAGCAGAGTTTGTAGAGATGCAGTGTTGCTGGCTTTGAAGACTGAGGAAGCTGGCCAGGATCCAAGGGATGTGAGTGACCTCTAGAAGATGGAAAACGCAAGGAAAAGACTGTCTCCTAGAGCCTCCAGAAAGAACTGCAACCCAGCTGACATTTTGACTTTAGCCCTGTAATACCTGTATCAGACTTCTGATTCACTGAACTGTAAGATAATAAATTTGTGTAGTTTTAAGCCACTGAGTTTGTGGTAACTTGTTACTGCAGCAATCGACTACTAGTAAATGGGTATTTCAAAAATATTCCCAATGTAAATAGGATTCTAAATGTTTGGACACACCATTTATGTGGAAAGTTTACATATATGGAACATCTCAATGATATCAGAAAACTAAAGTGCTACTCTAGGTATGTTTGTGCGTTCAGTAGGGAATAATTAGAAAATACATTACTTTTATTTTTAAATTTATACCTTCGTTGTGACTTTAAACTACATGCTACTTTTTGATGCAAAGTGTTTTGTTATTATTGTTGTTTTTGTTTGCATTTCTGAAGAGTGAACGTTTTAAGTTTTGCACTGGAAGCCAAATATTGCCCCCAAAATTTATATGATGGGAGGTTAACATCCTATTGAAAGAAATATTCTTCATTTTGCAATATATACAGATACTGAATTATTTTGTTATAAACCTGAAACTAACAGTGTTATGTGTTAATTATATTGCAGTTAAAAAAAGAAATATTCAATTGACTTTGACAGTAGGACACATAGAACATTGATTAATGATTTTGATACTTGTGCTAATCCTATTAGTTTTTTAATAATAGCTTTATTGAGCTATAACTTAAATATCATACCATTCACCCATTGAAAGTGTACAATTTCATGATTCTTATTAATACATTCACTGATATGTGCCAACGTCTCTACAGAGCACTTTGAGTATATTATCTCACTGCCTTCTAACTTCCATTGTTCCTCATGAGAAGCTACCTGTTAATCCTACTGGGGTTTCCTTATAAGTAAGGAGTCATTTTCTCCTTGATGCTTTCAAGATTTTCTCCTTATCTGGCTTTCAGCAGTTTGACCATGATATATCGTCTATTTGTGCATCTCTTTGCAAATAGTAGTATGGTGTAGTAGCGGTGGTGGTGGTAGTGTAAACTACTTGGTGTTTGTTGAGCTTCCTGGTTGTACAGATTAATGTTTTCAGTGAAATTGGGAAGTTTACAGCCATTTAAGAAAGATACATATATTTCTTTTTTTTGCTTTTCCTCTCTCTTTTTCTGGTACTCCCATTACGTATATGTTGGTGTACTTAATGGTGTCCAACATTACTCTCAGGCTTCGTTCATTTTTCTTCATCTTTTTTCTTGGT